>NC_045542.1:82101893-82851893 GCF_009769535.1 Thamnophis elegans
AGTTGAAAGGGAGAAAATGGATTAATTCACTGCTGCCAAGTCTTCCATTGCCAAATACACTGTAAATCAGAAGGAACTTGACTTCTCTGGCTATTCAAATTGAGCAGCTGGTTGCCATAAAGTGTTGCTGCTCGGGAGATGATTTTCCACTACTATAAAGAGCATCTTGGGAACTGCAAACATGAAAATGTTTTTATAAATTTATATACTATAAATTTATACTGCATAGTATCATTGGATTCTACCTTCATTTCAAAGTTTCTCAGCGTTTACATAACACCCTTGGGAGAAGTCATTTAGAAATTTATGGTGTGATAATGTAAACAAATTGTACTAACTGTGCATCTCTATCACAGTTCCAGTTGAGGCAGTGGAATCTCTGAACAGGTAGATTCAAGATGGGGCTACACATGACCAGTAAATTAAAACATAATTTTATTTATTTGATTGCATTCTGCCTTTATTATTTTTACAAATAACTCAAGGTGGTGCACATGTCCAACATACCTTCCTCTTCTTATTTCCCTCACAACAATCCTGTGAGTTGAATTGGCCTGAGTGAGATTGACTGGCCCAATATCACCCAGCTGGCTTTCAAAAATATGTGGGACTAGAATTCACAGCCTCCCTTTTTCTAGCCTGGTACCTTAACCACTAGAGCAAACTGGCTCAAGTATAATGTTCAACATGATCCAGCTGGGATTGAACCTGCCCCAAATAGAATAGAATTCTTTATTGGCCAAGTGTGATTGGACACACAAGGAATTTGTCTTTGGTGCATATGCTCTCAGTGTACATAAAAAGACAAGATATATTCGTTAAGAATCATAAGATACAACACTTAATGATAGTCATAGGGTATAAATAACCAATCATGAAACAATCAATATCAACATAAATCATAAGGATACAAGCAACAAAGTTACAGTCATGCAGTCATAAGTGGGAGGAGAATTATTTGTTTAGCAGAGTGATGGCGTTCGGGGGGAAAACTGTTCTTGTGTCTGACGTGCAGTGCTCTATAGCGTCATTTTGACGGTAGGACTTGAAACAATTTTTGTCCAGGATGCGAGGGGTCTGTAAATATTTTCACGACCCTCTTTCTGGCTCGTGCAGTGTGCAGGTCCTCAATGGAAGGCGGTAATTGTTGGCAGTAATTGTTTTTTCTGCAGTTCTAATTATCCATTGAAGTCTGTGTCTATCTTGTTGGGTTGCAGAACCAAACCAGACAGTTATAGAGGTGCAGTTGACAGGCAAATGATCATGCTCACTCTATTCTAGGTTACTTCTGCATCTAAAGAGATCCAAAAAGGTGCGTACCAAGGAATACCTAGTAACAACTCAAGCTAACATGCTAGAGGTAGCTTTTTCTGGAGAGAAATTACCCTGGCCACAGTTTCCTGTTTTGTTAAAATGACTGCTTATTTATCTAGTGTCCTAGGATGATTGAATTATCATCTAAAGTATATTTATTCCGCTTTTCTACTAACAAAACATCCAATAGATAAAGCTGTTTTTAAAAAGTCAGAAACGTAAATTATCTGGATGCGACCTAAAGCCAACCTCCTCTGTTCCAGTCCAGCTAATGATCCCCAGCAATTAGTTTAGTGTCCTATTGCCCCTTATACCAGAAGTGACATGTCCTACATGTCTTGAAGGAATTTCATTGCCTTCCCATCCATCTCTGAGGACCCTTCAAAGTGCTGGCAGCTTAGAGCAAAGCTATCAAAAGAAGTCTGCTCCTTACCAATCTGTCTTTGTGCTGATGTTATCTGTTGGCAGACAGGCAGCCCTGTCCTCGTTTTATATTGCCATCCAATCTAGCAGTATTAAGGACTCCTATTCCAGGAATAAAATTGTCATTGTGACTCTTAATTATTTTGTGACTTATACCAAATTGACATGGTTTACTTTGTTGATGCAAAATATATATGAATTCTTCTTCCAAATCTAAAATCACCTTTTAAATGGTTGCAAGGACCCTTTTGTATTGGTTTCTTTTGCAGTCTTTCCCAATCCTCTCGACCTGTCATCCAGCTACTGTTGTCAGAGGACTATTGTCAGACTAATTTAGCTTGAAAACATCTCACAGTAGGGATCCTTCCTCTTGCATTTTAACTCCTGTCCTGTGTTTCCAAGCTCAATAAAAAGGTGCAACAGAAGTAAGAGATAAAATAGTAATGAAGAGGAAGTGACAGTGGAATGTTTTTGAAAAGGATGCAAGAATGAGGTGGGAAATTGGATAATAATGACAGGAAAGCTTTCCCAGCAACATCTGGAATGACTGATTGTTTCCTGGCAACCAATGAAAATGCAGAATGCTGGCAGGATTGAATAATATTCTCAATATCTTGGTTAGAAGGTATCTGGCTGGCATCCAAGTTGAACCCCATTCCTATTGCGTTTATCTTCAATGTGCCAACACATGGAATCCCTGAAGTCATTCCCCCCCACCCAGTGGAACTGATGTCCAGTGAATGCACAAGTACAACCTTCTCTCTGTATTAAGTAGTTTAAACATAAGATAGAATAAGGAAGACAATGACTTATTTAGTCTTAATTATAACTTAGTTGCATTTATTTAATCAATAGCTTAGTACTATTGGTGAAAACATTTTTACTACCGGTTTTGTGGGCGTGGCTTGGTAGGCATGGCAGGGGAAGGATACTGCAAAATCTCCAATCTCCCAGGAGTGGGGAGGGAATTTCAAAATCTCTATTCCCACCCCCACTCTGGAGTCATCCAGAGGTGGTATTTGCCGGTTCTCTGAACTACTCAAAATTTCCGCTACCGGTTTTCCAGAACCTGCTGAATTTCACCCCTGGCTTAGTGTCTCTTCAAAGTTCAGATGTGAAAGGCACAGAAACTCTGTGAGGCTCTCTGAAAAATTAGTATGTATCTCTAACACCGCAAAGTTGAAGATGTTGGCAGCAACAGTGAAGGCAATCTCTCTGTGTGGTGCTAGAAATGATGCTATATTCCCATATAGAGTGTTACTATATTAAGTGACATTTCCAGAGTAAGGGCTCCAAAGCTTATACGGGATATGCAGAAATTAACAGACTAATATCCTACTATAAATATCTTTTTATGCTAAGAAAAACCTAGATTTCTGCTTAGGGTCCTGATGTTGAAAGAAGAAGAAAATGGCAGGTCTAACATTCATTGTAATTTGGTGTACAGGTTAGGGCACCAGGTTGTGAGACTGGTGAATTTTAGTCCCAGCTTGGGTGCACAAGGAAGAAGGCCATGGCAAACCACTTCTAAAAGTTTTACCAAGAAAACTGCAAGTACTACTCCACAGAGTTGCCAGGAGTCAAAAACTGACTTGAAAACCCACACAGGGCATCCATTAGGAAATTACCAGGTTATTCAGCAATTAATCTTTTAAAAACATTCCAATTAAAAAATAATCTACCTTCTTTGGTTCTGCCTTTTATTTTTTTTCAGTTGCGAAGATAAAATTTTTGTTCAAGTCTCCTTTGAATCAAGTTAATCTCTTGGTATCTTCATGGAGAGCTGTCTTTGAAGTTTTTCATGCAACTGTATAGAAAAACTTTGCCACTTTTGTTTCCTTCTGGAATGTTATTGAGACGTCCCATCTTGACCTGCTTCCTCCTTTTTTAAAAAAGAAAGAAAGAAAGAAAGAAAGAAAGAAAGAACCTTTACTTTCTCCACCATAATCAAAAGGCCTTGGTAGACTCCATCCCAAATTCCTGGCCAACAGGATGCAATGAGATTTTTCTCATAATCTCCCATCCTTTTTATGCACATTAAAGGGATGCACAAGATCTTACTAACTAGAACTTAAAGGATGTCAGGTATTACTGTGTAATTAATGCCAAGAGCTATGAAGTGATCTTGTACCTGAGATACTTAGAGGTGATGGAGTATGAATAAGAACTGAAGAGTATTCTTCCCTATGGGATCTCCAATCAGGCACCTCCAAAAGCATTAGCATGAAAACTCTTCAATTGCCACCTTTCTGGCTGAAAAGTTGAAATCATTTCTAGAAGATTCCAGATTGAGGCAACTATTCTACAGTAAGAACACTGCTCAGCAACAAGTCTCTAGGGCACACCCCTTTATACAGAAGCTAATTCACATTTCCAATAAAAGGTTGTGTTTATTTAAATAAAATAACACAGCAATTCTCCTTGCAGTTAAAAGAACTAAAGATAGAAACACATTCCTCTGATTACAGCACTTCCTGGCACCTGCCTCTGGCTGAGATTTGTTCTGGCGTAGAGGAATGAAAACAAAGCAAAACACAAAACCGACTTGATAAATGAGAGGGATATAAAAGGAGAGGAGTGGATTTGTGGCTTTCGCCAAAGATATAGAATGAAGTGAAGGCAGTTGTTGTTTCAGGTGTCTTCCTGGGAAGCTGCTTTCTTAGAATCTGGAAATGACACATGTTCGTCAGAAAAGCATGTCAATAGAAAAAGCACCACTATAACATCTCATCTCGATCCTCTTGTACTTCCTGAAGGCACTCTAGTTCCTAGGAAAGAAATCCAGAGGGTAAAAAGTAAGTGAGTTGAAAAGACTTTACTCTACCATATATGTTCTGAAGCACTGGACTGATTAAATTATTATCTTTTGCTTGCTTCCTAAGAGGCTAGGTGGGTGTTTAGGATCACATAATGAGATCATCAGTAAATACATCAAACTCTGGGATTCACATTGAGATGCCCATTAGTACCAATGCACCGACAGACATTATCCCTACCACACAAGACTGATTGATTGACAGATGCCTGTGTAGATGGATGGATGGATGGAATGGGTGGACGAACATTGTTGCTTTAGCAGAAAGAATTAAAAGCTTGCTTCAAAGCTAAATAACAATTCTGAGCATGGCGGCAAAATAAAAACCGCAGCCCACTTCTCTGTATACCCACCTGCCAAGAAACAGACAAAGGTAAATGAGGGAGAGGTTAGATAGTAACCTGGGGAGTTGTTTGATTATGGTGAGCAACCTCATCAGTTTGTCTTTAAGGAAAGCACTACCATATTTTTCAGAATATAAGACGCACTGCCCCTCCCCCTAAAAGTGGGTGAAAATTTAAGTGCGTTTTATAGACCAAATACTGGTGTGTTTTGGCTTCCTGAACCTTCCACGCATTGTGTTTTCACCCTCCCCGGCCCCAAGAAGTCTCCCCAAGGTGCCAGAGAGGACTCATGCAGGGCTGGCAGATGACTTGACCAGGCATGCATTGCAGCAGTGAGAGGAAGAAGGAAGCAAAGGTGAGTTGGGGGTGGTAGGGGTAGGCAGAGAAGTGCAGGACAGTCAAAAAGGAAGAGATAGGCAAGGTGGATGGGAGATGAAGTTTATCTATGGGCATGAATGCGGGCAGGAGGCCGTGGTGGCTCACATGGTAAGACGCTGAGCCTGAGCTCCACTGAGGTTGACAGCTCAGCGGCTTGATTCCCATGAGCGAATAAGCCCCGTAGGGACAGGAAAGGAGCCTCCCCCGATTGCCTACTGGCACTCAGGTATCCCGCGGGTAAGATAACACCGCCCGAAAAAATTCCTTTCACAGAGGCAGACAGTCACTTCGGTGATCCCTAGCTAAGATGTGCCATGCCCTTAAAAAAATGTGGGCAGAATGCTGGAGATGTGATTGTGTTGATGCTACCATATATGGTGGACTTGTAAAAAGGTTAAAGCGTTTTGGATAAAAATATGGTGGATTATGCAAGATGTTCTTAAAAAGAGGATAAAGTTTACCCCGCAGTTATTCCTGTTAGGTATAACTACTGATTGTACTGTTATAGAGACTAACTTGATTTTGCACTTAATAACAGCAGCAAGACTGTTGGTGGCGCAATACTGGAAGAAGGAAGATTTGCCTACTATTCAAGAATGGACATTAAAAGTAACAAATGTAGCAGAGATGGCTAAAATATCAGCATATCTTAAGGACCACTCAAATGAGAAATATAAACTGGAGTGGAGAAGATGGATTGATTATATTCAAAATAAATATGGGACTAAGAAATTCCAGATAGTTTATGACTGAAAAAGTGAGGAATGGTATAATCTGTTTAGAGTTAGCCTAACAAAAGAGGAGTTAAAGTTCAAATGAAAGATGATACTAACTTTTTTAAAGTTTATTTTAGAACATCTTTGTTAAATATTTATACCCTGTATTTGTTCTGGGAAGTCGGAGGAGGGGAAAGTTGGGGGGTGGGGAAGGGGGGAGTGGGGGAGGGGAGGTAAATATTTGTAAAAGCTTTTTTTTTTTAATTCTCAATAAAAAAAATGCAGGCAGACTTCCAAGCACCCGAATTTTGATCATGTGATCACTGCAATGGCTGCAATGTTGAGGACCAGTTGTGACTACCGTTCGTTCAACCTTGTTGTAACTTCGAATGGTCATTGAATGAATGGCTGTTTTTCTCTCCAAAGACTAGTGAATCATGCTTTGGTACAGCTGTCTGGGAAGCCTGCACGAAATTAGATGCAAGAAGTCAAACTTTTATCTACTAACTTGGTCTATTTTCATTCTATTTCTCTGAGATTTTGGAAGGATAAAATGTCCTTTGTTTGTGTGAGCCAAAAATCCAGCCTACCCTTGACTTCAACATTCCTCTGTGATGCGAGTATAGCAATTAGAGTTGTGTTGATTCTTTTTTGTTTAGAAAAGAATATCTTGCATACATATGCTGGTCTTTAACGCAGTTCCGGGACAAGCAACTTCAACCCAAATAAGACATTCCAGGACCGACACTATGAATCTTTTGTGTACTTGTTGTTTCAGGTGTCCTATATCATAGCTCCCATTGGGGAGAGGAAGTGTCCCATGTCACACTGCTTTGTCCCCTAGTATTATGATATCAAAGGATCAGTTAAATAGTTCCTGTGATCAGTGGATTGTGGTTTAGTTACTTTCCCATCCTATCCCATCCTAATCCCAGCTGTTATGACTCTGAATGTGTCTGGCTGCTAAACTTGGAACAAAATAAGGCTTTATTTAAGAAGCTTCTTTGAAGTTGGACAAAACAAAAGAGGGAGGGAAGGAATAAGGAAGGAAGGAAGGAAGGTAGGAAGGCAGGAAGGTAGGAAGGAAGGTAGGTAGATAGTTAGGAAGGAAGGAAGGAAGGAAGGAAGGAAGGAAGGAAGGAAGGTAGGTAGGTTGGTTGGTTCTATTGAAAGAGTAACCCAATTTTAATGCCTGACAAGAGAAAGAATGATAAAACTGTACAATGCAGAAGGCCAAAAAAATAATTCTTCATATAAAAATATCAGTAGATTGTTGTATAGTAATATAATTTTAGTTCCTTACATGTAAACACAAAAAACACCTACTGTAGCTCCCATTCACCACACACATTTTTGTTTCTTGGTATATTGTCCTTGCAACTGAGGAATAGTTGCCTAAACCGGTAAACCTGTAAATGTGATGTAAAATCATATGAAAAAGGCTTTCTACATATGCCCACATACAGACACACCAATGTAGTACGCTCTTGGAAAAGAGAGATTCCTCGTCAACAGGGAGTATATAGCACAGACCTTCAGACATCTATCATTAGCTTTCCTTCAGGAGCCAACAGGATTTGGAAAGAAACAGGGATCTGATTAGCTGCCTAGTATGGCTAAAGCTTAACATTATCTGCATCTACTCCATGGATCAATAGATCTGGTTCCTGGTTATTCATTACAAAAAATATATATATCATAAAGCTTCAAATACAATTAAGACTGACCTGAATATGGTAGCTTAGAGACACAGGGCACTTTAGATCCATTTTATTTCTATCCCACCTCTGCCCCAAAGATCTCAAGGTGACATGCAGACTCCTTCTAGCTTCCTCCTTTTATTTTTATCACAATCCCATAAAATAGACTTAGTCTGAGAAAGTTGCCCAAAGTATTGGACAACAATTGGCATATTGCATAGCATCATGGATGTCTGGCAGTATGGAAGTATAATCCTAGCCTATAGCCCTAATCATTTCATTGAAACCCTGTGGCATGGAGATTCCATTTTACTTTATTTTTAGCAATAGAAGCCAGTCCAAAAGTTCCAAAATCTAAATACCTCTTCTGTGAAAGAAGAAATGCAAATTAGGTGCTCACTTAGTCAGTGAGCCACTAATGACCCCACACAATTGAAGACAGATTTAAAAACCTAGCCTGATTGACAACAGATGTCTATTTTTGGAAATACTTCTAAGCTTTGCATTGCATTGTACTATATCCAAGCTCGTACAGTTCAATTTAACAAAATCTGCTTGGTTAAAATGCAGTCCCCCATTTCAAAAAAGGCAAATATTCTGTGTAATCATAGCCGCTACACTCCTCACATCGATAAGAGTTCTAATCCTTCCGCCTTTTCAATCTGCTTTGTCTCATCAAAGTCTATCAGCCACTAAACTGCCAGAGGTCATTCACTATTCTTTGGCTGAAGCCATACAGGAAGGAAGCTCTTTCTTCACAGCCATGTTAATGTGCCTTCCACTAATCCTTGAGTCAAATGAAAAGCGTAAATTGCACTGCCACAGTGCTCAAACATGGCCCTAAGGCGGAAGGCTGGTGCTGCCCTTAGAGAGTTTAAAAGGGGACAAGTCAAGGAAAGCAATTGGGTGTGTTCCTTGGCTTTGCTGTGCTTCCCTTCCACACAGTGACACCGTCCGTAGGAAAATCATACACTACAGGTTGTCCTCAACTTAAGCAGTTCATTTTGTGACCGTTCAAAATTACAACAGCACTTGGGGAAAAGTGACCTATGACTGTTTTTCACACTTAATAACCACTGCAGCCATGCCCATGGTCAAGCCATCAAAATTCAGGTGCTTGGCAACTGGTTCATATTTATGATGGTTACAGTGTCCTAAGGTCACGTAGACATCTTTTGCGACCTTCTGGCCGGGTAAGTCAATGGGGAGGCCAGATTCACTTAACAGCCATGTGACTAACAACAGCTGCAATGATTCACTAAACAACTTTGGCAAGAAAGGTCATCAAAATTCATTTAACAAATGTCTCACTTAGCAACAGAAATTTTGGGCTCAATTGTGGTCATAAGTCAAGGACTACCTGTAATTGCTAGGTTGTATGGGCCAGGGAAGTGCGGGGAGGAGTTTTGACAGAGTTTCATCATCTGTCCAAGTATGCTCTAGTTTGACCAATGGAAGCCACAGTAAGAAAAAGTGTGAAATCTATTTCATTTTTTTGAAAAATTGTATTGTTTTAATTAAACAAAAACACACAAAAAAAGAATCATCTTTCGTTACATCTTGTAGAAAGCGTGTCGATTGGTTACAGATACATTTTGTGCGCTTCTTCCACGATCATTACATATACTTCATTCAAATTGAGTTGTACATTTTAAAATTTATGTATTTTACTATCACTGTACCACAATTCTCATTTGATTACAGTTACTTAAACGTGTTTTTATCGAAAATCATTTGTATTTAAAGATACAATCACCTACTGGCATACATTCGCAATCTCAATAAATCTCCCATGACTTTACACCTTTATAACATATTCTAAAACAAAGTCAGTTAGTAGGATATCCAAGCATTCCCTCCCGCTTCCCCCCCCCACTCATAAATTAAAGCTTATGTCCAATTTGAGTGTGAAATCTATTTTAGAAGTAGCTCAATAACGATGGGGGACTATGATGTTGCTTGTCCTATGGGGACAAGTAACACTCACCTTCCCATGCTGTTATTATGCAATGCAGCTGTTATTAAAGTAGTAAATCAGTGGTATAAATGGTACTTTTGAGAAGACATGCTTTTCCCCACCATTTAATTAATGCTTTCCTGGAAATTTAAAATGCAGGCACCTTTCTCCTCCCATAACCCTCACTGCATTTAAAGGTATTTCTTATAAATATAAAATAATAATAATATAACTTGTATGCCATTCAACTCTCAACAACTCTGGGTGGCTTGGAGGTGAGGGAAAAGGTTGCTACTTTAAAGGAAAAGTCACAAGGTCCTGTCAAACAGATTCAAACAGATTTGAAAAACAGTTTGTTTGTAGGTGTTCAGGGAGAGAGAAAAAGATTAGCAGGAGTAGTACTAAGAATAATTGCAATAATAGTAGGGACTGGACCCTTACTCAACAGCTAAAAATAATCTTTGGGAGACCAAGAATGTCCTAGTCCCTGGCGGCTTCATCAGAGAGATTTTACAGCAAGACTTGTGTCAGGAAAACAGGAAAACACAATTTCACAACTCGAAGAGCTAAGAACAAATGTGGGTGAAAATGATATGCTATGGTGTAATCAGGACAAGCACCTTTATGTTGTGGTTAGCAGGACGTGACTCTGTAGGAATAGGTCTCCAGGATTTCAGACAGATATCTTTCCCATCTCAACATAGATATCCCAGAGAGACTGAATTTAGGATCATTTGTAACAGTGGTGGGATTCAGCCAGTTCGCACCTATTCAGGAGAACTGGTTGGTAACTTTCTATGTAGTTCAGAGAACCAATTGTTGGAAGAAATCTCCTTTTGTTTTTTCCCACTTTACAGGGCTAATCCTGTAAGGAAGGCAGGAAGGAAACATTCTATTGCTGCTTCTAGCCTAATCTTTATTCACCTGCTTACAGAAACTGCCTCTCCGGTTAACCCGTATCACATTGTAACAGCTAAGGAGAAGCGTCCATCGACCTGAGTGACCTTGAGTTGGCCACGCCCACTCAGTCACATGACCACCGAGCCCCACCTACCCAGATGGCCATTAGGGCAGAGAACCAGTTGTTAAATTATTTGAATCCCACCACTGATTTGTAAGCATGAACTAGGCCACTGAGCTTGAAAGATTTTTAAATGAAAAATGGAGATTAATGGGGGTTATACCCAACATAGTCAAATTAAAATTGCAAATGAAATATCAATAAGATATTGGATGGGAGAGAAACATTCATGTACAAAAACCCTCTTGTTTATTTTTAAGCTCTGTTTTGGAATTATCTGCAATAGTGGGAGAACAGATATGGTCCAAGAAATTCCCAACAAGTGCTGTTCATATGAACACCCTCCCCAAAGTTTTTTCTAACTCTTGTAGATGGAGTGCCCATATAACAAAATGACATCTTAGATACGGCTCCCTGAAATTTGTGTATAAAAACATATTTTTATTTCATTTTCATTTTCATTTTATACAATCACTTATATACTGTGCATAAAAAAAAGAAAAAAGGAAGAAAAAAAACCCAACATAACACTTCATTCCCCCATACACCCTCTCTTCTCCCCCTCCAACTTTCCTTTCACCCCTCCAGCATTCCCCTCTTCTACTTCCCTACCCCCTCAGACGTCTCCCCCTCCCTCCATTTCACCCTCCTTACATTCCCTCTCACTCCCTCTTTACTTCTCCCTTCTCTTTCCCTCTTCTCCTCACTTTGGTGTATCCATACAATTCAATTTGTTTTTTACAATAAAAGTAGAAAAAGAAAAAAAGAAAAAAAAAAGAAAAACGAGCCACAGTACACAAGTGAATTCTTATTGTTCTAAGGATTGAAACTGTAATTCCACCCTCCCCCCTCCCCCCTATAATCCCCCCTCCCCAACCCCCTTACGGCTTCGCAGGTCCCATACCCGGCATAATTCTTTAACAAGCATTTGAGTATAATAAGGCCAGCTAACTTTAAAATTAAAAAAATAAGATAAAAGTAAAGCCAAAAAGAAAAAGGAAAAATAGTAGAAAATAAGAAATAAACAAAAAAAAAAACACCCACACTCACACACAAAAAGAAGAAAGAAACAAAAAGGGTCAATAAACCCACTACGTTAACACAGCTTCCCATTATCTGTAAATCTTAAACAATGTGACTCATTCCAAATTTCGATTATTTTGCTACTTGCAGGGTTTCAAACTGTATTAGAGCCAGGTAAGTTGATCAATTAGAATTCCCCAACTAAAAGTCTCCTTGCTTTGTCTATCTATTCAGACCTTTAATTTATCTCTTTTTTATCCAAATATCCAAACCTTTCTATAACACCATTAAACTCAAATACTTCTTTCATTTTTCATTTCCAACACCTCCCTTTCTATCCTTACCCACCTCCACATGTAAATTTTTTACCTTCCACCCTGCCTTTATCCATATCCACATATATATTTTATCCACATTCATTGCTCCTCCCATGTTTACTCCACTTTCCTGAAGATTCTCCGACCAATCTTTCTTAACCTTATATTGATATAGCAACTCAAACAAACATCAGCTTGCGTTCTAGCCCCAGGTAATCTAATTAAACTTTCGCTGCCCTTCCCTCTCCCACGCACCTCCCAACTCCGTTCGTCCCAAACCGCAACTCAAAAAGATCACAATTTCCGCTCTCCTCGCCTAAGAAAATAGTTCATGCACAATTTGAGTTAGAGTTCAGACAAAACTTCTGTACAATATGTGTCCACAATCAGCAACGCTTCTTTCAGTCTCCATGTCTCATCATCGATATGCCACTTTTCCATTTTATCCCAGACGGAAATCATAAAACTTTACAAACATCGCTTAGTCTTTATTCCTTAGTCTTCTGCCCTTCCGGAAGAGAAAAACAACACCCTCCGCCTTGTAGCCACGTGTCTCGCTGTTTGTCTTCTCCTTCTCCTTGTCTCTCCCCAGATCCGGATGAATCAGGAAGTCCCGCCTTCAGGGTCTCGTAGTAAAATTTTCGGGCTTCACAAACGGAGTTAATGCGGTGTTTTTGGTTGCCAAATGTAACTGTAATACCAGCTGGGACTTCCCATTTGTATGAAATCTGAGAGTTTCTGAGTTCTTCGGTTAAGAAAGCGTACTGTCTTCTTGTTCTTAATATTTGAAATGGTATCTCTTTAAAAACAATCAAGTCTTCCCCATCAATTCTCAACCTCTTTCCGTAGAGCCTCTGTATTATCTCATTTCTAGATTCCCTTGTAGTAAAGTATATTATTATGTCCCTCGGAAGCTGTCGCTGTTTTGCTACCCAGGAATTCTGGCGGTAAATTCTTTGAATCTGCCAATCAAAGTTAAGTCCCGGACTTCCCACCAAGCGACTGAAAGCCTCAAAGAATGTCTGTTTCAAATTCTCCTGTTGGTTTTCACGCAGTCCTCTAACTCGTATCGCAAAGGCAGTCTTGTTATAATTTATCATGACAAGTTCTTTTTGGGCAGATTCAATTTCCTGTTCTAACGTTTGAATTTTTGATATCAGATTAAGGTTAGTTTCTTCCAAAAGTTCCAATTTGTCCTCTGTTTCAGCAATATAATCTGTCATGACTGTCATTACACCGATCATATCCTGCTTTGCCTGAGCAATTTTAGCATCAAATTGATCACATAAATCCGATATCAGTTGATTAATCTCCTGTCTGAAATCATTAAGCGTTTTGAGAAGGAATTCTTGTGTTAGCAAATCTCCCGTGGAGGGTGTAGGAGACAAGGGTAGCGCCTTCATAGCAGTTTTTGGAGATATGTTATTAAAGAAGCGCTTCTGTTTAGATTTGGGAGCCATTCCAGAATAAAAATAAAAGACAAGCAATCAAGCGAGCCAAAAATCAAAGTCTGTGCTCCCCTCAGTTAATCTTTTAGCAATTAGTACGGAGAAGCCTTCAGGAGGGTAGGGTCAACTAGCTCCGTCAGATCAAACACAAAAGCTACGAGATCGCCATCTTGTGACGCAGCTAAAAAAGAAAGGGAGCCTTTTGCGAAATTGAAGCTGGTATTTTAAATAGTAATAGAAGAAATTCCTCGGGAATGGTCCCCGCCCGGATTGGCTTTTAAATAGCTTAGCTTTGTCCTGGGGGGGAGGCAATCTGCCTAGGCTGCAAAAAAGGCAGCGCGGAAAACTGGCCGGAGTAAAGGCTCAGCTAATGTTGAATCTCTTCTCCATTCACAGCAAAAAAAAGCTATGAATTACAAAGAGATCCTAACGACTGACCTCCTCCCTGCCCCTTTCTGCCAGAAAGGGGAGATATCTATAGATCTTATAAGATATACGAACCAGAGTCCTGGCAGGAGCTTTTTTTTGGCTCCCGACGGCGGCAGCTCCTCCCCTCGAAGCCCCTCCCTGAAATTTGCAAGATCCCTAAATAGTTTAAGTATTACACTACTGAATTTGGAATAATTAGGTGCCAACCCTTCTAGAAGCTATCAAATTCCATTATAGCCGAGGTAGTGAAATCAAGGCCCCCGGGCTGTATTTGGCCCAGGCGCCGCTTAAATCTGGAAATAGCAAAGGACTGGCCTGTGGTATCTTTGAAGCCAAAATGGGGTGCGGGAGGGCCTCATGCATCGACCTGCACCCTGCTTTCAGCCTGGACGGCCTCCTGCAGCACCCTCCGGCTAAAACAGGACACAGGAGGGCTGCTCACACACGCTCCCCTCCCCCGTGCCTGTTTAGGCCAGCAAGGTGCTACAGGACTGTCTGTCCCATCTCTGCCACCATCACCCCACTGACCTGCTGATCTGGCCCTCGAAGAAATTCAGTTTGACACCATTGATTTACAGTGCCAAGAGCATGCATCTCTCTCTCTCCCGCCCTCCCTCCTCCCCCACCCCACTTTAAAGGGATCAGATAGCAATATATAACATTGCATTTTATCTCCTAGCTTTCATGAAAAGGAATTGGGGAATTTGAGTTTTACCACATTTGAAAAGTCAGTCATCAAGATGATGCTGATAATTATCCATCCCACTTTGAAGGGGAAGTGATTGGAAAGGACCTGCCCTTGACTGTGTATGATGTTATGGAGAGAGAGAAAATGGCTGTTTGCATGACACACTGAATCACAAGCTAGCCAAATCCAGTGCCTTGTGCAAACTCAGAAAACGGAATTAATCGATTAAGCATGTAGCACAAACACAGAGAAAGAGATTTCGTTCCCATTGCTATTTCTCACGACACTGATCCAGCCAGCCTACCAACAACTACTCGTGCTTTGCACAGGTAGCTGCCACTATGAATTAAGATTTTCCTTTAGGATATTTCTTTTCCTAATGAGAAAAATGTCCTAGTGAGAGAAAACAGCTCATCTCAGGCTTGGACATTTGACAAGGTTTCGTTTATTTAAAGTCACTCCACCTCACGAACTGTTAAGGACACAGTTCAACCAAAGCAGAATACATTGATGGACAGGAACATTAAGTGAGCTAATCTTTGGAATTTACAGCCTACTTAGATTCTTGATTTCCCTCCTTTGCAATTTGTGCAGCTGTTTCATTTCATACTCCAAGAATTCGCCTTTCTCCCCTCTGATAGCCAGGTACAAATGCTTTGGAGGGTCTCAGCTGTGGGCCCAGCCCTGAGTGAGTTAGTGTCCAAAAGGCTTCCATATTGGCAAAGGACATTAGGTCACATTACAAGTGGCACAAATCTCTGACGGTCCCAAGCAAAGAGCTGTGAGTGAAAACATATATCTGTCAGCTTGGAATAGCACTCCTGTAGGTCTGTGTACAAAACCTTGAGGAAAATATGTCAGAGAGCTACTTCAAGGGTCAGATGTCACCAACGATGTTTGAAAGAAACCAACTTACTATTGTTTCCCATCCAGAAGAAGGAAACCTCTATTTAAAGGCTGTGAGCCTCTACATTCACAAAGGTCAGAAACACTGATTCTCTTATTACTGTAAGAGACCTCAACTTGTTGAAGCAACTGAGCATATTTGACCATTGATTTCCTTAAGATCGTCAAGGTAGGTAAGGTTAATCACAAAATACTTGGGCTACCAGATCTGAACTGCAAAAATTCAGACCTTCCCTGCAAAGAGTTAGACTCTAGTGGTCATCCACATTTTGGCAATCCAGATGTGCTACATGTGCAAAGCCCCAGTTTATCTGAACATGAACTCACTGAGTTGGTTCTCACCATGTTCCCCAGAGCTCTAAAACACTATTTCACTGCACACCAGAGGTGATATTCAGCATGTTCTGACCAGTTCTGGACAACAGGTAGCAGAGATTTTGAGTAGTTTGGAGAACCAGTAAATACCACCTCTGACTGGCCCCGTCCCCATCTATTCTCTGCCTCCTGAATCCCAGCTGATCGAGAGGGAATGGGGATT
This sequence comes from Thamnophis elegans, assembly GCF_009769535.1. Lineage (NCBI taxonomy): Eukaryota > Metazoa > Chordata > Lepidosauria > Squamata > Natricidae > Thamnophis > Thamnophis elegans. The sequence continues at coordinate 82,117,911 of NC_045542.1, forward strand.
TTGCAGTAACCTTCCATGGAGTGAGGTGGGAATGGGATATTACAGTATCCTTCCCCTGCCACGCCCACCTAGCCATGCCATACCCACCAAGCCACTCCCACAGAACCTGTAGTAAAAAAAAAATTGAATCCCACCACTGCGCCACACCTATAGCTTTCTTTAGCCTTTTATTTCCAGATGGATTGCAAACTGCATGGAAGGTCTCCATGAACAGAGGAGACTTCTTAGAGACTATTGGCCTTTCTACAAAGAGAGGAAGAAGGACACTATTTGTGTTTATTCCTATTCTCTTCCTTGTATTTTTTCAGTGCCACCAAGAGGCTCAAGCCTAGGGGCATTTGTGCACTTTTTGCCTGGCCCGTTGCCAACATGGGCTACTCACCACTTCCTGAGCACAGGAACAGATGACATCATCCTACACTTACTCCCAGCCCATTGCAAATGCACCCCACGCCCATGTTCTCCGGCTTTAGTTCAATTCTTGTTTTCCAACCAAAGCTATCTTGAGCCTTTCACAGCATCCCCAGCTCTGATTGGCTATAATTCCCAGCATGACCCCTCCCTTCCAGAAACCGGTTGCTACCCCAGGCTGCCACTTCATCCTGGGTTACCAGGCTGCTATTGCATGTTTTTATGATCCTGCAATCAAACCAATGATGCTCTGTCAAGACACTAAACAATCTTCAAATTGGAAGCTCAAGCTCATTGAATTTTTATATTTCCCTTTCGGGCAAGTTGTAGCATGCTTTTCTTGCTTTCCTGTCCCCTGGCCACAACATTACAAAGCTTCTCTCCCCTCCATTTTTTAAAAAAAAAATATTTAACTTGCAATGTAGAAACTTAATTAATCTGTTTTTGTGAAGCTGAATTATCAGTTCTTGCTGCTTTGGAAGCAGGACCTGCATTAGTATTAAAAAGCATAATAATGGAAAGGGAATGGTGTTATGCCTTCCATGTCTGCAAATCTGGGAAAGCATAAGAAAGGCACAGGATCAATCAAAGAAAGAACTTCCCTAAAAGAAATCACAGGCACAGGTAGACTTGAGTTACAGAAGACTCAGCCAGGAAGGATTGCCTTCTCTGTATCAATCAGAAGATCAAAAAGCCGATGTAATGGTGTGTGGGAATGGCCTTGGGAGACAGGAGAAAGAGCTACAGATTAGACAACTGGCCCCAAAAAGATTTCTCAGTCCACAGATGGAGAGAGGAGGTATGGGAAGCATTTCAAAAGGAACCCACCTTTATTTACCAGAGAGTGAAAGGAGGGCAGGGGAGAAATACTTTCAGTCTTCCAATTCCCTTAATGTAGCCTTACAGTAATCATAGAGTTGGTACTCACAGTTGTGCTTCTTGTCTGGACTGCCTCAAAGGACTTACAATGACTTGTCAAACTTTCCATAGCTCAAAATGAGCCTCGACCCAGCCTGTTTGGCAACCCTTTGCAATCCTCACTGAAATATCAGATATTGGCTCCAGAAATGCATGGAAACAGCATGGGAGACAAGCAGCTTAGGCTGAAGTGCCAAATTGGCTTAAATATATTTGGCAATCAATATGTCACAACATCCTCATTTGCACAGACATCCATGGGATTGAGGGAGGGAGAGGAGAGGCGGCAAGTGACAAAACTCGTGTTGTGATGCCAAAATGCCAACCTTGTGACTTTGATACTTATGTTTGGCCTTGGAGAACATAAACACGAGAGACCAGGTTCTCAATGTAACAAGTGTCATCATTTTTTCTCCATCATGGTTAGCAGCCGGTGTCTTATGATCATTTCACATCTCCCGACAAATCAAGAGAAAGAATCTATGTACTTAATGTATATTTTTGTAGCAACTTAAGAAAACTCAAATACCTCCATGCTTGCAATCTTTTTGCTGTGCTAATGAATATACATATTCTTCCATGTAATATGTAACCAAAAAAAACCCCAACTAATCTGCAAATAACCCTGTTATTAACTGAGGCTGAAACCCAAACAATAGAAGGCTAAAAGGACCACATCTGCTATATAATGCCCAATTTACATGTCAAAATTAAGACAATGTAACAAATTTCAAACCCAAAAATGTCCTAGAGATGATTTGAAAACACTTTTTAAAAGAATATACTGAGGCTACCATTTGAGTTGTTTATGATCAAGAACCCCAGCATTTTCTCCTTATTCCAAAAGTCCTCCAGTGATTTCTTCATTTCAAGCTTAGTGTAATCAAATGTTTGAAACTGCCTGCCTATCTGGAACACTGCAAGTCTTTAAGAAGATGTTGGACACCCATTTGTCTGAAACGGTATAGGGTTTCCTGCCTAGGCAGGGGGTTGGACTAGAAGACCTCCAAGGTTCCTTCCAACTCTGCTATTGTATTGTATATATCCTCTCCTTGTCCTATGCAATTCCCAGAGGATAGGAAATTCTCTCATCATATAAACTTTGGATGCATTTTCTGCTTTTGGAAATCCAACACAGATTGTAACAGTTTACAGGGTAAGTACCAAAGACTAAATTGTTTTACTGACATGAATGTCAGTTACTGACATACTTAAGAAAGTGACGCACTACTTGGTTTAGCACATGCGTAACCTTTCAAACCAGTGTGTGTGGGTGGGTGTTTAAACACAAGAAATGAAGCCAACTAATTAAATCCTTGTTAACAGACAGGATTTTCTTTTTCCTAGTCAAACCTGGTGTTAACTGATGTCTAGGGTGAGGGAGGGCAGTCTGAAAAAAGTAATTAGACTTCAAAAAATTTGTTTTGGACACTGGAAGATCTTATTGAGTTCATGCTCTTTCCATGTAAAATGTGCTCTGGTTACCCCAAGCTTTTATTTTATTACAGCTGTATAATTTGGCTGTAGTATGCCGGGGAGATGGGAGAATTTTGTTGCTGTTATCTGGCTGTCCAATAAGGTAGTCCTTGACTTACAACAGTTCATTTAATGAACAATGTCGTAAGTAGTCTGATCTGGTTTAAATAAGTATAGGTAGTCTTCAACTTGCAACAATTCATTTAGTGACCATTCAAAGTTACAATTGTTAGATCGGCGGCAGTACAAATACGAAGAGGCGTTTGGCTGCTGCCGAGCTGTCATTCGTAAGTCCGAGGACTTACGAGGCTATTGCAACAATGGCACTGAAAAAATGTGACCTATGACCGTGTTTCGTAGTTACAACCTTTGCAGCATCCCTGTGATCATATGATCATAATTCAGATACTTGGCAAGTGGTTCATACTTACGACTGTTGATGTGCCCTGGGGTCACGCGATCCCCTTTTACGATCTTCTGACAAGCAAAGTCAATGGGGAAGCCAGATTCCCTTAACAACCAGGTTACTAACTTATCAACAACAGTGATTCACTTAACAACTGTGGCAAGAAAGGTTGTAAAATGGGGCAAAACTCACAAATGTCTCACAGTGACAGAAATTTTGGGTTTGATTGTGGTCATAAGTCGGGGACTACCTGTACATACAGAGTAACTGGGCACCTTATACTATTAACATTTCAGGTAGCAGTCACGCAATCACACCAGCCATTTGGTTGGCTCTGTCTCTACTTGGATGCCTAGGCCTGCTGACAGAACCACGTCTTCAGAGCCTTCCAGAAAAGTGTCATGGTGAGGACCAATCTTACAGTATGTCCAGGCCAATGGTATTCCACAGAGAAAGCCTGTTTCCTTGGGCTCATTAGATGCACTTTCCTAATACTATAGATGGAACCTGTAACACACCTTGCATTCCTGCTGTGGTGGGCCAGATAAATGCAACTGGGGAGATATGGTCCTTCAAGTAACCTGGGGCATGTAGGATTTTAAAGATGATAACCAGCACCTTGAATTTCACCAGAACCAAATCAGTAACCAATGCAGGTTTGGCAAAAGAGATGGTACGTGCACTAATCTCAATTTACACAGAACTATTTGGGCCCATTGTATTTTTGACCAACTGAAGCTTCTGGACTCTTCAAGGGCAACCCCATGTACAGTGCATTACAGTAATCCAAAAAGGAGGTGGCTAGGACATGAATGACTGTGAAGAAGGGAGGTTAGTCCAGGAATGGATGTAACCAGTACACAACTTGCAGTTGCACAAAGGCTCTCCTGACCACCACTGCCACCTGTTCTTTGAGCAGGTGTCAAAAGTCCAGAAGACGTCCCAGGTTGCGTATCCTGTCTGTCTAGGGAGTGCATCTCCATCCATAATCAACATTCGTCAAGGACAAGGAAACCCGAATCCAGAATCATCAGTGTGCAGGCATCAAGAAAGGGTGGTCCCAGAATCACTTATCTTTCCATAAACAGAACTGAAAACTTGGTATCATTAGCGCATTATCCAGTGGTGGGTTCCGGATCCCAGTGCAACCAGTATGGTGGAACAGGTCCTGGCGCTCACCACATGAATGTACACAGCGCGCACACACACACACACAGCACACACATGCGTACTTATTACCCACGATGCTCTGCAACATCTACGTGATGCTCCAGCTGCTCGGGAGAGCGTCACACAGGCGCCATGCGCTCCGTGTGCCTGCATGGATGCCCCCAAAACTTCAAATACCAGTAAGGAGCGCAGGCAGGCGGGTGGGCCCTCCAGAGCACCATACTGGAATGGTACCTGGTGCTCCCGGCAGGCACCAGTACGCCTGTGCTGGGGGCGTACCGGTCGTAATCCACCACTGATATTATCCATGGTGACTGATGATCTGATCCAGTAGTTTCATATAGCTGTTCAAAAGGAGGGGCAAGAGCCCTGATCCCTGTGGAACCAAACAAAGCAGGGACTGAGGGTCACACCTCACCCTCCTGATCAACCCCTACTGAGAACACTCTCAGAGGAAAGACGTGAAGCAGTTAACATAGTGCCCCTTCCGTTCCCAATCCTTGGAGCCATTCCATGGTTGATGGTATTGAAAGCCATGGAGAGAAGGATGGATACACTACCCCAGTGCTGCTCCTGCCAAAGATCATCGAAAAGTATAACCAGTGACATTTACAGATCCTGCCTGAAAGAGGTCCAGATAAACCCATTTCATCCAGGATCCTCTGGAGTTGCAGCACAATTACTTTCTCAACAACCTCAACAACCAGAAAAGGGAAGTTGGAGACAGGATGAAAATTGTCCGCAAGGGTAGGATCTAGTGATGGCTAGATGGGCAGCAAACACCGAGAGAGATCAAGACTAATCCCACCCCAAAGGCAACAGAACATGGAGTTGTCTTAGGTCAGGGTCTGGAAAGTGCTTTGGCAGAGAAGAGCTCATGGCACACAAAGCTGCTCTCTTGACCTTTTGAGCTATGGCTTCCATTCAAGGTGCCCTTAGTCAAACCAGGCCATATAATCTAGCCTTTCCCTTAAAAGGCGCTGCCCCAAGTTTGGCAGTCATCAAACAGGCCATAAAATGAACTGATTGCTTGACGTCTGTGTCAGATTAAATAAACAGCTAAAGGAGCAGTGCTGTTTCCCCCTCTCAACTGCCTCCTATTCCACTTCTTCACAGTGAAGTTTCCCAGGTCCTTTCTGCTTTCTCTGGGGACCGAGATTGGTTCCAAGTGAAAAGCTGTTGCCTTGGTAGACTCCCAGGCAGGCGGTAGCATCATGAGTTCAAGAAAGCAGAGGAAGCCAGAGTATAAAATTGAAAGTCTCTTGAGATTCAGATGCGAACTGTCCAAATAAGGGGAAGGAGTAAAGGTACATCTCCAGCAATATTTCTTCCAGACTATTTGTTTTCCATGGGAGGGTGCCATGCTTTGATTTAGCTTTTCAGCTATTCCAACTGAGTCAAAGTCATTCTTGTCTGTTGCTTGGAGTGTTGTCTTCCATACTGACCAAACTCCTTATTCAGACCTACCATCTGTGATAGTTGGCTTCAGGTCATGAGGTCCATTAATTATTAATTAACCAGCCCACTAACTTTCTGAATCATTTCAGGATGGAATCATATGCCCTTCGCAGATGTTTTCATTTACATCCAACTGCTCAGATAAGAAGAGTCACATTTTATACTGAGTTCCTGTAAACAACATTCCTCTTACAGGTAATATCACTCAGAATTATTCAGCTGGCTCTTAAAGTACTACCATTAGGCGCTACAATGGTAAAATAACGCAGAATAGTCATTTGGAATAATACCTATTGCTAAACTCCATTTAAAAAAATATCAGAACATTCCACTCCAATACATCGGTTGAATTCTAATTTTCAGCAACAATTCCTTCTTGTTACCAAATAATTTGCTAACCATACCATATAATTCTTAAATAAATCTTCACATGCATATTAACCAATTTGTCAAATTAAGGCATAAGCAATGAACAAATATGTTTTACAGTCTCCACATTCATGTTTTACAATCTTTTAAATTTTAAAATTTAAAATTTACAATGTTATAGTCTCACCATTTTTTCAATATTCTCATTGCATTTTTGTCACTATAATAATTATAGTGTTGCTTTCAATTCCACATTTCAACATACCACTACTATTCTCATAAAGATCTCTAGAATTCTTTCTGTCATTCCCGCACTTCAGTTTCAACCCTAATAATTTCATCAATTTCCTTTTTAGTTCCATTTCTTCCAGTAGAGCAGGAGTATCAAACTCGCGTCATCATGACATTGTCACATAACATATCATGACTTTTTTCCATTGCTAAACTGAGCATCAGTGACGTGCGGTGAGGTTTATGGCTGGTGAGGCACTGACACAGGGGTTTCAAATTTTTTTAGACTGGTGGACTTCAACTCCCAGAATTCCACAGCCAGGCATGCTCAGTTCCGATTTAAAGCAACAGCATTTGTTTTTCTCCTTTGCGAAAAAGTCATTATTTTTCTTCTCAGACTAGATGAGGCACCTCGTTCTCCTGCCTCCTCCTGTAGAGGGCACTTTTTAGAGGTTTTTTTAAACAGTTAAGCTCAGCCTTTTTTCTTTTACGTTTTTTTCTTTTCATGATGACAGTGGTGAGGCTCTGCCTACCCTGCCTACCCTGACTGCACGTCCCTGCCGAGCATGGTGTGGGCAGCATGTGTCGCATCTGGCCTGTGACAGCCCTGCAGTAGAGGCTTCTTGCTTGAGCCTCTTCCCCTACTTCCTCAACTTCCAAAGTATTCTTGTTTGTTTGTTTGTTTCCATCAAAAATGCTCTGAAATTTCTCTGCCTCTTTTACTATTGGGCATTTTTTAATTTTCTTTGCCCATATTTCCAACTTCTTTTTTTCTCTATACACATACATCTTTCTCTTCGCCTCATGCTTTTCAGCAATAATGTTCTTATATTTTTTTCATCCACAGCTTCTTTCACTTCATCATTCTTTTTCATACTTTTTCATCCTTTTCATTGTCATACAATAAATCCACAAATTTCTGAAGCACTGTATAATATAGTACTTTTTACCGTGTTACATTCATCATTTATGTTGGGGCTTACCAGGGGTTGTAAAAAATCTAATAGATACCTTTCACCCTGGCTTCGCTGATAAACGGATAAGAGCCTGTGGCCTAATGGCTAAGATCTCTGCCTAGTATGCCTAGTGTGCAATATAGCCCAGGTTCAAATCCCAGTAAGGGTATGGCTAGCTGATGAGAGCTAAATAGCTTGAAATAGATCTATACTAGTCTCCCTTTATTTATTTATCAGCACAAATAAAACACACACACACACACACACACATATATATATGTGTATATATATATATGTGTGTATATATATATATGTATATATATATACAGGTTCGATTCCCAGCAAGGGTATGGCTAGCTGATGAGAGCTAAATAGCTTGAAATAGATCTATACTAGTCTCCCTTTATTTATTTATCAGCACAAAATAACATATACATATATACATATATACATATATACATATATACATATATACATATATACATATATACATATATACATATATACATTATACTATATACATATATACATATATACATATACATATACATATATACATATATACATATATACATATATACATACATACATACATACATACATACATATATATATATATATATATATATACACATACACACATACACACACACACACACACACACACACATGTTTTCATAGATTTTCATGGGTGTAGGTATACTTGTCTTGTTGTATTCGGGTCTTTTCCCGTTGTTTTGGCAACGTTTCAGTGAGGTCTCACTCGCCATCTTCAGGCTTTCAGCCGAAAATACCAGCCTGAAGATGGCGAGTGAGACCTTGCCGAAACGTTGTGTCATTCTCAGTTTGGGTTCCCCAAATAGCCTAAACCCTTTTTTTATGTGGTATCTTATTTTGTTCCCACCTATTTATCTACCCTGAAAATAAGACAAGGTTATTATCTGGGGAGGTCTTATTTTCAGGGAAACAGGATACATCACTTACCAAAATACTCTTTTACATCTGGATCGCATTCATTCAAAATGTTACACATTTTTTTCCCAAAATTCATCTCTGGCTCTTCCTATTCATGGGAGCATAATGTACAAAGATGACCAGCTATTTTTGTAACAATGACACATACAGTTTCTCACAAACCTTTTAGCCCTTTTGTTTATAATTAAGGCTATCCCTTCACTTCCCTGTACATATTTATCAGCAATGATTCACAGGATGAGTCCTTCATTTAGATATCTAACATCTTTCCTTTATCTCCTCTCTTCCAGATACATTTTCTTTCATTTCAGTTAATTAATGCTCTATTTACTATTTACCTTTTCTCTCCAAATCACAGTCGTTTTTATTTCATTCGCATATTAATTAAAATGTAAATTGACTTGCAGCCTTAGTCATATTTATATTATATTCCCTTCATTCCCTACTAACATTAAGGACAATGCATGTTACTTTAGGCATATTTTGCCACAAACTAAACCAATGCCAAGTGCTCATCATTATATTATCAGAAAACAGAAACAAATCCAATGTGCATAAGCTTTGATTCTAAAGCACAATTTGGTAATTGCATCTTCTATTCCATATTCCTTCCATGTATCCAGACAAACACAGCAGAAGAACCTGCCAAAAGTATTTGCTTCCCCACAGGGCCAGCTTTAGGCGAAGACTGAGTTGGCACCTAGGAGTGCCATGACTTGGGGGGGGGGCACCAAAATGGAAGCCTTCTGAAAAACACAGTAAAATAGTGAAAAGAAGTAACAGTACACTCCTTGAGCCAATTTGTCAACTTGAGCGTTAAACATATGGTAATTAAGAAACAAGAGAGTGCCTTTTTGAAATTACTAAAAAAAATCAAAAGATGAACCAAACTATGAGGGTACCAGAATATGACTTTTCTTAGGTCACCTAAATGTCTAGAGCTGGCCCTGCCAACTTGGGTCCTTTCAGTTGTTTCCCATTAGCCCTCAACCAGCATATCCTAATAATCAGGAATGAAGGGAAATGAAGATTAAAACAACTTGGGTGACCCAGATTGGGGGGGGGGATGTTGCTAACTCTGCAGGAATGCTAATTCAGTAATGAATATGTTTGGTGGGTCAAGGCAGTGGTGAAATTCAATTTTTTTTTACAACCGGTTCTGTGGGCATGGTTTGGTGAGCATGACGGGGATGCTGCAAAATCTCCATTCCCTCTCCATTCTGGGGCCAGTCAGAGATGGTATTTGCCGGTTCTCTGATCTGCTCATAAATTCTGCTACCGGTTCTCCAGAACCTGTCAAAACCTGCTGAATTTCACTCCTGGGTCAAGGGACTTTGGATGCAGCCATTCTGACTCCATCCATTCAATTACACTACAATATACTTCTCTAGAACCATAGAGGAGGAATGGAATTTATTTAATTTTATCCCACCTTTATTAGTTTATAATTAACTCAATGTGATGACTATATATAATATTCCTTCCTCATCTTTTTTTTTTTTTTTTTTTTGCACAACAGCAACCCATTGTGGTGGGTTGGGCTGAGAGAAAGAGAGATTGACCCAGTCAACCAGCCAACTTTCATGCCTAAAATGGGGCTAGAACTCACAGTCTCCTGGTTTCTAGGCCAGCATCTTCACTACCATTCTTTGAAAACTGAATTCAGGACAGTTGGTCCAAGAGTAATTTTAAAAATGTGTCTGCCATTTTTTTTAAATTATGTTTTTATTTATTGCTTTTTTGCTTAGTATAAATGCATATCACACCACATATATTTGGATCACGGCTTCTAGTTAAGGATGTAATTGAAGCCAAAGGAAGACTGGATAACTACCACGCATATACCAAAAATATCTAAAAGTTGTAATTTGAAGAACGGTGCTAAACATGCATGGCTGACCATGAGAATCTCTTTTCCAGTTTCCAGGGACAGAGTGATTTGCACTGTATGCAGCCGTCTGTGTGTTTGTGTGTGTGTGTGTGTGTGTGTTTGTGTGTGTGTGTGTGTATGTGTATGGTTGATCCAGACTTCCACTAATAGCATCTCTTGATTACACTAGAAGAAAAAAAACCCAAAAAGTCCAGTGGAATCTACACTTTCAATTTTAAGTTTCAATTTTAAATTAACTTGTGGTCCTGTTTCATTATTTTTAAAAATAAAAGGCAAAGGGGGGCCAGCCCTCTCCCCACCCCACCCCCTGTAAAATTGCTACATAAAGGAACAGCAAACAGTCAGAAGACCTTCTTTGCTCTTTCATCCTCCCTGCAGAGAGCACACCATGAAGCATCTGTTAAGATGTTAATCCTATTTAAAACCAGCTTTTGAATAGTTTAAAAGAGGAAATGCCAGCTTCTTATTTCCCACCCAGCAGGGATGAGGGGAGGGGGGGCGATCCTGTATTTTCCCCTCCTATATGTTAGTGGGGTATAGATCCAGTGTAAATGCTCAAATGTGTCCCAGTAGCCAAACTACTGTATTTTTCAGGAATCTCTCCTTTGAAACTAAAACACCTAACATAGGTGAAATGGGGAAATGGTTTTGAAATACGAGTTTTGAAATACCATGACTCATATGAAGAGGAAACAGTGGATAAGAAGGCTATGAATCACAGTAGTTGAGATAGGATGTCCCGAAGCACTGTTGCTAAATAAATCCTTCTTCAACCCCATTATTTTCTTTATAAACTAAACCAGTTTACTCAAGACAAAAGGAAAGTAAAGAGCCTACTTGCGGTTGTGTGGCTTTGTTTACATTTAGACAGCTGCCTTTCTGTATCAGTTACCCTAAATATCACACCAGAAGTCAGGCAAATTAATTGACATGACAACACTATGCACAGTTGCTCAGAAATAAATTCTACCACATTCATTCAGGCTGCTCCCAGGTACAGACGCCTTGGAAGGACGGACGCCTACAAGTTTTAGAGTTCAATAAGCCAGATAGTCTTTTCCAACAAAGAAAGAGATAGAGATGGTCCTAAATTTACAACAGTTCAGTTAGTGAGCATTCAAAGTTACAATGGCACTGGAAAAAGTGACTTATGGCCATTTTTCACCCTTACAACTGTTTTAGCCTCCTCATGTTCACATGATTTAGATTTGGATGCTTGACAACTGGTTCATATTTATGACAGTTGAAGTGTCCCAGGGTCACCTTTTGAGACCTTCTGACAAGCAAAGTCAATGGGGAAGCCAGATTCATTTTACAGCGGTGTTACGAATTTAACAACTGCAGTGTTTCACTTAACAAATGTGGCAAGAAAAGTTGTAAAATGGGGAAAACCTCACTTAACCTTGAGCTTGTTTGGAGGTTCTAGCAGGGGAGCGCAGCTATCGTATACCCTTGACCGAAGATCGGTACACTCCTTCTATCTGGGATGGTCGTCCTCTTCCACCGAGCGCGCAGCTTCGAGAGGGACGCACATGGAGCGGTGAGGGAGGAAGGGGACACCCGCCTAGCCAGCCAGATCAGCGGAATCAACCCTGGCGATCAATGGGGTGACAGATGTCGCAGCCAGATCGCCCTCACATCCAAACCCTCACTTAACAAATTTCTCACTTAGCAACTTAAAAGTCTGGAATCATTTGTGGTCATAGGTCAAGGACTACCTACACCAAGATATTCATTCTCGCATATGCCTGGATCTGAATTTCTATGGCCAGCAGAATTAAATGATATAATTTAATGAGTATAGTAAATTATTAAATCAGGAAAGAATGGTCTCCAGTCCGCACGCATATGGACTCTTGAATCATAACACACAGACAAAGTGGCAGGCCAAGTAGAAAGGGAGGTTGATCCTTTTTGCTTTGATATGTTCATTTCCTAGATAAATGAATTTCTGGTATGAGAGATTTAGATATGCGGCTTTACCTCTACAGTCTGGAAAAAAGCAATAACATTTGGTTGTAAAAAATCATTTCCAGTAATCCTACCTGAATTTGCTTTCCTCTCCCCATTCTTTCCTTTAGCCTGTTTAATTTCCGCTTACCTTGTCTCCTTTTATTTTCCTAATGGGCCCAGAGTGTACGCCTCTGTGAAGCAATCATATTGAATTACTTTTCCTGCATAGACTTTTCTGCTACAGATGCTTGACTTCATTGCATGATGCAATGTGCCACATAAGAACCAAAATAGCATCTTTTCTACTTGCTAGCTGCCCCAATTGCCATTTCAGGTCTCAGTATATACAAGGAAGCTCCTGTTTTCAAACTGAACACAAACCAAAGTGTGGGCCTGTATCAGAGGTGGATTGCTCTGATCAGCCGAACCGGGAGTGGCGGCGGCAAGAAGCTCCGCCCACCCACCTGAACGCACGAGCACAAGCGAACTGGTAGCACCGGATTTTGAAACCCGCCTCTGGCTTTTATGTATGTAGATGCAGACATACATCTGATGCTCATAAGGAAAATCAATCAGAATAGAATTGGAAGGGACCTTGGATGTCTTCTAGTCCAAACTCCTGTTCAAGCAGGAGACCTTATACCATTTTAGACAGGTAGTTGTCCAGTCTTATCTTAAAAACCGCCAGTGATGAAGCACCTTCAATTTCTGAAGTCAAGCTGCTCCACTGGTTAATTGTTCCCACTGTTAGAAAATTTCTCCTTAATTCCAGAGTTTCCAACCATTGTTTCTTGCCTTGCTTTCTGTTGCTTTGGAAAATAAGTTGACCCCTTCTTCTTTGTGGCAGCAAATACTGCAATACTGCTATCATGTCACCTCTAGTCCTTCTTTTTTCTAGATTAGCCTCAAAGGAACAAATGAAGATATATTTTTATAAAATGAAGTTCCTATTTCCCCCCCCCCCAACTGGAACAAATGTGTGTATTTTTCTTTAAAAGGGGCAATTGGACACAACCCCCTCACCCTTTAATTTTATTGCTTTTATCCAAGGACCGGGTGTTAGCAGAAGCTGCCAATACCTCAAAGTAACACTTTGTGACAGGAAAGACATAAATTATCAATTAACACCTCCTGTCTAAAGCACAGCTGCTAGAAACAGCTGTGATAAAATGCAGGTTCCCCCCTTTCCTAGTGAGGCAAGAGCAGGATCTGATGTGAATATGCTCATCGCTGCTGAAGGCAAGACCTGGGAGATGCTGTTATTCGGTAGCTTAAATACAAGGAAAGATGTGACTAAGAAATAGAGAGGGAGGAAGAGACAAAATGGAACCTGGAGAACCACTTTTCTCTCACTTGATACTTCATTCCCACAAGGAGGGCCCTTGTCCAACAAACAGGACAGGAACGCTCAAGTGCAAAAACTGTCACTTGGGATTCATGCATCTCAAACAGCCTTCTGGTGATGTGAATCTTGGAACTCAGGAAGAACTCATGGAAATAATTCACCCTCCTCTTATCTAGCTGGCCAGGAATGGGCCCAACCCCCTATTTGAAGCTCTGGAAGTCCTCTTTATTCCTATTTTGAGGCAAGCAAGAAACGAAAAATGTGACAAATGTAAAGCAGGCCCTTAAAAAGGAAATCTTTCAAGTTGAACTCAATTCCTGGAGATTCCATGCACATGTCCATATCATATTTTTTTTAACAAGTTTGGGCAAGGGAGTTTCTATGATCTTCTTCCATGGTTGTTTACTACACTGTAGCTTCTAGCCTTTTGCTCTAGTATTTTCTGATGTTTCCCATCTAGTTCTTTCTCTGCATAGATTTACAGGTTAAAAACAAGTGAACATAGATGCTTGTCTCTAGCTCAGTGTTTCTTAACCTTGGCCACTTTTAAGATGTGTGGACTTCAACTCCCAGAATTCCTTGGCCAGCATGCTGGCTGGGGAATTCTTTGAGTTAATGTCCACATACGTATCTTAAAAGTGGCCAAGGTTGAGAAACACTGTCGTAGCTTATTATGATTTATTGTTACCAAGCATATGATTAATAATACATTACACTTAATAGATAACCCACGGGTGCTTCTTCAAAAGGTGGCTGGACTTTGTTTTTAGAAAAACAAAGAAAAATTGCCTTTTGAAGAAGCAGCTTTGAGACAACCATGACCTGGATGACTGAGAATCTCCATAGTCACTTAACAGATAAGTTAATAAAATGTTACCAAATGTGTAAATTGCACCTACACAGACACATACACATTGGGAGAAAAGAGAAATTCCAAGCTCTACAATGTGCCTCCTTTAATCCTACCTATTTTGTGCCATGACTGGAATCAATGAGCCTTGCTCCGTAATCATTACATGCAACTCCCACTTCTTAAGGTATTTTAATATTAATGCAATAGCAATAGTTAGACTTATATACCGCTTCATAGGCCTTTCAGCCCTCTCTAAGCGGTTTACAGAGTCAGCATATTGCCCCCAACAACAATCCGGGTCCTCATTTTACCCACCTCGGAAGGATGGAAGGCTGAGTCAACCTTGAGCCTGATGAGATTTGAACAGCCAAACTGCTGAACTGCAGTCAGCTGAAGTAGCCTACAGTGCTGCATTTAACCACTGTGCCACCTCCGCTCTTAAGATATGCGAACGGAGGATGTGCAAAAATGGAAATATGAATTTAGACCTACAATACCCCCCCCCCCAGACTAAAGCCCAGGCCAGTTAGGGTTCCCATTTCCATCAGCTGGGAGCACATATATGCATCTGGAAAGAAATAACCAGGTACAAAGGAAAACAAGAGTTGCATGGAGTCTACCAAAGCAATTCCAGCTTTGCTGATGGAGTTTTTAGAGTGTCATGCAAACATGGATAGAGATAATCTTGTCATTGCTGCACCCTTAGATTAAAAAAAAACCAGCTTTTTAAGTGAACTTTTTCATCTTTTTTCAGACTAGTGTGGATTATTAGTAGCAAAGAGGTCTGAAATACATCTGAATTATTTTTGAATGCATATATTCCTTCCAGGAAACTCAGGATCATCTGTATGCAAGAAGGAAAAGTGGAAAGGGGGCTCTAGTAACAAATCCATATGAGCCATTTACAACCGCAAAACAATTGGACTACCATTTCCATCATCCTGATATTGGTTACTCTGAGCAAAGATTGCTCCATGCAATTCCAGAAAATCAGCTATTGGTTTGTTAGAATAATCTGTCACCTTGCTTTCTTTTTGTGTTAGAAAAAAGCAATGTATAGTGCAAACATTTTACTGTCTCTCCATCGTAGCTTGGCATTCTGAAATTAAATACCTTAAACCCTTATTTAGAAAAAGCTTATTGCTGTGACTTGAACAATGTATACAAGTGTGTCACCTCAGAAACAAAGGCTGACATGCTAAACATGCTTCCTTTTTATACCATGTTGGACTTTTAGGCTCAGGTAGTCTCCAGTTAGCTACGGCCTTGTTTATTAACCATTCATAGTTAGATGGTGATGAAAAAGTAACGTTGCAACCAATCTTTGTATTTCCAATCTTTGCCAGGTCTGTAAAGTAAAATCATAAGCACAGTCGCAGTTTCACTTAGTGAAACTGTACAGGTTACAATTGTGGTCCTAAAACAGGAAAACCTGTATTATTACACTAAAAACACACTAAAAAAAAAAAAGAGAGATGACATTGAAGAACTCAAGCTCAGTTTAATCCCCCGTGTCTAATTTCAATGTGTAGGTAACTTTTTTGAATAGCAATCAGTAAATCACGTTAACCCAAATATGTACTGTAAAAGTCTGAGTTTATATCCTGATAAGCTTTTCGTGAGAACAATACCTAAAACAGTTTGCCCATGTTACGTTTGAGGTGTCTAAAGCAGTAATACTTGATGGTTCACATGATCTTTCCTAGGAATCCTTTGAATATCAGAAGAAGAATCCTCCTGTGGTATGATCTATAGTCCCACTAGCATATCTCACTATTGGCCATGCTCAGTGGGATTATAGGCATTGTAGTTCAGCAACATCTGGAAGATTATACAATCCCTACTTTTATTGCATATAAAACCATGCTCCCTCCGTGAGGAAAGAAACTGGAGTAGAAATAAATTAGTTTTCCAGTTTGCATTATGGAGCTATATCTTCACAAAAGTAAATCCTATTGGGTCAACAGCAGGGGTGTCAAACTGGCAGCCCACGGACTGGATGTGTCACGTGCAGGCCACGCCCACCCCAGCTCCGTGACGGCAAGAAACGTCACAATATGTCATGTGACAGTGTGACGCAGCGAGTTTGACACCTGTGGTCTATAGGAATTGACTCCCCGAATCAGAAGGAATAGAATTGCTATCTTAACTTCCTAAGCATATTTTATGACATAGCCCTTGCATCTGCTTGGATTTGCAATATGAAACACTGCAATCTCCTATAACCGTGATGACGAACCTATGGCATGCATGCCACAAGTGGCACGTGGAGCCAAATTTGCCAGCATGGCAGCCCTTGGTAGCCCTCAGCTCCAGTGCACATGCACGCTCCGGCCAGCTTATTTTCAGCCTTATGGAGGGCTGGGGGAGGCCGTTTTCACACTCCCCAGGCTTCAGGAATGCCGCCGGAGCCTGGGGAGCGTGAAAAACAGCTCAATGGCCCAACCAGAAGTTCAGGAATGAACTTCTGGTTTGCCTATTGGGCCATTTTTTGCCCTCCCCAGGCTTCAGGAAAGCCTCCGGAGCCTGGGAAGGGTGGAAAACAGGCCCAACAGCCGAACCGGAAATGAACTTCCACTAGGCCCATTGGGCCTGTTTTTTGCCCTCCCCAGGGTCAGGAACTTTACTGAAGCCCAGGGAGGGAGAAAACAGCCTCCGAGAGCCGGGGGAGGCCGTTATTGCCCTCCCCAGGTTTCAGGAAAGCCTCCGAACCCTTGGGAGGGTGAAAATCCCATCCCCTGCTCAGGGTCGCTAGCACATGCATAGTGGGGGAGTTGCTCGTGCATGCGCAGGTGGGTGGGTACATGCATGGCTCGATAGCATGTGCGCACACAGTTTTGGCCTTTAGAAAAAGATCAGCCATCACTGTCGTATAAGTTATGGATCAAAACATAGAGATACAGAAAAAAAATACTTTCAATAACAGACGTTTTCCTTTCAAGGGGAAGGGTTGAAAATGTCCTAAAAATCACATCCAGACCCTATAATTTTAACGAATTACATGTTATCTGCAACTGAAAGAACTAGAAAACATCTTCAAGTGGAGGGGGGGAGATAACTCTGACAAATTAAGCTTCCTCTGGGACTCCCAAAATAGCATTTTGCTACTACATTTGGTTGTGCATGTGTTTAAAAACGCCAATCTCAGTGGCTGAATAAATCAAGATAAGTGTGGAAGTTATCTTGGAGTTGCATATCAGTTATTCCAAGAAAGGAGGCATCCTACACGGATACAGCCATCCATAACCAATTAACAGATTATTACCCTTTAATCCTATGTTGCAATTCAATTTCCTGCATATGGTTTAGCTAGCATCTCTGTTAGGCTGAGAAGTCAAACCTGCAATCCCTTCTTCAAATGTAGGAATTATCTCCAAAATATAGGCAGGGCCAGGCTTGGTAATTACTTGGATAGAGTAGCATCAGGAAATGCCAGAATTGGAGACTAGGCTGGGATTTGGGGGGGGGGGACAACCTGGAAGAAATCAATGGCAAAGTACTCCTATACTGTTGCCAGGAAAACTATAGAGACATATCCCTGAAGTAATCCAGAGTCAAGGACATTATATCTACCCCACAGCTATAATTCCAGAATATATTTATAGGCATAAAAGAATTTATAGGCAACCCTATAAATTCATAAGTCCTACTGCATTCAGTGGGACTTATTTCTAGCAAAATATATGTAGTTGTGTATGCCTTGATTTTGAGTAAATATGCATGGGACTGGACAGCAATCTAAACATGCTTTTATGGAAGACAATGTTATTAAAAAAAAACTAATTATGCCAACTGCCAGCAGTTTGATCCTGACCAGCTCAAGATTGACTCAGCCTTCTATCTCTCCGAGGTTGGTAAAATGAGGATCCAAATTGTTAGGGGCAATATGCTGACTTTGTTAACCACTCAGGGTTGTAAAGTACTATAGGTCCCAAGTGCTATTGCCATCAGCCAGGCTTGTATGTAGCCAGGCTATATGGGCAAGTGAATTCAAAGGGCTTTTCATAACAGCCTTGATTCCTCTCTGGCTTAATTTATTTGAACTACATAACAAGAACATCTGTTGTACATCTGCAGGACAGTAAGATCATATTTGGTATTTGCCATCTTTTTTATTCATAATGATCATAATATATATATAAATCACTCATATTCCAAAAAGTAACAAAATCAGTCAGTTGCGTTCGGCACCAATCATTGCAAATGCTTCTACAAGAATCCATCGGTATTAAATCCTATGGCCAAGATAGAGTCCAATAATAGATTAAATAGCCAGTTCCTTTAAATATTTTATTTTTTGGATTTCCCCCTCCCCTTGTCTTGGCAGTTATCTTGTTTCCCTGACTTTATATAGCAGATTTTCCTTCCCCATTTATCAACAGGCACCCGAAGCTATTTTCTATGTTTCTGTCAGAAATAAATCAGCCAATACGACATATTCCCAATCTGTTCTACAGGCTTCTTCTTAATAGCATAAACAGAACTTATTTCATTTTCCACACAAAATCGGTGGAGATACTGCAGTATTAGGCTTGTTTCTGTTAATCTGTTAATTTTAATTAGAGTAATATGTTAATCTCAAATTATTCAATAATTACTCAAATATACTAGCACTGATATTCAGCACTGATTACCGTATATTTCAGAGTATAAGACGCACCAAGATTTTGAAGAGGTAATTAAAAAATAAAGTTTTGCACGCTGCAGACCTCCCAAACCCTCTGCATTCCTTTTTTTTGTTTGTGTGAAAAAAGGAGCATGCAGAGAGTTTGAGACCCCTGCAAAGTGGGGGGGGGGAATGAGCAAAAAATGGCATTTTTTGCGAAAACAGGCCTGTTTTTTTGCCAAAAAAAGAGCATGCATATGCTTTAGGAGACTTGGGGTAGGGGGTGGGGGGGGAAACAAGCAAAAACTGGCCCATTTTTTGCTCATTTTTGCCCTCCCCAGCCCCCAGAAGCACTTTGCAGGCCTCCAAAACCATCCATTTTGTGAAGGGGCGTGGTTTCAGGAGGCTAAAAATGCTGTATTCAGTGTATAAGATGCACCCAGATTTTCACCCTCTTTTTGGGGGGAAAAGGTGCATCTTATACTTCGAAAAATACAGTATGTTACCTAGTTTAGGTAATGAAACATCTATAAGAAAACAACCAAGCTGAGAGAGCACCAAAGATCCCTCAAATACTGGTATTTTCTCATTATATGATGAACCCAAACCCATTATCTGTTTAAAGGTAAAGGTAAAAGTTTGCCTCGCACATATGTGCTAGTCGTTCTTGACTCTAGGGGGCGGTGCTCATCTCCATTTCAAAGCCGAAGAGCCAGCGCTGTCTAAAGACATTTCCATGGCCATGTGGCTGGCATGACTAAATGCCGAAGGCGCATGGAACACCGTTACCTTCCCACTAAAGGTGGTTCCTATTTTTCCTATTTGCATTTTTATGTGCTTTTGAACTGCTAGGTTGGAAGAAGCTGGGACAAGTAAAGGGAGCTCACTCCATTATGCAGCACTAGGGATTTGGACCACCAAACTGCCCACCTTTCTGATCGACAAGTTCAGAGTCTTAACCACTGAGCCACCGTATCCCTGTTATTATCTGTTTAGATATATGGAATCAAGAGGAGTGCACATTGTGAGTGAAAAAAGCGGATCTTTCATTTTTGTGTTTGTAGATTAATCAAGGCTGCTGCTTTAAAAATAAAGAGGGACATCATCTCTTGATATATCAGCCCTGACACACTAGTTAGAAAGTGGTACTTAAGTGGGTTCTCTAATTGAATTATTGGAAAGATTCGCTGGGTTTCAGGGATTTCCTGCAGGACCAACTCTGTTATTCTGTGAGATCTCAACTACCAAAAAAAAGGATTAAAGCTAATGGATTCCTTCCTTCTCTGCAGAGAGAAACTCATAGCAAACGACTCTCCCATCCGCCCTCTGCCTCCATCCCCCGTTGTGACGGATCTTTAAAAGGGGCCGCAGGACGGTCGTCTTAACCTACAGTAGTTAGAAATCGAGAGTCTGGAAACAGCTTTTCCAACTACCAAATATCATGAATTTATGCTTTTTAAAAAAAAAAAGGTGCTATTTTACAGTAGCCGGGAAAGGTGCTACCCGTTTGCTTACAAAATGTAAAGCGGTCCGCATCCCCAAGCCCAGCAAACACCCATGAAAAAAAGGAGGGGGACACGGCTCTCGACTTGGGATTCAAACAGCGAAGGGAGAAGCGAGCGCGGATCAGCCAAGGGCGCAAGAAAGCCACCGGCTCAGCGAAATTCCCTGGATTGAACCCTGCGCAGGCCCAGATGCTCCAGGGCTGCGGAGGTGGCAGAGGCGGAAGCGAAGGAGGCAGACGGTTGGGATGTTTAGAGGAAATTGACACTCGTTTCCTCTCTGTGGTTTGGTTACAAATCAACAACATCCTGTTCTTTTGTGAGGCTCGGCGGCGTCTGCCAGGCGGATGGCTGCAGTCCCTTAAAGCTGCAGGAGCAGCAGCAGCATCGGCAGCGCTGTAGCTGGCTGGGCTGGGTGGAGGAGGGGCGGCGAAGGCACCCCTGGAGCTCGCGCGGGGATTTTCCCTGTGCCCTGATTGACAGATCGAGAAAGGGGATCCTAAGATCTAGTTAGGAAAGGAAGCGACTCGCTCTCCCCTTGCTCTTTCGGGAGGCAGGCACGCCCGCCCGAGCCGTATTGCGGAGCTGTATCTCTTTCTCACCCTTTAGCTGGCAATGGCTTTACATCGCTTTTTACTTTTTACGTTGCCTTTACTCCCCTGAGTAAGCCTCTCCCGAGCAACCCTGCGAAAGGACGGGCTTGCTTCGGGATCAAGGACAATATTGACCAAGAGGGAAGCCCCGCTGGGTTTAAGGGAGTTTTATTTCGGGTAGAGAGATGAAGATGGCTTTCCGGAAAAGGGGTGGGCGCTGATCCCATCCCTACTCCGCCAGGGAACGGCGAAGCGATTTTGAATAAACGGGGCTGTTAAGGAGAGTAAAATCCTAGTGGTGGGTCAGCTCCAAACTAGGAGCAGGACAACTAATCCAGTGGGGATAAGATTTTATTCTCCTTACAGCCCCCATTTAGCATTCAGAAATTAACTCATCTGTTAAACGGGGCTTGTTTGTTTATTTATTTATTTATTTATTTATTAAATCGATTTATAGGCCGCCCAATCCCGGAGGACTATAAGGTTCATAACACGTTTTGCATTTGGTGTGTTAAACCTGCCTACAATCCAGTTAGGGCCATTTGAAAAAAACGGCTATTATTTAGAAATTCCTTATCTGGCTTTGAATTCTAGTGGCACTGCCTGTATCAATAAAGATTATTCAGCAAAAATAACAAAAACTACTAGCTGTAGAGTAAATAGAAGGAACCTTCCCCAAAATGGTCAGTGAGGACTGAGTCTGTTTAATGTCCCTGAAATTCTGGGGGGAAAAGAAAACTTGGGGAAAAAACGAGAACAAAGCAAGGGATAGCAAAACTAGAAACTGAGATGATGTTACAATATGTCAATCAGAAATACAATACAATAGAGTACTAAATCTAGCACCTATGGCTTGTTGGGCCCCTGATTAGAAACCTTTCATTGGCAACATCAGGAGGCAGGACACCACTTTAAAATCCTAATTTCAAATGAAGGGGTATAACCAAATTATCCCTTCTAGCTATACTTTTTTTTTTTTACTTCACAGTTTCAGAGCAGGAAAAAGCTGTGCTATAGAAACACATGCACACAGAACAATTTTTAATGCTAGTTTTCTAATTGCAGGCTTAATTGTATTCTAGTTTCTGGGTAATGTTGGTCCCCCATTTGCCAATCTTTTGTGGAACTAACATCCAAAGAAATGCTATCTGAATTGCAGTTTTATTGCCCAGTCCTAATCACGTTTACTTAGAAATAAAACGCCTGTTGTTATCCATTTTACTCTCAGCTTTATTTTACAATATTGAATCTAAAACAGACGGGAAGGAAATATTAAAACTGTTTTTATGGCAGTGTTTTTAAAGCATTTAATATTTTTGGACTTCTCTATATCCACTTGGCTAATTGTATGCCACAGACGAACGTTTCTGATAAAAGGATAAATTCTAAGTTAAAATGTACTGAATTCTTTCCAGAGTTTGGTTTGTAGTGAAATGGATTCCACCTCCACATTCTTAATCTATAGGAACCAGGGAAAACATGGGAGATCAAAAAGAACCAACTCAGCAGACCTGGGAAATTGAAGGAGAGTCCAAGGGAAACATAAGTAGCAGACTAAACTTTTCCAACTCATGTAATTCTAGCATTGTGCTTGGCCCAATAAAACTGAATGGCAGTGGAATCTTAGGCAAAATGCCCTCCTGGAATACTGCATTTACAGAATCACCATCCTGCAGTATGGAGATGACCGCTAACTCTCTTTAAAAGAAAGGAATACTTTTTTGGGGAGGAACAGCTATCTATGGCTCCTAGACTTCAAGCTTTATGGTATTTGAGGCTAAGAAGTAGAATCAGGCCAGTGTCTGACTCATCTTCCAGAAACTCAGCGTGAGAATAGACTCCTCTCAGGCCATAAGACTCTATTTTATTTTTTAATTTCAGCATTTATATTTATATCTCAGCCATAAATAACATCTAGTATAGTTTATTTTTAACCTTAGAGTTGCAAGTGCAGAGCTTAAAAGTGGTTGGAAATTATGGGAGCTGTAATACTGTAACGGATGCCATAGCTGTAATCTATGAGCAGGTCTCGAGGAAAGGCCCGTCCAACCACTTTCTATACAGCAATAACTCTTAAGACAGTAACTCTAAGCCAGGGGTGTCAAACTCAAGGCCCAGGGCCTGGATCTGGCCCATGGGGTACTTAGATCTAACCCACGGGGCCACCGTGGAAACGGTGAAGGACCGGCCCACGGTGCTTCTGCCAGTGAAAATGGGCTCCCAAGCTCCATTTTGGGTTGCCACGGCCTCCTGCAAACCTCTGCCAGTGAAAACGGAGGTCCATTTTCATGGCAGAGGATTGCAGGAGGCCATGGCAGTCGAAAACTGAGCTTGGAAGCCCTTTTTGCTGGCAGAGTGCTCAGGCCACCATAGGTGCACCATAGTGATGTCAAGCTGGCCATGCCCAACCTCCCCCCCCCCCCCCGAAGTTAAACACAACCCCGATGCAGCCCTCAATGAAATTGAGTTTGACACCCCTACTCTAAGCCTTATGAAAATTCACAATAACCTGGAAAATATTTCAGAAATCTGTTTCTAGGGTCTTGCAGTCAAGAGTTAGTAGAAAATCCTGCTAAAGTATTAAAGAAACAATTCTTAATGGGGAAAAAACATTTCCATTCTCTAATCAAATAGTAGATTATTAAACACCAGTTCAAAATAATATACAAAGTCCTGACTGTGTTGTTTCTCTCTCAGGGGATATTTTAGTCATTATAGAAAGGTGAGCTACAGTATTTCTACTACCTGATCTATCATAGTTGCAAAGGATACAGTGCCTGGGATCTAAGACAGTGGTGAAATTCATTTTTTTTTACTGCCGGTTCTGTGGGCGTGGCTTGGTGGGCGTGGCTTGGTGGGCATGGCAAGGGAAGGATACTGCAAAATCTCCATTCTCACCCAACTCCAGGGGATGATACTACAAAATCTCCATTTCATTCTTTCCAGGGGAAGAATACTGCAAAATCTCCATTCCCACCCCACTTCAGGGGAAGGATATTGCAAAATCTGCATTCTCAGCCCACTCTGGGGCCAATCAGAGGTGGCATTTGCCAGTTCTCCGAACTACTCAAAATTTCTGCTACTGGTTCTCTGAACTACTCAAAATTTCCGCTACCAGTTCTCCAGAACCTGTCAGAACCTTCTGGATTTCACCCCTGATCTAAGGAATCCACTACAGCCATACTGTAATCATGCACTGCTCTGAAAGCTTGTTTTCAAAGAACAGCTTTCTATTGTAGATGCATGCTTCTGAAATTAAAAGACTTCCAAAAACAATTTGCTATGTGACTTGAAAGCAAAAAAAAAAAAAAAAAAAAAAATTCCCTGAAGAAAAAAATTCCTCCAAGTGTCCAAAACTCTTAGATATTGCTAAAGTGGTTATTTAAATGTCGTTAGTTTAGCACCTTAAATACTGACAAAAGTCGATATCACTATCCCTCTAACCGATGGTTGCTGTGCAAAATTAGCTCGCTCACTGATTTAAATATGTTTATTTCAAAAAATATAATCAATGAAGTTAAACATGCCCTAAATCTGCAAAGAAGATGGAAGTGCTATTTACGACGCCATCCTTTTCACCCGAGGCAATATGTTATCCTCATCTTTGCTGTTTTGTCTGCTTAGATCCCAATTGCAGTAATTAAATGACGTCTCCTCCACATTTAATGCTAGCACATCTGGGACGTATTTGTTTACAATACAATCATTTTTTCTCTCTGTCTCTTTGCTATGCTGTTGGTATTCATCAACAGAATCAAAGTTATTGCTGATTCCTCTAGAGAAAAGTACCACATTGATAATCATAGGAGAAGAAAGGGGGGAAAAGTTATCAGTGGCTTGTTGGATCTGATCCTATGATGATATTATTTCTAATCTGCCCAATAGCTGAAGGGGCTGCATTCCAAGCAGATGAGAAAGGCACTCTAAAGAAAACGGGGAAAAAATAGTAAAATAATAAAATGCTCATGAAAAATATGAAACATTATTCCACTGTGGAATGGGCACTGAAAAACAAACAACAGAAATGCCAGTAAGAGGGGGAGACTTATGAAACAATTTACCACTGGTGCTACAATCCATAAGTAGAACCCAACATGACTGAGGATTTGAAAGTTGACCATAGATCCAGGGAGGAGGTTTCTGAAGATAATCCAGAGAACAGGGCATATCTGTGCCTAGCTACAGTGTAAACACCCTAAAATCCAGTAGGAGCTGGTTCCAGGTGAGCACAGGAAGGAGCTACTGGAGTTGGCAGACACCTACACGGTACATTCCTAGTATCTAGTTTTGCAGCTACAGTGATAAATCAGCAGTTGAAGAGTCCCACAAGAGGAAGCACTTCAGTCAGCAGAAACACCCAGTAGATTTATCTCTGATTTGAATAGGTTCCTGTTTCTTATTTTTAAAAAGGGCAGGTATATTAGCCAGTTGCAAGGAAAGCAGCAAAGAGTTTTATGGTATCTTGAAAATTAATGTATTGTGTTGTGATGTGTCAGCAGTCATGGGCTAAACTAAGCTTATCTTGTAATGAAAATGCTCATTTTTATGGTGCGGCAAGATTCTGGTGTTTTGCTGCTGCAGACAAACAGGTTTTTTCTCCGCCACTTTTTTATTTATTTTAACAACAACAGAAAATAAATGAATGTGCTCGCCTGGATTTATGGATTCTCTTAACGTCTCCATTTCTTAATTTTGTCGAATTCATTGTAAGTTGTCTCAAGCATTCAACAGAAGAGTGGACAATTCAGAAATCTGTAAGAAAAATATTTGGCAGTAACATACAATGTTTTACCTCTTCTTTTTTTAAAAAAATCTGCTAAGTCCAGAGAAAGTAGTCAGTTGACTACCATAGGGTTCATAGAATTAAGAGCTCAATAAAGATAACTGATTCGTTCCAGATTAAGTTTTGGCAAATAAGTATCTTGCCCATGCTATAAAATGCTATTCAGTATATGGATATACTATATATATGCTATATGCTATAAAATGCTATTCAGTATATACTGGATATATTCAGTATATATCTAAGTTGGTATGCATCCATTTCGGATCATAAAGAACCCAGTTTGATCTACTCCAGACAATGAAATGAAAGATGAGTCTACTCTAGAAATTCCCATGGACTATGTGGAGATTCTCTTCAGCATAGAAACTACTTGTCTATGGAGATTTTCAGTCATCCAGATCATGGTTGTTGCAAAGGTGCTTTTTTCAAGAGGCAACTGGACTTTCTGTTTTTTCTTTGAAGACGTTTCACTTCTCATCCAAGAGAGCTGAAGAAGCTTCTGGGATGAGAAGCAAAACAACTTCAGAGAAAAACCAGAAAGCCCAGTTGCCTCTTGAAAAAAAGCACCTTTGAGACATAGAAGCTTCTGTACCAACAAACTGCCTTTTTCTCTGCCTGTATTTGTCTGTTTTTCCACCACATTCAAGCTAACTAATTGAAGCAATGGAGATTTAAGATACCGTTTGGTTAAAGAGTTCAGTGAATGATTCTGAGATTAACGTGTTCTCCTGGCATAACGTATTTCACCGGTTGGGTGCTATGACAACAAAATATGAAAAGATCATTCCCTGAGCCATATTAAGAATGCTGAAATAGAAAAATAATTAATTAATAAGATTGAACCCATGGCATTCTATTTGGCTTCTATTCAAGTTAAATGCATATTTGGGAGACATTTAGGAAGCAGTCAAAAATAAGTTGCTTTCTTTTTTTTTTCTTTAATCTCCTTTGTTTTAATATATTTTAGACTGTGTTTGTTAAAAAGCTATACCATG
The DNA here is from genome assembly GCF_009769535.1 of Thamnophis elegans. Lineage (NCBI taxonomy): Eukaryota > Metazoa > Chordata > Lepidosauria > Squamata > Natricidae > Thamnophis > Thamnophis elegans. The sequence continues at coordinate 82,144,805 of NC_045542.1, forward strand.
TACGGGCTCTGGGAAGTCGGGGGGGGAAGGGAGGTGGGGTCTTAGGGGGGAGGGGGGAAATATAGTATGTGTTAGATTTTAAAGTAACATGATTGCACTTGTATACTGTTGCTCTTTAATTCTAGTGTAAAAATAGGACAAGCTGAATATATTGATAGATAGTAGAAATACACCAAAGGGAGGAGTAAAGGGAAAGAAGAAAGAGGGGTAGAGAGGGCAGGAGGGAGGATGAGAAGGAAGGGAGGGAGTGTATTGGGAGAGAGGAGTGATAGAGGGGGAGGGGAAGTAGGGTAGAGGGGAATGTTGGAGGGAAGAACGAAAGTTGGAGGGGGGCGCAAGAAAGGGTGTATGGTGGGTCAAAGTGGTATATTGGGTTTGTATTTTGGGGGGTATTGTTGACAAGAGGAGGGCTGTGTTTATTGTTCAATGTTATATGCCCCGGTTATGCACAGTATATATGTGACTGTACGAAATGAAATGAAAATAAACATATTTACACTGATAAAAAAAATAAGTTGCTGTGAATTTTTCTTTGAAAGGCTTTTGAGTCTTTAGAACGAAGTACTGAATGAAAGAAATAACATGGTATGTTGTGGGAACTAGGTAGCCTCTCAGAAAACAGAATGAGAAATACTTATCATAGCCTCCATTTCAACTACAGATTATAATGGCTAAGCCTCCAGTCCAATTTCTGGACCATTCAGACTCATTATTAGTATAATCAGGCAATAAAGTGCCACTACCTCATCTCACCAGTTCCAATGTGTGATGCCAACTGCTCATTCAAAAATCAGGATGCTTTCCTCTAATCCACAGAGCAAAAATAAAATTATTGATTTACTAGAATGAACTAGTGCTACATCTGTTTATAGATAAAAATTACTCTGGCTTTGTCTGCAAATCATTTATTTTGTAAGCCATACTCTGCACTCTATTTTCACTCAAATCAAAAAGGATACATTTGATCTGCTGAACTGTGAAATCCTGTCCAGGAAATGTCCATTTACCTATAAAGCATTGATTTAATCATTGGCTCCAGTACAAATCAGTTTGGAAAATATTCCAAACTAACTATCACTGTCTGCTAAATATCAGTTTTGGTTGTGCTCCTGGTCATGTGCTCAGCTAAAGAAAATAATTTATTCTCCTGACTGTAGAAAAAGAAGTGGTAACTACAAATGATATGAGAATAATACCCAGGAAGGCATCATCTCCACCCATCAAAAGCTGTGCATACGAGGGACGTGCAGTCAGGGGAGGCAGAGCCTCACCACTGTCATCATGAAAAGAAAAAATGTAAAAGGAAAAAGGCAAGAGCTGAGGTCAGGTTGAGCTAGTTGCTGTCAGATTCACCGTGGATGACTCTGCTTAACTGTTTAAAAAAGCCCCCTCTACAGGAGGAGGCAGGAGAACAACGTGCCTCATCTAGTCTGACTTTAGGCGTTTTATGATCATTCGACCAGAGTTAAGCAAGGGTTAAAAGCCTAAAAATTCCTGACGTAGGTGAGGCACGTCGTTCTCCTGCCTCCTCCTGTAGTGGGCGCTTTTAGAGGCTTTTTTAAACAGTTAAGCAGAGTCATCCACGGTGACTCTGGCAGCAACTAGCTCAGCCTGACCTCAGCTCTTGCCTGTTTCTTTTTACATTTTTTTCTTTTCATGATGACAGGCAAGAGCAGAGTTGAAATCCTCTTTGAAACAGCTGGAAAAGATACATGTGGGTCGGAGGGAAGAGGAGGAATTCAAACTTCATCCTCAAGTGTAGATCCCTCCCCAAGTGTAGTTTGATTGCAGGCAGAGCCACGTTGCCTTTTCAAACATACACACACATACACATACACATACACACACACACAGCTGGATAAAACTATATAAGCCCAGCTTCACTGATTACAAGTTTGAAAAGGCAACATGGCTCCGCCTGCAATCAAAGGCTTGGATCGGCTCCCCTCCGGCTTCTCTGCCTCTTCTTTCACCCCAGCCTGCAAGCAGGAGATGAGTGGGTGAATGGGCTTTATTGCGTTTCAGGCATTTCCCACCCAGACAGCAGGGATTTGCAATGGTGGAGGTGTTTGGGGAAGGCAGCAGAGGAATGGGGGGGGGGGATATGGCAGAGGAGGTGCTTTCAAGCCATTGGAAAATATATCCAACTCAACTTCTGTGTTTGTGTCTGTTTGAGGGGGGAGGGAGGGAGAGAGGGAGGAAGGAAGGAAGGAGGGAGAGGGAGAAAAAAAAGAATGAAGGAAACTTTTTTGCAAAGGAGAAAAACAAATGCTGTTGCTTTAAATCAGAACTGAGCATGCCTGGCTGTGGAATTCTGGGAGTTGAAGTCCACAAGTCTAAAAAAATTTGAAATCCACCACTGTGTCAGTGCCTCACCAGCCATAAACCTCACCACACGTCACTGGTGCATACACATTCTGGTTATCAATTGTTGTCAGACTGTGTCCCTCAGTACCTAAGTAGCCATTTGCCAGTTTGATTGCACACATGTAAAAACGGTGACTCCAGATCATTAGAAAACAATAAAGAGTTGATTAATTCAGAATCTGAATTTCCCTGATCTAGAATTGAATTGGTGAAGATAATTCAATGCAATAACTGCTATAATTTCCCAATGGGACATATTCACTGGCAGGTTCAACCACAAAACCGCGGTAGACTAAAGCACGTGTGACTAAAGCGCGGTGACAAAACCGCTCCGTCAAAACTGCCGACAACAGCGCGCCGACAACAGCGCGCCGACAGAAGCGTGCTGTAACATAACCCTAAAAATAACCCTAAACCTAACCCTAACCCTAACCCTTACCTTAAGTTAAATCGCGCTTCTGTCGGCGCGCTTTTGACATCGCGGTTTTAGCGCCGCGGTGTTGTCGGCACGCTTTTGACGTTCGCGGTTATGTCGTGCCACGTCACTGGCAACCTTGCTTAGACTTTCATCAGACCCGCAAGAAGTCTTTACAGACAAGAAAGTTTGGAAGATAAGAAATGAAATGTCGTTCATTCAGTTCCTGGATTCAGAGTGCTCAAATACCTTCATAGCATACAGCCCCTTAGGTCATGAGCTGCTGGGCCAAATGCCAAAGGTGTTTAGGCACAAATCATGGGGGAGAAATCAGCTTGGACTCAACCATAGCAAGGCAACAGAGATTGAAGTTTGTTTTTTTTTGTCTTCCTGGTTTTGGTTAATATCAGCTTTAACTCTTGTTATGGTTGCACACTCTCTGAGAGAGCTCCTGTGCAATTTGAAGTCTTCAAGGAGCAGGTAGTAGCTATTGCTGGGGAAGGGGGGAGTTGCATACATATCTTATGTGCTTGTTATGTCCATTCCTAGACTGGGAAACCTAGTTCACAGTCATCCATGACCTGGTAACATCTCATCTGGATGACTACAATGTGCTCTATGTGGGACTTCCCTTGAAGTCCATCGAGAAATTATAGCTGGTTCAGAATGTGGCAGCCTGTACAATTTTGGGCTCTCAGTTTGTCCATGCTGTGTGAGCTACACTGACTTCCAGTTTCTTTCTAGGTGCGATTCAAGACACTAACTCTCTGTCAGGCACAGATAACCAGGAGCATTAATTAAGTTCAAAGCACAGAAGAGTTTCTTATTCCTACCTATAAACAAGGATCTAGTCAACTAATGGTCAAAACTAAATTTGTGCTAGATAAGGGTCAATGGAATTCACAAGGGGCTGGACTTTGCTATGTAACCTCCTCCTCCACCTCCACCACCACCCCAAAAAATAAGGATCACACATAAGTAATTCATGGAGGATATAAGTACCAGGTATTAATGAGGCAAGAGGAAAAGCCAGAGGTTTCATCTTCATACATGACAGTGTATTACTTTATTACTTGGCCTTGACAGTGAAGAAATGTAGGACAATATGCATGAGGTGTATATTTTTCATGCGCAGTCTGAATCCTCCATCTTTTATGTTACCTTAACTTAGGCTAAATCATATTTGGATGGCTAGAAAGAGTCAAAGGGGAGGGAGAAACGTTCCTTTAGACTTCTCTCCTTTGCTCTACAAATAAGGATTTAGTTATACAGCCTGCCTTGACTGAACTTCCGCATTGTTGAACTACCTGGCCAGATTGTTGAATTATACACATTGCTGAGGTAACCTTAAATTCATGTTTCCAGAATTAGGGAAGAAATGGATTTTTATAGTCCATAATCAATGTATCTGAAACTACCATCTACCATCTAGTCAGATTATTGGCTCTAAGTGTCAACGACATGTTTTCCTTGAGAAGTTGAATTGAAGACATAGATCATGGACCTGCACATTAGGCCAGAGAATGGGAACTCCAGATGTTGGCTTCACTTGCACATTTTCATCTGGTGCCCCTTTTGATCTTTTATGAAGAGAATGTCACATCCTACTCCGAACGCTACCCCTTCTACCCACCTCCGATTTGCAAAGTTGGCAAACAACTAAGTTGGGATTCAACCTCCCAATTTAAGGGGCAAGAGATAATAACCTGCCGAGATAGCACTATCTATCATGCTGAAAGGGGAAAGATGTTGCTCTGTCATTCTTTTTCAGGTTTTGTTTTAAGATCTTGAGGTCAATTCATAAATTTAAGCAATTTGATTGATGGGATTGCTACCTTTTCTAGCAAGAAGCTGCTGCATACCTAAAACTGATTCAGAAAAGCAATGCCAACACAAACTGTTTTCCTTCCCAAATATTACATCTGAAGCTAATGAAGGTGCAATGAAGATTATTTGAGGGGTCCTTGGTGCGCTCTGAGCTTGTTTGTTTTCTTGCAGACATTTCATTACCCAAAGTAGGTAACATCATCTAGTACTAGGTTGCATCATCTAGCATTGATAATGTTACCTAGTTTGGGTAATGAAACATCTGCAAGAAAACAAACAAGCTCCGAGAGCACCAAGAACCCTTCCGGTCAACCCTGAGCTACAAATATTCTCATTTATTATATTATTATTTTATCTCAGGTGATTTGACTGTATAAAATATGATAGCCTTGAGTAGCTGAAGGGTTAGCACTGTGGATCATCCAACTACTTAACCTTCTCTGCTAAAAGAAGGAGTATAAGTGACATGATAGCAGCGTTCCAATATTTGAGGGGCTGCCACAAAAAGGGTGGGTCAACTATTCACCGAAGCACCAGAAGGCAAGACAAGAAGCAATGGATGGAAACCAATCAAGGAGAAAAGTAACCTAGAACTAAGGAGAAATCTTCTAACAGTGAGATCATTTAATCAATGGAACAGATTTCCTTCAGAAATCTGTGGGTGCTCTATCACTGGAGGCTCTTATGAAGAGATTGGATAGACACTTGTTTGGAATGGTACAGGGTCTGCTGCTTGATCAGTGGGTTGGACTGGAAGACCTCCAAGTTTCCTCCCAACTCTGTACAGTATTCTGCTCTTTAGCACCCATTGCCTAAGAGCCATTCACTTTGCCCATGGACATAGCTGGCTCTGCAAGAAAATGATAGCTCTTTAAATAAATTATTTCCTTTTTTTTTTTGCATAGTTGTTTTCAAGCTTCTTCCCTTCACAGGAGATACTTACTGTGTGGTTTACTTTTCTGTTCTGGAAATTCGAGCAATTTTAATGTTATCAGTAAGCCTTTTAAAATAATGTTTTGGAGTAAAGATGAAGTTGATGTGAATTTGAAAAAAAATACGAAATGTATACTCAGGTTTTGTTTTGGTTCTTTTAGGGCTTTTTTTGTTTCCAGAACTTTCAGGTGAAAAAGGTCTCCATAAGCTGAGAAGATACCAATTCCCTTTTGCATTCCTTAACTCATACAAACATACAGGCATTAGTTATCAGTTAACAAAATGGTTACTATCCCCCATGCATCAGATGAGGTAAACTCTAATGCATCAACGTTGTATCTTTTAATAAAATGTGTTAAGCTGAAAAAGTGCTACCAGGCTCCATCTGATTCTATTCAATATCTTTTGTATATCAAACAGTAATTTCTATTTCTACCTCATTTTGAATATTCAAAGGCCGTTTTCAATTTATTCTACAATCCAGAATAATACAGAGTCTTCATGGGGGAAAAATGCTTCTGAATCTCTTCTTCATGTTTACTTCCTCTATTAAAGTGAATGAGAGGCACTTGCAATTAATATTTAACAAGGTTGCAGGAACATTCGAATGTTATGAGATTATTGAACACACCAACAAGTTAAGTCTTCAGAAATTTTCATTCACTCTTTCTTGAATCATGTCTGAATGTAAATTTAATTATATTCCAATTTCCTGGAAATTTTCTTGGCACTTAGAGAGATGTATTTCTGAGTCAATACTGAGATGAAAATTTGACTTGAACAGGAGGCTCCATTCCTACATAGGCTATGCTGCCATAAATCCCAGTGCTCTTTACAAGGATCAAATGCACTCCAAATTCTAGATACCTCCTTTCCCCACTGAATAGAATAGAATAGAATTCATTATTGGCCAAGTGTGATTGGACACACAAGGAATTTATCTTTGGTGCATATGCTCTCACTGTACATAAGGGGAATAAAATACATTCATTAAGAATAAAAAAGTACACTTGGTGGGGCAAGAAAGAGTTCCACATAGAAAATATACTGACTAGAATTGCAATGAATTCAGTTAAACAGGATCATATAACTTATATCTAATTTACAATGCAAATGTTTAGCTAGAAAAATATATTCAAGGCTTTTACTGAAAAAAACCCTGCTTCTCTTATGGAATTGTAGAGGCAATGTAACAATTTTATCTTCCATTCTTCCCTCCCACTGTTCTTTTTCCCATATTTTATTTTTAATACCAAATAACTTATTAACATTTACCAAACATTGCTATAACCAAATATGGTTATATAGAGACAAAGTGGCAGTGCCATGTCTTTTGATTGACAGCACAGAGAGCCCTTTAGGTGGGAACATTTTCGGAAATAAGCCTTTCCCTATTTCCCATGATTCACACAAAATGGAGAAATATCAGACTGTAGGGGGTCTGAAAATATTCTTTGAGTCTTTCTATGAAGTGAAAGTAAGAGATACATTTTGTTTTGCCAGAACACATGTAAAGGTGTTGCCATAAATTGGATTGCATTACTTGGACAAACTGTTTTACTTAAGATTCATCTGCATTTCTGCCCTATTCTGTCCTTCTCCCCATTTCAGGTTTATTTGACTGCTTCTAAACTTCAGCGATGATGGATGAGACCAAATGTGATGGACTACCAGCTTCCATTACCCACTCAACCCCCTGTCACCTTGGGGGTGGAGATCATTGTAGTCCCACACAACTGGAGGTCACTGAGTTTGAAGAAGTCAGCTCACATGGTTTTGCCCAGTTTTTCTGGATGACCCAGGTTCTGCTCTTGCTTGGGAAGATATTCTGGAAAATCAAACGCTTCACATTAAATTTATTCTTTAGCCTGGGTTTGCTGTGCTTTTTTAACTCGGGCGTTGCAGATGCACTGAATTCAGCTATTATATAACAAATGAAACAAACAAAATGTTAAAAAGTTACGATTTTTATATAGTTACTTACCAAACACCTCTAAATTATATTAAAGTAACCAAAATACTTTTACAATCCCCAAGGCATTGAGTGCCCCTAATGTCTGGAAACTGAAAGTTGAAATTTTTGACCCACCCTATAAATATGATCCTGTCCTGGGGGGGAAAGAAGAGGAAGCTGATAGGGTGCAGGATTAAGGAATGGGTATTGATTTCCAGCTCGGCCGTTTTCCATCGATTCAGAGGCCTTTTCTCAAACACATCCCTTCCTTCCTGCTGTCCTCAAGGCTCGCAGGAATACAGACCGTGTGGTTTAAATGAACAATACTATACATCCAATACAGAGAATTCCAGATTTCTTCTGAGCCGTTGACCTGGGAATAAGATCGGAGTAAAGCCCTACAAAATTTCCAGATTTGTGAAGGGATCGGGGAGGGGGCATGTTCTCCCACCCTCCCAGTGTCGTCTTCGTTTTTTAAAGGTCTCCCAAACATCTGGACTTCAACTTAATAAACCAGAAATGCCGTCGCCGCCCTTCAGAGAAGGACAGCAGGCATCACGATCCCGCGGGACGTCTAGAGGCTCACTACAGTCCTCGGGGAATGAAAGCCCAGCACCAGCCACGAGGAATACTCGCAAAAGGATCCGAAACAACGTCCAACCGCACTTTCCCTTACGCCCTCTCCGCCCGCCTTCCTCAATTACTCATGAGAAATCCCATCGGCCGCCCTCGATCGCAAAGACAAAGGATATTTTTCCACCGCGACCTATTTCCTTTATTTCACTTAACCGCACATCCACTCCCTGCCTCTACTGTACTTCGCTTTGCCATCAGCCCGAGGCTGGGGGTGTGTACTGTGGTGCATGCGCAACTGCCTGCAGCTACCGCGTTTCATTCATAAAAAAAAGAGGAAAAACATCAGTCTATAGTCATCCTTAACTCTCAATGAGTTCCTTCCGGCCCCCCATTCATAAAATGAGAGCAGAGCATGCGCCTTGGAACTCCAGTGCCCACCCATTCATAGAATTGGGAGGACAAGCATGCGTAGTAGAGGCCCTTTCCCTCCCATTCATAAAATAGCCATTTTCCCAGGCAGCAGTTGTTGCAACAGCGAAGCGAAGCGAGGGGGAAGCGACGGCTGCCGCCGCCGCTCCTGACAGCGCACCACTTGTTCAGGTTGCTCTCTGAGCCCCGGGTGTGTTTCGTGTCGATTTTAACCTCATCTTTCACCACCCACGTGCAAGTACAGCCGGGATTTTTCTCGGATTTAGGATTAACTCGCCCGTTGAGATATGATCTGGACTGGATTGTTGAAAGTAAGTGGAAAAATCACCGCGGGATTGAGGGAGGGAGAGGAAAGGGGATGATAGAAGGGGGAATCTCTCTACTTCTTCCTCTGATCTTCTGCGGGAAAAGCTGTGCCTTTAAACTTCTAGATGTATCTTTTTTTTTTTAAAGACCAAGTTCTATTCTTTTTTCTCTCTCACGAATTGTCTCTTCGACATGGACCGCAATTAAGCCCGATGCTCCTGCGATAGAGATTCGTCCCTTAAGACACTACGTTAGTCGCAGGCACCTGGGCGTTCGCTGGGATTAAGATCGGTGTGTCGGCCGCGTCCTATAAACTGCGTCTGCCCCGCTTGTCGCTCGGGATCAGCCCATACCAGCCTGGTAGCCCGGCTGCGCGGGGGAACATCGAGCTTTTTTTCCCCCTCTTGCCTTTGGCATCTCTCTCTCTCCTCCCACCTCGTTAAGCTTCATGCAATTCCGGAGCCTCGGCTGGGATCGGGGCGCTCGCCCAGCCAAGCCGCTTGCTCGCTGTCTTCACCTTTGCTCTTTCTCGCTTGCCTTTTATTTCGGGTAACGATCCTGCGATGCGGTCTCGTTCTCTCTCCCCCCCCCCCAACTCGCTCCCGTAATTGCTTCGCTTCGCCTGGTCCCCCTTTTTCCTTCTCTCTCTCTCACCCTCTCCCGGCCCCACTCCCCCAGCGGCTGGTGGCTTTGAACTACGAGATTAGCTGGGAGGATCGCGCTGCGCTGGAAGGAAACGGCGCCAGCTGGGTGTGCCAAGGGCTTTTATTTTTTTGTACCTGTGCGCAGCAGACGAGGAGCGAGAGAAAAGGAGCCGAAGGGAGCGGGCGGGTGAGAGGGGGGGGGGGAAGCGTGGGTCTCGTTGGGGCCTTCTCCACCTATATTGCATCGCGGAGATCTAGGCCGAGGCTGGAACCGGCCGGGCATCGTCAAGGGCAGAAAATGGCAGGCGCCGAAGGAGCCCTCAGGCTGAGTCAGCCGAGAAGGCCGCCAAGGAGGGGGTCTCGATATCTGCCCTAAAGGGAGGGAGGCGAGAAAGGGGCCTGAGCTGTGGCCACTTCGGAAGGTCCCCACACCGTCGGAAGGGCAGCCTAGAGAGGGTGGAGTTGCAGACTGCCGCTTCTTGCTGGGCAGCCCCTGAAATGTCAGTGTCGGGTTTTTTTTTTCCTTTTATCGAATTTGGAAAGGGTGGAATGAGGGCTGGCCTTCCCAGGCTCTTTCCTATCTTCCAACACGTTTGGCTTATTTTATTGAAAAACGCCTCGCAGTCTAAATATTGAGCTTTTGCTCTACTTGACAACCCTCTTTTAAAAAAAAAAAAAAAAAAAGTCATCAAATTCACAAGGAAACTGGGCAGAATATTTCACTTCCAGTGTTAAAGCTTTCTCTTACACACACTTTTTCTGTCTTTCCTCTCTCCCACTAATATTACCAATTATTGGCCTATGTTCAACTGGTAACCTAGTTTCCTTGATCTGGAATTGTTTTAAAAGAAATCTTGTAAATTGGGCATTGGATGACCAGGATCTCTTCCACTGCTTTCCTTCCACTGACCCTCCAGTTCCCTTTGTATAAAGGTGAACAATAGAGGGATTAAGGAAGCATTAAAATGTTTTCAGGATATCGGAATACTGTCGATAATCTCAATTTGACAAATGCTACTTCCTACAACCTATCAGTTGTTCAAGGAGTCTGTATGGGATTCCTGTACTCAAGCACCTTTTTGTAATAGCTGCCTTCCCCTTCTGGGAATGATCTTTTCACCTGCAAAAAAAAAAGAAGAAATAAATGAAAAAGTTTATACTGCATAAAAAGAAAAGGTTTATACTGTGCCACTTCTAACTCTGCCTATGCAAAGCCACGGCTTTGTAAAATGGCTGCAGCAAGAAGCTTTCCCTTAGCTGCAACGACTTTCCCTACCTGGTGCTTTCTAGGCAGGTTGGACTACAACTCTTAACTGTTCTGAGCCACCAGTGCCCACTGGGAATGACAGTCCAACACATCTAACAAAAGCCCAGGTTATGGAAAGGTTGCTTTCCATTACTTTCATGTTCCCCATGTAGGAGGGCGCCTATTGAGGATAATGTTCATTAGATGTTTTGAGAGCAACGTTGCCTTTCCCTTAACGTTGCCTTTCCCTTTTGACAGATGGAATTGTGGTGGTTGCCGCAGTCATAAAACCCCTGAAGCTGATCCCCTAAGAATGTTTACTCAGAAGTAAGATCCACTGAATTCAGTGTGCCTGGTAAGTATGTTTCCTCTGATCTGGGTAGTGGCAGTTCAAGAATTATAATCAATATCTAAAAGAAACTTGGATAATTTATTTATTTTTGGGTTAGAAATCAAGTGACATTGTTGGTGTGTGGAACACAGATAAATTCACAGGGTACTCGATGGTTTTCGTCTAACAGAAAAGAAAGTTCCGTGTTTAAAGTGAAAAAATTTGAAGTCCTTGAAACATTTGATTAGAATTCTCCTAAAATAATACAGTTTTACTATCCTGATTTTAGAATTTTATCAATTTGCCATTTGATTCCCTTTTACTCATTTTTCTTATATCTGAGTGTGGCTCCTTTTATACCAAAGATTTATTCTAGGTAGATTAATTCCATTGCATCAAAGTCACTCCCTTGATTAAGTAGAGCTTGAAAATAGGAAGGAATTGGAAGCAAAGTACATGAGATATCATTTAAAGCTAGAAAGTCTGTGTGTGAAACTGGATGCTCCTGATTTGTGTCAAGTGTTCCCTTTAGTGTAGTTTGAAGTCTTTTGATGCTATTCAGCGTTAAACACTACATGTTCCATGGGGATTACAAGTAATTTGATCCTCATTAACTGGCATTCCTGTACTCCTGTCAGTTTGGTCAATGCAAGGGAGACTTTTTCCTTGATTTGGCTACTGGGAAATTCTTTGGAATGTTCCATTGTGTTCTGTCCTCTGTATCTTTCCTGAAGAGATAGTTTTCAAGTAGTTGGGCTGTACTGTCACTTTTTCAAGGATTTTATTGCAGAAATATCTAGTTTAGGAGTCATAAAACCTATGATCCATCAGAAATTTCATCATCCTTCACTTGCTGGCTGGAATTGGCTTGGAGTCAAGATCTGAATGGCCACAGATTCCCTCCCCCTTTTTTAAAAGTTTTGTTTTAGATTTTTCATGCTAATTCAGCAGGGCCATCTTCATAATTGAGATATTTACATTCACCCTTACCAGATTGACTGTTTACAGTTGTCTAAATGAGTACCTACCTAGAATATAAGGCAACTAGAGACAAGACCTGGCTATTTGGTCAGACATTTTATTGAAATGTCAGTTGAAATTCCAATGAATTTCCTTCAGGAGGTTTACTGCTCAGGAATGTATGGGGAAGCCCAGCTTATATCTTACTAGGGGTGGTACTTGTCCTGTGGTTTTGTGTACATGAAACTGCTTGTATCCACCGTCCCGGTTTCATATTTCTCTATGCAATCTGAGAATTGCTCGGATCCTCTGTATCCTCTGTCGTATCACATATGACAGAGAATCTCCCCAATTTCTAACCCCCTCCCCAAAATGGTTGACCCCCAAAGTAAGCGTTTCTCCTCAGATTCTTTCACTGTTGCCTTGCCTGCTTCTAGAAGTCTTTTGTCCGAGAGGAATGAATACTTTCTTATTCTCTCTCAATTCATGCCAGGATTCTCTGGAACATTCAACAAGAGCAGTTGAAAGTTCCACAGCCATTCCATGTTTACTCAATTCAGTAGGCTTCTGCTTTTTCTTGAACAGCTCTTTCGGGGAGTGGGGGGGGGAGAGTAAAGTTTCCCTTAAAAGAAGGTTTTGTTTGGTTTGTGAGAAAAATTAAAACCTGTATTAAAACCATACCTTTTGTGAGATTTATAAAATAATAACAATAATCTTCCAGGTTTTCAAGGGTAGACATTTGTTTTCTTCCTCAAGATGATTAAAAACCCAAGACCCAAAAGCATGGGGAGGGAAACAAAGTGAAAACAATTGGCTTGTATTTGAGCCAAATTTGTAACAATTTACATTCTTCAATGGAGTGAAGATGAGGCTCCAAATTGTGTCTTGTTGGTACTGTTTCCTTCTGTTTTCCACTGCTAACTCTCTGCACGAGAGATGGATCTGAATGCTTTGATCTGTTCTACAATCGGCCAGGCACACCTAGGGGTATGTTTAACTCAGCAGTTGAAACCAACGGGACTTGGAAATCTCTAGCGAGCTATTGCTCTTTAACTTTACATTGAATATACACAAAGTAAATTTATAAGTAAGAAATGGCATATTTGTAGAAATTCTAGGCGGGGTTATTTATTTATTTAGCTAGCATGCTGCCCAACTCCTAGTGACTTTGGGCAGCTCACAAAGAAAAACAGTTAAAAAAAATACATTAAAAAACAAAAACAAAGAATTTAAAAATGACAAAGACGACGAGAATCAGACATGATCTTAAGGGCATTGGGGGTGGGGGGCAGGGAAGGAACAAACACACACAATCCGAGGATGCTTGTCCTATCCTCACCAAAGCCGAGGAGAAGAACATCTTCAATGTTCACCCAGCCAGATCTGATACTATGGGAGATAGTAACTTCCCAACTGATGGGAGGCCCTGGGATTACCTGATTACCTATGATAATGATTCAAATGGAACAGTGGAATTGATTTGTGTTTTAAGATTACATCTAACCTTCACTCTAAATGAACTGAAAATCCTTTTAAGTCATACATCTCATTTCTTCTCCTATGAAGTTGGGCTATAACTAATATTCTATTTGGGAATGAATTGGACACATTTCCAAATAAGCATCCTTAGAAACACGACCTTAATATATTCACCATGATTATTTTGAAGGAAGTTATACTCCGTAGCTACCTTCAATTTTGTAGGATGGTGGCCAGATTGCACCTTGATAAAATGTGCAATTAATATATAAGGCTAATTATTAACTGAGGCGCCTTCTTCCAGCCCTCTGCCTTTGAGATGGATCTGTCTAATCCAAATATCTATAGCTTTATTCTCTTAGTTCAAACCTGCCTTTCTTGGAATTCAAGTAAGAACTCTGAATCCGAGTCTCCTATGGCCTAAATCAACCACTAGAATCATGCTTAATAAATATTCTAATTCAGGATTTTGTTAATATGGCCTCTTTTCAAGGTGCCTCTTTCAGAGTTATTTTGTTATTTTTGAATTTCAGGGTTTTCAGATTCATACCTGAAACAGCAGACATTATTTTAACAGGCAATATCTTTTAGGAACGACTAGACCATTTGAGCCTTACTTGCCATGATCCTGAGCTCTTGGCTTTGATGGCAGTGCCTGATGGAAACTGAAAACACAGGATTGACCTCTAAATCCTAATTTAGAGTCCAAAAAAGGAGCACACCATTTCCACTGATTCAAGGGCCACAGCAATCTTTGACTGTGTCCCCCAAAATGGGTAGAGTCAGTTCCCAAACTACTGGGAAGATTTGAGTTTCATAAAGGGTAAAATGGGATCTCAAGTCTCTCCAGTGCTTTGTGATCCAAGTGATTGCTCTCAACTACCATTTCCTGTCCTGCTCTCAAGACTCAACATGGGAGGTTTATGGGTAGGGCTCATTTAGAAAGATAACCCTCTGTAGCGGCATATGAGTTACATACGAAAGGCTATCCAAATGAATGTTGTGGACAAATTCAGTTGAGGGACAGGAGGAAAATAAAAAAGAAAATACCTTAATTTCCTGGAAGATTGCCTACAATGAAATATTACTTCTTCATGATTTGACTTTGCTCAAAAAATGAAACGGCTCCATTTCCAATCTATAATTCATCCGTGTGTCTGTTCCAACCGCCTTGGTTCAATTATTTTGTATAGAGTCGTCTCTGGTGCTGTTGTACCTATTTAAGTTTCATAGGCCATGTTGTTTATGTTGCTTATATTGTTCCTAATAATAGGAATAATAAGATAATTCTGTTCAGAATGCATCCTGAAAGTAGATTCTTATGGCGGCAATCTGAAAATCCGTCCTACCTTTGCATTTCTCATATTTTCTCTGGGCTTGACCTTGAGTGCTAATTAATTTGCAATTAGTAGCATTTTGGATCAAACAGTAATGGGAAAGATTATATTTGGGGAGCGTGGGCATATAAAATAAGCTATTGAATTAGATGTCAAATCTCTAGTATCTAATTTAATGCACAGCTGTGTTTCTTCTTTACCGCACAGTGCAGGTACTTTACTGATAAGGCTCAGGGGACAATTAAATTACGGGATCCAAACATTATCAATCAAACATCCATGGTTACATGAGAGTTGCTTTGTCATATTAGTTACTGTTGAAAATTCCTGGGTGGGGAACTTTTAAAGCTGAAAGCATGATTTGATTGTGGGATCACAAATTGGTTAATTCCAACCACAATCTCACAAGTTTACCCAACTTTGTATGAACACCTACGCTAAATTTCATGAGATCTTGTGAGGTTTGGTGCTACTTTGTGGTTTCAGCTGTAAATAATCTCTATTTAAAATGGGGGGATTTTAGTCGTGTTGCTTTTTGTCACAGAAGCATCAACTTCTGTTTTAAGATTCTACCTACCTTCAACATACTTTGCTACCTAGCTTGAAGAATACTTTTTAGTTTAATTTTTAAATTTTCTTTTTTGTTTGGGGTCAGTTGCTGTACAAGTAAGGTAAAGTGTTGTTACCTGCTCTTAAACTCCATTAGTCATAATAAAAAAATGATTTTAGTAATGAACTCTGCTTTATATATCCACATCAGTCTTGGCCAATCCCAATATCATTGTATTATATGATCTACTGAACTTATTTTAATTATTTTGCTTTTCTTTTCTTATTGTCCATTGGATGCAGTTCACAAATATGAGAGAGGGGGGAGAGAGGGAGATGGGGGGAAAGAATATCTAGTGTCCAAAGGCTCTGAATCTACTATTGACTCAATCTAATCAATGGGTCAATTTTGGCATATAAAATGTGGTTTGTCCAGATGCATAATTTTCTCTTTATTGTTTTCCATTTTTTAAAAAAATATAAGCTACTAAGGGACATTCTGGAGTTGACCACCTTTAGTCCACTGAAGTTGGGTGGCCAATAAATTTTTAAGTTTCTTGAATCCCGTTATTTATTGTTCTTCTCAAAATATTGATAATTCTTGATTCAATTCTATATCTTATTTTTCCTCTTCTGTGAACAAGAGCACCATATCTTCACTGGGATCTTGCAAATTTCTGAATATTCCGAATATTCAGATTCTGCTAATGCTGTTAATTAAGGATGTACAAATAACTTTGCATTTGAAGTGTTTGAAGTTTGTTCTGTTCTGAATTCAAAGCCTTTATTCCTACCACTCCAAATGTGTTTTGTCCTGGAAAGTACAAAACATCCGTTTCAAACTCAGAAGAGTTGTTTTGAGGTGAAAGCATCTGGACAATGGTCAGAACAACGTCAGAACAGTTCTAGGAAGATCTGATTTATTCTTTTGAACATCAGCTTCCTCTGACTTCAGCAAACTAATGTTAAATTGGAAATAATATATTTCACAATATTATTCCTACCTGAGCTCAACTTTACCAGAGCTGAAATGTGCAAATTGCAACAATATTGTGTTTATATTTCATATGGGTGATTTGCTCTATTCCTGTACAATAAAGTCTTATTCTTTAAAGCACAACTTATCGTGCATAACTTGTCTCCAATCTGTTCCTTGTATTCTTGACGCCTCCGTCTTCTTCCAATGCCGATCATTGTGACCACCTTAAACTTCTCTGAATGACCTGAAGTTTCCTGATATGATTTCATCTCTGGGGCTAAGCGGGCCTGAACAAGCCCATCTCTGTCTGAGTTGTTTGAAGGCAAGGATGGAATTCAGAGGTACCAAATAATGTGTACCATAATCCCTGTAACTGAGGTGCAAGGACAGTTTTGAGACATCTTTGCTGAAAGCCACGGTATAAGTAGAAAAGCCTTCCTTGTCCCAAAAATGATGGAATGCATCATGTTGCATATGTTGCTTCTGGTCTATTTCAGAAGTGCAGAAAAGCATGAAAGGTAGCTCCTCCCAGATGATCATCATACCTTTAAAACTAATATGACATTCAAATTCACTTTCTCCCACTTCTAAAATAAGCGTAAGACAAGAGAAAATACAGTCATTGTGTTTAATCACCTTCTTATGTGGCTATGATTTTCAGTGTTCAGTTCATGCTGGTGATAATAAGTTAGTAATTAAGTAATTATTACTAATATTGTTGATGTAGTATGCATTTCAAACCCTATCATGTTAAAATATAGGATTGTTCTGACCTAGGCTTCTCAAGAGCATGAAGCAAACTCCTTGTACTGACAAAAAAAAACACCTTTTATTAATTTACTATGAATTCTTCTCATTCACATCCTACAAAGTCTTTCAAGGGAGCATTTACAGTCACAGATCTTATCTGGCTTGGAGAGCTGCTAGGGTAATATCTGCAAAACATGGCAAGGAGTCTTGGAAAGTCACAAACCAATTAAGCGAACTAATTGTCTCCTGCAAATTCCACTCCCCTTTCGCTCCTCTTATTTTTTCTGGGAGGGGCCATTCATCATCCACTTGTGGCCTTATTTCCAAGTCAACCCCTGTCCTTCAGCTCTTCCCTTTGTCTGGCAACTCTGCACATGCGCACACTGGGAACAGGCTCCAGCTGTTCATTTGCCTCACTGATGTCTGACTCTGAAGGCAGCTGATAACTGGCATACGGCCCTGACCCCCGCTCTGCCTCCTACACAGAGCCCTCATCAGAACATTCCCAGACTCCAGGACTGGCCCATGTTCCTTCCCAACCTCATTGTCTGAATCTGCTGCCAGCTCTGCTGGTGGGCCCCAACATGGATGTGTGTTAAAGTTGCACACTCAATCTTTTCTTTAAATGCTTAATTTATTGACTCTGCCCATGCTAGAATAAAAAACAAATAACTATCCACCTTAATTTCAGTTTTTTTTATCAACCTCAATCAACATTTCTGTCATCCATAATCAAGGATGGAAACCAGCTGTCCACAAATACAATATACATTTTTAAGCTTTCAATCTTAAAAGTCTCCTTTGTTGACCCAAGCAAGCAATTAGCCTACTCTAAGCCCCCCTTCTTGTATCCTTTAGGAAGCAGGTCAAAATCATCTTCTTCCTTTGGGCATTTGGCGATGAGTTATGAATTCAAGACTTTTAAAAATTGTATTGCTTCCATAGATGGTTTTGTGTTCACAGGTTGTAAGCTGTCTAGAGTTTGAAGGACTACACAAAACTGAAATAAATTCTCATTGCAATATAATTACCTTAAATATATTTTTGAGACTGGAACTTGCAGCAAAAAGAAATGCAAATGTAATCTTTAAACTCAGTTTGTTCCTAATGAGCTTTTGGTTGCTTTAAGAGCTTAGCAAGCAGCATTCCTGGAGAAAACAGGCTTTTGAAATCCATAACTTTAAGTGATCCGTCAGTTCCCAATATTTTAGGGATTTATTTTGAATGACAGAAGAAGTCAAACTATTGTTTAAAATCTGACATTGTCATAAAGGGCAATGCCACTAGCAATTGCTTCACTGTTGATTTGAAATAACTCCTGTCTTGTTCCTCCCATTGCACAAGGCTTGTTGTTAACAGGTTCTCATTATCCAGCCAAGTAATCCTGAAAATGAATACATAATCTCTGCAAGACTACTTTAATTCCCTACCTTTGGCTCCTTCCTAGCTCATACTGGAAGTGCCTCAAGCTCTAGAAAATGAGTCAAACAGTGCCAAACAATTTCAACACAAATGTTGTTATTGTCTTCGCAGTCAGCTAACATCGATTTACTCTCTGCCTCCACACCCCTTAGTGAGTCGAGTGAGCTGAAGATTCTCAGGTTCAACTCAACCTAAATGCAGACGATCTTTCCCGGTCAGTGTCACTGAAAAAGTAGATTCTGCCATTCTGTGTCTTGGGATAGGACTCCCTCTCTGGCGCTCCAGCAGAGGAGAAACCAGTTCTGCCAGTTTGTCGCAGGAATCGGCTAACTGGTGCTCTGATTGGCTGGAGTTTACAACATCACAAACCCACCCACTTGCGCAGCTCGTCAAAAATACATGATTCTTTTTCTAAACTGAGGGAGTGATATTGAAGGGCCAAGCAAAGGTTTCAACCATTCTGGCTTTTAAGAACAAACAAATTTAAAAAAAAAGGTAGTCCATCTAAAATTGCAGCAAAGAGGCAAGGCCAAAGACTGGAAATGGCATTTGAATTGCTGATAAGCAGGCTTGGTTTACACAAAGCAAGGGAGAAGAAGCCTGATTCACAGCAGGCATTGATACTTGAGTTTAAATTTAATGGGATAAAAATCAAGATGTAGCCCAAAGGAGGAATTTTTAAGTCTCATTGGATGTTGAATGGAGTCCTTGCACTTTCTCTCTCTCCCCCATGACTTCTCATGTTTACTCTTTCTGTCCCTGAATTGGTGTTTCCCTTCAGTTCTCTTTTCGACTTGCAGATTTCAACAGGTTCTCTTCAGTCTCAGCTAGGAATGCTTGGGGTTGCTTGCCTCTTCCTCCCTCCCTCTCTCCC
Organism: Thamnophis elegans; assembly: GCF_009769535.1. Classification (NCBI taxonomy): domain Eukaryota; kingdom Metazoa; phylum Chordata; class Lepidosauria; order Squamata; family Natricidae; genus Thamnophis; species Thamnophis elegans. The sequence goes on from NC_045542.1 coordinate 82,164,183, forward strand.
TCCCTTCCTCCCTCTCTCTCTCTCTCTCTCTCTCTCTCCATAATTAATAAAGAATCTAAAGGTCACTGCAAGGAAGTGGCAACTCCACCAGAAAACAATGTGTACTCTCTAAATTTGAACCAAGCCATTTCCGTTCTTTGATTTAAGTTTAGTTGCTTCCTGTGGTTTCATGTCCTCCCCTACAGTTGAATCTCTGGATGGGCTCCAGTATAAATTGCACTCTTCCAATGAAATTAGAGACTAGCAATAAAGGGATTGGCTAGTAAACAGCATTTAAACCAAATATTATGTGGTGTTTGGTGTTTGGATGAAAAAATAGTCTGAATATTTTAAAGGATTTTGTGTCCTCTGCTCTGATTTGCAGCCCAGCCATTATGCTCCCTTTCTGCAAAACAGTCAGAGGACTAATGTTAATGCCTAAGGGATATATGCTTTTAAGGAATTTATATTTGGCTTATTTTCACTGGGAAGAGAAAATGTTTTGCCTATGTTTTCAATTAAAAAGTAAAGTATGCCCCCCCCCCTTCCAATTCAGCAACCTGTGGCCTTCCAGAAGTTCTTGGGCATCACCTTCCACCTTCACCATTAGCTGGGCCAGTTGGGTGGGGCTGATGAAAGTTGGACCATAACCACAGTTTCTCCTATCCTGGTTTAGTATTGCGAGAACATGTTGCAGCACATGTTAGGGCTGCACTCTGCATTTCCTCTGATGCAAGCATAGCAAAGAACTTGGAATTTTCCATTGTAGATTAATCACATCTGAATGTGCTTTCCAAACTATAAGCTATAGATACTCAGAGATGGGGGTGTTAAGCCAATTTCATAAGCAGAGGGTTTAAAAACACATAGTGTACGTTACTGAGAATTTAGTTTATGTATATTGTTAATCTATGGCTTATTCTAAAAAGTGACTTTCCAATCGGGTCTTGGCCATGCTGGAGTAAAGAGCAAAAGAGAGTCCAAAGCTTGGTATGATTGAACTTCACACTATGGGTTCATTATTAGGTTATGCAAGTAATTCTTGACTTTATGACCACAATTAGGACTGGAATGTCCACTGCTAAACAATATGGTCCATTAAGTGAGCCGTGCATTTATGAACTCTTTTGCCACGACTGTTAAGCAAATTGCCTTGGCAAATCAGAGGGTTGTTAAGCAAATCCAGTTTTTGATCCATTAAACTTTGCTTGTTGGAAGTCACATTGACTCTGCTTGTTGGAAGCTTGTCAGAAAACAATGGGAAAATCACAAATGGTGGTGGAATGTAGCCTGGATTCCCAGGAGGGATGGGCTGCATTCCAGAGGAGCAAGAAACAGTGCAGTTAAGATAGCTCAGTTGCGAGGTAGATGGTCAAGCTATCTCCTCCCTAGGAGTTCTTTAACGAAGCAAGTAATGAAGCAAGTACTTGCTTTAGTTTGACTGGATTTCTGTCTGTAGGTGAGGAAGTCCACCCTTCACCATGAAGGCTGACTTGGTGGCTTTGGGCCAGTCATACACTCTCAGCCCAACCTACCTCACAGTTGTTACTGTGAGCAAAATAGGAGGAGGAAGGTATGTTGCATTTGTTCACCAGGTTGAGTTATTTGTAAAAATAATAAAGGCAGGATACAAATAAAACAAACAAACAAACACATTAAATGAAGCAATAAAGGAAGCTACTTAGAAGAAACTCACTAACCACTGCACCATCATGGAAGAGCCATGGTGGTGCAGTGGTTAGAATGCAGTACTGCAGGCTACTTCTGCTGCCTGCAATTTGGCAGTTCAAATCTCACCAGGCTCAAGGTTGACTCAGCCTTCCATCCTTCCGAAGTGGGTAAAATGAGGACCCAGATTGTTGGGGGCAATGTAATAGCAATGCTACTACATGGTGTAATAGCAATGCTATTGGTATTGCTATTTTGGAACAATGGTGATCATGTGCCTCCCAGATACTTCAACTGATGTCAATACATGTTGGTGCCCAAGGGTCCAAATTTTAATCACAAGATCCCAAGGACAGCGCAAATAATGGTCATGAGTTATTTTTTTCAATGCCATTGCAATTAAAATTAAATGAATGATTGTAAATCTAGAACTACTTGCAACATAATCATGATATATTCCTGACCTGTGTCCTGGGGATTCAGGGAATTCTTGAGGAACACACTAAGGCAGTGTTTCTCAAACTTGCCACTTGAAGCCATGTTTCAAGCCACCAAGGCTGATCTTAAATTTTGGAAATAAACAGAAGATCTGAAGTTACATGGAAGCATAGCCACCATGTACTATGCAAAGATTGGCTCATAAAAAGTTGATATGAAGGATGGGAGGGGAAGGAACCATTGTCCTGCTGCTCCAGATATTGGTACCATTCTAATTCTAAAGTACACATGAGTCATTCTAGTATAAAAGCTGATTTAGAAAATGGCTATTCTTCTGGCTTATTGATTGGGTAAATGAATCATTTTTAGCCCACTCTAGAGCAGAGACCCCAAAATCTGAGCTTGATTAAATAAATCAAAGCAGTCGTTATCTATAATCCACTCAGTCTTCATCAAAATGGACAATGATGACATGTGGACGTTATAAAGTCGAAGGCCATGAAATCCAAAGATTTCGGGACAGACTTACAGTTGGCTTAATGTCAGAATCAATATTGATGCCAAATGGACCTGTTCAGTGAGCTCCTTCCAAAACCAGAACCGCCATTTGAAGATGGCTCTCCTGTATGTTTTAGCATGAATATCTCTTGATAGTAGGATGCAGGGAAAGGTTTTACTGGAAGATTTTAATACCCCGGTATTGTTATTTTCAGATATGTAAAGAGGAGCATGGAGTGTCAAGTGGAATAATTATTTCACTCCTCTCAGCCGGAATCTTGCCTTGCTTGTAATCTAATGTCTTATACTCAGCACCATAATCTAAAAATGGGATTCCTGAACTAGAGTTGGTTCATGGGGGGGGGGGGGGCTATCAAGATTTCACTATCAGATTCTACTATTAGGAGATTTTAAGAAGAGGGAGTGGACTTACCGTATTCTCCATTTCCTCAGAGGACAGGAACTAGAACCCATGAGTAGGACCCATGAGTTAAAATCACAGGGAAATAAATTTAGGTTAGATATTAAGAACTGCCTGACAGTAAAGGTTCTTAGCCAGTGGAATAAATAGCCTCATGAAGTGGTATGTTTCCTCTCACCAGAAGATTTCAAATTGAAACTGGATAGCCATCTATCCAAAATGCTTTAGCAGATCCTGTCCTGAGCAGGAGAATGGAGTAGAAGACATCGGAGATCCTTCTAGTTCTTTAATTCTATGAAGTCAGTCATTGAGAACGAATTGACATTTGGAGGTATAAAACCGAGGCTTAAGAACACATATTGGATATTGTTCGTGTAAAAAGTGAGACTCTCCTTCTCTGTGTTTTCCATGTCTTCTGGAATCAGAGCGTCTGTACCTTGATTTATGCAGGGGACTTTTGTCAAATTGGTGCCTCAAGATGTGCAGTGATTACACGATCCAATCTTACATGATCACTATCTGAAAATTCTGAGAGTTACATTCTTAACATATCTGGAGGGCATCCAGTTGACTAGCATACATTCATGGCCAACCTTTTTTTTTAACCTGTGAATGAGTTAAGAGTGATGACCGATGACATTACTACTTCCCTCTTCCGTTCACAGATATTTCTGAATAAGCTGGCAGTGCTTGTTTTTTTGGCTGGATATTAGGTGATATTTATGTATGCATTTAACATTTCCTCTTAATTTATCATCTTTTACATTTGGACCTTCAGAAACTGGGTACGGATTCAACAAATGAGTCATCATAACTAGTCTGCTTATTTAGAGACTAGAAAACTGAGGCTGACAGATGGCACTGTGGGCAACAGGCCCAGAATTTCTGTGGCAAGAATCAGTGTCATTAACTCAATAGTACAGTTCCATAATTTAAAGAGTCTTGATTCCAATTCTGTGCTCCAGGTTCATAGGATAAACTAGTCCTATTCTAGCATTTTATTGCGCTCGGCAGAAAACCATTGGCAATGGCTGTGATTGTACACCTCTTTTATGTCAACCAATCCCTAAAGAACATGTACCTTTCCATTTAAGTTCCTTCTGCTAGGTCATCTTTGAAGAGACTCATAGAAATCAGGTTAATTCCAGAAGATCCCTTTTAATTTCAGCATGTGAGCATATATGTGTGTCTACAAAGGTCCCCTAGGGAAGCAACCTTTGCAATGCATTTATTGATCAAATTTAAATACTGGCTCCCACAATTTTGGCCATCCAGAACTATTTCTGTTCATTGACAACAGAATTCCTGCAGAGGTCATGAAGAAATTGTCCCCATGGCTCAAATAAGATAGGAATCCCTGCACACTGAAGCCACGTTGGCTTGAAGTCTTCACAGGAGGTGGATGTCCAGGTGGACAGCTCCTAGTGCTATCCTCAGAAGTCATTTGTCCTAGCTACTTATTGTTAGTATTCCATTGTCCCTTTTTTCCAGTTCTGTGGGATATCGGGAGAAAGTGAGTGACTGGTTCAAAGTTCCCAAGTGGGGTTCCCAAGACCCTTGGCTTTCTTGCACTCACAACCACACTGTCCCTTCTGCTCTGTGGGACTGACAACACTCCAAAGAGTTAACCTGTTAACTGCCAAGATTGACCCTGAGACAACCCTGGCAGAGGAACAGCTCAGCTCTTTGCTGGAACTCTTGACAGCAATGGATAATGTCTCAGCCTCTTTTTCTTTATTCTCCTTTTTTTCCAGGACACTTAAAAGCAGCCTGAGAAATAAAATGGAGCCTCGAATGCCTCACAACATGACTGTGGTGCCCAGTTCTCCCATGGTACAGCCTCTTCTAGAAAGCCGGATCCCTTACAGCAGACTGCAACATCCCTTGACTATCCTGCCTATCGACCAGATGAAGACCACACATATGGAGAACGACTACATTGACAATCCCACGCTGGCTCAAATGGTGGCTCAGAAGCCTCCCCGGAGCCACCACGAGCCCACCCTTCCACCACGGTGTGAACAAGATGTCACCCATCCATGGATCTCCTTCAGTGGGCGGCCCAGCTCCGTCAGCAGCAGCAGCAGCACGTCTTCAGATCAAAGGCTTTTGGACCACATGGTCCCACCTCCTGTGGCTGACCAGTCCTCCCCAAGAGCAGTTCTGCTTCAGCCCAAGGCGGTTCACTGCAAGCCCTTGGATCTGAAAGGACTCCCCTCTCTGAAGCTGGACAAGCACTTTTTGCTGTGTGAAGCCTGTGGAAAATGCAAGTGTAAGGAATGTGCCCTGCCTAGGACTTTGCCCTCATGTTGGGTGTGCAATCAGGGATGTCTGTGCTCAGCCCAGAACCTGGTCAATTACTCAACCTGCATGTGCTTGGTGAAGGGCATATTCTACCACTGCACCAACGAGGATGACGAGGGCTCCTGCGCAGACCATCCCTGCTCTTGCTCCCATTCGAACTGCTGTGCCCGTTGGTCCTTCATGAGTGCCCTCTCCCTGGTTTTCCCCTGCTTGCTGTGCTACCTGCCAGCCACTGGCTGTGTGAAGCTATCTCAGCGGTGCTATGACCGCGTGAGTCGGCCTGGATGCCGGTGCAAAAACACAAACAGCGTGATTTGTAAAGCATCCCCAGATGGGAAAGCTGACAGCAGACCGGAGAAATCTTTCTGACTGCTGGAGAGATGTTGGGAAGTGCAGGATGAGAAAAGAAAAAAGGAAGGGTGTTTTGTCACCTGTGTCAAAGTATAACACATGTCAGCCTTTTTGTACGGAGGGAGGGAAAGAAGGAAGGAAATGGATATTTTGCTGTGCAAGGGCCAAAACAGACTACACGGAGCAATTTGAAGACATCTCCTCTCCTAGTCCTTAGTCCTGGCAGTTTGATCCATCTGGAGATTGCAAGAATAATCCAGAAGTAGGCTTGGCATGTACATCATCAGATGGAAGCAGGACTTCAGTTCAGGGTCACCATCCGATTAACATATTTATAGGTTATGGACAGTAAGGGCTACGTTTCCCTCAAGGCTTTAACAAGAATGTTCCTTACCGCCTCATTTTGTTGTTGTCATTGTTGTGTCTGTACGTTGTGAGAGTACTCCTTTTAAAAAATAATCTTTCTGAATATGTAGAAATCAGTAGCTCTTCTCAGGTATTAAGCTTCAACAGAGTATTCAAACTTGAATAAAGGGTCCAGGACTGATCAGATAGGTAGATACAAGGGTAAGGCATTCTGAGCCCTCCCTATAGAGCAGGGGTCCCCAAATCTGGCAATTTTAAGACTTGTGGACTTCAACTCCCAGAATTCTCCAGCCAGCCAGGAATTCTGGCCAAGTTTGAAGACCTCTGCTATAGAGGTTTAAATGCCCTGGGTGAGCTTAACACCTGGATTAGCACTACCTTTAACTCCTGTTGATTTTACTGCCATTAAGGCAGTCTTGAAAGTTTGAATAATGAGCAAATATCCCAACTCTCTTCCCAAATCCTCTCTCCCTCTCCCCCCACCCTCTCTTTCTCTCTCTCTATTCTTTCTAGAATGATCACCACAAAGAATATATTCTAACTGATGGATTGCTTCCTTATTAAGTGTTTCTTGATCTCTTGTAACAGAAAAGGTGGGGAGGAGGAATTCATTCCCTTTGGCAAGTTCCACAAAGAATTCAAACCAGCAGCCACCAGCCTGAACTCTATCCATTCAGGTCAAGTAGGAGCAAATGGTAATATAAGGCTTTTGATGCTTCAGTGCTGGAACAAGTTTGAAAGCGATGACCCAACTTGGTCAGAGAATGTCCAGCCAAAAGAGTTTCTAGGACTTCAAGCCCATTTTTGCATTTCAAATGCACAAAATTTGGAACATACATTTGAAATAGTGTATTATGTTGCTTGATCATTATTGCACATTTTTAATTGCACAAATAAGATCCCGCCACACAAAAGAAAAAGAAGGAAAACTGAGCATACGTTTCAAGGGAACTGATCTCAACAGTACTTTCAGGATAAACATAAGCAGCTCAATTCTCCTGGAATAAATTATACTTTATTAAATCAGAGATGCTTGAGCTGAAGCTTAAGAATTAAGAACTCTGCATCTGAAGGATTAACCCAAACCAAGCACAATATATCTGAGTATCTTGAGACAGTCAGAAATGGAGCAGCACAATCCCAAACTCTCTTCGAAATGGAATTGTTTTTGACAAAATAGCATACAGGCACTATTTTAATTCTCAAATTAGAGACAGTTGCTGCTTAATTCTCTTTCTATAAGGCAACATGCTGCTCTTCGTGCAGGAAGGTTGCTAACATTTTTTTTTAAGGAAGGGCATAAGCTTGAGGGGCACATTTCTGACAAAGTGCCTATAGTTTTTGTCAGCCACCCCTTTCTAGATATCATCTATCAATATCCAACTTCCTGAAACTGGTGCCCCCTGGGGTAGGTTGGATTACACGTTCTGTGGCTCCAGTGCTGACTGGGAGGGATAGAGAAACCAGGAATGGAATATATTTGAAGGGCTGGAGGTTGGGAAGGTTAATCTCTGTACTTGGACAGCAACAAAGGCTGTTAAGATGCTTTTTTAGGTGGGAAGGATCCCTGCTCAAGGCCAGTGGATTAACCTTATTACAAGATGCTAAACAGGAAGTCATTGACACTACACAACACATGGAAAAGATAGGCATGTAAAAAGTGGTCTGTAAAAGTGAAGAGTATTTCTCTCTTTAATTAGAAAAGAAAAATCCATGGCACCTTTTCAACCGAATAGGATTTCTGATCCAAAATTAATCAACTGTGTAGAGAGAACTATAGAGAGAGAAAATTAATCAATTATGTAGAGAGAAAGGAGGCCAACTTTATTATTATTTTAGGGATAAGCAGGTAGAAGAATATGCTCACTTTTTTCACATTGAAGGGTTTGTTTAGCACCGCAGATTTGGCTGAAAATTATTTTTAATATTTTTATACATTCCCGTTCTTCTATTTTATAGGAAAGAGAACTTGTTTGATGAGTCCTTGGATGTCTGATATTAGCCTTACAAAGGAGACACCGTGGGGGCGGGTGGTGGTGGATCTATTGCAAACCTTTGTCCATTGAGATGAATGGTGGGAGAAATCTCCCAGCGTTTTCTTATTCCATTCATTTCAGTGGATGTTACAAGTTCTTGCTGGATTCTGCTCAGTGTGTGTTGTGGATGTTCTTACAAATCCTTGGGAGAATCACAGGGGCACTGAGGGGGGGGGGCAGAGTGAGGGGAGAAAAAAGAAAACCTTCGCCAACATATTGCTGAATGTATTCATCCCTGTCAATATTCATGGTAATGAAGTAGTGCTAGCCAACCATAAATGCTTTGTTACGGCATTCCTCAAAGTAGTGTCCTCTAGATTGATTAAAACTCCATCTCCATGTCCTACTGACAGCAGGGGAACTAATGTGTAAAACATCTGGAGGTCACTAAGTTAAAAATGCTGTCTGATGGTCTCTTTTGTTCCTATTAGTGTGCAGCAGTACTGATCAAGCAATAAATCTATAGTCAGACAAAGAAGCAAAACATCCAAACTGTTAGGTCAATATTTTGACCTTTTTACATTTGTCTTACCATTTCTTAGACTTTTTAAGAAAGAAAACTTGGGGTTTTTATTGTTATTGTACATAGTTGAAAACCACTTAAATTACTGTGTGGGTTTTTGAAGCTTGTTTTTAATCTATCGGCATCAACGAAATGGATATGGATCATGTGGGAAAAAGACCCTGGAAAGGGAGACTCTGAAAATGCAAGCAGAACTCAGCTGCCAGCTTCCACATCTCCCCCCACTTCCTCCTGCCTAGCCCTCTTGTGTAGCAGTCAGTCCACATGTTTCTACGGCTCTTTCCTAGAGACCTAGCAACACCACTGACAACATTCTCGCCGAGCATTGAAAACTTTCTGGGTTAGTCCAGCCCAAGAAGAACCTGAACTGCTTCACACTATTCCTTTGAGATGGTCTTCTTGAATGCTCTGCCTGAAAAGTTTCTCCCCGGCCACCCTCAACCCTTTGCCCTTTCTGTTCTACCGCTGATCCTCTTCTCCTCTCTCCCATTTACCCTTCCGACCACCTCACCCTTTCAAGGGTTATAAAGGCAGGCCCGCCACATCTATGTGAAATTGAGATCTGACTGGCTAATCCAAGGAACTTCTTTACACTCTCCCAGCTGGTCAGGCTGGATCCTGATTCAACAAGGAAATTGTTCAGGAGCATCAAAGTGCCATCTACATCAGGGATGTCAAACTGGCATCCCTCGGGGCGGATGCATCACACACAGGCTACAGCCACCCTGGCTCCGCAAAAGCAAAAAAAAAAGTCACAATAAATCACGTGACCATCATGTGATGTGATTGAGTTTGACACCCGGGATCTACATAGATAAACCCACAGGAAAAGCAAGGACCCCGTGGCCTTCCTGTCAGCTGGCTACCAGTTTCTGAATGGCCAGTGGTAAAAACATGCTGAAGGTTTCTTCTCCTTGATCTTCCTCTTCCTCCCCTACTTTCCCTGGGTGATTCCTGAAAGCTCCCCTCACATGGGTAGCACCTTCATCTTTCAACAGGACAAACAAGAAAAATGCACACCAAGTAAGGGACATAATTCCAGCCCTTGTTCTGAGCAAACGTGATTTCTTCCAAGACATGCCCGGCAGCATAATTGTATACAAAGCAAGAGATGGAAAGTGGGCACACAGTGGCACAGCACTTGCTCTTTCTGTCTCTGGTTGCGTTAGCAAAGCAAAATAGCTGCTTTTTCAAGTTGCTGTCCTGAGCTCTGTGCATGGTTAGGTTATTTTTTATTAATCTTTACAGAGAGCAGTCCAGGTTTTCCCTCTTCTTTACTTCTTTCCTCGACTGAAAAAAAAAATTACCACAGAAGTTTTCCTTTGTATAGAATATTTATTTCGAAGCTCTATTTTAATAGTATTTATTTTAGAAATTTACTATTGTAAGAGTTCTTCTGTTTGTGAAGAAAAACACATTAAACTGAATGTACTGATCTAGAAAGTATATATTAAATATATATTGTTAAATACGTGGCAATCTTGTGGTTTTGTTTCCGAAAAATATTTTTCTTACTGTGGCACTGTCATCCCACATGGCTGATCTTGGAAGAACACTTGGGAAAATTGGAGACCATCCAAAAAGTCCCAAGGGTGTAGATGGAACCAGGAAGGCAGTGGCAAATCACTTCTGTATGGCTACTAAGAAAAACTACCTAGATGTGTTACTTACAGCCGAGGTGGCGCAGTGGTTAGGGTGCAGTACTGCAGGCCACTTCAGCTGACTGTTATCTGCAGTTCAGCGGTTCTAATCTCACCGGCCCAAGGTTGACTCAGCCTTCCATCCTTCCGAGGTGGGTGAAATGAGGACCCAGTCTGTGGAGGCGATATGCTGACTCTGTAAACCGCTTAGAGAGGGCTGAAAGCCCTATGAAGCGGTTTATAAGTCTAACTGCTATTGCTATTGCTATTATGTCACTAGAAGTCAAACTCTGCTCAAGGAGCACCAGATTCTATCCACATTCCTGCATTGACCAATGTCTACCACATAAATACAACCCTCTTAGAGCAAGACTCAAACTCTTCAGCTCATCAACCCATTCATGGACTTTCAGATTGTTCACCAAGCCCCAAAGCTTGGGAAAGCCCGACCTAGAATATATTTTGTTTTCAAGGGGACACTGTGGTTTGCCTTGTAAAGACTTGCATGCTGTACCTTTATGGAAGGGTACACTGTTGTTCCAAACCCCCCAAAAGACAGTGGCTTTTTTGTTAATTGTCATCTTGTTACCTGTTCATTTTCAACCTCAGGAAATCTATTGCAGGATTGTGTGAGAGCCAATCCCAATATAGTTTTTTTTAATGTTCCCAAAGTCCATTAGTTATGCACCACACTCCCTCCTTCCTGTCTCCTCCATTTTTGTCATGTCCCCCCACTTTGGCTTTTTATTAGCTTTGCAACTTTGATCCCCTAAGCAATATTACAGCACTGGGTAATGCCCATGTGCAGAAGGCAGGAACCTCTTTTTGGAACCAGAATCATCCCAGCATGAATTTCTGCTTTACTCTCAAGGAGCTGGGATAAGCAATGCTTCAGCTCTTGCTAGGTAAGAAGCGCCCGCTACAGGAGGAGGCAGGAGAATGACGTGCCTCATCTAGTCTGACTTTAGGTGTTTTATGATCACTCGAGCAGAGTTCAAGGGTTAAAAGCCTAAATATTCCTGACGTAGGTGAGGCATGTCGTTCTCCTGCCTCCTCCTGTAGTGGGTGCTTTTTTAGAGGCTTTTTTAAACAGTTAAGCAGAGTCATCCACGGTGACTCTGGCAGCAACTAGCTCAGCCTGACCTCAGCTCAGAGAAATCCTCTCTGAAACAGCTGGAAAAGGTACATGTGGGTCGGAGGGAGGGGAGGAATTCAAACTTCATCATCAAGTGTAGATCCCTCCCCAAGTGTAGTTTGATTGCAGGCAGAGCCACATTGCCTTTTCAAACACACACACACACGCACACATACACACACAGCTGGATAAAACTATATAAGCCCAGCTTCACTGATTACAAGTTTGAAAAGGCAACGTGGCTCCGCCTGCAATCAAAGGCTTGGATCAGCTCCAATCCAACTTCTCTGTGTTTGTGTTTGTTTGAGAGAGAGTGAGTGAGAGAGGGAAGAGGGTATGAGAGATAGTCCAATCCAACTTCTCTGTGTTTGTGTCTGTTTGAGAGAGGGGGGAGGGAGGGAGAGAGGGAGGAAGGAAGGAGGGGGAGGGAGAAGAAAATGAAGGAAACTTTTTCGCAAAGGAGAAAAACAAATGCTGTCACTTTAAATTGGAACTGAGCATGCCTGGCTGTGGAATTCTGGAAGCTGAAGTCCACAAGTCTAAAAAAGTTTGAAACCCACCACTGTGTCAGTGCCTCACCAGCCATAAACCTCACCACATGTCACTGATTAATTGTATTCCTTTCTTTAATCAAAGCAGTTCAATTTAGCCATCTCTGCTAACTCTATGAACAAGACATTTTTCTGAGGTAATTGACTTGTGAGGCAGGGAGAAGCCCCAGCCTGTGATCAGTGCTGGGTTGCAGGTGGTAGGGGTGTACCGGAGCCTGCCCGGAGCACCGGATACCGTTCGGTATGTTGCTCTGAAGAACCCACTCCCCCGCCCAGGCTCCTTACCGGCCTTTTAAGTTCGGTGCTTCCGTGCATGGGCATGGTGTGTGCAGCACCTGCGCGATGCTTTGCTGAGCGGCTAGAACGTTGTGGAGGCTCACTGAGGTGGTAAGACGCATACTCGCACTGTACGCATCCGTTGGGACGCCGCCGGGCATGTTCCAACCGTACCGTTTGGAACGGGTTCCGGAACCCACCACTGCCCATGATAACTTATATTCTGTTGGTACTTGTGATTGTGGGCTTCCTGTGAGTGCTCCTATGTACAAGCATCTTTACGTAAGCACACAAAGATACATATATACATCTCTGATCACATCGCTTCCCACCCAGAGAGGAAGCTGCAGTCTTCTAAGTCAGGTTTTTGGTCTATCTAGGACTGGGCTGGACCCCTTGAGGCCCTAGGATTTCAGGCAATTTCAAACTTCTGGTTTGTGGTTCTCTAGCACCAGCCCACAAATGTCAAAATTAGGAAACATCATTTACCACCGTTCAGGGGTTAGGCATTTAAAAATATACACCAAGACCAAGTATAGGCCTTAAAATAGATGAAATGTGTTTTTTAAAGAATCCAACCTTCCATCAAAATCCAAAGGCAACCCCAGAAAACCTTGGTTTTCCCATATGTGTCATAGTCCTTGGCATTTTGCATCACACCCTACTCACAGCAGCCCTTGGTCTTCCACAGGCCTCCTATCACAAAAATTCCCCATTGCAGCCTTCTTGATTCAGATCAGGGACGTCAAACTCAATTTCATTGAGGGCCGCATCAGGGTTGTGTTTGACCTCAGGGGAAGCTCCATTTTCACTGGCAGGGAGCTGTAAGAGGCCACGGCAGCAAAAATGGAGCTCAGGAGGACTTCACAGGGCCCTCCCAAGCTCTGTTTTTACTGGCAGAGGCACTGCAGGCTGGTCCTTCGCTGTTTCCAGAGTGGCCCCATGGCCCATATTTAAGTAACCCACAGATTGAATGCAGCCCGCAAGCCTTGAGTTTGACACCCTGATTTAGATCAAGATTGTTGGCACAGAAAGGAGATCGTTTTCCATGGTTTCTTATTGGAGTTTGGGAATGTGGATTTAACTAATCTCCAGGGGAGGTGGGAGGGATCTACATGGAGGTGGTTGGTCAAAATAGCCAAGATGCCAGTCACAAGCACACAATCAAAGCCTGTCCTTTTTACGCACACTCAAGGCCACCTACCACGATTTCTCATGAAGGTAGCTTCTTTGAGACTCGGCTTTTCAGATGGGAAATCTAGTGTTACATGCCAGGATTTTCCAAACTCTTGTGAATGTGATGTGGTTCCGTGAGAGACTAATGAAGAAAAATGAAGCCAGGTTTCCTATCACTAGAACTTTCCATCTTGATCTGGAATTTAGGATTTATTTTTTTAACTAATGAGTTTTGTGGCCTGAAAAAGTTGAAAAACCCTTCGTTTTAGAGCCCTGTTACACAAAGCTAATCTGAGGAGTGCTTGGCTTGGTTTAGCAAGTGTGAACTCAGTTCAGTTATAGTTTATTCAGCAAATCATGATCAGCCTAACCATGGTTTGGCCTACAGCGTAAACTTACCCTTGTTGTTTTAAATAGGAAACCCGGTTAACTACAGGTAATCCTCAACTTACAACAGCACATTTAGTGACCGTTCAAAGTTACAACAGCCCTGAAAAAAGAAACATGACCATTTTTCACACTTATGGCCATTGCAGTATCCCCATGGCCATGCAGTTTACATACAGGTGCTTGACAAATGGTTCATATTTACGATGGTTGCATAAATAAATTATGGAGTTACGTGATCAACTTTTTGCAATCTTCGGACAAGCAAAGTCAGTGGGGAAGCCCGATTCACTTAACAACCTTGTTACTAATTTAACAACTAAAGTGATTTACTTAACAAATGTGGCAAGGAAAGTTGTACATTTTGGGCTCAATTGTGGTTTACGTCGAGGATTACCGATATGCTAAGTGTGTTAAAAGTTAGTCTTGGTTCTATGCAGGGGTGGGTTCCTTCCAGTTCTAACCTCTTCCATAGAAGAGGTTCCACAAATCTACAGTGCTGTTTAGAACCGGTTCCAGCTCCCTTGCCCCGCCCGTCCGCACACCATCAAGATGAAGAGCGAGAGGAGGAATTCTGGGAGTTGAAGTCCACAAGTCTTAAAGCTGTCAAATTTGAACACCCCTGGGGGCTTTTTTTCTAAAAGGTTAGGGGTGCAAGAGTCTTGACAGCTTTAAGACTTGCACACTTCAATGCCAGAGTTCCTGAGCCAACAAGACTGGAGGATGAATTCTGGGAGCTGAAGTCCACAAGCCACTCCCACCTGGTCACATGGCCAGCAAGCCACTCCCACCCAGCCACATGGCCGACTAGCCACTCCCACCCAGCCACATGGCCTACTAGCCACTCCCACAAAGCAGGCCACACCTACAGAAGAGGTTCTAAAAAATTTTGAAACCCACCACTGGTTCTATGCCACAATGACAATAAAGCTCTGATCATAACAAGAGACACACAAAAGACCAACCTCTGAAGTTGAAGCTCAGACATATTTTCAGGAAGGTTTTCTTCAAAGTGTTCCTTGCATTGCATGGCTTCCCCCCCTCTCCCTCCCCCGCCTCTTTCTTCAGTTGTGCCTTCATAACAAAACCATTACAAATCCACTTGAAATGTTCAGTCATGACAAACGGCATTAAGGTAAGCCCACAGCTTTGTCCCAGGAGCCAGGAAGGAGGGGAGGGCAAGGGACAATTAGGACATCTTGTTCCCTTTTTTCCCTACTTCTTTCTTCCCCCCCCCCACTCCCCCAGCAGCTGAAAAGTTGATTCTTCCCCAAGTTTAATGAAACAATATCAACGTGGCCTGAGGCAGGTGCAATGTTTGTAATTTATGGGTCTCGGAGACAGGAAGAAAGCTCTGTGGTTTATTGTGCTTGTTCACTAAATGACATTCCAGTTGTCGAGGGATCATTCTTCCTCGCTGGGCTCTCTGGCAGGCATACAAGCTGCTTCGGATCCCACCTGGGCCTACTTCCCCTCGGGCAAGGGATAATTATGAATACATCTGTATGTGCTAAGCAGGAGATGAATGAAAGAGTCTCCTCGTTTCCCCTTGTCATTAGAAGCAACTTCCTGTATTGACACCTATATTACCATGTAAAAACTACAGGCTTGCAGCAAGCTTTCTTGGGTTCGTCCATAATTTTCTTTTAACATTTGTCTCCCTTTCCTGAAATAGCCCTGTGAATCCACTCTAGAAAATCCAAAGCGCTCTAGCAATCCACTTTCTATGTACCTCAGAGCTTTTTTTCCCCCACCCCCTATCAAAGGGATGTGATTGTTTGGGGACAAGCTGAACTCTATCAAAGCACTTTTAATTGAGCTCTGAAGTGACTGTGGAAACTGGTGCACAGTCACATTGATGTATGATTCCCAGAAGCAATTTGGATATGGGATTTCATTCCCTCCTATACCTAGGATTGCAGCTTTTTCTCCCGAAATCAATACTATTGATGAAATGTGCATTTGCAAATCCAAATCTGATAGAAAGTCTCTCGAAGGCAAAATGTCAGCTTTTATATGTTAGAACAATTTAACTTGGAAAAGTGAAATGGCTAGGTGGAGAGATCCAAAGTTTGCCTATCTTTGCAAACCTTTGAGATGGCCTAACTATTGGAGTTCTTTACATTTGAAATAGCAATTTCAAAAACTAATAAACTCATTTAAACACAAATAGATTGTGTTTAATCAGCTACCAACAAGAATCTTCTGTTGTCAGTAAGATAGAAATATGGTCTCTTAGGAAAACAGTAGGAATGTTTTAGGACACATTTTGTTCATGGAAATAGTATGCATGCAATTTAATTCCTAAGCTAGTAGGTTAGTTTTATCAGACTATAATTGTTATAATTTATTCTGCTAAGTGCCAAAGGTTGGTATCAATAGGGTAGAGGTGTCTGTAGGGTCAAAAAAGATAAGACAGTGCCCATAATGGTGAGATTGAATCTCTGTCTGTTTTTATATATGTCCCACATGGATGTGTATAAAAAACAGAGAGAGCTTAAATCACATTACAGCAACCACCATCCTGCCTTTTTTTTTTACTGGATCCTGCAGCTATTCTTGAAAAGTAACAAAAATAACCCCTCTGAAGATTATTCTTGTTCTGTGTCCTTTGGCAGGAAGGATCAGGTCCACATGTGAAGGTCCAACTAGTATTTTGTTAATTATGCCTATGCACAAGAATCTTCTCAACTGACACTTAACACCTGCATGGAATTAGAAAAGGTCAACAGAATTGGGCTTTGTTCACTTGTGGCTACATAAGAATTCTAGGCTGGTCCCTCTTTTAACTCTGACCCCAGATTCTGCTACTCCTTCTATAGATTCGTTGCCTCCTAGGTTCCCCAATCAGCAGCAAGGTTCTATGGAATCCTGATTGGACGGAGGGCAGGATAATCTAAGAATGAAGGTAAGAATTCCTTGCGTTTTATAGCTCCAGAGGAAACATTGCAAAGCTGTCTCCATAGTGTTGGTTCAAAACCAGTGGCTGAACCATCAACTCAACTCACTCAGATCACCAAAAATCCGGTGATATTGCAGGCACACAAGGACATTGACCCCAAAACAACACAACCAGCAGTGGGATTCACTTACCTTCCATACCGGTTCGCAAATGTGAGCTCACATGCCACGTCTGCGCATGCGTACCGCCTTCTGCGCATGTGCAGAAGGTCGCACATTATGTCAGGGCTGGTGGGCAGGGCCTCCCACCGCCGCCGCTACTAGTTCATCCAAACCAGAGAGAACCTACCAAATAACCACCTGAAACACAATCCTTTTGTATGTGGAAGTGATTTTGCTTTCCAAAAGTTAGCACTTTTTCAGCTTTAATCAAAATTGTCGTTTCAGTTAGCTACTTCCAGATGCTTTTTTCCAGCATTTATAGATGTTAATGTTGCATGTAGTCCTGGCCTTGCTCAATGAGCTAGGGAGAAAGTGTAAAATTTAAATGCAGACTTATGTAAAAACAAGACTCCCTTCGCCACAGCTTCTCCCAGAGCCTGCATTTCCTCCCTGGCTTTATTGAAATTGGATGGACAGTCTAGGCTTGATCCCATTATGAGCTCGATTGAGCAATTTCAGAGATGACCCCTTGCCACTCAAAGCTCTCACCCCTTCTGCATGCCCACCCCTAATGTGTCAGGTGCTGCATGACAAGCCAGACTCAAGTATAGCCTGTGTGGGCAAAACTGCAGCACAGGAAGCTTTCAATTAGCATGGATTGAGTTTCATGGCCCCACTTACAGCCTCAGCGGCCTGACTCAGCACTTCCTCTATAAATAATTTATAACAGAAAGAGCAAATGGCAGAATTATGGCAGAGAATAGAAAGAGGGTGCAGTGTTAATGCAGGGAGTTATGTCAATGAGGGATTCCTTTGGCTGGGTGGGGATGATGACTTATCCCAGACAATGCAAGAGCAATATCTGTCACCTCCAGTAAAAAGATCTCTGAAAAGCATCAACCAAAGGGCTGTCAGAGAAAGCAACTCTCTCCGGATTTTTCTTTACTTCAAAAGATAATAGCCTCTTGAATGAGCCAACGATTTGCCAAGACTCTTCAGCCTCAGAGGAACCATAAATGTTATAGATTTAACTCAGACAATCTCAAGTAACAGCCAGAGCTGAAGGCAGGTACTAGTCACTGAGTAAAATAGCAAATGCTTCTTCTAAAGTCAAGGTGGGGGTGCACATGCATGTATGTTTCAAAATTCAGGGGATAGGCATATGTTTAATTTGAACTTTTGCAAAACAGAAACATCCAGGACATTCCCAAATTAATCTAAACGGAACTCTTACCCTGAATCAATCATCTCATTCCATCGTATTTCTTTATGCAGTTTCTTAAAACAGGAAGAAAAGAAAAATAGAAAATGTGGTAGACAAAAAAGTCGTGCATCTGTTGGGAGGTGGATTTCATAAACGCAGAGCGACTTCCAAAAAGGCCCTGTTGCAGGGACTGCCAAGTGAATTTGTTAAATGATTAGGTGGGTGATTTAGTCGGTGAACCTCTGTATTGCAGAACTGCTGTTCCTTCCAGAACTTTATCACTCCTCACTGTGTAAGTGGCAAAATGGCAATTGTATTTTCTTTTTCTCGCAGGAGTGAAGGAAGCAAGTCCTGCGAGTCCCTTGGGCTGCAAGATGATCAAACCAGCCAGTCCTAGAGGAGAACAACCCTGACTGCTCTTTAGAAGGCCAGATCCTGAAGATGAAACTCAAGTACTTTGGCCACCTAATGAGAAGGAAGGACTCACTGGAGAAGAGCCTAATGCTAAGACTGAGGGCAAAAGAAGAGAGGGACGACAGAGAATGAGATGGCTGGATGGAGTCATTGAAGCAGTAGGCGTAAACTTAAACGGATTCCAAAGGATGGTAAAGGACAGGAAGGCCTGGAGGAATGTTGTCCATGGGGTCATGATGGGTCGGACACAACTTCGCAACTAACAAGAACAACAATTTTCTCTTTCTAGCCTCTAATAAAAGGAAACTGACCAGGGAAACTTCCATAGTTTCTATTTACAGTATTTTAGAGGAATTTTGGAGCCTTTGATCCTTCAAGTCACCAGCGGTGTTGATGCTCTGCTGAATCAACCCCTTTTGGCCTCCATCTCTATGAAAACGGGAAGCCCTTCTCTTCTTTTTCTATGGGCAAACCGAGTTACCCATCCATCCATCCATGGGAGGGAAATTCTGCATCATTTTAATTCCACAGAATAGCCTTGCAGAGACCACACAATTGCATTCTTGTCATTTTTTTTTTTGAAGGTATGACCTAGCAAGATGTTTGCAAAATCAAAGATGATAGAGGTGTAGAAAATAATTGACAGTATTGCTCCAGCCTGCAATATTGTTATTATTTACATTTACTGCTGTAAATTGCTGTGTGTTTGGCAAGATTTGGCAACCTCTAAATGCAATAAACAAACAAACAAACAAACTTGAGCTCCAAGAGATTGGGGGGGGGGGATTTTGGTAAAAACTCTAATAACAAGGAACAACCAAGTTCTAATGAACTTTAAAATAGATAAGGGTATAAGTGGATGGTATTGAGTAATAGCGTTTCCCCCCACCTCTTAAGATTGGAGAGAGGAGATCTCATATCAAAACTATCATATCTTTTGTTGCTTGGTAGCCCCCCCCCCCACTGGGTTGCTGTTGCTTGTCTAATATTAGATAATACACCATAGCTGTATAATATCAACTCTTCTATTTACACTGTGCTAATGATGTGAAAGTGGTTACTGTTTGACTTCTCCAATCTCTTATCCTCCAACGATGGTCCAGCACATTGGGAGGATACTAAATTGGGAAAGCTGGCCTGTGTGGTCCCTCTCTGTCCAAAAATAGATTTTGGCTGGGAGCTGTACACTTCCAACAGGACTCTAGATGCAAACAATTATAGGAACATGACAACAGCAAGATCCGGTGCATTCCTTGGGAAGCGCAACTTTGAACTCCTCCAACCCATCTGCCCGAGAGGAAATGGACAAGAAATAGCAGCCTAATGATTTTCAAGAGGAAATGTGGCCTTTCTAAAAATGAGTGGGCCTTTAGACTTCTGCATGTTGCAAATGTGCTGGTAATTGGAAGAATTGCCTTCTAAGAAAAAGTTGCTCATTCAGTTAGGAAATTTAGAGACCTCCTGCTCTGAGAGGGTAGGCAGTTAGAAGAAACATTTAGAAGGTATTTGTGAACTGGCGGCAGAGTGGTATGGAGCAAGTGGGAGCCTGTGTTGTCACCAAGCCTGGGGTGCGAGTCAAGATATTCTCATTAAGTCTTCTGGCCCAGAACTTCATTGAAGACAAAGTCTTATGCATTATGGTAATGCATGATTAATACCAACCCAAGAATCTATTTGCCTGGGTTTTAACCAAATCAAAAGTAACAGAATTCAATTTGCACACCATCTTTAGCTCCTTTATAGTGAGCATAACCCAAATGTGTTGATTATTTGGGATGGGCAATTACAACCCTGATTTTAGTCTTGAGCTACATAAAAATGGAGAGAACAGACATAATACTGTATGTTTTAATCTACAATTTTAAAAGTCCTGGAAGTTTTAAACTTTAGTTTTTGAACATCAAAACAATCCTGGAAGGCTCTCAGGGATAATTTAGTTTTGTGACATCCTTTTTATGAGATTGTGCTTTGTTCAAATTATCTGTTGCTTTTTGTCAGCAGAAACTGGCAGATTTGGCATTGAGATATCCACTCTATGTTATGAAATATTTCCAGATCAATTAATCAGAGACAGGTGTAAAATAATGGGTGAATGATAGGAGGTGATAGAAACAGCTATAGCATCCCATCAGCCATACTTTTTAATTATGTTGTTGGTTTGAGTTTCAAGCCTGGTGGTTCGGTTGCAACAGTTTCATCCCCATCTGAGGAGACCTCTTCAGTGTGCTTTGGATTGTGCTTATCCGAGCCCTGGTGTTTAAATAACCTTCTGAATCCTGGTCTGATTTCAGGTTGTATGATTGGCTGGCTGTAGTTGCTGAATCATAGTCCTTGGTTTTAAGTCTGTGTGATGCAAATTAGTGCTGGTGTTGTTGTTTGGATGTCTTCTGATGATGTCATGTCATGTCACTGTAAGTTATACCTATGTTTGCAGTGTGGCTGTTGGTTGGTCTTTAAATGGGGCTTTCGGGATCGTGGTTGGCGCTGTACTTTTGTTCTAAGTGGTTGGTAGATTGGGTCAATGTCAATGTGTCTGTTTATTGATTTATTGGTGGAAAACCAGGCTTCCAGGAATTCCTTTTCTCTCCTTGACGTCACCTGGGTTACAACTGTCCTGCTTAGATTGAATTTATGTCCTTTTGAGTCTTCGTGGATGGGCATGAGGCATAGATATTTTTTAATCTCTTCCATCCCTCCTGCAGTTCTCGAAACCGAGCTTTCTGTACTTCATTTGCCATTTTATTTTTATCCAAGGATGCCTATAAGGATGGGGGGGGTCAAAAAAGTCAAGATGGCCACTTGAATCATCCAGACACAGTTCCAGTTTCCCTTTTTGGAGCCATCCTACAGATGCTCCTGGGTCTTGTTTGTTTCTTTGTTTCTCTTTACTATGTCTCACCCATAAGACAGTTTGTTACTACCTCTGATGTTATATAAAAATTGCAGTATTGCTGAAGATACTTGTTGAATATGCAAAACTCTGTTTTTTAAATAATTGGACCTTTTATCAAAGGCCTTTAAATTTTACTAGATACTAAAACTTGCTTAACTCACCAGGCTTAAGTTAAACCTAAAATGTTATCTGGAAATGCTTGCGCTTCTTCAGAAATTAAATATTTTGTTGAAAGATCCAGTAACTAACCTGAGAGGTACACATATAGAGAAATGTGATTCAGAGACAGGAGTGTGTTAGCCTGATGCCATAAGCCAGGGATCTATTTTAGGGGAAGAGTGCATAACTTCCCTACTTGGTGTGGGACTTCATCTCCCATCATTCCTAGCCAGCATAACCATGACTTGCTGGACATTAAAGGGAATTGTAATCCAACACATCTGGAGGGCATCAGTTTAAAGAAGACAGATACAGCTGCAGTCATGCATGTGCTGGAAAAATGACCCACATTCAATATGTCAGGATGTGGTGCAGTCAGAAATCTCTATCATTTCTGACTTTCTATAAGGGAACAGCCTCAAGGCAGTCAACAACATTTCTCATGTGTGGGAACCACACACAACGTTGTCCTGACAAAATGAAAGCATGGTCTAAAATACACAAACATGACTGAAAGAAGGAAAACCATGGAATTAAGGATTATAAACAACAAAAAGAGACTCTGTTTGTGTTTATAAACCATCAGGGTCTTCCGGTCTCATCTTATAAATTGTGGGAGTCCACACTGGTACATCCTCTTAAACCACTGAGGTGCTATTTTGTTCCCAGATCAAGTAATAAAAGTGTAATGGATGGGAATCAAGTCATTTTGTGGAGTGTGTTAAAAAAAGCTGCCTGTCTCTTTCTCTCCGTCTGTGCCTCTTCCTTTCCTAAAATGGGAAACCAATTCAGAAGGTCAAAACACTGCACAGCACATAAATAGCACTGGCTTTGCGAGCTTGGTGGATAAGCTCATTCTGTTCTAGCCCAGACCAAGCATAGTTTTCCAACAACAAAGATTTCACGCTGGAAAGGACGCACAAAAAGAAGAAAATTCACAGAGCATGGAGCATAGCATTAATGGTATAACTTTAGTAATATTCTTTGTCCACTTATTACATGGTTTGAAAGCAAATGTTTGTTTTAAATACATAGACAAAAAGGGCAGCAAATATGAAGAAAATTCAAACAAAGTTTTTTGTTCGGCTTATCACGTAATCATCACTTATTGAAAAATGATCTTTCACATATAGAAGACTAAACTTCAACTCTGCAGATTCCTACCTCCATCATCTAGGTCAACATGTAGACAATAATAAGTGATGGTGTGATGGGTATTGTAGTCCTAAACCTGGAAAGCATTATATTGCCTGAGCTGCACTTCTATAGGATGTCACAATCCAGGGACGTGCAGTCAGGGGAGGCAGGGAAGGCGGGGCCTCACCAGTGTCACGAGGAAAAGAAAAGAATTTTTTAAAATAATTTAAAAGGCTAAGGTAGTTGCTGCTAGACTCCAGAGTCACAGTGACTCTGAATCTGCTTAGTGCTAACTGTATGGGGAGGCAAGAGAACTATGGGCCTCCTTTGCATAAGGAACTTTTTGCCTTTTAACGCTTGCTCAGAGTTAAGCAAGGGTTAAAAGGCGAAAAATTCCTTATGCAAAGGAGGCACGTGATTCTCCCGCCTCCTGATCTAGGAGCAGCAAATCATGCCTTGGCAGCCTTGCCTAAGTAAGTTGATTTTTTATTTAATTTTTTACATTTTCATCATGGTGCGTAGACAAGAGGAGAGTTGAAATCCAAAGCTGGAAAAGATATGTGGATCGGACGGAGGGAGGGGGGGATTCAAAATGATAATTTAATTTGTAATTTTTTGTGAGGAATTTGTCTGTGTGTGTGCGTGCGCGTGCGTGTTTCTTTTGGGGGGGCGAGGCGGTGGAGTGCAGTAGCAGCAGGGATGTTCTCGCCGCTGTGTCCAACAGGCCAGGCGTCTCGCATTTATGTCCGCCATAAACGCGAGATGCCTGGCCTGTTGGACACAGCAGTGGCGGGGGGAGGAATGGGCTGGGTGGGCTGGCTGGCTGGGGAGGGCGGAATCATGGCCGCTCAGGCCCCGGTGGCAGGGCTTTAAAGTGGCGGCAGGCACCGGCGGCAGGACTTTAAAGTCCCAGCAGCGCATCCGCCATAGAGCGGGTCCCGGTCCCGCTCTATGGCGGACGCAGCGCCGGGGCTTCAGCGGGGCTTTCGCACTTGCCTCACCGACCATGAAGCTCACCGCACGTCACTGTCACAATAATTTGAAATGATAACAAAAACATTTTAAAGCCAAAACTATGGTTTGGTAATATGGCCAGACTTCGCAATATCTTATTGCTGCTCTGTGGAAAGCTCTTTACATTTTTAAGTGCAGAAGATAAAAGTCTGAAACAGTGGGCACATATGACATGTTAGCATCAGCTTCACTTGCATTTCTGACCTCTTTAAAAAGAACACATTTTAAGCTTTCAAACACAAATATTTGAAATTTACAATTTAGCCCAGCAATGTTCTCTGATTAATTATTTGATCAATGTAATAAATAAATGTAACTGGGCCTGTCTTTTAATAATTTGGACCATTGCTAGATAATGCCAATGAATACTAAGCACTAATAATAATAATTGGCAGCACTTTTCTGTGGCCTCTCCTAGTCCAGATATTTTTCTTATTGTACCATTTATAGTGCATTTAATAATATTTGTGTGATTACAGTAGTAGATAAAGTTGGGTCAAGGTGAAATACAATCCTCATTTTAAAATCTGGGACTAATTACCTTAGATTAGAAATGAAACAATTTTACAACCCAAAAACTTTTAGGTTACAATTTTCCTGCTTCTACCATAGAAATAAGACTTTACCAAGGGAAGAGCACAATCAACTACCCCTAAGTTCATTCTTCTTCTTCCACAATATAGTCACACAACAACTCCCTTTCACATAAATTGCAACCAGTCCTTAAACTTGTGGTCACCATAACAGGCATGTCAAACTGGCGGCCTGTGGGCCAGATACATTGCATGCAAGCCACGCCCACCCCAGTTCCGCAAAGGCTAAAAACATCACAATACATCATGATCCGGCCCATGACGCGATCCAGTTTGACACTTGTACCATAAGATCTTCATGATCATGTGGTCGCAATTTGAATGCTTGGCAATCTGTGCCCATTTACAAATGATTACAGTGTCCCACAGATATCTGATGACAATTTGCCTGCTTCTGATGTGCAAGGTGAATTAGGAAACCAGCAGGAAGTTGTTTTTTTAAGTAAAAGTTTTTGTAGTTGCTGTGCAAATTAGCACATGCATTTAATGCCTTAAACTTGTACATATAAGTTGAATTGTCTGTGTATCTATGTGTGTCTGTGTGCATGCACATTCATTTATCTCTCTCAATCCCTCTCTCCAAAGAGGCTCACCCACAGGAAGGAACTGTCAGTCACTTTTTGCTGGAGAAGAAAAATAGGAGTGGCACCACAGCAGGGTGATTATCCTATGGGAGTATATAATGGCCTGCAATCCAGACTGAACACCTTGCAAGCTGTTGGCAATCCTGTCAGTAAGAAAGGATTTCCTTAAGCTGGTTTAGAACCAAGTCATAAGACTGTTTTAACCAGTTAATACAGATGTACCGTAAGACAAGTATTGTACATATTATTTTACTTAATGCTTTCTATGCTTTTGTTAAAAACAGATCTAACTTTGAATTCAGATCAACTTGGAACAAATTAACCATATTCCCATGACACATGGACTTTGGCAGTTCACAACTGTAAACCCACAACTTCCACAGGCAGGCTGTTCCACAACTCTTACCCATCCAGAAACTTTTTCTCAAATGAAACCTAGGTAGCTACAATTTGTGGCCATGATTTCTGCTCCTTGTTTCTGTGGCAATAGAAAATTATGCATTCTTGTATGTATCCAACACTGGAATAATATTACACCTCAGTCTTCTATTTTCCTGATTAAATTTCATTTCTTCAGCCTGTCCTTATAGGACAAGGGTGTCAAACTGGTGGCCCGCAGGCCAGATATGTCATGCACAGGCCACGCCCACCCCAGCTCTGCTAAGGGGAAAAACATTGCTAAACGTCATGTGATGGCAACGTGACATGGCAAGTTTGACACCCGTGTTATAGGGCAATAGCAATAGCACTTAGATTTATACACCACTTTACAGCACTCTCTAAACAGTTTACAATGTCAGCATATTGCCCCCCAAAATCTGAGTCCTCCTTTTACTGACATCAGAAGGATGGAAGGCTGAATCAACCTTGAGCCCCATCAAGATCGAACTCCAGACTGTGGCAGAGTTTGCTTGCAATATTGCATTCTAACTTCTGTGCCACCAGGGCTCTTTCTAAAACCCTGAAATGGCCATACGGGATGGTGACTATCTGCTGGAGGGAAGGGGACATGTGAGATATTGGTAGGCCACTGGAGCTGGAGACGTCACTAGACTGGAGTGAAAGACACAGAGGACTAATAAAGAAGACTCAGAAAGCAGATGGCAAGCAGAGCTCTAAAACCCAGGTGAGGGTGCTTTTCATATGGGCTGGCATTCCTGCACTCAAGAAACAATTGATAACCCACCAGTGGATAGTGAAGCAAGGAGAAAGGATAGACCTGGCCTGCAGTGGAATGTAGTCTGGACTCCCAAGAGGGAGGGGCTGCATTCCAGAGGGAAAAAAGGAAGCAAACTATGAAACGTTTAGTCAGGAGAAAGAAAGTTAAAAGGGTTCTTTCATTCCCAGAATTTAGCTATAGTAATGCAAATAGTTGATTTAGTTTGGCAAGATTTCCGTCTATAGGTGAGGAACAATAAGGTGCTCAGAAGTAACTCCGCATGTCTTTCTTGGATTGGGGTCTGACATGACCTTGGACTTCCAACAGTTGGGTAGAGTAGCTGATATCTCCCACAACACTTCATGGTTGTATGAAGCTTCAGTTATCTATTTTGCTCTTCATTTGTCTCTTGTAGTTATGTTAATTTGTAACCGATTCCTGCAGGTTATTCCCTCGGATGACTTGCCTGTTCATCATAAGCCACCATATTTTCACCATTCACGTTATTCCAAGTCCGCTGGACCTATCTATAGGTATGTTCAATCTTGATATGCAGTGCTAGGTCACATTCTCGCCTGAGTTCTATTTTCCTTCTCCTTTGTTATTATGCCTTTGTGTTCTTTTGATTTCTATAAGTTGTTTTGGAACAACTGGTGGATTACATGTTTAAATAAAAATATTTTAGTTAAAAAAAAACTTATTCATACCCAGAAATAGTCTTGTTTTTCCTCTTAAGTGCAATTGAGTAATTATGACCTGGGAGGCTGGAATTTGATAGGCATCTGTATTATTTTTTTAGAGGCAACACCCAATTAAGATTTCATTCGACCTATGCACGCACGCCCCAACTGTTCCATGGTTTCCAATTCATTCTATATTCCCATATTTTAAATAGAAAAGAAGTCATGTCAAAACTATGAGCTTTAACTCACTTAAATCGTAACAAAACCAAATTTGCTTTTACCTGTGGCTACCAAATGCTTAATGAAATTGACACCATACCTTCCCCCAAACCCCCGCCGCCTCCTAGCTTCATCTGTTCTCTGAATAGCACACGGATTGCAGGAACCTGGCTCTAGTCATTAGGAATCATTTCTTCTGGCACCCTTGAAATCTGCCTAGGGCCATGACGGCCACAGGTGGCATGAAGAGCCATATCTGCCGGCACGCAAGCTGTCAGCTCCAGCTGATTTTCGGACTTCCGGACAGCCAGGGAAGGCTGCTTTTGCCTTCCCCAGGCTTCAGGAAAGCCTCCAGAGCCTGGAGAGGGTGAAAAACGCCCCCAGCCCCGGCTCTCCTGGATCATTTCTAAACTTCCGGTAGAACCGTTGAGCCCATTTTTTGTCCTCCCCAGGCCTCCCCCAGTCCCCTGGAGGAAATACCAAACTCAGCTTGAAAGCGAGTAGTGCGGTGCGCGTGGGGGGGGGGTTGTACACACATGTGCATGGGGGGGGCACTTTGCATTATGGATGCTGGCACACGCGTGCCCTATTGTGCGTGCGCCCTCACATTTTTGGCACCCAACAACAAAAAGGTTAGCCATCAGTGGCCTAGGGGAAGGTGACAGTTCCCTTTTGTTTTTGTTGTTATTAAAGAAGAAGGAGTTGGAAATCTTGAAGATAGACTATAAATCATGCCTGGAAGATTGACTGGAAGATTTGACTCTTTGGAAGAGGTTACACCAGTTAAACTGGTATAACATCCATGCTTATAGCCTCCCTTTATTTCCTGTCACAAATTTTAATTGACATTAAAATATAGCACCACCTTTTCTAATTTTGTGTCCTCCAGATGTGTTGAAGTGCAAATCGAGCATCTCTCAGCCAATGTCCCAATGGAGAGCAGGCGCCTGGGGAAAGGTGCTGCTGAAGGATGCATTCGCTCTGGCACTTAGCAGAAGGATACATCCATAGATTTTTAAAACTTCAACAAAGCAAGTGAAAATACAAGGAGGTCATTTATTTATTTATTCATTTATTTATTTATTTGCTAGCTTGCTTACTGAGGGATGCGGTGGCTCGGTGGCTAAGATGCTGAGCTTGTCGACCAGAAAGGTCAGCAGTTTGACGGTTCGAATCCCTAGTGCCGCATAATGAAGTGAGCTCCCGTTAACTAGTCCCAGCTTCTGCCAACCTAACAGTTTGAAAGCACGTAAAAATGCAAGTAGAAAAATAGGAACCACCTTTGGTGGGAAGGTAACGGCGTTCTGTGTGCCTTCAGCATTTAGTCATGCTGGCCACATGACCATGGAGACGTCTTAGGACAGTGCTGGCTCTTTGGCTTTGAAACAGAGACGAGCACTGCCCCCTAGAGTCAGGAACAACTAGCACATATGTGCAAGGGGAACCATTACCTCAGCTTGCTTACTAGATTTATATGCATCTTCAGTCAACAAGTGATTCTGAGTAGCTCACCCAGTTCTTATAATTGTGAATTTAAAAAGATCAGAACTGATAATAACATTGCCAACCACAATGGCAATTATTCCAGAACAAAAAAAACATAGTGCCTTGAAATTCCAGAATGAAATTCCCTTGCATGAGGAACCATCCCAGCTTGCTGAAACAGCTTGATGTTAATGACCTTGCAGAATGTCAAAAGCCTGAGGGAATAACTTGAGCTCCAGGGAGAGGGACAAACTGTTCCAAAAAAAAAAAGAGGATAGCAACAGAGAAGACCTGCCTCTGAGGTTAAATACATCCCCTAAAGGTAAAAATCTGCCCCCCCTTTAAAATTACATTGGAAGGGTAGAGAGCATAGGAAGAAGGCAGTCCCCAAAATACTGACATCAGAAATCTTAAAAGTTTTAAAATATGACATTATATTATATGAATTATATTCATAGGTGTTCAGATAATTAATGCAGCGATCAACAGAGTGTTATTGCACAAGTAAATCAATTCATATATATAGCAACTTGAAGTTGTGCATTCTTGATGGATTTGCAGCTTCTGAATGCTCATCAAGAGCAGCCCCATGTTTAGGGCATTACAATAGACCGGGAGTCCCCAACCTTGGCAACTTTAAGACTTGTGGACTTCAATTCCCAGAATTCTGGGAGTTGAAGTCCACAAGTCTTAAAGTTGCCAAGGTTGGAGAGCCGTGCAATAGACCAACTGAAAGTTGACAAGACACAAGTGGCTATGAGAATGGCTCCAAATCTAGGAAAGTATAATTGGTTTATCTGCTGCAAACATACAAAGACATCCTAGCCATAGCTGCCATCTGCTCCTCAAGCAGGAGCTGTGAGTCTAGAAGGATTGGCAGATTTTGGACGTTAACTGGGATCAGAAATTTTCAGAGCAGGAAAACCTTCCATGATGAAATGCGGGTCATGGAAATGTAATTTTTATATCCAGTTGTATCATCTTGTCATCCTGAAATATCCGAGGATGTAAGTTTAATAGAGTAATATTACAAACACGAGTACCCCTCACTTTGGAGTTACTTTTAGAAGTGTTTAACAAGGGACAGAAACTATTTCTGTCCCTCGTGTCATTCTAAGCTAATGTATAAATAGCATTTCTGTGATGTCTCATACTCCACTCCAGCAAATAGACTCTGCATTTTGTTTCACAGTGGAACTATGGAACTGGGGCACCTCTGTCTAATACCAGTCTCAGTAAGCATAGCTTCTGAGCAGGATTAAATAAAGAGGGAAACCAAAACACCTGAAGAGCCATAGGACCCCCATGTCTGATCATGAATGAATAAGAATAGATGCCTCTGAGTCAAGTCAATTCTGCTTTACTGGGGGCCTTTCTGAGCAAGTAGATGGTATGTTCTAAATGAATTTAGGGTTAGGGTTAAGGTTGGATCTAGTTAATTATAACCTTCCAGAAATTAGGTACATCTCCCATGCTGATTTGGCTATGCTGAATTGGACATAATGAGAACTTAAGTCCAACAATATCTATTTTGGCCTAATTATTGCTGCATTCATTACCCATTACGTGGGCCTATTCAGCTATAGTAATATCACCGTCTTGGACACAAAATTTGCTGTACTGCAACAACAGGAATGCTTGCCAAGGAAAGAGGAAGTTGGATTTTCGTCCTATGCACTTTGAGCTCTAGTAAAATACATATTCACCACAACAATTATGCTTGCTATAAAATAAAGATGGGCATGTTTCCAGCCATAGCTGCACTTTCTCTTGTAATTGAATTATCATCTGCAAAAGCTCAGGGACAAAACCTCAAGATCTATTTTACAGGAAATAAAAAAATCTGATCATGGGAGCACTGAACATGTGGTTCCGGATTGTAATGCTTAATGTTTAATTTATCTACTTTTTTCTCATCCATATGCAAAGTAGACAATCTGTCTTTATTAAGAGGATGTTTTCTTAATGTCTGCCCCAGTATAATGCATTACTAATCGGGAGGGCGGCCGGGAGACACAGGATAAGTCGGATTAAGGAAGGCAATTCTCTGACAAACATAAAACTGGAATGCAGCTGAGCCCAGACTGAGCATGGAAGATGGGTATCCTCTGCTGTCTAGGGAAGGAAACTAGTTTCAGTCCATTAAAGAATCACATCACTCCAGATACATGGATTGGAGAGAGAAAACCTCTTTATTTTAAAAGAATAAAAAATTAAGAGAGGACCATGAACTCACAAGAAAAGTTGGGTGCATTCTTCTCTTCAAACTACTGAGCCTTCTTGCTCCTTGTGTGCGATAGGCATCACCCAATGGTGAAAGATACAGTTTGATAATATTCAATTTGAGGCATAATTTTAAGCCTTTCTGCTTCTTGTTCTAAGGGGGTCTTAGACATTAGCCCAGTGGCACCACTGCTGCTTGTCTTAAAGTTGTCTTCAAATATTTTGAAGTTACTGGGTGTGGAATTGCTTCCTCCCAGCTCTTCGATCAATTGTTTTTCGTATACAAAAAATGTGTTTTACTCAAATATGCTGTAGCCACGTCTTTTGTTTTCTTCCTGTTTTCCCCTTATTGTCTTAATCCTGCCCTCATCGCAATGAGTAAAACAGGTTTTAATTGCCCTTAGCTGTACCCATGCTCCTTATTCCAATGTTGCCCAATAGTAACTTCAAGATTTATAAAATCACCTATAACCCAGTGGTGGCTTGCAAATCCCTGTTGCAAAAACTGTACCGGTTGGAACGGGACCGGTGCGCATGCGTTCAAGCACCTCTGTGATGCTCCACGATGCTCCCGCTGCTCCTCAGAGTATTGCGCAGGTGCTGTATGCACCATGTGCCTGCACGGAAGCACAGAAGCCTTTAAACTCTGGTAAGGAGCTCGGGCAAGCGGGTGGGGGCCCTCCGGAGCACCATACCAGAACGGTATCCGGGGCGCCGGGCTGGCTCTGATACGCCCATACAGGGGCGTACCGTGTGCAACCCCCCACTGCTATAACCTCTGAGGAGTCTGATGATTGACAAGAATTAGGAACCAACACAATAGAAGCAGGATAGGAATCATCAGTCCTCCTCCTCCTCCTCTTCTTCCTCCTCCTCCTCCTCTCTTCTTCTTCTTCTTCTTCTTCTTCTTCTTCTTCTTCTTCTTCTTCTTCTTCTTCTCCTTCTCCTTCTTCTTCTTCTGCCATATTCCCAGCAGTGCAGCGTGTGCTTTTCAGTTCATTGAATGCCACTTTGCATGGTCAGCTGTGTCTCCAGGGCATAGGCCTGCAGCTTGCATATCTTTGTTGATGGTATCTTGCTATCTCTGTTTTGGGTGCCTGTGAGATCGCCAACCATTGACTTCTAATTGGTAGGCAGTCTTGCCAACAGTGGAAGGTGCTGCTCTCAGGACATGTCCATACCAGTGGAGCCGGCCTTCTCTCATCTTTTCTATAGTTGGTGCCACACCAAAATGTTGTCATTTGTGATGTGGTCAAGAAGGGAGATGCCTGATATACAATGGATTCCATGGCATGGAGATAACTTTCAGTCCCTGTTGTTGCTGCCCAGCATTCAGGGCCATACAATGCAACCAGGCAGATGGTTGTCTTGTACATCTTAGATTTAAGATGGGTTGGCATTCCTCTGTCACATAACACACCAGTAAGTTCTCACCAATGCATCCAGGCTGCATTCACCCTTGCTCGTACCTCTCCATTGATGTTGCCATTGGGATCCCAGATACTGAAAAATGTCCATCTTCTTTAGGTTTTCTCCATTGATTTGAAGCCTTCCAGGGGTGGTGACAGGCTCTAAGTAGTCAGTTCCCTTGATATTGAGGTGCAGTCTGAAATGCTTGAGGCAATCATTCCATATTTGAACTTGCTGCTGTAGTTCGCCTCTGGTGGTGGAAGCAAGCATAATGTCATTCGCATAGAGCATAGTCCAGGGTCCATTCTGCGTGATGGAATCCAAGACCAATATAAACAGAAATGGTGACAGTGCAGAGCCTTGGTGCACCTCAACCATCAGTGGGAATCTGATGGAGGATAGGAATCATCAGTAGGGACAGTAAAATGCATTCTAATATAGTTTTCTGCTGTCGTGGATGGGTAGACAGTGGGAAGGCCCACGGTACAGTCATGAAAAGGCACATGACTTAATATGTATCTGTTTTTCAGCCTGCTACTGGATGACAGTCCAGATGCAAAGCAAATCTTAAACAACATGTTCTGAAGTGACCAAATATTACCTAGGCCAACATATATGAGGTTGCCTCAGTATGAATGTCTAGACAAGTAGGAGAATGGTGACTCACAGGCAGTCTATTTCAATAGCTTTAATATACCACAAAAGCCACCATTGTTAATGATATAGCTATCATGGATCATCTTACTTCATTTCCAGAAAGTGGGTCTTTCACAGACCCAGAGTTCTCCTTAGCATAAGCAATCATCACTGAATATATATTGATTCAGTTGAGAAACATCATGATGCATCAGGCTTAAGCTTGCTACATTCCTGACTGCGTAATAAGACCTTATCAAGTTATCATATTTACATAGCAACCTTAGGAAATCGATCCTTTTAAAAGAATCTGAAACATTTTCCACACTACGCCTCTGGCTATTAATTACTATCTTCTTGGTGTCTACCAACAGTATGCCTGCTTACGAAACCCATATTCGAGGTTAACTCTCCATCGCAGTGGGCAGTGGCAAGAGACTGTGAGAGGCAATGGGTCAAATCCTGAAGTCAAGCCTGCCTTACTGTGCCAGATCAGCTGGTGATCTACTGAACAGCAAGGGCAGCAAAGCCAGAGGAATCTGCCAATTGCTTTCATAGATATATGCAAATGGCTTAATGGGAAATGGGAAGCCAGCCAATTTGCCTTAGTGCATCCTAGCCAGGGTAAGCCATACTGGGGTAGATGAACCAATGGTCTTACTAGGATCAGCCTGTTCCAGTTCTCTTCTCTCATCTTCTCTATAATTACTGCCACACCAAAATGTTGTCATTTGTGATGTGGTCAAGAAGGGAGATGCCTGATATCCAATGGATTCCATGGCATGGAGATAATTTTGGGTCCCTGTTGTTGCTGCACAGCATTCAGTGCCATACAATGCAACCAGGTGGATGGTTGTCTTGTAAATCTTAGATTTAAGACAGGTTGGCATTCGTCTGTTACATAACACACCATTGAGTTTGCACCAATGCATCCAGGCTGCATTCACCCTTGCTCGCACCTCACCATTGATGTCACCATTGGGATCCCAGATATTGAAAAATGTCCACCTTCTTTAAATTTTCTCCATTGATTTGAAGCCTTCCAGCAAAGCCAGAGGAATCTGCCAATTGCTTTGATAGATATATGCAAATGGCTTAATGGGAAATGGGAAGCCAGCCAATTTGCCTTAGTGCATCCTAGCCAGTGTAAACCATACTGGGGCAGATGAACCAATGGTGTCACTGGGAACAGCCTGTTCCAGTTTTCTTCCTGCTGTTTGTAAGTCTCTCCTAAGAATGTTGATTCTTCAGGAGGATGAGATACGTTAGAAATTTAAACAAGTGCTTTGTTTATCAGGAAAAACAAATGTTTGTGCTGACATAATAAACAAGATATCTGTCCTCAGTTGAACAATGTAGCTTCTAGTCCACTGACCACTAATTTTAGAAAACTCCTCTTGAAAGAATGACTAGAATATCTAGAGCAGTCAACCTGGCCAATGGTTATGGCTTCCAGGAAAACAAAAACTTTAGTTTAATAAATGTGGAAGACACAAGATTGGGAATAGGTATCAGGCCTGCAGTTATATCCCTTTTAGGATCTTTGGCCTGCCACACTGTCTCTTATTTCATTATGCTGTTTCATTAGTGTAGTAGTTGGGAGGGGGGAATAGAAAGGAGTAGAATTGTGGAATGTGTTGTTGTCATTCTTTTCTAGAAGCCCAAGGTCATCTTTTGTCTCCGCACCTCTGCACCTGACTGGAACCAGCTGGGTGGAGATGCCAGCGTGGAAGAAGAAGATTGGACCATGTGATGGATTTGTGGGTGTGGGGACAAGATCATGAACTTTCAACTGGGTGGGAATCCTAGGTAACTTCCAGAATTAGGATTCCACAGATGTGCCAAGATGTCTGACTTATTAAATTGAAACTTTAAGGATCGTTTTGCCTTGGACTCTGATTTAATTCTGCATGATACTTGGAACGCTGACAATAGGTATGTAAAAGAACTAAAAATGCACATTTTTAGATAGTCCCCATCCTGCTATTTCAAGTTCAGTGCAGAGTGCAGACTATCTTAATAATCTGTTTCTAAAACTAAGAATCCATGTTCTAAAACAATATATCAGTTAATATTAATCAGAGGAAAGCAATTCTCTGGCCTCTGAGGTTTATATTTCATGTATGGCTGCTCTCCAGCCCACATAATATCTCTCCATAGCTACACAGGAAGCAAAGACTAGGGACTGGAGAAAGTCTCTGAAGGGCCATAAAAATAAAGATAAGGTTCATTATAGGGTAAAAGCAGTCACATGACAAGCCGAGCATAAACTCACCTTTGCAGCTGTCTCAGAAATAGCATGACACAAATAGATCAGATGGGCAAATTACCAGGACAGGAGCCTCCCTTAACATCTTTTTCTTTTTTTTTAGAGAGGATGAACAATAGTGAAACAGTGAAATGGTCTAGTTTAGTCTTTCAGGAAGGTAGCATGACAAATAGGGGTAACTATCTAATCTAGGAGAATGGTAGAATTTATTTCTCAGTGAAAGAATAATAGAAAATTGGTACAATTCTGATGGAGGGGGTAAAATGACAATTGTGCAGTTTGTATGTTCACTGAAACAATTTTGCCTGCATGCAAATTGCATTTTGCATGCACATTACTTCTTTTTAGTGCAGTCAAAATCACCTTGCTGATTATATAGGGATATAAGTCATTGTGATGTAGGCATTTGAGTTTTGCTGAAATGGCAGTTTAAAAACAACCGTCGGTTTTGCAGATTTTGGGCAAAACCAGGAAGTCTAAATGCATTACTAATTTATGAGCATTATTGGAATGGGCTTTACAGTTGATCATCCTAAATTGAGGCTATTTTGTTTTGATACAATTGTAGCTAAAGTGGATTTTAATTATTTTCCAGAACTCTAAAAAAACAAGTCCTATGTTAGAGCTTCAATAACAAGGGTTTTTTAAACATAACAAGATACAATATGTATTGTGATTTTAAAATGAATTGATGAAATTATAAAATTATGAAAATATATTTATTTGTTTTTCATGTTTCTCTCTCAAGTATTTCAGAAGGTTGCTTATCAGCTCCTTTCAAGAGTAAAATGGATAAGGGGACACTTAACACCCATGATTATGAGCTTGTTGGTTCAAGAACCATAAGACTGGTTTGAAATCCATAAGATCCATAACATGAAATTATTACAAAGTTCATTACAGTTTAAAGATTTGAATGTACTTTGGAATTGCATACCAAAAATTTGGAACATCACTCTATGAGGAACTGTGAATTGATCCAATATGGAGAATAGCAAACTGTTCAATGTCAGAAAGATAGAGGCTTCCCAGATTTATAATCTCAACAGTATGTGTTTTGAACACATAATTTTGGATATGTGCTTACTTTCTGTCTATGAACTGGCTCTTAACCACTGGGTTGGAAATACTGATGAATATTATCTAATGTGGCTAAAGTTTAAAGATAAAATGTGATAAAAATATGGTTGAATTATTAAATGTACCGTAAGATATTTTGGAATTTTTATATTTTTCGTTCTGTTTGTGTTATGTGCTGTTTTCTCCTTTTCCATACATTAAAGCATAACACGAAAGAGATAGAAAATGCTGCTTGTTTCAAAACTAGCCTTGTTTTCCTCAAGTATATACACTGTTTGGGGGCTGCAAATCCTGTTTTCAACGTGAGATCGAACCATGTTGAAATGGGGACTTGCCATTGTACACGTTAAGGAAATGCTGTTTAAAAGCAATAGCAGAAGGGAGAAAAATGCTCAGACTTCTTGCAGGGTTAAAGAAATGTCCTCAGTCAGGGACTTCATTCTTGGGGATATCTAAAATGTTCCCCAAACAGCTTAGAGGGTTAAGAAAAAGAAGACTGGGAATATATAACCATATTGTCCACGAGCAAAAGGAAGGTATCTAGAGGAGGTCCTGGAACTTCTTAAAATTGCTTGCCTTGTGGCAGCCATCATTGGGCTGTCTCTTCTCCTTGCCGTGGCTGAGAAGGAAAAAGAGCCCTGGGCCACACAGGAGAGCTGCGTCTCTCCTTGCCCCTCTTTGCTTCACCGCCTCTGCAGGGCGGCTTTGGCTCCTCTTGGAGCCCAACCGCAGGGGGAGGTCACCACAGGGAATGCGGAGACCCATTCCCTGTGTCTGATATCTCCATGACATCAACTGGAAGTTTAATAAGTAAAAACTTGTTTTTTAAAAAAAAAATGGTTTGCCTTGTTTTTTCAGTCAGCAACTTTCAGTTGTTTTTCTTCTCCTGAGCAGAGGAGGGGAGGGAGGGCACTTTATTGCTCCATTCACAGCAGCAGTATTTGGACTCATTTGGCCCTACCAGGTTTCCCTACCGGGATCCATAGGTCAAAAATAGAATATTCTTTACTATAAGATATTCTGTATCATCCAAGTGTGATTGGACACACAAGGAATTTGCCTCTGGTGCATAAACTCTCCATGTACATACAAACAACAAAGTGTTCATTCATAAATCTTAA
Source organism: Thamnophis elegans (assembly GCF_009769535.1). Lineage (NCBI taxonomy): Eukaryota > Metazoa > Chordata > Lepidosauria > Squamata > Natricidae > Thamnophis > Thamnophis elegans. The sequence continues at coordinate 82,201,278 of NC_045542.1, forward strand.
GACACAATCATAAATCATAAGAAGCAAATAACAAAGTGATGTACTCTAAGATACCAATAGGAGAAGGTAATAGGAAAGATTGGAAAGATAATAGCAATGCAATCCCACTGCGTGGATAAATAACTTAGGTGTAAGACAGTGCTGTGGGGATTAGATGTTCAGCAGAGTGATTGCAAGGGGGGGTGGGAATTGTCCTTGTCTCTGGTTGTTTTGGCATGCAATGCCCAATAATGGCATCCTGAGCGGAGGAGTCGAAACAGTTTATGTTCAGGATGTGAGGGGTCTTGTAGATATTTCCTCAGATGCAGTATACAGGTCCTCAAAAAGGAATCCAGTCTGGAAGTAGTCAAACAATCTAGGTCTTCGTGCCTTTAAAATGGATTCAGAAGTGATGGGAGATGGAAAGGTTATCATCCCAGTATGGTTTTGACAATATAGATGCTTGTTCCAGGGTTTTCCAAGATAAAAATCTGATGTAACAGTACCTTCTAGAAGGGTTGACATTTCTAATTCCAGGAATCTAATCCACCTTTCTCAACATCTTTTAGGCCACAGCCTAAAATAGTTATCCAAGGATTCCTAGCCAGCATGACCACACTCTGGAAATCTAAAAGATACAATTTTACACATCTGGAGTGCATCACACTGGAAAAAAACTGATTTATTTTGAATACACTAGATTCCATTGATTCATTTATTGTGTAGCTGTCCATCACACATGTACATATTGTGCACTATATTGGTCTGAAAGAGCCTATAAAAAAGCATAAAAACTTTATGCAAATTTAATGAAAAGTAAACTCTATAAAAATCCACACCGTACCTGCTATCACATGAATCTTGTAAGCTAGATAGCGACAGAAAAAAATGTCTATGCTTGATCCAGGATCTGACTGGCTGTCCTCAAATAATAAATCAAGATTTAGTATAGATCAAGAGAAGTTTTATCTTCTTAATTTTTGTCTTGGTAGTGGTATAACGGATGAACCAGAAAACAAATGGCATATTTCTCACCTTCATTTCTTGTGAAAAGATTTGAAATTACCTTCAATGGAAGAATGGATGGTAAAGTTGATAGAGCTGGTTGAGATGGCAAGATTGACCCAGTAATGTGTGTTTTAAAATAAGTGCTGAAATATTCTGAATTAATGTCCAACTCAGATCATTATTTACAATTATCTTTGGGAGAGGAGGTAAAAACTGAAAAGTCTTGTTTACCAAAAGCAAAACAGAAAATCCAATTGCGAGGAGGAGGGGGACGTTCTTTTCAGAAAAATAAAAATGCTTGCTTTGTTTTACTAGGATTCATGCCATTATCTGAAAACCCACAATGCGGAAGGAAGAGAAGAAAAATATTTTTCACAAAAATAATCAGAGGTATTTTGGCAACTACTCCTGAATGCTTTTTATTACTTGGATTCCTGATAAAAAGATCTGCAAAACAGTTTGCACTCAGCTGAAACTTGAAATGGTAAGGCAGCTCGAAGCAATGAGTGCAGATTTGGTTAAGTCAATGGAAGATGCTCCATATTTAATAATATACAAGCAAATGATTGTGAATGCTATTCAATTCCTGAACTCTTCTAAGTGGCAAAGAAATACCAGTAATAATTTGGAAAAAGGTATTTTTTTTCCTGCTTCTCTCATAGAATCAATGGTGAATGCTGAGAAATACAAGACAGACAAAACAAAATGTACTACTAAACTTTAGAAATTGTTACTGGAGGTTATCAGGAGACCCTCTAGGCACAGGTATGTCAAACTCGATTTCATTGATGGCTGCACCAGGGTTGTGTTTGGCCTCGAGGGCCTGGTGGGCATGGCCAGGGTGTGCATGGCCAGCTCGATGTCCTGTAGCACTCTGCCAGCAAAAATGGAGTCCAGGAGAACTGCGTGCAGCCCCTCTAGGCTCCGTTTTCACTAGCCGAGGGCTGCAAGAGGCACTCACAGCCAAAAATGGAGCCTGGGAGGGTCGCATGCAGGCCTTGCAGCCCTCGCATGCTTATAGTTTCCAGGGCGGCCCTGCAGGCCAGATCTAAGCACCCCACAGGCCAAATTCGGCCCACGGGCCTTGAGTTTGACACCCCTGCTCTAGCAGACAAACCTTTAAAAGTAGTTTGGACAAATCCATGAGGAAGACCACTAGTCATAAAGCTAAATCAGACCTCAAGTTTGGAAACAGAGGTAGCAGATTGATGATATTTTTTCTTGCTTTTTGGCATCCCAAAATATCCCAAGACCCAACCAAGACTATATAAAGGAGGCAAGGTCATTGTGATCTAATCTAGCATGATTCTTCTTGTGATTTCATATTTATGAAATCACAAGAAGCATTTCCTGCTGCTGGTCAAGCTAATGATGACACAAAGATGGACACTTAAACAATATCCCATTTCTGCAACTTCCTCCTCTCCAGGGAGTCCTGAGAAATGCTCCTAGCTGAAATATGGAAGGCTTCTATCAATCAGTGTATGATGGCAATGATGAGATCCATGGGCCAAATGTATAATTTGTGATAAGGCTGCCTTCCTTTGCTTTCCACCACACCCTTCCTAGTTTTCGGCATTGGCCACAGAACTCTTCTTTCATCAGGATATCAATTGCTGCTTGCCTGAACAGGCTACTGACACTCCTTGACAAGATTGTCAACGCCTTATCTTAAAGGGTGTTCCTTCCGTACCCAGAAAGAAAGAAAATTTTTTGGCCAGGCATGACTTCTTCTAGCAGGTGGGAAGCACATCTGCCTAACCTTCTTTGAGAAGTTGGTTACTGCCAATATGTATCCCCCTGCTTTCCATCTGTGTAGGCCAAGGATCTATAGAAGCATTTGGATAATATATTTTCAAATAAAGTTCTACACAGATAGGGAGGAAGAAGAGCTCCAGTATAAAGAGAGTAAGAGTGAAAATATTGATTATGGAGTAAGAAATGCTGCAGAAACCGAGTGTTCCCATCATCATTTTCAATCTCCAAGCTCTCAAAAGCAGTTCAAAACTGACCACTGAATGACTTGATCAGACAATAATGTTGACAGCAACAAGTGAAAAGCATTGTGGCATCTCTAGCTGCCTCTCCCAGTCCAGCAGTGATAAAAATTCCTTCACCCAATCCCCTTCACGTAAAAGAAAAAAAAACATGTTTTTCCCAGGACTACAGAGAAAAGGCATAGGGATACAGTGGCTTAGTGGCTAAGACCCTGAGCTTGTCAATCAAAAAGGTCAGCAGTTCAGCAGTTCGAACCCCTAGCGCAGCATAACAAAGTGAGCTCCCGTTACTTGTACCAGCTTCTGCCAACCTAGCAGTTTGAAAGCATGTAAAAAAATGCAAGTAGAAAAATAGGAACCACCTTTGGTGGGAAGGTAACAGCGTTCCATCCACCTTTGGCATTTAGTTATGCTGGCCACATGACCACGGAGACGTCTTTGGATAGTGCTGGCTCTTTGGCTTTGAAACGGAGATGAGCCCCCTAGAGTCGGGAACGACTAGCACATACATGCAAGGGGAACCTTTACCTTTACCTTAAAGAGAAAAGGAAAACTAACGGATTCTTACCAGTTTCATGATTCCCTCTTTCCCTGACAGAAAGCTATGAAACAATCAAACCAACATGCCCTTTGAAGGACCTCTTAGGCTAGGGGAAACTGGAGCTTAAAACTCAGGGGAAGTGATAAAGCAAGAAATCACTCCAAGGGACAAATGGCCCAAACACCACAAAGCTCCAGTGTTACCACACTTTGTTTCCTTTTAACTTTCCCTCAGCTGCTTCATCAAATAAGAGTTATGGAGTCAACATATGATTGACCACATTCAGGAAGAATTAAAATACTTTTCATTGTGACAATTTCTTTTGGAAAGGGAAGACTAGAGGAACATAACTTGGTTGAACTTTTCCAGGCCTGCAGATGATTCCCTGGCTTCTTTCCTTTCCTTTTTCGTAATTCCTTATAGGCGAAAGATTATTTGGGCTGTTTATTTTCCATCTACCCATATGTTCCCCACAACATCCAGCCTACCCTCTGTTTTAAGTTTAAACTTAGAAGCCATAAATGTAGCAGATGAGCAAATGTCTGAAGCCAAGCGGAAACAGCACAAGTGAAAACAAACACCATATGTCTCAGGGTGCCTTCGTTCCCCGGGAAGTAGGAGCCAAAGGCAAAGAAAGGTTCATATGCAAAAGTTTGCTATATTTTTCTTCCTTTGGTGAGGGCCATTAATATTCCAGATACACATGCAAGATATAATTCAATGCTGCTTATGTGGGAAAACAGCACATGCATATATGAAACCATCTTGTTACATACTTATAACCACTGTGTTTTGGTTATGTGGTCAGGACTTTATCAACCATGGGGCAGCCCTTGAAGAGCATTCGGAGACTTCAGCTTGTCCAGAATGCAGTCGCGCGAGCAATTGTGGGTGCACTCCGGTACACCCATGTCACACCTATCCTCCGCGAGCTGCACTGGCTGCCTATTGGTCTTCGGATACACTTCAAGGTGCTAGTCGTTACTTATAAAGCCCTTCATAGTATTGGACCTGGGTACTTGAGAGACCGCCTCCTGCCAATTACCTCCAACAGACCTATTAGATCCCACAGATTAGGCCTCCTCCGAATCCCATCTACTGGCCAATGCCGATTGGCTACCACCCGAAGGAGGGCCTTCTCTGTGGCTGCTCCGGCTCCCCGTGGAGATTCGGACCCTCACCACCCTTCAGGCTTTCCACAAAGCCCTTAAAACCTGGTTGTTCCGACAGGCCTGGGGCTGACGGGTTCCCCGCCCCCGCTCGAATTGTGTGGTTGTTGAGTGTTTTTTAAATTGTTTGTAGTTGTCTGTCCGTTGTTTTTTCCTCTTGTTTGTATTCCCCCCCCCCTCTTACTTTGGTTTGTGAGCCACCCTGAGTCCCTCTGGGAATAGGGTGGCATAGAAATGCAATAAATCAAATCAATTTAATCAAATCAAATCAACCAGAATAGTTGGTAAGAAAGAGGTTGAAAGCACCTCAGCTTAAATTGTACTAAGCTCTTTAGGATTTTTTCCCCAAAGGCTACATTAGAGTGCATTTCACACATGCTGTCCCATATGCCTAAACCTTCCTATATTTTGGTAGTGAGAGGTACCCTCCTCACTAGTTTAGTGTGGTGCTATCTCAAAGGAGAGCATTGGTTGATTCTTCAGTTTCTTCTCCTCTTCCACTCAGTATCACCCTACTGGCAGGAAAACAACCATCAATCATTCTGTGTAATGTATCGGGGGGGGGGATAAGTTGGGGGACTACAGCAAGCATTGAACTGCCTTTCAACAGATCTATTAGCGGAGGTGGGGTGGATATAAGAATGCCAATGTTCCAAAAGATGGATATTCTCATGTCCCAAAAAAGTTTTGGCTGACAGGTTGGGGAGGCAGAGGAGGTTGCAAGGTGGAGCAGGAGAAAATTTGCAAACACATCAACAAAGTTATGTCTTGCTTCAACGTGTCAGCTAGCTGGAATATTTATTGATTTATTTATTAACATATTGCTGGTTTCCCAGAAGATTTATAGGCTTGTATTCAGGAAACGTTTTATAAAAACATCCCAGCAAGTTCATCCTACTCTCATATAGCTCCATATGAAAAGTATGGGGAAGCAGAAGGATTGCAGTGCTGGCAGCAATGACTTGCAAACAACAGCACCCAAAAGTATGCAAAATAGACATGGAATGGGTGAAATAGTTTGATTCTCTAATTTGAAAAATGTAATGGAAAATATGACCATGTAAAACTCCTATTGGACCCGTGTAGTAAAACCTGTTGGCAGAACCCAATTTTCACTAGGTAAATAAACCAGCTTTTTTTTTAAAGGCAGGTTTACTGGTCTTCTGCAAGACCACTAAACATATGTTGTTATCTCTTTAAAAATATATCACTTTTCCAGTAAACTTATAGATGCATAAAAATTAGGAGAATGTTTGACATTTTTGCAAAACACAGGTGAGGACAGCCAATCTTCTGAACAGCCAGATATCTATTCTTCCTTCTTGCTAAAGGTAAAATCATCTGGGACATGTGAGTGCAGAACTGTGTTCAGAAGCTTCAGATGGCTAATCTCATCTCATGATTGACATGATCACAAGGCACTGTTATTATGGCAAGATATGTGGTGAAAGAAGAAGGGAAAACACTACTTTAATAGAGAAAGAACGAAAAACAACGTAGGTGATTTCATAATTCATTGGAAATGAAACAGAGACATGTCATGAAGATGAGTCCTTTAAAAACAGTTGGATGATGGAACAATATCTGCCACCACAATGGAGCAGTCCTTGTGACAAATAGTTCTCTGCCCTTCAATTTCTGGCATGAACTTAAAATTTCGTATAAGGCTTAAGAGTGACATTAAGGTAAGCTAAAACATTTAACTCCTAGACTCATTTGCCTGATGTAAGAAAAAAAGATAACCTATCAGTATAGACAGAAAATTGTCTGATTGAATGATCACCATAAGATGGGAGAAAATTCAGTAGAATAGAAAAGTGTCTCAGGGCAGTGAAAAAGGGTGTGGGTTTTTTTTCAAGAAGCTAAAAGTGGTACACAATTATCCCAGCACTTCTCTGCATCCCTTTATGATTCAATCTTACATCACATGGTTACTCTTCATCCACCAAAAATGTATGATGAGATTAAGCAGGATTTTCTAGATCTCATGACAGACCTCACTGTCAAAATTAGCCATGTTTCAAGTATTATTGATGTTCTCTTCCATCCTCAACTCAAGAAACGGTCTCAAGCCCATTCTTACATTCATCCTCCATTTCACACAGCACAACAATGACTTACAAGGGTCGTCAGTGGTTTTCTACTTGAACTGAAATATCTTTGGAAATTGGAGACAACATCAGGAAAAATGGAGAGGTTTTGGTGCCATGTGCATTTTGAGAAGGAATAAAAAAAACCCATCCTGTTTGACAACATATTGGAGACAGTGGCCATCTCCAGTTCTGTCTGGGCTTAAAAAATATCCCAAATCCTCTGTAACATAAAGTACCACTTAGTACTATAGAAAAACAAAACAAAGAATAGGGAAGCCAAAAGTAGATGATTGCTATTCCTTATTTTATTAGTAAAAAGTAGAGGGGAATTACTAATAAAACTTTAGAGTCTCTATAGTAGTCAGGAAGTAGTCTTCTATTCCCTGGGCCCACTGAAATCTCTGGCCAAAACCAAGGCAATACTTTTCTTTTAGCTGGCATATAATACCCATAAAACACAACACTGACATGCAGTCAGGAAGATTTCTGTGTCAAACTAAAATAGGAAAATATTGCTGAAAAATAGTTGAATACCTCTGGATGCAAGCTTTTCTTCCCATCTGGCACTTGTTCACGCCAAGATGGAATGAAAAACGGAAATAACCCTGTTTTCTCCATTTCAGGACCCTAATTTAATTCTGATAGCTTGCATAAACGCACCAAAACAGCTGCATGTGGTCGATGTTGCTAAATAATGCTTAATAGTTTCCATATTTGCTTACATGTTGCCATGTTCCCTATGGTCAGCTGCTCATCATTATTATGCACGTATGGTGAAAAGAGAACTGTAAACTGCTCTGTCTCACAGGGTCTTACTGCAAAGGTTCAATTGCAAGCATGATTCTAAGAGCCAAGTGTCGGTCTGACTCTCAAACTTAAGAGTCAAGAGAAGGCAAGGAAGGGATTCCAATTTCTCTTTGGCTAGGGGTTGGGTCTGAAATGGAGATAACCTGGTGGACTCAGGAGTAAATGCTGCAATAGCCAAGAACCAGCTCATCACTCACTGGGCAATGCACCACTTGCTTGTTGCTTCTTAATTGATTTCTGAAAATTTGAGCCACTTTTCTGCTCCCCTCCCCCTGTTCAATCATGTCTGATTCTTGGAGACTGTCTGGACAAGTTTTCTGGGAAAGTTTTTTTCAGAAGTGGTTTGCCATTGCCTGTTTCTAAGGGCTGAGAGAAAGTGATTGGCCCAAGGTCAACCAGGTGATTTTGTGCCTACAATTCACAGGTTCCATATTTCTAATCTGATGCCTTAAAAAAATACACCAAATTGACTCTCTTTCTACCAATAATCAAATTAGCTATTTTGGATGGGAAGTTGGAATATTAAAAACAACAGTTGTTCTATTTAGATTACTACTAATTCCTGTTGAATTAATTGTGTGGGACAGTTGTTTGAGCTAGGGTCTTCACGTGATACATTACCCCACATCATGACTCAGTTAAGCATGTTATACAAAAATGTTGCCAATTTCATCCACTATGGGACATGAGATTTTTTGTTATAAGTTTGCTTCAGAATTCTAGAAGAATAAGAAGATAACCATCAAGAAGAAATGCAAGGACAATTACATTTACACCAGGTTAGCCCTAAAAGACAAGAGAGGGTAAGAAAGAAACTCAAGATTGCCTTACCTTGAGTCTCTTTAGTAGAAGGGAGGAAAGAAAAAGTCTGACAAGTTTTCAAGATTCTTTTATTATACCCTGCAATAAGGAAGTAGAGTTCCAGCAATACTTGTGGAGTCGGTTTCTGGACCTGGCCTACTTGAAGAAGTACACCTAAATGTTAATGACATTTGATCCATGTATGTGAAGACCAATGATTCTCATCCATTTTTGCAGCTGTGTAACACACGTACTCAACACAGAACAGCTCAACACAGAACATCTTCATTGCACTGAATGTATTTGGCTTGGGGCGTAACATTTATTTGTTTATTTACAATTCCACACCAGAATCTTGTGGTTAACTTGTGGTAAATGTTAATCCATGAATCCAATCTTAATACCTCTAGATAAAGGATGCATTACAATTCAAAATAATAATCTGATACCTTGGAAAGTCCCCATCTGAAGAGGGACAAAAAAATAGGTATTAGTTTTAGATGAACTTGGACACGCTTATGAAAGACGAGCCTTTTTGCTTTTCATCATTGGTAACTATGGCAATTGAAATCAATTCTGTTCTCGCTCTGAGAATTCCATACATTTGATTATGTACCCAGCTTGATCAGGATGTTATGTGTGTTCTGCATAATACATCAAGGAATAGAACAGATGACCTCTTTGATAAATTTTACCTTAAATGAAAGATAGTAAAAGCCACAGAAATTAAGTCTAATTTAAACTTATAGACTTACAGGCTTTAAAGCTGTTTCTGAACAAATCTGACTCATTGATTGATTGGTTGATTGATTGATTGGATTTTACCCAATCTATCTGCTTTGGCAGGTACTATTGCTCACTCTTCTGAATTAATTTTGGAAATTCATTATTACTATATATTTTCTTGAATGTTCTGTGAGAAATTCACCTATTTATACTTTTAGGCCGTCTGAATGGACAAGAGAGTAAAGTAGCATTTCATAAATTACAAGTTCATTCAGTATATTTACCCTTCAATTCCCCTAATGACAACATAATTAGAATTAGAAAGTTATGGATTTATGCCTGTATTAATGACCTGTTACTAAAGGAATCTGCCTGAAGTGGGAATACAAACTAGGCAGGAAGTAAGCATGGTTGACTCTGAAAGTTGACATTTTCTAGATGAGTTGGGACCAAAGGTGGGTTGCTGCTGGTTCAGTCCAGATCAGCTGAACTGGTAGTAGTGGCGGCTGCAGGCTCTGCCCACCTGCCCGGATGCTTCGGTGCATGCGGGCACGCCCGATCTGGTAGTAAAATGGCAACCCAGCTCTGGTTGGGGTTTCAACCCTTAGAATTCACAGCCAACATGGCTTCCATGCTGCCTTGGAGTTAGGAGTTGTGAGATATCTGGAGAACGAAGAGATCGGAAAAGGTGCATCATGCTATTTTTATTTTATTTTCATTTTTGAACATGTTTGAAAGAGAATAACTTTTTACAATAAACATTACTTATATGGTGATTGCTTTGGAACACAACATTTCTTCTTGGGCAGATTTCAAGTGTTTGTCATATTGCTGAGATCTTGTGTAAACATTACACTGTTATCGTAGAAGATGAAGACTGACACTTTGCCAAGTGTTGATTATTGTAGATTACATATTATAAGCATAATATAATCACTCATTGTTGGGAAAAATTGCTCTATGATGATCTTGTGATATTGTTTTTTTTCTCTTATGTAAGCTGTTCCATGATAAATATTAGATTGATAGATGATGATAGATAGATAAATAGAGATAGATTTGATTGTAATAGTAAAATCTAATATAAACTAAACTTAAAAAGAAGAATAGAAAGAATAGAAAAACATGCAAGAAAAAAGTAAGAATATAATAAAGAAAGAAATATATAAAGAGGTAACTTTCAACCTATTACAGGTATAAAGAAATTTAGTCACTAAGTAATAATTCATTTTTTTCAGTGCCATTGTAACTTTGAATAGTCACTAAATGAACTGTTGTAAGTCAAAGACCTACCGGTAATAAAGGCAGGATACACATAAATAAATAAAAATAACATTGCAAACAATAAAGTTAATCCCATCATATTCAGACACTGGAAAATCATTGTCCTGCATTCTCCTTGTAAGAAGCGGCCATCCAGAGCATATGTAAGCGATCCCCTGTCCTTTCCTTATACAGAAAGGTTCCAAGGATTCGGTATACTCATCCTTGATCTTTGCCCTGGTCATTGGCTCCCCTTTCGCAGAGCTGTCTTCAGTTCAACCCAGAAGCCTAGGCTCTCCCATGAATTCTTGATAATATCCCAAAAGTAACTGCTTAAGCTCTGAATCAATAAGTAGCATTATCACTAAGCTTTAAGTCCATTGTCAGTTCTTTTATCTGGCACATATGGTGGTTATGATGTGCTTGGCTAGCATTGTTGGAATCATTAAAATAAGAATCCTCTAGATTCTGGAAAGGAGTTGCAAGGAGCATAACTTTCTTCCTTCTTTCCTTTCCTTTAACTAAAAAAAGACATTCCAAAGTTTCTTTCCCACTTCCAAACAATACTGTCAGAAGAATCCCAAGAGAGACACACTTACTTGGCCCCACAAAATATGCTAAGAAGAGCTATGAATTCAGAGGATTTAAAACGTTTCCACCTCTCCCTACAATACTGCAAAATTGATTTATTTCCTACAGTGGTCCTGGAGCAGACCTAATAGCTCCATTACTAGACCATGCTGGACTCATTCAGTAAATATATTCTATTTGGGAAGGAGATAAATATTAGTTTATAAGATAGTCCTTAATATGAGGAAATTCTTACCAAAACAAAATATGAACAATCTTACTGGGCTTCTGTTAAAAGAGAATATTGTATGGTATTAAGTATGGTAGGTACAGACTGAATTTAAATTGTGGTTTTTCTTGTAACTCACAAAAAAAAAACCTGTAATGCAAATAAAGCCTGTATTTAAGCTCACTGGTAGCTATGTTTAAGTAAAATAACAACTCTGTTTGCAAAACAACCATTTTTTTTCTGCCTTTTGAGTCTCTGAAACAGAACAGAGAGCATTGCAAGTCCCTTTCAAAAATGAACTGTAATCATAGGGGTAGTGAGAACACAGGGACAGACCAGAGTAAAAGAATGACAACTCATCAAGTTATAGTTTGGAACAGAAATTCCCAATTCGTGTTGATGGTTGAAGTTCAGCACACACAAAAAAGGCCGGTTGCTAAAGGAAAATGCAGAATATCCACAAAGAGTAAGAATTTCATATGGTTGTGTTTTTTTTAGAATATGGTGACTTCTTCGGCCCGGCCTTCAATGCGAAGCAAAGAGGGATACCCTCCTGAGACCTCCAACCAGGGGTGGGTTTCAGGCGGTTCGCGGCGGTCCCCACAAACCGGTTGGTCAGCGAACCCGGAAGTAAGTAACTTCCGGGAACGCCGAAGGATCCACCCGCCCGCCCGCGTTTCTTACCCAGTTTTGACGAGTTCTGCGCTTCCACGCATGCGCAGGACGCATACAGCGCCTGCGCGATCCTCCAGGAGCAGCTGGAGCATCGCACAGGCGCTAGTATGCATGCGTGCACTGCGCGCGTGCATGAGGACGCCGCCGGCCCCGTTCCAACTGAACTGGTTGGAACGGGGCGAGAAACCCACCCCTGCCTCCAACATTTGCAGGAAGGAACCTGTAGCTTCAGTCAAAACAGACACAGAAAAAGAGAAGAGGGAAGAAGATGATTCTTGCAGGAAATCCATTTTCCTCTCCTAGAACAGCCTCGTGTTTTCAGCCAAGTAATCTTGGCTGTACATGCTTATTGTTTCAAATATGTATGAGGTAATTCACAGTAAACTCAGGAAGTTTGTGGTCCTAAAGATCTCCTTCCTCTAGAACTCCAGCTGGAGAGGGATTGGGTAATGAATTGTTCCTGTCTGATAAATATCCCACTGCACAACAGACAAGGACACACAGGCCAAAAAGGAAAAAAAAAACCGAGATTGAGCCTTTCACGCAAAGGACATGTCCTTCTGCTCATTGGGTTACCTTTTGTTTTGCCAGCACTGCTGCTATGACTCAATACACAGGTTGGCTCAGTTATTTATGTATTTGCTTTAAAATGGCCTTATTTGCTCATTCTTCACTCTGAGGGAGTACGTATTTAGATAGTTTTCCTCAGCAGAATGTACTCAGGAAAAAGAAGGGACATGGAAATGAACCCAGATGGACCCAAGCATGTGCGCAATGGAGGAAAAAAGAAACAATAACAAAAACGAGGACAAAGCAACGAACGGGGGGAGGGGGGAGAAGGGTGGGAAGATCCCGCGCAACTCAGTGAGAAATATTTTCCCCAATGATAGCACATGCGCTCCAAGGGCCCCTCATTGCTGACTCTCAACAAATCTTTGCCCCTTGGATTTCTCTGGGTTCATTGTGCAGGGATGGTTTGGCTTGTGTTTCAGCTCAGGTTTCCTTCGCCTCCCCAGAGATGATGCCATTCAAGCAATGAGCAATTAGGTGATTAGCTTTTTGGAAAGAAATAACCAGCACAGAGGTAGGTACAGTAGATAGGTAGGTAGGCAGGTAGGTATGAGAGAGAGAGAGAGAGACAGAGACAGAGACAGACAGACAGAGACAGACAGACAGAGACAGACAAACAGACAGACAGAGACCAGCAGCAGCACAGATAGGCTTCTGTCTCTGCTGCAGTCTTGATGCCCAAAGCTTCCTTGCAGATCTGGACAACTTCTACGAACAGGTTACCATGAATGAGAGTTTTTCCTCTCACGGAAGTAGATTCAGATAATCCTCAGCTTACAACCATTCATTTAGCAACCATTCAAACTTACAATGGCACTGAAAACTGTGACTTACAATTGGTTCTTCTTACACTTGCAACCGCTGCAGCATCTCCCGGGTCACATGATCAAAATTTCGGCACTTGACAACCGGCATAAAATAGTATTTACAACGGTTGCAATGTCCTAGGGGTCATGGGATCGGCATTTGCGATCTTCCCAGAGGGCTTTCAAGAAGCAAAGTCAATAGGGAAGGCTGGATTTGTTTAATGACCACATGATTCACTGAAGAACTACAATGATTCACTTAACAACCATGACAAAAAAAACAATTGTACAATCATGTATGACTGACTTAATGTTTGCTTTGCTTAGTAGCAGACATTCTGGCCCCAATTGTGATCACAAGTTGAGGATTACAGGATGAGACCAAATGTGAATCCAGAGCACAATGAAAGAAGGAGGTTTTGTGGCAGTATTAGCAGAGGTGGGCTGCTACAGGTTCACCCAGGTTTGGGAGAACCTGTAGCTAAAGTTATGGCTGGTTTGGAGAACCTCCAAATCCCAAAACTGGCTGGCCCCACCCACCATGCCCCATGGCTGCCACACCACCATGACCTTCCCAGGAGTCTCCATGCAGCCCATTTTGGATGCGACGTAGGTGCAAGTTCTGCGCAGAGGCTGGGATAGGAGGGAAAATGGGCCTCCCGGAAGGCCTCAAGAGCCCGGGGAAGGCAGTTTTTGCCCTCCCAGAGGCTCGAGGAAAGCCTCTGGAGCTGGGAAGTAAAAAATGCCCCCTCTGCCATGGTGCAGGCAACACCCACTATGGCCATGCCCACCCAGCAACTGAACAGAGAACCTGTTGCTGAAATTTTTGAAGCCCACCCCTGAATATTAGAGTTCCATTTTTCCCATCTCAAACTTGATTGCATTTTTGTCATGGCCGCTCTCAAATTGTTTAAAAGGGCTTATGCAATTCACCTTGTTTCTCCCCAGGTCCTGAACAAAGAATGGAGACTTTTAGTTCTACTGTATGGCATGCAAGCACAGGTACCCAAATATGGAGGCTATAATCTGGCCACCAGCCATTGCAGTGAAGTTAGTGGGATTTTAGTAAACAATGTCCACAGGACTTCATCTAATCCCTTGCTATGATGCGGGAAACCGTTATATTATTATTTTTTGCCTGCTTTTCTTCAAAAGAAAGATCTGCTAATTAATTTGGAATGGCTTCAGAACACATCTAATGGGGGCAAATGAGCTTCAGGAAACTTTGATTAAGAATTTGTCTGTAGGGAATTTGTCCTCCAGATGTGGGAATAATATTACAAATAGAGAACAGCATTTTCCTTTGCACTTTGTAAACAATGAAATGCACAGTATTGTGGCATTCTGGCATCATTTTTAAAAGGCTATATGTTATTCAAGAACTGGTCTCTACTGTGTCCCTCTGACACCCTTCTTGCCTGAAAGGCAGAAGGCTGGGGTGAGTTGCTAGTGCAAAGGTACTTGTTACAGTTGCCAAAGGCCATTTGGAAGGTATGAAAGCACCCTTTGGAAATGTTCTGTAGGAGGTAATTTTAGTTCACAAATATTTGCGCAACATTGCATAACCATTTCTTATTAGCTCTGTCATGGATCCAACCTCCTACTTGAAAGTGAAATGCTTAAGCAATTACATGAAACAAGGGATATTTTCCAGCTCCCATTCACCAATGTCTTTCTCATGTTCTTCCGAGATATCTCTGCTTGTTTGAGGGCCCAGTAGTGGTTGACGATGAAGGAGCAACTTCAGTGGAAAAAAGCAGGCTTTAGGCCAAGAGTGGACCATGAGCCAAAGATTTGGAGCTTCAGCTCCTATTTCAAAGACCCCACAGTCCACCTTAAACCATAAAAACAATAGAGCAAAACCAGGGTGGGCTTCAAAAATTTTAGCAACGGGTTCTCTGCCTGGTTGCTGGGGGGGCGTGACCATGGTCAGCATGACCTAGTCAGCCTCCTGCACCATTGGGGGGGGCATTTTTGCCCTCCCTGGGCTCTGGAGGCTTTCCTCGAGCCTCTGGGAGGGCAAAAATGGCCTCCTCCAGGCTTCGGAAACCCTCCGGAGGCCAGAAATGGGCCCATTTCCAGACTTCCAAAACTTCTGGGAGGCCTGTTTTTCAGCCTCCCCAGGCTCCATGCAGGCCCTATACTTACCTGGCATCCCAAACAAGCAGCATGGAGACTTCTGGGAGGGGCAGGGCAGGACAGGGCAGGGTGGGTGGGGCCAGCCAGGGGTAGGATTTGCGGTTTCATCGAACTGGGCAGATCCTTAGCTAGAAGATCACCTGAACCCATGCAAACCCGCAGCAGCCCACCCCTGGATTTCACCCTAACTATTTGATATAGTTTTAATAAAGCACTTTTGTAATGGAACTCGGGATAGAGCAAAGTTGGTCAGCTGGTTTGTTGGTTTCAGGAGGAATGTAATTGCTATTTTCCTGCTTGTAATAAATAGGAAAGTTGTATTAGTCAATTTAAACTTTGTTTGTAAAAATACCAGGAAAATAGAAGGAGTGATTCTGACATCAGCTTATACAGATTGAACAGGGGTAGAATTATCGATGTCACTGAAAGATATATCAGTCCAAATAGTCTAACTCAGATTTGTGCTGAGCTACTTAGAAGAACTGATGTTAGCTTAATGAGCTTCCTGTTTTGATTTTGTACTTTTCCCTATGTGCATAACACTACCATTTGCAAAATAAAGGAGTAAATTGCTTAGTTGGTAACAGTACTGTTATCCAATGAGTGTGCTTAATATATATCCAACATGTAGACAGCATCAATAATTGGTGAATATGGCAGTTTCAGGGAAAGTAATGAAAACATCTGTTGGCCTCATAATACTAGTCCCTTTTCCTGCAGATATTGTTGTGTCTGCAACTTTTCTCCTAATCAAGCATTGGACTAGGTCTATAGCAGATAATCTTGGCAACTTAAAGATGTGTGGACTTCAGCTCCCAGAATTCCTCAGTCAATATGAGAACCCCTGGATAAGAACATGCCACTACAGTAGGCACAGTGGGCATCACAGTGAGACTGTCCTCCCCCTCCCCCTCATGATAGGGGCTCCAAAGGGACTGAATCTTTATGAATTTTCATTACTGTCTTTGATTTTAGAGACTAAGGTGTTGGGCTGGCATAGGGGAGACTTGAGTTCAAACCCTCTATCATGCTGAGATTCTCACTGGCTGACTTTGGATCAGATATTCTCTCCCAACCTAACCTCTAGCTCACAAAGGTGTTCTGTGTGGATAAAAATGGGAAGAAAGAGGGTGATCTACACTGCCTTGAGCTCCTGAATGAAAGGCGGGATAGAAATGTAACAGATCAACAGATGTATAAATCAAGTATGTGAGCCAGTTTTACTTTAGTTTGAGAAATCAGGACATGTTGTTGATTCATAGTCATTTCCCCCTAAGGTTATTTTCTCTATATTCTAGGAATTCTGAATTACACAGGACCCAAGTTCAATTAAATATAATTAAAGATCATTGATTCTTATGTCAGTGAGTAATTTTCCCCAAACTGGTGCCTTCTGCAAGAATTAGGATGAATCCAACATTAAGTATGAAAAGACTCTACTTTCCACTTGTTCTCTTGGTATCCTCTTGTAGGGGCTTGCTTTATTGCACCAGGTGCAATAACCGGTGGTCCGCGAGATCATTTTGGTGGTCCACAGAAAAATTATTTGCATCTTTTATATTGCACTAAATCAGGGGTCCTCAAACTACGGCCCCTGGACCGGATACGTGCAATGAGCAGAGAGTTTCCCCCTTCGGGGTCTTTTGGTGCAGGTCAGAGGAGGCAGAATTTCCAACTTGGGGTCTGCTTTGGCCTCCTGATGTGGGGCTTTGGGTGAAGGCTGGAGGGAAGCGCTGTTGGTGGCAAAGAACCAAGGGCCTTGTTCCAGTGGGACTGGAGCTGGCTGATCTCAGCCTGCTGAGCCTCCAGGCACCGGTACCTGGCCTTGCATTCCCACAAATCTTCCCTCTGCTTGGAAAGCCTATGCTCGTAGTCCTCAGTGAAGTGCTTCTGCTGAGCCTCCTTCTCGGTCAGATCCAATTTGAACTGAGCCAGCTGTTTTGCCAACTCTTTCTCATGGTGGCTGCTTAGTTCCAACAACTGCTTCTTGTTGGGGCCCTAAGGAGCCTGGGTGGGCAGGTGAGGAATGGCTGGGAGGGGAGGGGTGAGTAGAGGCTGGCAAGATGTGAGTGACATCAAGTTGGACACTTCCACTCAGTCACATGACCACCTAGCCGCGGCCACCCAGCCAGTTATTAGGCAGATCATATTAGTGGTCCGCGGAATTTAAAATTATGAATTTAGTGATCCCTGAGGTCCGAAAAGTTGGTGACCACTGCTTTATTGGATGCTGCTGTGACACCTGGAGTGCATTTGTCCTTTAGAAGCTTTGGAAATCTCAGAAACTCATCAGGAACCAACTTACTTGGCAAATACATTGAAGCTACAATAGTTTTATGAGGCATCAAGCCCTTTCTTTGCTGTCTTCTCTATTGCAACCAAGCATCCAGTATGCCCTATCACTGCCAGAAAAATATTCAGAGTAATGGCTAATATTTAGATGCTTCTCCTGGTTGTAAATCTACTTCATGTCGCACCATGAATTATTTTTCCTCATTTTTTAAAAAGCAGAGCACCCTCATTTTAATCAAGGCACTCTCGATATTACTGTCTGAGAGCATATGTATGTTATTTTGCGATTGATTGTAAACCGGGGTTGGGGAAAAGTCCTACCAACAGAGTAATTATAACCTGTTCAATTCTATATGTTCCTTCGAGATATGATAAGAGCCTTGGTAGTGCAGTGGTTAGAATGCAGTATTGTAGACTTGATTCTCCTTACCGCCAGGAGTTCAATCCAGATGGCTCAAACTTGACTCAGCCTTCCATCCTTCTGAGGTTGCTAAAATGAGGACCCAGATTGTTGAGGACAATATACTGACTTTATAAATTGCTTAGAAAGTGCTGCAAAGCATTATGAAGCAGTATATAAGTCTAAGTGCTATTGCTATATGGACAATTTTATTAAACATCAAAGAAAGGGACAGGAGAGTATATAACTTCCTTGAATAAGCTCTTGGTGTTCAGAATTCTTGTTGACAGGATGGTGAGAAGGGGATCATCTAAGTCTTCTATTTGGATATTGATAGGCAAGTTCTCCTTGCCTCTTCCTATTTTCTTTCCTCTTCTGAAGTTCCCCAATGCTTGTTACAGTTTGTGGAGAATATTTGAAAACCAGCCTCTTTTAAGAAAATCTTGATTTTCCTATCAAGGAAAATGTTCAATATCTAATGTCCTAGCGAGCCAATCAGAAATTATCAAGGGACCTAATCTACCTCCTTAATGGCCCGAAGTGGAATAATAAGGGCACCATGTGCCAGTGAATACATGGGAAAATTGGGGGAGGAAATGTGGGGAATTTGAAGTTGAATTCAGGCATCTCATCATGGAGTCAGGTTAACAGATGCTTCAGGAGGCAGTGCTGTGCCAAAACAAGGAACGTCTTGCAGACCTCTTTTTCACACAGAGAAAGTGACTAGATTGGAAACATAATTTTCTTTCTACTTTGGCTATAGGATAGATCAGAAGATTCCAGGATAAAAAGAGGGAAGGGACAATTATGTTATCTGCTTAGTAGTAGGACCACGTTTGACAATGCCAAGGAGGTTTCTACCTAAGTCAGGGGCGGGATTCAGCCGGTTTGGGCGAACCGGTAGCTCCGAAGATCATCTGAGAGCAAACCGGTTCGCTCCAACAATCAGGTTGGTTCGCCCGTCTGCCCTTGTGCTTTACTTACCTATATCATCAGTTGATTAGCGCAGCAGAGTGGATTGCCGCGTCTCAGCTGTGTTACTCCCCAAGAAGTAATATGGAAGGTATGTTTTGGTAAAACTGCGCACGCGAAACACGTGATCACCGAACCAGTTGTTAAACCGGCAGGAACCCACCACTGCCTAAGCTGTTGGTCTAAGCCGGTTTTCTCAAGGTGAAATTATATTGGGTGTCAAATTCCTCGGTCCCCAACTGGGAGATATGGAAGTTGAAATTCAAGGTATCTTGAGCAGAAGATTAAGAAGAGCTGGTTTAGAGCAGACTTGAAGAAATGCCAAATCCTACACAAGGTAAGAAAAACACTGAGGATTCTGGCTGGAGTGGGGGAAAAGTAGTTACAGAAGTGATTTCTAATCACAGAAACAGATATAAAGAGCATCGTTGAGGTGATTGGAAAATAATAATAACAATAATAAAATATAATTATAATAAAATGCAAATAATAAAATAAAGCTGCAAACTCTTCCCCAAACTCCCCCACTCTTCTTCTTTGCCTCTCCTTTTATCCTCCCCCTCCAGTTGCAAACTCTTTCCCCATTTCCTTCTGATGTCCTTGATCCTCCGTGCCACTTGCATTTGTAAAGTAGACCGGCTCCAGGTTAATGCATAACTCAGACGTTGCTATGTTTCCTCTGCCAAAATAGCCTTTTAATCCAATTACAAGAAGACAATTGAAAACTCTCACCTAAAAAGTTGATCTAGGAAATAAGGAGGTGAGAAACAACAGATAGCCCAGCCTAATCAAGTCTGTATGCTTGATTGTCTCCAATTTCCATCCTCTTAACTATGGAATTGTTAGCAGCTTTATTTTACAATAGAAAAATGCATCTTCCTTTGTTTAAGTGCCTATCTCACTTGCTCAAAATGTGTCCACAAATCAGCTCCTTTAGATTTTCCACCCCCCAACCCCAAAATCTATAAAAAAATATTTATTTTCCTATTGTTCAGGGTCTCTTTTTTTGCAAAGCAAGTGCCCAATGCTTATTGAATAAAGATTGGCCATTTCTCCTCTGAGCTGTGCTTCTTTTGCGGGTGAAAATTCTACAACCCTTGATTGTTCTATGACACATGTTCATATATATGTCTACAGAAAACACAGAAAATGCCATCTACTTCCCGAGAAAACCAGACTTCTATTACAGTTACAGCTGCCTTGATAAATCACTCCAATGTGGAATAGAATGCTCTGCTTTTTAAGTTATTGACATGCTTCAGCGATAAGACAACACAGATGAAGTCTCCAGGATGCCAAGCTCAATTCCTTCTACGCATATGGAGGCATCCATGCAGTCCTTGGTAGCTGAACAAAAGAGGTTTGCCACTACCTTCTCTGCAATGTTTTTCAGGCTTTCTAGTCTAGTCTATAACTCTACTTAGTTTCCAAGTTTGGGCAATATTAGATGTTGCTGTCCGTTGAGCCATAGGCATTGACATCATGAAGGAACTGAAGGATTATATCAAGTTCTGAGTAACCAGGGCAGCAGTGGGCTCCTAAAGAAGAATGCACATTCATTGATTTGAAGACCTTAATTGACTCTTAATTGGGAAAGCTATCCTGAGAATGTTGAACTCAATAAAACAACAATCCATCTGTTGAATGGGATCCAGACAAATGAAGGAAAGCAGATTGATTTTTCATTGTTATAGGATGGCAAGGAAAGGAAGACCTAGAAAACATTTTATCCATGATGGAGCTGGTATGTTACACAATGCCTTGTATGAGGTGTGGCTAGTAGCCTTTTTTTTTCCACAACAGATCACTGTTGATCTGGGAATAAGGCAACAGTCGCATTTGATCTAGAAGCTAAATTGTTGGGCGAGGCTTGGAACCATTGTCCAATCACTCTGAAACAAACAGAAGATAAGATAATATACTGTTATTTTTATTTTGCAATATACTACCTTATTATGGCAGGCAATGAAAACAAATCCAGGCTGCAGGCTGTATGTTGTTCCCTTATATTTTATTTCAGTTCACACACAACTTACCCAGAGGACTCTGCAAGATAATAAAGAACATAATGGCTTCTCTGTCTGTAACAATGCCGTTCAGTAACATAAAATCCAAGGTACTGGCTCTTCACCAAATAATTGTCGTACAGTGATTAAGCATTAGGAAAATAAGTTACATCTAGATGCATTTATATCTTTTTAAAGGTTACTTAGGATATGTCCCAATATGCTTAGAAGTTCAGATCATTGCTTTTTAAAGCCAGGCTGTGTCCTTATCATGTTGCTAAAATATGAAAAATAATTAGCAACATCTGATGACATTTTAGAATAGGAAACATTCTAGTCATCAAGAGTTCTTCAGAGACCTATAGTGCTTTTTAGCTTCCTTTGTGGCTTAAGATGCAAAGTAAAATGTGAGCACAAGAAAATCTAAGCATATTTTGCCTAACTTGATTCATGTTAGCCCTACTACTCCAACAGACACACAGAAATAACCAATTCAAAATACCTCTGTGATGCCTTCATGGTTTTTTAATTGCTTCCCATGATGTAATTGCCAATTTTGATGGCTTTCAAAAGGATTTAGGAACTGAGTGAAAACTGATCTCTCTGAGGATAAAGAACAAATTAAAATATCCAGGTCTGGATGTAGCAGACCCTGAATACTGACCATTAGAAGCAAGAAACAGAAGAAAAAAGGTAAAGGTTCCCCTTATACATATGTACTAGTCATTCCCTACTCTAGGGGGCGGTACTCATCTCCGTTTCAAACCTGAAGAGTCAGCGCTGTCTGAAGATGTCTCTGTGGTCATGTGGCTGACATGATTAGATACTGAAGGAGCACGGAACGCTGTTATCTTCCCACCAAAGGTGGTTCCTATTTTTCTACTTGCATTTTTAAATGCTTTCGAACTGCTAAGTTGGCAGAAGCTGGGACAAGTAACGGGAGCTCACTCCGTTACACAGCGCTTGGGATTCAAACCGCCGAATTTTCTGATCGACAAGCTCAGCGTCTTAGCCACTGAGCGACCCTCAAACAGAAGAAAGCTACTACCATATTCAAGGCTTCCTTATTGGCTTCCCAGCTACCACTGTTTAAGCAGAATAATAGTGTAATGGATTAAGCTGATCAACTAAGGTTCTTTTTATGTTCTTAGAGATGAATAACCCTCCGGTTCAGGTTTATTTACTTTATATATCTACATGAACACACACACAAAGTATAATTCAGTAGCAAGCTTTCTACTCTTTACCAGTTGGTGTTTATTCTTTATACACCTATACAAACACACATAAGCAAGCAAGCACACACGCACGCACGCACACACACACAAGCAGCAACCCTTCTCCTCTTCACCAGTCGGTTGGTTTTAAATAAGATCTTTTGTCCCAAAAGCTGACCCTCAACATCTATGCCCCACTGCAGAAGACTATTTTCCCATCAAAACAGAGACCCTCCCCTTTGTATTTAAAACTAGTGCACAAACATCTCTGTACATGCATAGACTTGGCACAGTAAGAGCCAACCATAATTTTTCCTGTTTTATGCCTTAATTATACCCATGAGGAAAGCAGGCATTTCTGGGTCACTCCTGCTGACCTCCAGAGCAGCTTTGAATCTGTTCTTCCAGCTGATATTCATGGACTAATGGGACTGAGCAATGACTGAAGGCAGTCAAGATGTTTTTTCCTTCTCCCTAGATTGGGATGTCGTAAAAAGGTCTATTCATCTCCTGTCAGGCATGGGATCTTGCTTTCAAAAATGGCACCTGCTACATTCAGTTCTAGCAGTCAAAACCTTTTGATTTTTGTACAGGTAGCCCTTGATTCAACAACAGTTCATTTAGTGACTGTTCATAGTTACATCACTGAAAAAAATGACCATTTTTCATAGTTACAACCATTGCAATATCCCATGGTCATATGATCAAAATTCAGACAATTGGCAACTGACACAAATTTATTATAGTTGTAATGTCCTGGGGTAATGTGATCACCCTTTGAGGCATCTTCCGATAAGCAAAATCAATTGGGAAACCAGATTCACTTAACAACTGTGTTACTAGCAACTGCAGTGATTCACTTTACAACTGTGGCAAAAAAGGCCATAAAATGGGGCAAAACTCACTTAGATTTCTCACTTAGCAGCATAAATTTTGGGCTGAATTGTGGTCGCAAATCAAGGACTGCCTGTAATATATTTCTACTATAAAAGCCCTCACCTTAGCTAAGGATTATTTACTTCTTAAGTGAAGGTCTTAAGCAAGAAGGGGGGAAAGAACACCAAAGTGGGTGCTGAAAGATTTGAAGTCCGCTTGGTTATGCATTATGAAACCAGAAAGGACATGTCGACAAGCTGACTTCATTGTTTGCTTTTACTGCTTTGCACTTAAAGAGGGACAAAATGAGCTTTACAACTACAAGAAACCTATTCAGGCAATCCTCCTCTTTGGGCTAATGAACGAGATTATAAAGTGTTCTGAGTTCTCATTGAGAAAGCTTGGTCAATTTTCATGCAGTGTAAATCATGCCTTATAAGGCGAAAGCCAAACTATGAACAAGGCATTGGAGAGCGCAAGACTGTACAGATGCAAGTTTAAATATATATATATATATATATATATATATATATATATATATATATATATATATATATATATATATATATATATATATATATATATATATATATATATAAAGATTTTTTACAACCCCTGGTAAGCCCCAATTATGGGAGGAAGCTAACTGCTTCCATCATCTGTCCTTCGGCTCGTCACAAGAGTCCATCACGACAGAAACCCAATATCTTTACTGTTGCCTTTGTTATATTTGTGTTTTTTTATTTGTGCTGATAAATAAATAAAGGGAGACTAGTATAGATCTATTTCAAGCTATTTAGCTCTCATCAGCTAGCCATACCCTTACTGGGATTTGAACCTGGGCTATATTGCACACTAGGCATACTAGGCAAAGATCTTAGCCATTAGGCCACAGGCTCTTATCCGTTTATCAGCGAAGCCAGGGTGAAAGGTATCTATTAGATTTTTTACAACCCCTGGTAAGCCCCAATTATGGGAGGAAGCTAACTGCTTCCATCATCTGTCCTTCGGCTCGTCACAAGAGTCCATCACGACAGAAACCCAATATTTTTACTGTTGCCTTTGTTATATTTGTGTTTTTTTATTTGTGCTGATAAATAAATAAAGGGAGACTAGTATAGATCTATTTCAAGCTATTTAGCTCTCATCAGCTAGCCATACCCTTACTGGGATTTGAACCTGGGCTATATTGCACACTAGGCATACTAGGCAAAGATCTTAGCCATTAGGCCACAGGCTCTTATCCGTTTATCACTAGTATGCCTAGTGTGCAATATAGCCCAGGTTCAAATCCCAGTAAGGGTATGGCTAGCTGATGAGAGCTAAATAGCTTGAAATAGATCTATACTAGTCTCCCTTTATTTATTTATCAGCACAAATAAAAAAACACAAATATAACAAAGGCAACAGTAAAAATATTGGGTTTCTGTCGTGATGGACTCTTGTGACGAGCCGAAGGACAGATGATGGAAGCAGTTAGCTTCCTCCCATAATTGGGGCTTACCAGGGGTTGTAAAAAATCTAATAGATACCTTTCACCCTGGCTTCGCTGATAAACGGATAAGAGCCTGTGGCCTAATGGCTAAGATCTTTGCCTAGTATGCCTAGTGTGCAATATAGCCCAGGTTCAAATCCCAGTAAGGGTATGGCTAGCTGATGAGAGCTAAATAGCTTGAAATAGATCTATACTAGTCTCCCTTTATTTATTTATCAGCACAAATAAAACACACACACACACACACACACACACACACACACACACACACACACATATATATATATATATATATATATATATATATATATAAGTTAAAATTTAATCCCCTACCAGCAGTTATAAGGAACAACAGCCAAGATCCCACACTACTCCTGGAAACACCAAACCTGAAGTAGTCAGCAGCAGCCTGAAGATGACGAATGTGACTTCGTCGAAACGTCGCCAAGACATCTCCAATTCTACGCGGGAGAAAACCCGAACAACTAGAGACCTACATACTAACACCCGCGAAAACCTCAGAAAACATATATATATATCTCAACTATTTTCCAATGCCAACCTCAAGAAATCATTAACTTCATTAGCCCAAAAATACAGCCTCTTAATTGGCCTCTTAATAGTCAGAACAAATTCTGATGGCGAAATGAATATAGGATTCAATAAAGACTTCCATTTTTTGGTTCTGGTATGGCAATTTTCTCTGGGGTAGGATTTCTTTTCCTCTCCTGCACCCCAATAGCTATAAACTAAATTGACACTCTCAAGGAAAACCCCAAGTTTTAGAGATCAACTAAACATTTTATCCTGTCCATACAATGTCCTTCAAGGGTTTCTTTCAACACTGAAACTGCAGGTGGAAATTTCTCTCCCGGCACAAGTCTCACATTCCATTATGGGTTAGATTTACAGCATATGCTCTATTTGATTGGAACCCAGGCTGGTTACACCCCATGGTCCTCTGTTCTCCATTTTCTTCTCCACATAAACTCCACAAAATAGATTGGGAGGAGAGTTAACTGTCTGCCTCAGAGCTTCTATAGTTAAGAACGGAATTAAGTCAAGGTTTCTTCAATTCTAGTCCAACACCATAACCATTATAGCACACTGGCATCTGAAAACCTTTAGTCACTGCCTCATGAAAACAGCCGTGCCAAACACAATAATGGAGAATGAGCACCCTATACCACAAAGTGTTAAGGATTCCTTCCCACAAAACGTATGAAATTATTACAATTCATATTTTTCATCTTTAGGGTAGGTAGGGTAGGGTAGGGTAGAACAGAATAGTTGGAAGGGTCTTTGGAGGTCTTCCAGTCCAATCCCCTGCTCAAGCAGGAAACCCTGTAACATTTTAGATAAATGGTTGTCCAGTCTCTTGAACACCACTACCTCTCAATGTATTTACATATGCACAAAAAGACACACATATGAGTGTTTGCAAGACAAGATATATACAGTATATATAAAAGCACAGATGGGAGACAGAATGTGAACAAAACACCTCTTTCTTATGAGCATGTGATGTGTTTAAAAAAGGGCAGAGCTTCAGTCACAGTTACGCTTGCCATCTTGAGTTTTTCTCGACCCTGTGGACATCCATAAATACATATATTCTTGAAAGGTTTCTTACATATTTTTCCTTTCCCAAATGTGTGTATCCTTTTCTGAATCAAGTTTTCATGATTAAATATTTCAAGAATTCAGCTCCCCTTTTAGCCACACCAACTGGTGGACATTGGAGATAAAATGATGTTTCTTAAAATTTCCCCATCACTTTTTCTCATCCTCCCATTAGTGATGCTAGGATGGTTGACTGGAATCTTTTCCAAGCTTGCTGAAGAATGCTGTGAGAAATGCCCATAAAGAAGTGAATTGGTGAGCTGCCATCAAGGGTAATAAGCCTTGCTTTTTACACCCATGTTTCAGGTGAAATTCACATTCCTACAATTTCAGACAAATCTATCTATATGTAAAAAAAAGCAAAATGCCACACACGCGACATCATGAAATCTCCAAAACTGTAAAGCCTACAAACTTGAAATTTGGCACGTATGTTCCTCTTGGCTTCTAGGTGCTCACTAAGAAAGGATTTTTTGAAATGACCATCAGATCATCAGAATTTCTTATACAGAATTAACACACATTGATGCTAAGTAGTTAGACATTCTACTCCCCCTCCCCACCTGAAAGGAACTCTGTTCCAACTGTCAGTTGCCTTATATGGGCATGGCCAGGGCGTGACTCATCCGGCCCACGGGCTGAGAGTTTAGACATTCTACTTCCCCTCCCCACCTAAAAATAACTCTGTTCCAATTGTTCTTATATTAACACACTCAGATGTTAAGGAGTTACACATTCTACATTAATTTTCTAGCTTTAAGTGTCAATTTATCAAGCCTGATCATATAGTTTTGTAGCAACGTACAGGTATCCAGATAGTTTGATAATACAGCAGGCAAGCACCAGGTAAACCTATCAACAATTGGCACTCCTGGGTTGAAGGACAGGGTTGTAAGTATCATGTAGTTAACTTGTACTTCATTGGTCTTACATATCTTGATTCTTAATGTTCTGTTGTAAGGTTTAAAGCAAAACACCAACCCATCTGGTTTTCAATGGGAGCCAGTAATAGGAGAGTAGCTAAAAATTAACAGTATAAATGAACACACACACACATCACTTTCTTTCCTATAAATCAATTCTGAAACATGACAGAAAACTAGCAAAGTGCACATCATTTCCTCCACATAAAAGTCACACCTGCATTTATGATTGATAGACAAGGGAAAGCAAGAATATGGCCTTCACCATGCTTGCTGTCATTTATCTTTCTCAGAATACTTTCATTTCTCCATTTCTTACTGCTCTTCTGCCGCCCTCCTTCCCTCCCTTTCATCTTCTTTATCTTCCTGTGCCTTGTTATCATTAATATACTATTAATGATAGTAACCTAGGATTTCTTCCCAGAGATGAGGCTGCAGGAAGGGTTGTATTTGCAAACTCCAGACCATTGCAAAGATGCACCTAAAAGCAGAACAAGAAACAAGGGATGGAAACTAATCAAGGAGAGAAGCAATCTAGAGATATGGAGAAATTTCATGATAAAACAAGCAGTAAGTGAAATGGCTTGCCTTCAGAAGTTGTGGACGCTCCATCTCTGGAGTTTTTAAGAAGAGATTGGACAACCACTTGTCTGAAATGGTAGACGGCCTCCTGCTTGAGCAGGGGTTGGACTAGAAAACCTCCAAGGTCCCTTCCAACTGTTATTCTTTTTGCAATGAAAACAGGCTCCCTAGACAGAAATGTTCTGCTGTCTCTGAATACCACTGGCCTCCAGGCTGAGACAAAGGTGTGTGAATGTATGTATGTATGTATGTATGTATGTATGTATGTATGTATGTATGTATGTATCTTAAAAAACATCTTCTGTATTAAATAATCAGGCTTCCAATTTCATCACACAATTTCATCAGGTTTTCCATAGGCATCTTTCAGATAAAGGAATGTGGTCAGATATCAACACTTTCAACTGCTTTTACCGGGGATTGATTTCAACTGGCTAAGAGTTCTTATATCCTGCAAAAAAAATCTGGATCTCTTTCCTCTCTGTAGAAAATTATTACGTTTATTTTTCTGTTGTGTCCAGAAATCTAATGTTTTTTGCAAAGTGCTGTCATGTGACAACAAACAGCAATTGTGCTAAGCAATCTTATTATAATCCCAAGACTGATTAGCACAATTACAGGAGCACAGGATATGTAAAACAGTGGGCTTCAGAACCACACATTTGAAGTTATTTTCCTTAAACTGCATTTTTTTTCTTTGTGAAGTAGAAGATGCAGAAGAAGACTTTCCTCAGAAATAGTAAGACAGGAATGAGTTAAATTCACTCCTCATGTCTGTCCTGGTTCTGTTAATTATCAGTCCTCTTTGCAGGAGATGCTATTGCATTTTTAGAAACCTGGAAATAAGATATAAGCCCACATACAACATGTGTGACTCTGGGTTTTCTAAGCCCGTTAATTCAAGTCAGTGCTCTGTTATTTTCATTGTCTTGCAGCAATATTCCTTGTAGCCCCATTTAGAGGTCAAGCCAACACTGCTGTCATTGCAGCTGTGTTTGCACCGGAACATTTCAGTTGCGATCTGATGGTTAATAAATAATCACACCAAACAAGAAGGTTACATAAAATATCTTGCCTCTGGGAACAAGCTTTACTGGAAACCAACAAAACAAACTCGAAACTCCGCAATGAAAGATGCCACAATATCAGGGAAAAAACCAAGTATCAGGACCCAGATCTTCCTATCCACATGTACTCATGCACACACACACATGCACACACAAACACACTGTATTTTCCCGTATTAGATATAGAGTTTGGATGTCATTCAAGTTTGGTAAGCCATTAGATGTGCTTGCTTCATTTAATACTTTCCAGCATCAGATATTAAGGCAAAGTAGAAAGAAGAACCCTTTAGATTCTTTTATAAATTTGTAGCAAGACACTGGTAGAAACTAATTGTTGGGCCAAGGAGCTCTTTGTGCTGATTCTTTAGCTTGGTTCTTATGTGCGTTTTCACAGAATTAATGCTGCAATACCCTCATCAGGTATCCTGAGGATATGTTGCCCCCATCTAATGGCATCACTAAGACAGAACATCCAACAGATACATCCAGAGGTAAGCACACCATCATTAAAAGGCAGGCACCAGAAACAAATAGTTTAAATACATATGTACAAAGCAGGCAGATCCCAGGACAGACCTGCTGGAGTAGAGAGCAAGGTATTATACATGCAGAGCCACAATCTCTGAAATCTGGGAACAAAACAGAATACCGGTGCCATCCTGGGTAATAAGAGACCCAAGTTATTCCTCAAGAAGCAACACAACTGTAGTTATAGCAGTGTTCTCTGTGTCACTCATTCCCTACTCTTCCAAATATTATGATGAAGTTGCTTAGGGATTATAAGAGGAAACGAAAAATAACCAGTTAGCAACATCATGTACATCATGATGTACATGATGTAAGGTAGTGTTTGCCAATAATGTTG
Source organism: Thamnophis elegans (assembly GCF_009769535.1). Classification (NCBI taxonomy): domain Eukaryota; kingdom Metazoa; phylum Chordata; class Lepidosauria; order Squamata; family Natricidae; genus Thamnophis; species Thamnophis elegans. The sequence goes on from NC_045542.1 coordinate 82,230,969, forward strand.
GCTAAGAGAGAGGTTGATCAGATAATCTGTCGCTCACATATATTGATTTCTATTGCGACCATTCCACATCAGTTCACTATGGATGAAGTCCTCTCTAGAGATCTATTTTTTAGAGATGTATACGGTGGTAGAATTTTCTGGCCCATTGTTTTTTAGCCTTTTATTAGTTCCATTAGTTGCCCAGAACACACACTATTGCAACCCATACACAAAACACACAAGTTACTGCCAATAGCAGTAGAAGGGAAAGGAACTCTTGCTCCTTATTCTCCATATCATCACCAATGATAGCATTTGTGTTGAGTCAGGAAGGCCGAAACATTGAAGTAGTTACCCCAAAGGTGCTTTTTCAAGAGGCAACTGGACTTTCTGGATTTTCTTTGGAGACATTTAACTTCTCATCTCAGATGAGAAGCAAAACATCTTCAAAGAAAACCCAGAAAGTCCAGTTGCCTCTTGAAAAAGCACCTTGGGACAACCATGACTTGGATGACTGAGAATCTCCATAGATATTGAAGTAATTACTTTTTCTAAGAGATAAGCATCCTCCATTTCCTATTTCCTTGGATCTAGAATAGTTAAGTAAGGAAGCAGGTGACAACCGAAAGGAAGTGAAACAGATCAGAGGAGGTTTGATCAAGTTCAGCTGATATCCTCAGGCAGCTCAAAAGAAAATTTGTCATTAGGATAGATAGCAGGGCAAGAGGAAAAAGCAGAATGCTGAAGATTCTTCTTCTCCAACATGCAATGTTTTAGTAAAATCCAACGAAACTCCAAATTTTAAGCGCTAATTTTGCACAAGAGCAGAATACATACACATTGCTAGCCTGCAACGGAACAGTGAAAAGCTACCCAAATTGGTTTTTCTCTTTCTTCTCTTTACAAAAATATTATGGACCCAATTGAATGGTGCTATTTCATCATTTGAGCAAGTTCACCTTGGGTTTGGTATTGTGGGTTTTTAGTGATGTTTCTAAAGTTCACTTTCTTTTTTTCTTCTCCAGCAATAATTATGTTTGTTGTAGATTTAACAGCTGGAGCCAATTGGATGTGATTTTTCTGTTGATGGTTATTAGGCACAGGAAGTGCCAGAAGGGGTTTGCCTTGAGTTCAAAAATCCATTCCCATTATAGCAACTGGGTCTTTAATTATAGATTCTATGCTGCTTCTGATTTTCTAGTGGCTTTAAAAAAATAGTTCAGAGATATGTATTGAAAGTAACCAAAAATAATTTTTCAGAGAGGACCAATTGCTGCATTTCTGGCTCATTTCACAGTGGACTCGAGAGATTTCATGGCTTGCTAAACCAAGTCACATTCTTGGATGAGAACAGCAAGCTCAAAAATAATGCGCTTACTAAAATCTAAGCTCTGTTGAGGCTTAGCAGATGGTTCAGATATTTCCAACATCATTTTGAGCTTAAAAGGCACTTACTGGAGACAGAATTGCCAACCCAGGATGTCCTTAGCTGGCAGCCTTTTTTCTCAGTTCCACAAACCTTCTATTACATGTTTTGGTTTTTTTTAATCTTTACGTATCACGAAAGCTTTGTGTCAAGATATCCCACTTCATTAATTAATCCGGGGGTTTACAGGTATCCATTATCTTAGTACCACCACCTTTACCACCATCATAACACATAACCAGCTAGTAATATCTCCTTGCCTTTTGATCCCTTGAGATTTTGCTCTACTTGATTTCCACCATTCTGATGTCTTATGCCTGTTCGATTTAATGTTGTAAGCTGCCCAGAGTCACCATATGTGGATTTGACAGTCACATAAACTTATTTAGTAATAATAATTGCTCAACACAGCATCAAGCCAAATAAAATGTCCTTTAAATCAAACACTCTCATAAACCCATCTGCACAACATTGTTGGTGAAGAATGTAAACCTATTGCTTTATCCCAGGCTATGTTTCAGCTTAAGTCTACAGTCCTTGTATTCCCCAAGGATCTCCCAACTAAATGCTAACCAGATCTGATCTAGCTTAGCTTCTAAGCCTAGACAAGATTGGCCAGATGCTGCCACTTGCTGCAAACTTCTTGACTGTTATTAGAAACATCCCATTTCTTTTTCAGTGTGCTGGGCATTTGAAACATTTACTTTCTGCTTCAGCATTTCTTTAGGAAAACTCATCCTACATGATAGAGAATCTTGTTAATGCAAACTCTCCTATGAAGAGGGTTTAGGAATATGGTTTCTAAAATGTCTTTAGTTTCTTTCCTAGTAACAGAAAAAACATTCAGAGGAAGAGTATCAAGACCTGACACCAGTAAGCCAGTATGGTGTAATGTGAGGACCCAGACTTTGAGTCACCCCCAGTCACTAGTTGAGCTTGGGTCAATCACCTTCTCTCAATCCAACCCATAGATTATTGTGGAGAAAGATACTATGTATACATATATGCCCCAAATACATATTCTATTTCAAGAGACACTTTTCCTCATCCCAGATTTTCCCTTTTCTGACTTCAGCAGAACCAGAAGCCTGGCCTGAAAAACAACTATGTAAAAATAACATGATGATGAGATATCCAGAGATGCATGCTTTATCCAGCTTTCACTGGTTTTAGAACTACCGGTAATCTTTTTTTCCTGGCTAACTAAGGCTGAAGCAAATATGACAACATTCCCAACAACCCATCATTATATTACTGGCTACTCAGTCATAAAATACTGCTTCCTATTTGCACCAAAGGATGTAGCCAGTCTCTTAGTTCTATGAGTTTGGATAAGCAGCAATACCCAGATGAGATCAAGCATATAGGTTTGGGTCCTTAAGACACAAAAATTTAAACTTCACTTATTAAAATAAATCATAAGTGCAGCCAGACATATAGATAAGTAAGTGAGTTGCCTTGAAAAGATGCATTGGCAAGACTAGGGGGAAGAGATATTGTAGAAAATAGCCCCAGTGTAATCCAAGCTGCTACCTGGTGCTCAGATAAGAATCACAGTTAATGATTCCAAGGTTATTCAACACAAATAGAAGCAACATAAAAAGGTATGTTGACAGCTCAGCAGCGTCAGAGCAGGAAGTTATGTCCCCAATAGGAGTTAATCTACAGTCAATCAATATCTGTGTGCTAGTCAAAGTCATTGGGTCAAGACAAAATGAACCAGAGGTAAGACTAGAGCAACAGTAATGTATAATCCCCTCCCAATTCTGTAGACATCTACATTTTGAGTTCAAAAGGACTTACTCACAGGTAAATGCATATTGAATTGCAGCCAAAGACTTCCAGCAACTCAAACTGAATTAATCCCGATTTTTTAAAAATGCCAAAATAAATATGGCAGCCTACCATCAATGCTTTCCAGTTCAAACTCTAGAAGAAATGTATTAGAAGTGCATAAGCAAATTCTGTTTTTTTCTTGGTAAGAAATTAGATGACATTTCAGAAGAAGGTGCTGATTTTAAATGTAATATGTTCATATCCTGCCATCAGTTCTAAACCTCTAGACACCAGTAGCTTCCTCCTGGGTTGTTTAGCAGTTTCCCAACAGCAGCCTTTGGTTTAGGTGTTTGGTGTAGCAAAATCAATGCAGCTATCTTTCCACACTTTCCTAAAAGCAACATTTAAGCTAAGTAGATCCAGGGAAATGTAAATAAAAACTTCTCCAGAAAGCCACACCTGTCTAGTTACACAAAACATCCTTTTCCTCTACCTCACCTGGAAGTTGTTTGCTACAGAGGATAACCCAACTTGCACCATTGTCACCCCACTGAAATTCTAAACTTTGCACTATCAATACAAGGTAAACATGTGGCTGATTGGTAGGTGCAAATAAACACGGTTAAGAGATAAGCTGCTGATACTATGTTCCTGTTGCTTCCGGGAGGTCTATTGAAACAAGATTAAGCTAACCCACAAAAGTTTATTTATGCATCTGCATCAGTGCTTACTACTTCCCCTTCCCTTTTTGCTCTAAATTAGGCCTCTATAAGTTTATTAATATTTGATGGACCACGCACGTTGGTCTAAATTTCCCAAGATTCAGAGTGATGGATTTTTTCTCTAATAGCTATAGAACAGAGTAGATCATTTATTGGTAGCAGGATCCGACTTCCAGAAACACTCTTACCATAACTAGGATAGCATACAAGTTTTTTTTTTTTTAAAATCACTAGATAGCTTTTCAGGGTTACCAGAGAAAGTATAAAAACATAGTATCTTAAGGAAGGGTAATCTGTAACTCTTGCATGACTGGATAATTTTACATTTTTAAAGTGCACAAGTGTATCTGGACTGCTGAACTTCAGGATTTAGGCAGGGCTCCTCATAATGAATAAGCCACTAAGGTTAAGACAGGACTGGGAACAAGATCCAGAAACAAGGGCTAGATCTTTTGCCAAACTCCCCGGGTTTGGTTAATCATGGCATGGCAGTGGGCACCAAAAATCTGTCCCCATCATTCCCCCAGATGTCATTCAGAGGGGAGAGAAATTGTCTGAAAGCTCTAGGATGACAAGTTGAAATATCCAAATCTATTATGAGGTTACTCTTAAACTCATTCACCTGCCTAATCCCTATGAATCATGGTTCGTAGTTTATCTTATTAACTCTTCCTTTCTCAATGTAAATTCAGAGGGAATCTTCTCTACTAAAGTTCTGCGAGGCCTGTTCCCAATGGCCCTCGATCCTGGTCAGAGTATCCATTTTTCTCTGGGGGAATATGTTGAGTGGGAGAATGATAAAAAGAGATATTGAAGAAATATAGGAAGAGGTCTGAGAGAAAAAGGTGACCTTGTTCATCAGCCCTGCCCTCGTCTCCCACCAGCATATGGATCCCATCCAATAATCATTAAAAATGTGTGGCTCTTGACAGAAGCAATCCTCATCCTCATTATAAATTAAAAAGTCAAAATAATAAAACTGTGTTCGCTAGTCTCTCACTCCATCTCCCAAATACACTCACATTCAAAATCTCATTGCCAGTTCCAGAGTTTCCAAACTTTTTTCTTTCTAGCCATATTTTTCCTGCCCTCCAAAGATTCAAATAATATACATGTTATCAAAGCTTTAAAAATTAATTTTAATTTTAAAATATTTAAAATTTAAATATCAGGTACGTAGCAATCCTCATGCATATTCTCTTCTACAAGCAGTTCTGTGCAGGAAAGAGCGACAGCTTGGATTATCATATGGAGAATGAGAATAATAAAACTTCTGCCCTATCCATTTAGAAGTTTCTTTGCTTTCAGTGATGCTTAGAATTGCACTTAGAAAGCCAGTTGGCATCTTTTAAAAATGTGATTTCATTGTTTATTACAAGATATGTTATAAAAACAACATTGTACTTACATATTTTTCAGTAATGACATATAATTTTACAGCAAAATTCTAGGTATCTATCTAAAATTAAGGTGTGCTGAAATCACTTCTCATCAAGAAACTGGCTATAGGACTGAAAGTATTACATATATATATTTTAACCACTGAATAAGGTTTTAAAAATTGAACGAATTCAGGGGTGATGGGCAATATTAAAAAAGATTGGGCTACAGAAATATTACTTAAAAATTTTTTACATCTCTCAGAAGGCATGCATTTTCACCAAAAAATTGAAGGGATGTGATTTGCATCTCTCTGCAAATACAAACACTGCTGTCCCAAAATACCTTAACAAAGACTCAAATATCACTGTTACAAAGCTTGTTGTCTTAAAGAACCCAGGAAATGAAGAGAGGATTTAACACCACTTTGAAAACAAATGCATCTCTACAGAAGGTAATGCTATTAATCCTTGGTGATACCTATTCAAGGGAAAGAAGGCATTTGGGGAGTTGTTTCTGTAAATTATTGTACATGGTTCTAGGAGCAAATTAAAAACACACAAGTAATTTTAAAAATCTCATAACAGACCTAGTATTTTTTATGATCAGCATTTTTCTCTAGTGTGAGAGGGAAGTTCTTCAAACCTATGTAGTTTATTGCAAAGCATCAGATATAATAAAATGTATTATAATATTTATCAAAACAACAAGTTTTAAAGTGGTGCAATAAGATGAGATAGCATATTTAGCAAGTGGGCTGTGCTAAGCCAGATATAATTAACTTTGTTCACCATGTCTCCTGTAAGTTTCGTGTATTCCAAAAGGAAATACTAAACATGCTTGCTATATTACAAGAATTCAGTGAAATTCATTGTGTCAGTGCCTTCCATACAAAAGAGGTGAACCTGAGGCCTTGAGAATTGCATAAGGCATCAAATCCCACCCCCACCCCCGCTACTCCTCCTCTACAAATTATCTCTGACCAAAAATGTTTAATCCTGGTATTAACTATTTTTGTAATTCTGAGATGGGAAACTGAAGCTCCAGAGAGAGCCCTAAAAGAGTTTAATTTAAAGAACACAACCACCCTAAAAAAATCCACATAAAATACTGGTAATACCCACTATACATCTTCATCCTACAACTGGAATCTAACTGTTTGAAACTACATACAAGTCACATTCATCAAACGTTACCAATGTAATACGTATGTGAATCACATATGTGCACAAGTACAGTTCAAGCATGAAAAATAGTGACAATCTGCATGTGGTATCCCTCCCGGCATAAACATTAGGCCTAGACAGTGCTTGGCTGAGTCACATTTTTAAAGCTTTTACAGAAATAATGAAGACTATATTTTAGGACACATCAAGCAAGCAATCTATAGAGCAAATTTTGAGATAAACAGTTACTTGGTCTGTCAACAGCCTTAGATGTGAGAATTGGTTAAGACAGCAGACTTTTGAGTGATTGAATAAACTGAGACTTGTAATTAAATAGTGCCATATCTTCTTCCATCCTTGCCATTTGCCATCCAATGGCCCAAATGAGAGTGTGCATGTTCTAACTGGGCTCTTTTAGGATTTCCCCCTTAAAGTCTCCATGTGAACACTGGTGTATAGCAAAATGAAAATCCTACTAATGTAAGTGACATTTATTAACATTCTGCTATATTTACAGTTTTAACACAATAGAATTCTGAATTACTGCTTTGCAGAAATCACAGAAATGTACAATAAACTATATTTAACTGTAACATAAATTAGAAAAACAAGAAATGTTAATTAGTAAAGAGACTATCTTAAGACCTCTAAAATCATCAAACATAACTGTCTGATTTTACACATGGCAGTATCAAACTATTTGAATTTTACGTTACCAACATATACTGCAAGGATCCCAAGCCAAAATAGATATAGTACAATTGTATAAAGGACTTATCATATATTACCAAAAATTAATACATATCTCTACCATCTTCTTAGCAATACTCTCACAGTTATTCTTTAAAACATTCAGATTGTGCATGTACGCTTTACTTCCAAGTTGTTATCATTTTATTTAATAACAGATACATATTATGTGCAGAAATACAATTAAAACAAGTTTCTAGATCCAAGAACATCCCTTCACAATGGCCAGCATTATTACAGTATCTTACACTAAGAGAGTATACTTCAAGCTCATTTTAAGGAGGGGAAAAAGCAAGACTGACCCCTTCTGGCTACAGGGCAATAGCTCATGCTATTTAAAAGACTACAAATACTAAATAAGGCATTATTATTAGTAACATCACAGACTTGATTGCAAGAGCTGTTTCAAACATTAGCCACTAATGATTTAATGATTACAGGAATTTGCATTGTACTATTAAAATTTTACATCTAAAAACAAATAGAAAGAAATGCTTCTTTTTTTCCAATAAAACTTTATTTATTTTAAGCAGGTGATTAATTACTTTTGTTCTTTTGTGGGTGTTCAGAGTCTTGATTCATTTCCTGCAGATGTCCATATATTAATTGAGGGAGGATTCATTTAAAGCAGGAAAATGTTGCCAAAAGACTTCAGTCTGAAAAAAGCAAAATGATAGCACAGGGAAGAATGGTCATAAAACAAGTTAAGTATAACCAAGGAAACATTTTACATAGACGAATTATTGGAGGTAGCAGAATAATTCCTAAGTGTTTGTCTCCTTGATTGTTTTTACATTCTTCATTCTGTTGTTTCATTTTAATAGCTGAATACAAGTATGTTTGACACAATTTGTGTTTGATGTCAAGCTTTTAGAAGACACTGGCCAAACTCATTCTAAAGGTAAAGGTTTCCCTGTCCAATTGTGTCCAACTCATTGATTCACAGCTGAAGAACCAGCATTGTTGAAAGATGCTTCCATGCTCACTATATACTGAGGTGCACGGAACGCTGTTACCTTCCCATCAAAGTGATACCTATTTGTCTACTCACATTTGCATAGCTTTCAAACTGGTAAGTTAGCAGGAGCTGGGGCAGGAACCGGAGCTCACTCCATCACACGGTGCTTCGGTCTTGAACTGCCAACCTTCTGGTTGACAAGACCAGCGTCTTAACCATTCAGTCACAGCACCGAGTGGTTACTCTATAATTGTTCAGTGCAGCTCTATATTCTATAGATAGTCATACTATCTTCTTCAAAAGTTTAGACAAACTGTATTTAAGACAGCAATAGCATATTATTGGATCATATTAAAATAGACAGTGGATGTTCATAAATGGGGGCGGGGGGAGGCTATGGGCGACCTCCTCTGGCTTAGCGTAATCAGATCGATAGAGCAAATAACTTGATATCTTGAGTACAGTCTGCAACTCTGTATGAAAATTTGTTTTTTTATTTGCATGTATCAATTTATAAAGAATACTGAAAATAAAAAGCACAATAAAATGCAAGTAATGAGAAGAGGCAATCTACAATCTTGTTCATCATTATAACTCCTGTATTCATGTTCAAATATGAACAAATTAAAGATTGCTAAATTATTTAGTTTAATCTCAAGGAATAAGATAACTGTATAGTAAACATAATTAATAGCTACAATTTAGTTAATAAATTTAGTTAATAGCTAACTATAATAAAAATTGCATTAGTTCCATGCACACTGACTGCAAAACACTGGCTTGGGATAATAATTGTGTTAGGAGCTTCAAGCAAGTAGGTTCTGCACATTGTTTGTAAGCATCCTTTTTGGACTGCTTTTTCTGCACATCTGGAAGTTGCTTCAAATTTGATTATGAATACTTCCACGTGTTGGACAATACAGCTATTGCTTTGTAAGTTGCATAAATTTGCCCAATTGAACCACATCAAGCACTTTTAATAAATAAATATATACATTTTGTTGCCTACTAAATTTTAATTTGGTAGGCTAGAAAATTTCAGGCACTTTAAATCCACAAACTCTGAACGAGTCACTTTTTGTAAATATCAAATTAAAAACTGGGTAGATGCAAAATTATGTGGCTGCCATTTTTGCACCCTACATCAACTACATCAGAAAGTGCCTGATGTAGTTGTTAAGTGTTGGCCTAGAAACCAGGAGATTGAGCTTGAAGCCCACTTTGGGCATGAAATCAAGCTATGTGGCTTTGGGTCAGTCGTTCTTTTTCAGTCCAACCTACTCACAGAATTGTACTGGGGAAAATAGGAGGCAGAAGGAGTGTTAGATACAATCAGTGCCTTGAATTATTTATAAAAATAAAGAAGATGGGCTAAAAATACACTAAATCTACATTCAGAGAAACAAATAGTTTGTGCTCTGTGCACAGTCACTCATGCCCTCGTCCATTCTCGCCTGGACTACTGTAACGCTCTCTACATGGGGCTGCCCTTGAAGAGCACCCGGAAGCTTCAACTGGTCCAGAATGCGTGCGGCTGCGCGGGTTATCATGGGGGCACCTAGGTGCTCCCATGTTACACCCCTTTTAGGCAGCCTGCACTGGTTGCCGGTTGTCTTCCGAGTGCGATTCAAGGTACTAATTATGACCTTTAAAGTGCTCCATGGCTTAGACTCAGGGTACCTGCGAGACCACCTACTGCCACCGGTAGCCTCCCATCGTCCAGTGCGATCCCACAGAGTTGGCCTCCTCAGGGTGCCGTCAGCCAGTCAGTGTCGGCTAGTGACCCCCAGGGGGAGAGCCTTCTCTGTGGGAGCGCCTTCCCTCTGGAATGAGCTGCCCCCGGAGCTTCTTATAATCCCCGACCTCCAGTCCTTCCGACGCGACCTAAAAAGTTGGCTTTTCCAGCAAGCCAGCCTGGCGTGAACAAAACAAAATAAATTATGGATCACTGTTAATTTTAATTCAATTTTTTTTAAAAAAAATGTCATTGTCAATTTTAATTGGATTTGGGATATTCTATTTAATTTTTTTTTTAACTTTTGTAGTATGTGTTTCTTTTAATGTTGTATGCCGCCCTGAGTCCTTGGGAGAAGGACAGCATATAAATCTAATAAACCTAAACCTGATGTCAGTAGAAAATAAACAGCAATGGCCTGCCAGCCAAACCCATTTTTTATTGAAAGAAACATAGAAGTGAGGAAACTTGTAATTCAGTGGGAATTCCTCCTAGTCAGGAGGCTATAGGAGATGCCAAATCACTAATAAAGGATTAAAGATATCCTAGCCACAGTTTAATTTTTTTTAAAAAAAACCTTCTCTAGTTCCAGTGTCTTAAGGTGGCTAATGCCAACTGCATTTGTTTATATAGCCTCTCTCATGATGGTGTTTTTCTTCCCTGAGTTTTGATATTGCTTTCTAATTCAATAGTTAACATCTATTTGGCAAAAGAAGTTGTGTGTATAGGTCAGGAAACACATCTTCCTAAAGCAATTTGAAATTTTCTTTTAGCATTCAATATGACTGAATTACAAAAATGTATTTTGTGATAATACAAAAAAGAAAACAAATGCAACAAATAATATAAATTGATTTTATAAATAACAGTGAAATGTGAAATTTTCTAGTATTTTTTTAACATGTGTCTATATACACAAACACACACACACACACACACACCAGAAATTAGCAAACTTTATTGAAGTATATTACCTTTAGTAAATAAAGAGAACTCTTGTCCTAGGGAGTGTAGAAAATGTTTCTGGCATCTTCCGAACCTTTGCATAATTGATAAATCCTCTGAGAAACAGAAGAAATCCTATAGAAAAAATACAGAATATTTTTATGTAAACACATTGTTTCTCTTTGATCCAAAAAGCACTGTTTGTTCAAGGGCCTAACAATCAGTTTCTAATTTGTTATGGTTTTCCTTAATTTGTTACATTCCTTATTGTGGTACGAGGTCAAATATTGAGCAAGTCAAGCGATTTTCTGGTAATTCAATCTTCAAACGAGGATTGTTGTCAGGTAAGCAATTCTCAGCGAAAGGGAAGAGATGAAAAGGAAAAGAGGTTGGCAGGATAAAATCCCTGATTTGGACAGAGTTGCAAAGTAATCCCAAGATTCCCCCCACCCTGCCAAAATAATCCCAACTGTCACAAAGACATGAAGCTTTCATCTTAATGAAACTAAACAAACTGAAATTCCCTTAGGCAAGGGAGACTCTTGGACATTTCTTGAATTGTATAGTCCTCAACTGACAATCACAATTGAGTCCAAAATTTCTGTTGCTAAGCGAGACATTTGTTAAATGAGTTTTGCTCCATTTCATGACCTTTCTTGTCATAGTTGTTAGGTAAATCACTGAAGTTAGTAAGACTAAGTTAGTTAGTTAGTTAGTTAGTTAGTTAGTAATTAAGTGAATCTGGCTTCCCCATTGACTTTGCTGGTCAGAAGTGATCACATGACCCTGGGACACTGCAACAATCGTAACTATGAATCAGTTGCCAAGTATGTGAATTTTGGTCATGCAGCCATGGGGACGCTGCAGAAGTTGTAAGTGTGAAAAACCATCATAAGTCGCAGTGCTGCTATAACTTTGAACAGTCACTAAATGAACTGTTGTAAGTCAAGGACTCCTGTATTTTGTACTGTGTGGATGAGGATGTGTATCAAAGAATAGCTATGGGAAAAATCTGTAGTTGAGAACCCAGTAGGAACAAACACGATCATAAAGTATTTAAGTATTTAATAAATTTATAGGCCGCCCAATCCCGAAGGACTCTGGGTGGCTTACAGAAATATATTTTTTAAAAAATAAAGAATTAAAAATAGAGAAAAAAAACAGATTAAAAGAAAGATCTCCAGAGGAAACTAGTTGGTGGAAGATTGCTATGTTTGGAAATGACCAATCAAATGTTAGCAAGGAGAGCTTGATAAAGGTGTTAGAATTTCAAGAAGCTCAGGAACGAGTTGGGTCCCTAAACTAAAATGAAGCCTAATAAGTGAAAGTACTGGAGCTTTATAAAGCATGAGCACATGAAAGTGGAAACAGGAAAATAAGAAGTGAGACAGTTAAACTGTAAAAACTCTGTCTAAAAATGATGTACATAGTTTGTTATGCTAAGGCTACTATATACATTAGAAATACTATATATAATTGAATGACTTGTCACCCAAAGAATATAAAACTGGAGCCCCTCTTAGTGAGATTTCTACAAGAGGGGCTAGAGATTGGAGAAGGCTGAAGTGGCAAAGTGTCAACTGGACCAGAAGGAATTATTGGGTGGTTTGTGTGAAATGTATAACTTCAGCACTTAAGTGTGAAAAAAATTTCAACTTGTGTAACGGCTGCAATAAAGCAGGGATACTTCTAAATATGGGTTTGATTGATACTGGCTTCCATTATTCAAATATTTTAACATTTATTTTACCAAAATCTGAGTATTTTTTTCTTTTCTGTTACAATGCCTTTGTTAAAGAAAGCATTATTTATCATTTTCTTGGTACTGTTTAACTACACCATTATCCTTTGGAAATTGTTAATGTCTCTCTTAATTTGTGCTATGTATTTACCTAAACCTGTGTTTTAGTGGTTCCAAATAATCTTGAAACATTCTGAAGAAATTTGACCAATCTGAGTCTTCCCTTTACATGTTATCTTTGACACATGTTCTATCTGGTTAAGCTATAGAATTAGCATTTGGCCAATGCAAGAGTCAGACAAGATTTTTTTAATATGCAACTAATGACATATCCACTAGGTGGCAAGATACCTTTATATTAAATCCCTAAAAAGAGCCCTACATTCTTAGACTTTTCTCAAATAATGAATTAAAGTTAAAAATTAGGTTAAGTCAAAAAGCTAACAGAAAAGTTATTTTATGAAAAGTTTTTTTTAGTTTACAATTAAAGGTAAAATAATTAAAATCAACAACTAACATTAAAATAAATTTACTGAAACCCACTTACCTAATACAAGGAACACCCACCACAGCCAGTATTGCCCATCAAAATAGCCAGGGAAATAGGTAGAGAACTAAAAATTAAAAACAAAAAATGAGGAATGTATTAAGATGTTAAGCATTTGTGGGATTTTTCACATTGCTAATTACCATAGTTGCTAACTAAGTAGAACAATTGCTAAATCCTTCAAAGCAGGAATGGTTTAGCATTAAAATAACTGCTGCACATTTACAATTATTTATTGAGCTACTATTAATAGTTCTGGGAAGAAATCCTTTAGGACTCAGCAGTTGTAAAGTACTTTCACTGATATTTTCTTAGTAGAAGTGAATATAAGACAGCCACTGCTTGATTCTATAAAAATAACAGCAATAATTTACTCTTTGTTGTAAAAACAGAGCAAGCACGACGTACTTTACTGCTGAAGTGAATGATGAGGAAAATCTGCTCTTGGAAAACATTAGGCATTCTGCATATTTTTCCTCAAATACAAATGATTCCTTTTGTTATCAAAGTTTTGATGCACAAATATGTTTGCCTCTTGCACCAATCCGTGTCATGTCTAATTCTTGGGCTCTATACACTTTGCAATGATTCAGAAGTACTTTGGATATTGATTTGTTTATGCATTCATTCAATTTCTATAGCCACACAACTCAACCAAGTGATTCTGAGTGGTTTATAATTCTAAAATTAATGTTAAAACAATTAAAAACAATGAAACAATAAAAACAGCCAAAAATAAATACACACTGCAACCGAGATAGTGAACCAACTAACAGTAAAGCCAAGGAACAGGGCCCTTAACACCTGAGCTGCAGGCCTCAGTACACAGCCAGGGTTTTAAAGCTTTGTGAAAAGCCAACAGGGGCTATTCTAATCTATTCTAATCTCCAAGAGGAGAATATTCCATAACGCAGGGAATACAGCAGAAAAAGCCTATCTTCTAGTTCCTGCCTGTTGACACTTTTTGGTTGAAGCATGTCCAATCTATTGGATTGAATTGAAAAGGTAAAAACACATGGTCCCTATTCTAAGAAACTGACTCATAAAAGTTAATGAAACTCGTGTAGCAACTGCATTATTTTCCAGTTTTGCATGGAGACTGGAAAACCATTTATCTAAATTGGTATAGGGTTTCCTGCCTAAGCAGAGGGTTGGATTAGAAGATCTCCAAGGTCCCTTCCAACTCTGTTATTCTAGTCTATTCTTTAAAAAGTATCTATTTCGTAGTTCTTAGTTATGTTCTCTGAAATTAAGCTTAGATTTTTAATGATTTGTCTTTTCTCAAAAATGGAAAACTGAATTATATTTAAAGACAATTTTGTAAAATACTGTTTAATAGAGAAATGGTATCAAAGTTAAGAACTATTTTGCCTTCAGCTGTTCTTAAGGAAAATTTCTATATATAACTTGTATTTTATATTATCCAATTTAGTTTTTCAAACATTTCATTATTTTGTGTGCTCCTTTGGGAAGCCTACCAGTAGAAGAGAACCATGTAAGTACCTATGGGAAATCCACATATATAGATATATATATATAAATTAATGGCAAATCCTATGTCTTCTACACAGGTTATTTTAGATTCAATTCCTAGCAATTCAATTCCTTGAAAAGAAGAGGGAAAGAAAGAATATTTGAGGTCCAGATAATTATGTCTGTGGCATTTCCCTGATGTACTAAAGTAGTAACTTTATCAAAAAAGAAAAAAAGATTAATGCTGCATGATTTGCTTTTAACAAACTCATATTGCCTCCTCTTAATTGCAGAGTGCCTAATCAAGAGCAAATGGGTTTCTAACATGTATCCAAATGCTGCACATAAAATATGAAAAATATAAAAAAATATTCAGCTAAAAAAATAAATAGTTGAAAGAAGTCTGAACAAATTAGCAGGCAAAATGTATATTAAGGACCCCAGATAACTGATCACAGAACTCAAACAGAACCTATTATACTGTATTTCCTAAATACAATGAATAGTTTGTCTACATTAATTTTCTAAAACTTTCACAAGGAGACTAAACTCTGTATCAAACACATCGACTTGTGATAACTTCTTTTTCCACGCTGTAACTTACCCTGACAATCAGAATCCACTTAATGAGAGAGAGACCAAATCCAGAAATAGCCCCATATCTTCCTGCTGCTGAGGTAGTCAAGCAGAAAGAGAGGAAGAATCCAATCCAGTTGAAAAGGAATGCCACTAAAAAAGCAAAACAAAGAAAATGTCTTAATGCCAAATAATGGATTTAATTTTGTTCTAATTATTGATGATGGTCATACTGTAATTAAAAAAAAATCACTACTACCAGGTCACCCTGAAGAATTTGGGAAGGTAATTAAAAAAGACTAATATGAAAAGTTATAGAAAGAAAACTCTCCTGACAAAGGCAATCTATAGATGACTAGTAGTCAGAAGGCCTCTCAGCATCTGAAGAGGTAGGAAGAGAAAAGGAAACTGCCTTCATGCCCGATTTTGAGCTTCCCAAAGAAATCTCATCAACCACCATGGAAGCAAGGTGCTAAAGTAGAAGGAACTTGCATGTAATAATTCAGTGGAGTTGTACTTATGATCATTTGTGGAAGTATTTAGGTTTCTCTTCAATTTTTGTAAAATGTCCACTTCAAGGCCCCTAAAATAAAGAGGTATCATACACTGTATCACATTCCTAAATTAGCACTGCTGTCTATAGCATCCTTATGCTATAACATAACTTATCATTATATCTTGTACTACTTTTTAAATTTGTATTAAAAAAAGGTAATGGACGCAAGACTTTTCTTGGGTCAAAAATGATCAGCTCTGGGACTTCAAGGGGGAAAAACAGCAAACTGAAGACAACTCAGCTGAAAGTGGAACTGGAGAATGGTGGAGAGAAGAGCAAACGAGTAGACTAGCTGCTCATAATTCCTCTACAGACAGAGAGAGGACTTGAGATTGCAGCCAAATGCTCAGATGGTTTCTTCTTGCAAGGAGATTGCAAGACAGCAGTTTCCAACAAGTATACAGCTCTGGGAGACAAAAGAATAGCCATCTTGTTCAAACCAGTTGACGTCTTTAAGGAAACTAAGTTCACATACTTCCTTTTCTAATCATTTTTAGAAATTGTTTTAGAAATTTTGAAAATTTACAGACTAAGGATCCACATGGATTTGAAATGGGATTTTAGAAGAATCCTTTCTGTAGAAAAACACTTTTCTTTTGAATTCTTTTTTTTTAATGATAAGGTTGAGATCTTCAAGGTTGGACACTGGCAAGAACCAGAAAGAACTAAAGATTATAATTTAAGGAGAAAAACATTTGACTTACCAGTACGGACTAAAGCAAAATATTTTAACACTCAACTTACGGAAGGATATTTTTGAACAATGGGCCCAGACATTAATTTTAAGAGTGTCCGTTTCTATTAATAAATTGGGTTGTAAAAGATGTTATGAAAAAGGAACAAGTTTTACTTGACAAAATTGAGACTGATCTGAAAGTGATTTCGAAAGTGACAGTCTACAAAAAAAGATGCCACACTGGATATTCAGAAGAAACCCACTCATGACTTAATAATTAAAAAGGATGTATAAATAATTAACCAGGAGAGTGACATGGATTTTTTTTCCGTACTGAATTTACAGAGGCTTATTAAAGCTCTGAAGAATTTTGTGAGAAGGGACAAAGAAAAGATGAAAAGAAATCAAGTTCTAGGTCATTATTTCTTGACTGAAGATCAAGATTGTTAAAAGTAAAAGGAAGTTTGTTTATTTGATCAAACCTAAAATAGAGATGTTGTTCTCTCTATTAACCCTTAATGGGCTTTTGGTGATGAAACAACAGACTGAAACAATGAGGCTTCAAGGATTTATTTATAATAAGATGTGAAATATGGAGGGGAAGGTCATTTGTTGCATTTTAAGAGAAGTTACTAAACTTATTTACACTCGTGATGAAAGTGGAAGTCATTGCTATTAAAAAATTATCAGCTCCATATGTGCAATCTCTGTAACAGTACAGAAGAAAATATTTCTATTATCTAGATGGCCTTATAAAATATGAAAATCAAATGTTATTTCAATTTCAATTGTTAAAAGTACTTTGTTAAAAGACTCACTGAAGAAAGTCAGCATAAAAATGCCATCATTTCCTATCCTCAGTTGGTCGGAATCATCAAAGTCATCCCGTGTCACAAACTCTTCATCCTGTGGCATAAATGAACAAACTGATTAGGAAAAGTCTGGTTCACAAGAACAATACGTCACCTTTCCTTAAAGAGAATAAACTAGAAAACTTGTGAAAATCAGAGATTTTTCTTACCAGATTATTCAATGTCTTCAACAATGGCAGAACTTTTAATGTTCTTAAAAATTCAGGGAGATAATCTGCCTTGAAAGCAGCCCATGGGGAACCATATAGCAGTCAAACATCAGGACAGGGAAGGTTTTATGACATTTTTATTATATCATAAACTGATTGTACTAGAATTTTTAATGCCATATTTTATAAAATTTGCCAAATTTCAATTCCATGGTAGTCATAGGTTCTGGATTTGGGGCGCACTCTATAAATTATTCCATTGAGGCATCTTTGTTCAAAAATTGTTGCTCTATGATGCACCATTTTGCCCAGTTAAAGGTTAGAGACACAAGAGTTTTAGTAACAAAGCACACCTATCTTCTACTTCAGTGTAAATCACTAAGGAATGAGAAATATTTCATATACATACATGAGTGAAATACCATAATTAAAGGGAAATTTAAAAAAAAAGACCTAAGTGAACTGTATCTAATGTACAAATAGGACAATACAAAAGTAAACATAGCAATCTTATTAACTATACCCTGGGATTTGAAGTGAGTGCCATCGGGCAGAAGACATCAAAGTATATAGCCAGCGGAACAAAGAGGTTTAAAGATAGTTTATATCCTTGGGCTGTCAGACTTTTAAATACAACCACAATCACTTCATGCTAGTTTTTTCTTTTTCTTTCTTTTTTCCGTTTCTGCTATAATTTTGCACCAGTGAGGTTAAAACCAATTTTGTTGTATTTAAATACAACGACAATAAAGATTATACTTATACTTAAAAGCATTTTAACATGTTACCTATATTTCCTAAAACTGCACAAATTGATACATTATTCCTGTTATTTATTTATCTAATTAAATCAGCAAACTTAGCTTATAGTCACTCCTTAGGGTATTGACAGCACTGACATCAACAAATTTACTTTTTCATTATGTTTTGATACGTTTTCAAAGAATCAAAACACACTTACCCTTCCAGGAACTAAGGGAATAGTAGCTTCCACCTTAGTTCTCTCTGCTTCATCATAAGTAGGTAGAGTTGTAGCTACATTATATGAAGGAGGTTTAGGGAACCCAGCTTCATCTTTGTAGTCAAAATATGCTGGCAGGCAGGAGAGATAAGATGGTTAATTTATTATTAATAGCAGTTAGATTTATAGCAATAGTAGTTAGATTTATATACCGCTTCATAGGGCTTTCAGCCCTCTCTAAGCGGTTTACAGAGTCAGCATATTGCCCCCACAGTCTGGGTCCTCATTTCACCCACCTCGGAAGGATGGAAGGCTGAGTCAACCTTGAGCCAGTGAGATTAGAACCGCTGAACTGCAGATAACAGTCAGCTGAAGTGGCCTGCAGTACTGCACCCTAACCACTGCGCCACCTCGGCTCAAATTAACATTTGTAAACTGAACTATGTTATGAGTGGAAAAGTCAACACTTCCAACTTTTTATCTTCAGAAAAGTGGCAAATTACAAAACTCATTAATCACCTCCAATAGACCGATCAGATCCCACAGATTAGGCCTCCTCCGAATTCCATCCGCCGGCCAATGCCGACTGGCGACTACCCGGAGGAGAGCCTTCTCTGTGGCTGCTCCGACCCTCTGGAACGAACTCTCCGTGGAGATTCGAACCCTCACCACCCTCCAGGCGTTCCGCAAAGCCCTTAAGACCTGGCTGTTCCGGCAGGCCTGGGGCTAAAGAGCTTCTGCTCCCCCTTCTCGAATGGTATGGTTGTTGTGTGTTTTAAATTCTGTATTGTTTGTTTGTCTTTTTTATCCCCTGTTTGTACCTCCTTTCCCTTGACTGAGTTGTGAGCCGCCCTGAGTCCCCTTCGGGGAAAAGGGCGGCATATAAATGAAATAAATCCTAATCCTAATTCTAATGACAAAATCCATTATATTCTTGGAGTGGATGTACTTCTGAATAAATATATTCCTCCAATATAATGGCCTCCCAATGAGTTACTCCCAGAGTTATTAGGTCAAGAAATCTGGAAGCACCACTTTGGGAAAGACTGAGGGATAACAGTGCAGTATAAATAACTGTGGAGAACAATCCCTTCTCAAATCAGATTGACCCAAACTGCTGAAAGGGGTAAATTTGTAAGTAAGGACAAGAACAGCGATTGGGGACAAAACAAACAATACAATAAAGCTTTTTCACTGGCTTTCAGTCATAATAATGGGCATTTCTAAACCAAGATCAAATTAACCATGAGTCATAAAAGCCATTGTTTGTACACGCTAGTTTTTTTTCGTTTTCTTTCTTTTTCGTTTCTGTTATAATTTTGCACCAGTGAGTTTAAAACCAATTTTGTTGTATTTAAGTACAATGACAATAAAGATTATACTTATAAATAAAACATCAGACTAAGATTATGGAAACCAAGACGTCACTAAGGCAAAAGGCTCATTAATTTTATCTACTACCTAAGGATGTTTTGCAGATAGGTGCAGTGGGGGGCTACTGCATGGTCACAAGGGTTCAGGCGAACCCTTAGTTCTGATCGTTGGCTGGACCCGCCCACCTACGTTCTATGCTATTCATTTATAGCTCACTTTCTGGTTTGTTGGCTGGCCCACTGCGTTTTGTACGGCCTTGCTGTTCTCACCGGAGCTGCCTGAGCTGATTAGGAGCCTGTTTGAAGCGCTGTTTCTCTCCGAAAGGGGTGCATGCGAGTGAAGCGCACATGTGAGCTCCCAACCAGCGAACCCTTTATTAAAGAAAGTGCAGCCCACCTCTGGATAGGTGACACATAAAAGTTTTAACTTTTATGCATGTTTAACACATGCATAAATGAGTGATACCAGTCACCTATCTTTGGACTACAGTATTTTAGTTCACAGGATTAAGGAAATGGAGGGACTACATGTGCAAAATAGAATACAAGATAGAAATACATGTGCAAAATAGAATACATGTCAAATACAAGAAGAATCACATGTTATTTAGAACCATATTGTGGTATTTAATTTATCCTATTAATATAATGCTACATTCAAGTATATTTCTAGCTAACTATAAACATAGATGATTTGGGACTTTTTATAGATAACCCTTGACTTACAACCATTTGTTAAGCAACCATTTGCAACCACGACGATACTGAATGAAGGGACTTATGATCTGTATCTGAAGTTGTAGCCACTGCAGTACCCGTGTGATCACATGATTCGAATTTGGGCAATCCACCCACCTTTATGACTAACCGCAGGAATTTTGCAACTGCCCCCACCTGCTGCAAGTAGCAACTCAATAATTCAAAATATAGCATATGGCAAATCAGTTGATTTCTACAAATATAGAGTTGTGATCTCTTGATGTTGTGAAACTATTATTTAAGCAGCACTAGAAGGAGAAAGAATTATCTTCCACATACTCTCCCTTCTTAACCTACAGTTGGGAGGTATGGCTTCATAGTCAACAATGCAACATACTATAGAATTACTTACAGAAAAGTAAGTTTCCTAGCTTTCATAATTAGCATTATTTGCCTGTTTCTTTTGCAATGTAAAATAAGGACTATTTAATAAGGATAGATTTATCAGTCACTTATTTTTCCTGTAAATTTTGATTGTTCACACAACATTTTGCTGCACCTCCAATCATCAAGAAAGTTATTCCAATACCAGACTTCCAAGTTTTTACCTGAATTCTCTCCAGAAATGCTGCTGTAAGGTGGTGGAAAATCATTTACAACTGGCAGATTTTCAACAGGTTCCTCCTCGTTCTGCAACTGAGAAGATTTTTTTCTTTAATTAAATGTTTCATCATTTTAAAAAAATCAATAAATGTTTTAAAAATATATAATTTTTTCAATCCTCCCTCTAAGAGAGATATAAATCACTTTTTAAAAATCAAGCTATTAATTCTTAGTAACTTTTTTCCTTAACATACTTTTATTTTTATTAAACATTTTAGTTCACAGCTAAATAGCATTGAGATAGCAAAGTAAACCAGCCTTTCTTGTATGCTTTTTGCTCTGCTGAAAAGTTCTTAAAATCTATATACAGTTGGGTGTTTGAGAAAGATACTGAACAAGTATATGAATAACACATGTAAAGTTAGGATTTACTGGGGCTAACATATAAATAATTCGTGAATATGGGACTCCTAATTTATATTTTTTTCCATGTATTTTCAAATTATTAATGCAAGTATTCTAAATCTTAACAGATATTTCTATCTGTGTCCCACATACCCTTTCAAGCAATCAATAAATCATCCACAATTGTTTGTTATTAGGAACAAGACTGCAAGATCTAAATTTACACAAAAGCATTACTTTCTAATCAGCATAGAAAAACTGGAATATGGAACATATGTTTCTATTATTAAACTGTAACTATGTAGCTTAATTCAGTGGAGCAAAAACTGCTCAGTCACCAGATGGCAATACATATGAGCTTACTGACTGCTGTTACCACTCCTCAAATTCATCCTGTTGCTATGGTAACACAGGGGAAATCTTCAAGATTTCTAGCAGCAGTGTGAAAGAGAGGATTATGGTAACATTGCATTACACACACACACACACACACCTGAATTTACATAAACATTTATCTTTATGTTTAGATATGCTTAAGGCAAAGTTGTATATGAACACATTATGTAGCACTTGCTAAAGAATACAGTAATTCTCTCCAGTTTATGGATACCACCTTCTGCCATCCTTATGGAAGAACACAGCACTGAGGTCAGCCCTTTAAGGTAGGTCAATTTGGGAAACAGGCAACACAAGTACCACTGAAACTCTATATTATTGATAATAGGCCATAATAACAAAACCTTAAAAATTTGAGTTTTTTCTCTGTGCTTTTTTATACCACATATAAGCAAGGCAGGCTTATATTGAGTTACTTTCTTAACCCTTCTTCTTTCCCAGTCTGAGTTGTTAGCTTAAAAGTTATTGCATTCCATCTTAAGGTTATCTACAAATCCCTGTACGATTACTCCCCCATCAGTCTTCCCTCCTGGGTTCAAAGAAGGTTCTGGTAGGTTGCTAAGGGAAATATCTACAGACTCATTCTCCCAACCTTACTTGGCAGCTCTCCAAGATCAACAAGTAAGTCCTGTTACTCAGAATCAGACAATTGGAAAATATCCCCCCCTCCTTTTTTTTGTACAGATAAATTTGGAGAGTTTATCATAATTGCTTCAGAAAGTAAGGAATCATCTTCATCCTAGTGATAATTGTGTATTGGTAGTGGTAGCACTTTTAAAAATATGGTTTATGTGGAAATTTCAGATGGAACTGGATGCCCAATGACTAAGATACTCCTAAAGCCTCTGCTATATCTAGAATCTATAATATATTCCATTTCACACTCTCTACCTCCCTGCCCCCACAGAGATTTTGAATGCAAGGCACAGAGGCTCCTCACAAATGAACAGTGACTAACAGAAGACCAGATAAACCTTTAGTGAAGCAGGCAATTGCAAATGAAAGGCCAATGGGTTTTCTGGGTAACTGGGAAGAGACCAATAAATCTAAAAAAAATTCCAGATTTTGATGGTAATGCAGAATGTAAAAACCTCGTAGGAAGCCAAACTACCACCAGAAGCTTAGCACCCTTTGCTTGTATGTATCTGCAATACATCTGTATACAGTCTTGGCCAAATCTGTTCCTTTAAGAGGAGCTGAGCAGTCTGCCTCTCCTGTAGAATGTCGAAAGCATGCATAACAGTAGATGCTGCAATTCTGGAGGGCAAGATGTGGGGTTGGTAGCAATAAATTGATTAAAAGGGAAATGTAACTTGGAGGTATATATTGAGACGTTACAGGCAAATTCAGTTTGGTTGTCCTGCTGATATCAGACATAGCACCTCAGGTATTGATTCACCTTTTTAAATTTCCATTTTATGACAGATAATTATATGGCAAATGAATTCAATTGTATAACAGGTTCAAGAGGGCATTCCAAAAGCGGATGTAGCAAAGGTGTCACACATTGCAGACACAGGGCCAGTTGGGGTGCTTGCTGGTCAATCTTTTCCACAAGTATAGGTTTCTCTAGTAATTGTGTAGACAATTTACGCTCTTGCACTGTGATCTCATCAGAATCTAAAATAGTGGAGTTATATTTCTAAGCGTGAAAGCGTAAAAAGAATAGCATGGATAATAAAATGTATTTACCTATTGTCAGTTGTCTGAGCTATTCCTAATAGTTGCCAAGATCTTGTGAGAGGAGCCTGTGACAAGTCTTCACTAGGTGTTTGGGCTCCACAGCACAAACACAACCAAAATCTTTCCTCTAATCCTTGTCTGTTGCAGACATGATTTCTTTATTTCTCTTATTTGCATGGATTCTCTGGAATTGGTGCCCAAGAGGGAGAACATTAGTGGTGAAGAAAGAATAAAACCTCCTCCACTTATTCTTTCCTCTGTGCTCAACTCCTCCAATGATCACACAATGCTGGAACAGTTCTTCCAGATTACCCAGCTTGCTGTATCTTATTAACATCTCTCAGTTCATCAGCAAGTCCTCCTATTCCACATTTCTGGCCTATAACTGAAATCCAACAGGAAGTAACATACCCTGCAATACCTTTGCTTTAGCTTATAAATCTCCTGATTTAGTGTTGCCCTCTTTGCTGAATTAACAAAAGGCAGTTCTAAAACTTTGCAGGAAGTTCTGGTAATTATGCAGCAATGACCATTGCCTTCAGTGAGAGGCACAGCCCATTAGGCAGTCTCTTTTTTTCAGCAGATTCAGAACAAAGATATCACTGGAGCAGTCTATAGGAATCAATGATGAGCTTCCCAGTTGAGCTGCCATGGACTAGTTTTTTGGTGTCATCATAGTTTTCTTGGCAACTGTGGCTGGTACCTTCAATAGCAGTAGCAATAGCAGTTAGACTTATATACCGCTTCATAGGGCTTTCAGCCCTCTCTAAGTGGTTTACAGAGTCAGCATATTGCCCCCAACAATCCGGATTCTCTTTTACCCACCTCGGAAGGATGGAAGGCTGAGTCAACCCTGAGCCGGTGAGATTTGAACAGCCGAACTGCAGAACTGCAGTCAGCTGAAGTAGCCTGCAGTGCTGCACTCTAACCACTGTGCCATCTCGGCTCAGAGGAAAAGCGATCTGTTTTTACCAGACTTTAATTTCTATTTCTTTGTTAGATCACTATCACGTTGCATGATTACATTACTTTAAGCTTCAGGTCACAGTCAGTTGTTCTGCTATTCTATGCAGAATTTAATGATACAATACATAATCCAGTGTTCCTTTAGTGACTGTAAGCCATCCAGATCTTTGCAGTCTCAAACATGATGTCTTTCCAGAGTCAAGATTAAGTTCTTTTGCTGAGATTTTCTCCAAACATGTTTCTTATTAAATAGTTCCATTTTTACTTCTGTCCACAAAATTATGTTGTAATGGTCTATTGAATCATGTAGTGGTGTCTGGAAAACTTGAGTGAAGCAGCAATGCGCTTGCTGGAAAACAGTGGTTTCTTCCTTGGCATCCTCTCACACAAACCACTCTTGTTTCTTCATAGTGGACCCATGAACATTGATATCAAGCAATTAGACAGGTATGAGACAAAGGAGCATGCCAAAAAACTGCCTTTATTTCTACCTACTCATTATCTTTTAAGGGGCCTGCCCTTCCTTTACTTGGGTTAGTAGCTCTGCAAAATACGCACACACATCTGGCTGGAAATTTTTTTTTGAGGAAAATAAATAGTAGTAGCAATAAGGAAAAGTTGAAGAGGGAAGACAATAGAAACAAAGAGATAAGGAACAAAAAAATTGAAAAAGGAATAATAATGTAATCCAGAAAGAGCCTAAGGCACCAAAGCTGAGTCCAGAGGTAACAGCAGTTCCAGAAAGGAACCTGTGGAACCAGCAGAATTGGCAGAGTAATAACAGCTCAACAAGAATAGCTGATAAATGGCTGAAGGTGAGTGGGAACAGAATGTTAGGCAGATCATTAAATACTGTAAGAACTTGGGGAAAAATAGGGATAAGGCTTTAAGAAGAATCTCCCCCCCTCCCCGGTGTGTGTTTGTGTAGATTTGGGCTTCTGGCTGGTACTTTTACACTCCTCCAAATCAGATCCATCAGATGAAATTTCTCAGAGTACTATATTCCTAATTCTTGTAGTGACTTGAATGACCATTCCTGGGAAAAGGAATGATGATGTTGAATATTTTTCCACTTGTAGATTATCTGCTTCACCATGCATTAATGGAAGCTGAACTATGTGGCAATGTTTTGTAGCATTAGCATCAAAGATACTTTATCTGTAGAAAAGGAACTAATGGTAAGACATTTTACTGAACAGCTTCTTCCCAGGAGCTATGAGGAAAATACAGTGAAATTATGGGTAAAAGGATTAGAGATTTTATTTTGTAGAAGGCATAAAAGTGCATCCAACTCCTCTCATATGTGCATCTTTACATGCTCTGCTGCAACATAGGTTTGAGGCTGTCTCTCAGAATTCAACAAAAACATATTTATAAAATTTAGGTGCCAATCCAAACACTTTTAGATATTTTGCAGAAAATATCTAAAAAGAATAAATTCCACAAAAAAAACCAATGTAATATTAGGTTTGCACCCATCATCATTTTGAAAATATATATCTTTAGGTATATGTTGTGCTAATTACATATACAAAGGGTACTAAATATGGATTTTAAAAAATCATATTTTTTAAAAAAATCAATAAAATTTCTTCTCCAAAAATATGAACATTTTATCATTTAGGATTTTGCTAGACAAAGGAAACTATATGGTACGTAAATTATGTCATTAATTATCATGTGTTCAAAGAATAACCTCAAAATCTAATAAAAAAACTTCTGCCTTCAAGATGTTGGCCAAGAAACAGACAAGATAACAAAGAATCCCATTTTGAAAATGGGACAAATGCATTTTTAGATGATCGTGAATGTTAAATTACTACCATGCAAACCAACTCTTAACAACTAATCGATTTTAAAATAAAACTACAAAACAACTGCAACCTAATACAAACCCAACATGAGTATAAGTCCCTTAGAACAACAGGACATATTTCTGAATGCATAACTTAACAACCATTCAAAATTATACTGGACACCCTCCTCCAAAATGTACTTACAACTTGGTTCCAAAATTCTACCGGCCAGGGTTCCCCCAATAGTCAACATTTACTTATATGCCTTCCACCTCAACATGACTTCATTTTGGGGTCTCAGTAACCAGCCTGCATTTATGGCCATTTGCAGAGTCCCATGATCATGTGACTGCGATTTATGATGTCTTTGCCCTAAACTAGCATTTACTTCGTTTTCAGCAACATCATCCCATAGAAAACAGTCAGTTTGCTTAATAACTACAGCATTTGTTTAACAACCGCCACAAAAAAGGTTGCAAAATGAGTCTTGTGACATGGTGACCCACTTTATGACTATCACAACTTAAAAGTGTAATGGGTAGGGCCCATTATGCTCATAAGTCAAGGACTATTTGTATGTAATATTGTGCTATATATCACATAAATAGTACCTCTGGTTTTTTTCCCAGCAAATTCTATTGTTTGGGAACCATGCGCAGCTATTGTTCTAAAACAGCATTATTCCAGGCCTCATCACAATAAAGCTGTTTTTATAGCCCCACTGTTATTGAATCCAAAAAATATTCGCCTAAATTCCTATGAAGTATACATTTTTTATTAATACATAATTTCCAAAAATATTTTCAGAATTATAAAAAGTTAAATGGAAAGTAGACACACAACTGTGAACATAACTGAAGCTAATGCTTTCGTTTAGCTTCACTACTATAAACTTAATTATATTTGCAGTTCAGTCCCAATACATATTGCCTTAGTCCTCAACTACATATAAATATATAAGGAAATTTGGGAACCATCTAAGTTCACTAACCCTTCAAAAAAATTCCCACTACCCTCAGTTAAAAAACAATACACGTCAATTTTACGAAATACAGTAACTTCAAACAAAGATAAAATAATTATGGATTCAAAAGTCCATTGATTCCAGAAACAATCCTGGATGTTTACATTCTTGCAGAAAGAACTGGTGCCAAATCTGTTTTCTGGACTTGCAACTTCTACTTAAACATTGGATAAAAAATATGGTGAGGGAGTCCTTTCTGCAATTGGTGTCTATCATTTCTGAAAGAGACTTTGTTGATGGCCATTCATGCCTTTGTTGTCTAGACCACTATACACTAATGTTTGTACATGGAGTTATCATTAAGGCCCATCTGGAAGTTTCAGTTGTTCATTATGTGATGACCCAGGGTATTATGGCTAGGTCTAGATTAGCCCATCTAACATCACTAATATGGGATCTGCTTTATCTATTAACATATGAATGCAATTCAAGGTGTCAGTTGTCACCTTTAAACCTCACATGGTTCAGATATTGGATATTTCTGACACCATCTATCCCAGGATGATTCATGGAGGGGGAGATTTGCTAAGAGTTCCTCTACCAAGGAATTGTAATTTGCAAGGACCCCATAATCAAGCTTTCTTAATGATACCCTGCCAATAGTTGTTAGTTTCTCAAGAGTCATTTTAACTAGAGAGGCATACAAGACAGAACAAATAAATATATGAAGAAATGAAACATCAAGATTTCCATACAAACGACTTAACATATCATTTCTCCATGATTTCTCACCAACATAGTTCCCTTTTAAGCCATAAATCTCTTTGATTTCTATGTCAGCAAGCATGTTTTAAATCATGGTTTTGTCATAGCTAGGTTAGCATCTAGCCAACCTTGGCTAAAATAAGCAAGGTCAAATCTGGTAGACTACAATGATATTTTTTTAATAAATAAAAAGCTCTAAAGAAAGCAACAGTTAACTAGTTCTGTATTGTTACATAAAAACATGTTGGACATGTCTCAGTATTAGCTGGTTCTCAACTTACGATGATAATTGAAATCTAAACCATGTTTGTGAGTTGTTAAATGAGTCACCGTGAGACTATGCTCAATTTGACCTTTTTGTGACAGTTAAGTGAACTCAGTGGTTGTAAAGTGAACACCATGATCATGAAGCAAATCCACTGCTGTTGTGCAATCAATTATAAGTCAAGGACTACCCGTAATCAATAGCAGTTGACCTTTGACTAAATCTCAACCTGAATTAAATTGACTTTAAAACAATTTGGGAACTTTTAACATTGACACAGGATTTCTCCAAAACAGACAAAATTAAATAAGAACCCTCTAAAGCACGGCTGTCAAACTCTCAGCCCATGGACCAATGTGTCACATACTGGACACACCCACATCTGGTTTAGCAAAGGGGGGAAAAGTCACAATATGCTACATGACAACGCCATGATGACATGAGTTTGACATCCCTGCTGTAAAGAACCAAACAATGTGTTATTTCGACTGAATATTTTTCAGTATGTTTCCAATTAAAATTAAAGGTATGGATTTAAAAAAAAATTAATATAAAATGGCATTCTGTTCAATAAAACCTAAATATACTTATTTGAAATTTAGCAGGCTTAAGCCCCACAATAGTTTCTACTTGCACAGATTCCTTTCAGTTTATCAAGAAATTAAAAAACACATTTCTCTTTTTAAAAAATAAAAAATAAAAGCCAAGAAGTACTATAGTCTACATTTATTTTTCAGAAATTTGGCAGGTCTTTCATTCAGAAGCACTAACTTTCGTGAAATGTCTTTTAAAAAAATAAAGAACAAAAAATTACAACTAACTTCAAATGATTACGTTAAGTGTAATATTTAAAAATTTGGATTCAGGGTCCAAACTGAAATGAGTGTTTTCAAATCAGCAAATTAGTTCTGTACCTAATCTTGCAATATGTATATATCAGCTTTAAACCCTCCAAAACTATCAGCTAAACAAAGAGACATCTATTTAATTACACTTCGTAATTACAAAATCTCAAAAGGCAATGTGATATTCTCTTGGGGTTCTAACCTGCAAGACCCTTCGGTAATAACAAGACTTTGCGAACAATAATTTCAAATGAATACCGAAACTACAATTGAAATCCAATTAAATGATGCTAATGATATGAGATGCAGGCAATTGTCTAGCAACACTTGGTGGGCCACAATGTTCCCATCCCAGATTTAGATTAAGAACGCTGATCCCAGATCTTTCGTTAACGTATTTAGCTGAATGTATTCTTCATTTTTGATACAATTACCATACAGTAATTGTAATACCCAATGCTGTATTTCAATACATCCTTTTTTTTCTGATAGTCCATTAAGGCAGGGGAACCAGCTGGCTTATTTAATTTGAATTTCACATCTGTAAATGTAAGAGTTCTGGAATTCAGTGTTTTACTATTTGGATATGGGAGAAACTCCAGAGATGTTAAGAATTAGGTCTCCCAACAATTTGCTACCTCCATCATATCCTTACGGCAATTAATTACTCCAGCTAGCACAACTACTAGCACAAGGACTAGCTTGCCTTCACACTCACAATCAGCGCCCATTAAATTCTCCATCTATACAGGATGAAGAATTTATAAGGCCAAACGGACGAACCTCTTCTCCTTTCACCGCTGGCTTTAAATCACCAGGGCTTATGATACTTCTACTGCGTAACACCCTAATCTTAAATCATCCATCCTTACAATATGGAGTCGGTCAGTAACCAAACCGGCCACGGATGCACAAACCGAGAACGCCGTTTATTTAGGACAGGCGTTTTCATCTTTTTTTTTTCTACCTTACGATTCAAATCTTACACCAAAGGCTGGGGGAAGAGGAATAAAATTGCCTTTATCGTCGGGTTTCCGAAGGGAGTAAGCAGATGGTTGGGGGTGGGTGGGGGAAGCATATTCTCTCTCTCCCCCTTTGGCCTTCAAAACTTAACACACCAAGTAAAAGGGGAGGGAAACCGGATGCGCGATTTAAAAGTTGGGGGGGGGGAGGAAACGTTGGAGTTGCCTTAGAAATCAAGAGGCCAAAATGGAAGCAACGAGAGAGAGAAAACATATCTTATCGGGGGAGGGGGGAAAGGACACGACTGAAGCGTTGAAGGCTTCCTGGCTTCTAAGCCGGAGGGAGCTTTTCAAAGCGCCTTTCGCCGCCTCACAACACCCCCCTCGCCCCAACACACCCCGCCGCGGCCTAAGGGACCGCGGCTCTCGCGTGAGCCGCCTTGCCCAGTTGCGAGCCGCTTCTTCCTCACCTGCTGGTATCGGCCGCCGCCGCCGTTACTGCCGGGCTCGGCCGCCGCCATAGCTCTGGGGGAAGAACCGAGCGAGGGCCAAGAAGGAGGAGGGGAGCTGCCTGGGGCGGCGAGCACTTTGAGGGAGTGGGCGGAGGCCCGTCAGGGACGGCTTAATGACGCTTCCGTCCCCCGAGGTCCTTGCCGGTGCTAGGCTTGGAGGAGGAGGGTTTGACGCTTGAGAAGGAAGGCGGCGGCGGCGGCAGCAGCGGCCACCCGGAGAACTCCCTGCTGCTACTGCTGCCGAAGGCCCGGCCCCTCCCCTCCCTTCCAAGCCGTCACGCGCTGCTGCTGCCACCTCCTCCTCCTTCTCTTCTTTCTTAGGTTCTTCCGCTGCTCGGCATTTTCAGCCACTCAGCAGTCTAAGGGGGAAAACCCACCGGACCTCAGCAGAGGTTGGTGGAAACGATCCCCCACAAGATCTCCTTAGTTCCGCCTGGTGATCTTTTCCCATCCGAAGGGGGAATTGTCTTAGAAAGAGTGCAGAGAAAGAGCAACCCAGATGATTAGGGGACTGGAGGGTAAAAACATAGGTGAAGAACGGTTGCAGGAACGGGCCTTGGCTAGTCTAGTGAAGAGAAGGAGGACCATGGTAGTCTTCCGATTCGAGAGGTTGTCACAGAGAGGTGGACCTGTTTTCCAAAGCACCTGAAGGCCAGACAAGGAACAATGAATGGAAACTGGTCAAGGAGAGATTCAACCCAGAAATAAGGAGAACATTTTCTGACAATGAGAGCAATCAACTAATGGAACAGCTTGCCTTCGGAAGTTGTGGGAGAAATGGTGTAGGGTCTCCTGCTTGGCCTGGGGGGGGGGTTAGACTAGATCAGTGTTTTTCAACCACTGTGCCGTGGCACACTAGTGTGCCGTGACATAGTGTAAGGTGTGCCGTGGGAAAAACACTTTATATATAGTCAATATAGGCACAGAGTTAAATTTTTTTAACATTTTCTAATGGTGGTGTGCCTTGTGATTTTTTTCATGAAAAAAGTGTGCCTTTGCACAAAAAAGGTTGAAAAACACTGGACTAGATGACCTACAAGGTCCCTTCCAATTCTGTTAACCAAGTGCCATGCTCTGGGCATCTCTTGAGGAGCCCTGCCCAAGATGGACTTTTTAGGGGCATGATTGGATACATACATGGCCCGATTGTCTCCATCCTTGCATTTGACTCTTTTTCCAGACAATGCACACCTGTGTTTACTGGTAGTCCTCGGCTTATAGTCTTTCATTCAGTAACCCTTCAAAGTTACGGCAGTGAAAAAAGGCAGTTTTTCACACTTAAGGCTGTTGCAGCAGCCCCATGGTCACTGATCCAAATTTGGATGCTTGGCAACTGGCATGCATTTATAATG
This sequence comes from Thamnophis elegans, assembly GCF_009769535.1. NCBI lineage: Eukaryota > Metazoa > Chordata > Lepidosauria > Squamata > Natricidae > Thamnophis > Thamnophis elegans. Next base: position 82,262,943 of record NC_045542.1, read on the forward strand.
GTTGCGGTGTCCCAGGTTCTTGTGATCATGTTTTACAACCTCCTGACCAGCAAAGTCAATGGGGAAGTCAGATTCACTTAACAGCTGAGGTACTAACTTAACAACTGTAGTGATTCACTTAGCAACGGAGGCAAGAAACTTTGTACAATGGGACAATTTAACTGCCTTGCTTAGAAAATGGACATTTTGGGCTCAGTTGTGGTCATAAGTTGAGGATTACCTGTACAAGGTGGAATTCACTGTAGAGCTCCTGAAACACTGTCGTTAGTGTGAAAAATAGAGCTACTGTATTAGGGTAATGTGATCATCTTCGGGCCAGACCTCCATCTGTGTGAAAAGTGACAAAAATTTAGGGGCGTAAATTATGGGAGTACCAGCCAAGTCATCCATATGAATATGAATGAAGTAGTCCAGGAGTAAAACATCTGCAAAAGATTTAATAGATTAAGAATACTTTATATTTCATATTTTTGTTTATAATGCATTCTCCAAGACATTAGAAAATGTTTCTCTCTTTGGGTACCTTCGTTGCATTTTATTTGGAAATGGTACTCAACATGATGAATACAAATTTAAAAACTAAAAAATATGACTAAAGACATACAGACAAGTTAAATTAATATCCACCTCAGGAAAAAGCCAGGTTCCATCTAAATTTTATAAGATTGTGCAGCTAAATATTGTCTTTATCAATTGAACATAAAAAGGAGATAATAATTTGACATTCCTGGCAAGCAATAGTTGTCTGAGCAGTTGCACCAAAGCGCTGTTGTTGTTCAGGGTGTGTCAGTGCCTGGGGGGTCAGAAAGTTAAATGACTATTGAGTGGCTTGTGTATATTTCTTTGATGAGTTCATCTTCAATAAACATTGTTGGTTTTTATTTTGCTAAATTTGTTTTATTGTAATGTAGTATTAAAGCGCTTTCCTGTGGCATTTGTGAAACATACAGTCAAATAATTTAATTTAAAAAAATAATGAACTCACATTCTACTATCTTGAGTTATTGTCAAATAAATCCATTATGAAGACAGGACTAAATGGACTTTCTTTGAAAATGTTAAAGTTCAGCTAAGCTTTTCAAAAAGAAAGTTAATGGCAACCTGTCACCTGTTGCTTAGATGTTCCGTCTTTTTTTCCCATAAGGACCGATTTTTGTGGTATTAGCATTGTCTGATGTGCAGAATGCAAGATATGAGAAGTCTACTGAAATTCAAAAATATTTCTACAGGGAGAAGAAATTGGAAAACCTGCAGCACTTTAAGAATTGAATGATATTGTTCAATTGGCTATGAAATGACAAGTCATGTGACAGGAGCAGTGAATACAAAAGCAGGAGAAGGTCTTGAAATATGTTAAAATAAACAGCGCTGACTGCTTCAACACTATACAAAGATTTTGTGGCAAGCCCTATTAGTTTTTAAGAAAACCAACTTTTCTGCCATTGGACCAAATGCAACAAATCTGACATTTGATTGGTACTTCATTGTTAAGTCTAATTAAAAACCTAACAGTTGACATCCATGACTGAATACCCCTGATGTTCAAGGGCAGGAATGAAATAGCAAGGTTCATTCCAAAAGCCTTTTCCACCTCCCTCTTATAGAAAGACCATGGTAGAGATTCAGGCCCTGCTTGCTACCAGACATAACTGGTGACTCTTGAATTAAAATATCTGATCAGCTATGGAAGCTACTGAGGATACACTGGGGATTTCATTTATTGGGGAATAAGCTTCAGTGTTTTTACTGCTATATTTAAAAGCATCGGCCATTTCCTCATCAGTGATTTATTGTATTAAGCAGCCATCACTATCACTGTTCTACAAGCACAGCAAAGATTGTATGATGCTATAAAAATAAATAAAAGTAAAGCCTTCTAGTTGGGCTCAAATTCTGGTGGCCTTATGGAGAGATCCATGCATTTTCTTGAGAACAAGGTAGGAATGGTTGACTATCTAAAAGAAAGTCAAGAGATTTTCAGCTTTTATTTTTTAGAGACACCTTATTTGCAAAAGGACCAGCAGAACCCACAGAATCTATGTTTTTGTCTAGAAAAACAGAACCTATAATTTATTTACATTACAGTTCTCATGACAACTATTGCTGTAGGTTGACAACTTTTATTTTGGTTTGTTTTACTAATATTATAAACCAATCTAATCTCCAGCACCGGGGAATATCAACCTCAATATATCACGTTTCTTTATTCAATGCGTTTCCTTTCCTTTTCTCAGCACAATAAAATAGCAGGTCCCAACAACAGACACCCAATCATCCTTTCCTACTTAGGGAACACCTCTGCAGAACCCCCCACAAGCCAAATTAAAAGAAACTGAATCCTCTTTACAGATGTTAGGAAAGAAATGGCCATCATTCAGTCAGTTGTTCTGTTCTCCCCCTTTGTGAGATTTTCAGCTGTTTGAAAAAACAAGCAACAAGGAGACTCAGAATGGGAACTTATCCCAAAGGTGCTTTTCCAAGAGGCAGCTGGACTTTTTTGTTGTTGTTTTTTTTCTTTGAAGACGTTTGGCTTCTCATCCAAGAAGCTTCCTCAGCTCTGAATGAAGTTTCCTGGATGAGAAACAAAACCTTTTCAAAGAAAAACAAAAAAAAAGTCCAGTTGCCTCTTGAAAAAGCACCTTTGGGACAACCATGACCCTGGATGACTGAGAATCTCCATACAGACAATGGGAACTTATCTACGCGCCCGTAAAAGAAGACAAGGACGGTCGCAAAACACAATCTGGATGTCTCCTAACTTTCTAGGAAGGGACAAATTGATGAGGCCGGAAAGGAGCCCAGCTGCTCGGAGGTAGAACCCCGAACGCCTGGAGAATCTTCAGATCCTTCGACAAGAAACAGAGGAGCAGAAGCGCTCCAAGCCGCTCCAAGCCGCAAAGAAGGCGCCACGATGAAAGGTGCAAAGACTCCTCTTGCGCGGATCCGGGGAGGAGGAGCGCAGGAAGTCGCCGGGGGGCGGCGACAGTCGAGGAACGCTGCGAGCTCAGCGTTTTGTGTTTTGTTTTTTTTACATGTGACGGGATGAGGTCATAAGAAGGCGGGCCCAGTGGGAGCGAGTGGCCGCCGAGGAGAGGTGAGTGGCAAGGCAGGTTGCTCGAATCGGGGCCCCCGGGAGTTGCTTTCCGCGCGCCTCGTATTCGCGGCCCGGAAAAGCGGCGTTTCTGCGGAGGCGCAGGAGGACTTGTTTTAAACCCGGGGGGTGGCTGCGCCTCTTGCCCCCAGAGCCCCTTTCCAGAGCGCGCTTGAGAAACTTCCTTCCTCCTTTGCTCCGCTTCTATTTTCCTCTCTTCGTGAAACCTCGTGACTTCTTTCCCCGAGGGGTCCCGTTCGGCTTCCTTCCCTTTAACAATCTCTATGGCGCCAGTATTATCAGGAGGAATCTAGGAGGACTTTTTCAGAGGTCTAAGCTTTCCTGAACCCACAACTTGCTTCAGGGCAACCAGACTCCTCTTTGAGTGTTCAGGCCAACTCTGAAGAGCTTAACAAACACAAATGGGTGGTTAACACCAATGTTCCCTCTAATTTTTTTTCAGTGTGAGCAGAAAAATATAGTGTTTGAGCGGCATATTTTCATGCCTGAGCACCTGAATTTTTTTCACAGATGTCACCTAAGACAACAACAAAATCAGTATTATTTGAAACTCATGTATGTTTATTTATGTTTATTCAAGGTACCCGCTTAATTAAAAGTGTTATATAATATCAGTATCACTTAACAACGCTCCTGCTTAGCAACCAAAATGTTGGCTCAGAAAGTCTGGCATTTGAAGCACGCAAGTCTTAAAGCTGTTGTTACAAGACCCTTGCACCCCTAACCCTTTAGGGGAAAAAACCCCAGGGGTCTTCAAACGTGACAGCTTTAAGACTTGTGGACTTCAACTCCCAGAATTCCTCCCTGAGGGGAATTATATATGTGGACTGTTTCATAGTTACATTAGAGAACTGCATTGTTAGAACTTAGCACAAGAGATACCTTTTATCTGAAAATCCAAATAGAGTAAACCTGCTATTATCCCAGAGCAATAATGTCATTTGTCCCAATCTGTTTTACGAGTCTGTATTAAAATAGATAGAAATATTTTCACTAAATTTTATAGATCTATATTTCAGGAACCTATCAGAAGTTAGGGCAAGATAAGAGTGGAAGAATGAATTTTGTTGCAGGTCATGGGGATTTTTTCAGCATCTTAAAAGTGGAGCGCATGTGCATTGAACTAGCAATACCCATTTAATAACAAAAGGAAATGGCTGAATTAAATTTGGTAAAGTTGCAAGCGAGCTGTAAAAAGCTTGTGGTTTTTAAAATCAGAGAATCAGAAGGGATACTGGAGGTCTTCTAGTCCAGCCCCTTGTCCAAGGCAGGAGTCTTTATATCATTTGAGACAAATGGCCATCCAGTCTTTTGAAAACCTGTAGCAAATGAATTAAGATTCCATTGATTTTAATTGTTCTTACTGTCAGATTTCTCCTTATTTCCAGCTTGAGTCTCCTTCTGACAAGTTTCCATTGCTTCTTGTCCTGTCCTCAGGTGCTATTGCTGCCACCTCCTCCTCCTCCTCCAACAGCACCAACACATTTGCTGCCCAGCGCTGCGGCTGAGGTGAAGCCGCCAAAGCTCCCGCTGGCGCCCCCGCAGCGTTGGGCGGAAATCCGGCAGTGCTGTTGGAGGAGGAGGAGGCGAACCAGCCTGCCACCGCCGGCCACCGCCAGCCCCGCCGCTCTTCCCACCCCCTTCCCAGCCCCACAGTCCAGCAGTCGCAGCAGAAGCAGCCCCGGGGCTCCGCTGCCGCTCCCCACATTTTCTGGACGGGGTCTTACAGGAAGGAATCCCCCTTTGAAGAGCACGGCTCTTCAAAACAAGTCTGGGGAGGTCCTTTGCAGGCGGCCAATTCTAGCCGCCTGCAAAGGACTTCCCCACGTTTGCTTTAAAGAAATCTCTGCGCGGCAGTTAGAAACTGCTGCGCGGGGGTTTCTTTCCACGTGCGCGGCCACACAGCCGCGCACCTTAGAGGGAACAGTGGTTAACACATAACAGCTTTCCATTGATAAAATGCTGATAATCAGCGACCTACAGAATAGAATAGAACGGAATGCAAAAGGAATAGGAATAAAAATTTAATTGTCACTTTGAATGCACACTAATCGGCATAAATTACAATGAAATTTTGCATACAGCTCTCAAAGGGTCATCACCTCCTATATTCACTACATAACCATGGATAAATAAATAAATAAATACAAAATTATGCATATACCACATCAATGACACAGAAAAACAACTGTGTAATTCAGATGTATAAATAACCACCGTCTCTTCTCTCTCTTTCACCATTGCTCAATTTAAAATCCTACCTCAGTTTACCTGTCCATGCTTCTGATCCCAAAAACTTATTAATATGTTCCAGTTTCAGTCTAAAGTGCTGCCAGACCCCTTCTGATTTCTGGATACCATAGCACCATTTATGCTTGATATTTTTGGATACTATAGCACTCTTACAATGTCAGCAACTTTTACAATCAACTTAACCAGACTCATTGCATAAAAGACTTTGCTGCTTTTCTAACCCATTCATTTATGAATGGAAGTGTGGTATTTAACGAATGCTGATGGTAGCTGTAAGGTCTGCATTTGCAGCAAAAGTCACAGAAGTATGGATGATATTGCTAAAAACCAATGGATTTTTATGGCTCCAGTGTTCAAGGAGCACTGTCCATTCTGTGTAATGTATGAAGTGTGAATCTTAATTACAGGAAAGAGGAGACAAGTTGTAGCATATTAAAATTGCACATAATAACAAAAAGACCAGAACACTTCCTCATCAGCAATCAACACCCAGATGAGCAGATATTAACACCAAGATTAACATAAGACCAACAAGAAGCAAATCATACACAAAGTAAGGAACTGCCAAAGAAGCTCACAGTAAACAACCCAACCAAAGAACCACTCCCATTTACACTGAAAGGGCAAGCTATTAGAACATGGGTGTCAAACTTGATCACATCATGTGATGTCACGTGACATATCACGACATTATTATTATTTTTGCCTTTGTGGAGCATGGTGGACGTGGCCTGCATGTGAGGCATCTGGTCTGTGGGTTGCCAGTTTGGCACCCCTGCATTAGAATATAAAATAAGAGCAAACTCCACTCGCTAGTAGCACTGATGTTACCTAGTTTGGGTAATGAAAAATCTGTAGTAAAATAACTAAACTCAGGGATCCTTCACAAATAACGTTGTGCTGCTCTTTAACTTTTTCAGAACAATGATCACATCTGTCAAGTATTTGGGGGAGTAAGAAGCTCTTAGATAGAATACTATTTGAAGACAGTATAGGTAGTCCTCAACTTACAATAGTTTGTTTAGTGATTGTTCCACGCTACAACGGCACTGAAAAAAGGGACTTACAGACATTTGTTACACATACAGTACCCCCATGGTCACATGCTCAAAATTCAGACGCTTGGCAACTGACTCATATTTATGATGGTGCAATGTCCTGGGATCATTTGAGCACCTTTTGCAAACCTTCTGGCAAGCAAGGTCAATGGGGAAGCCAGATTCACTTAACAAACGCATTACTAACCTTGCAATTGCAGTGATTTACTTAACAACTGTGGCACAAAAGTTATAAAATGGGGCAAAACTCACTTAACAAATGTTTCACTTATCAACAGAAATTTTGGGCTCAATCGTGGTCATAAATAGAGGACTACCTGTAATGTTTATATCTACATAAATAGCCATTCCTGCCTTCACATGTTGTTTAGTTTACAAGTGAAATGTATAATCCGAACATTCTTCCAAAATTGCAGGTTACAATGAAGCTTATAATTCTAGAAAATTACAATGAGGCCAGTGAATGGGCTGCAAAGTACATTAGGAACAGAATAATCCAGTTTAATCCAGGACCAAATAAATATTTCACTCTTGGACTTCCCACTGGTAAGTTACAAACTTCAGTTCGTAGGAGGTGAGCTATGGAGTCATAATTTACTCTGGTCTAATTCAGATAAAAGACTGTCTTGCTAGTGTTATGATCAAGCTGTCATTCTTTACACAGGATGTTTGTCATAAATGATTATTAGGTGACTAATATTTTGGAAGGCAGTTTGTTTTCTCAAATTTAGAAGAAAAAACTTTACATGGAAATAATTATCAAGAGCTTGCAATTTTGTTTGAACACGTGGACATTTAATTGGGATACACATTCAGCAGACTTTTATACACTTTACTTCTAGACTACACAAATCTGTCATGAACATTCTCACATTTAGATGCCTGTAGCAAGTCTGGCTAGATACTTTGCTAATGGGCTGAGCAGACTTTACATATTTTTTGACACTACAGTTTGATACGTCACTAAAATAGTAAAAAATAAAACATCCAGCCTCTGTATTAATAGTCCATACAATTTTCATCATCATAACAATGCTTGCATTGCTATAATGGTAGATGGAATTAGATGCCTTTTTAATTTAATTTTTAATGCACTATTCCCAACAAAGCTCCACTGTTCCTGTGACATGTACGCTTTTTTCTCCATAACATTTAATAATTTACCTCAAGCCATACTTTGTGTTACTGATTGGAAATGGAGTTGGAATGAAACATATTCTTTTACAAAATGCATGTGCCTATCTTTTCCAACAAAGACATCATATTGTGAGGCATAATTTAAATTTTCCTTTTTCTTTCTTTCTTTTTTAATGTGCAATCATGTCTGATTTACAGTGATTGACTGACCAAGCTCTGTAGTTTTCTTGGATTTTTCAAAATTGGTTTGTCATTGCCCCTTTCCCAGGGCTTAAAGAAAGTGACTGGCCCAAGGTCACCCAGCTGACATTGTGCTAAGGCAGGACTAGAACTCACAGTTTCCCAGTTTCTAACCTGATGCTTTAACTACTGCACCAAACATCTTCCCTAAAATCTAATAATTTAATTCTGGACATTAACTGTTGTTTCATTTCATTGGTTATTGTTGAAGGGAACGGGGGTCCCTGTGCTGATGTTTACTGTCAGATGAATAAGATTTATTGTAACTAAGAAACAGGATGAGATTGTTTTTTCTCTGGCTCTCTATTTCTGGATCACTTTGCCACTACCTGTTATTTTAGTCTATTCTCTTGTGTTGTAGTATTGAATCATACCTTTGTTTCTACATTTGGCCGTTTATCGTTTGCATAGTAAAGAACTCATTAGGTAGGAACACTGATCCCAAATTCCTGTCTACTACATCATTCCAGAGATATAAAAAAAATATATTCATTTCATGAATTACATGATGAATACATGCATTCATCAGCAATCCTCTGAAGAATGCTTCACCATTAACCACAAAGAAAGGGTCACTGGCAGTGAAGGCTGTTGCAGTTTTGAAGATCTTGATGAAGCTGTCGCTGAGCTGAAGAGCATGTGTGGGCCATTGTTTCTGTAGTCACATTAACCATTGCAGTTGTCAGTTAAATAAATGCCTTTTGTGTAGTACAACCTTTGTTTTCATGGATGGTGTATTGCTTCCTTTGCTTTCTAGGAAGTACCCCATTAGGATGTTACAAAAAACTGATTGAATATTGTAAGAATGGAGATCTCTCTTTCAAATATGTGAAAACCTTCAATATGGATGAATATGTAGGTGAGTCCCCTTCATATTCAAAGCTGTAGGGAGGTGTCGTCATCTTTTATATTTCTTGTCAGTACATTTTCTTTATTACATACAGGTAAAGATGAACTTATTTCTACATTGTAGTTTGGCGAGTCAAAATCTGAGTTGTGAACTATAAACTCATATATCATCTTTTAGCAGTAACCCATCTGAGCAGAAGTAAACCATTCTCTTAGTATTGTGGCCCACCAGCGGAGTTGGCAGCATAGTCAGACAGTGAAGATGTTGGGGAGGAACATGGGCCAGTCCTGGAGGCTGGGGAAGGCTCGAACAAGGGCTCTGCGTCGGAGGCAGTGATGGGGCCAAGGCTGTCTGGCAGTTCTCAGCTGCCTTTGGAGATAGACAGCAGTGAGGCAGAGGAACAGCTGGAGCCTGTTCCCAATGTGTGCATGCACAGAGCTGCCAGAAGAAAAGAACAGCTAAGAAATCAGGGTAACATGGGAGTAAAGCCACAGGTGGACGGTGAATGGCCCCTCCCATAGGAAATAAAAGAGGAGCGAAAGGAGAGTGGGCTTTTGCAGGAAACAATTCATTTGTTCGTTCGTTCCTTCCTTCCTTCATTTGTTTGTGCGTTAGTTCGTTTCAGGAGTGTGAAGATCTGTCCGTGAATCTCAGAGACTCTGCCAAGTCTTTCATTGCACAGCACTTTATTTGGAAAATATTTACATGGCAGCTTTCCAAGCTAGATAAGGTCTGTGGTCATAAATTCACCTTTGAAAGACTGTTTACCAGGCCTTTGCTGAATGTGAATGAAAGGAATTCACATTCGTTTAATAAAAGGGGTTTTGTCGTTAGCAAGTATACAAATGATAGTACTAATCTATCTTAAAATACTTATTTATACAATTATACATAATTGTATAAATTATGTGATCATTTATAGAAAATAATAAGATATAGTTATTGAAAGTGTAAGCTTCTGAATATTTCTCTTTAAGGTATCATCTGTGAAAAACAATGGGCAGACAAATGAGTATCCAATTGTAGAAGGAAGAAAGGAAGCACTTTGAAAGGTTAATTCAGGCTAGGCCACCTAAGATCCTTCAAAGGATCTTGAGGATGAGACAGTCCTAAACTGACTCTTTTTGACTCTACCCTTTCCAGACTCATGTGTAAGAAGAAAGCTAGGATGGTTGTTCTTTCTTTGATTCTGATAAAAATTGTTGAGAGATACCCTCTAGTTCAGTGAGTGGCGCTCTACCCAGCTGGAGAGGGGGTTTGCCGGGCGGCTGCTCATGAACATGGTCACCTCATGGCTGCTTCCCTGATGCTGTGCCTGGCTCTTCGGGAGCCCGCTTGCAAGGGAGTGGCCGCCCGGCAACCCCCCTCTCCGGCCAGGCAGAACGCCACTCCTCAACCTAGTGGTATCCCGAAGGCGGCAAGCAATGTGAGCGCCTCCCCCCCCCGGTTCCCGGCTTGGCGCCTTCAGAATACCTCTAGGTCGGTGAGCGATGCTATGCCTGGCCGGAGGGGGGGGGTTTGCCAAGGGGGCTTATTTTCGGGGGTGGGCTGATATTTTTGCCCACGTGAAAAATGTGGCAAGGCATTAGTTTCAGGACAGGTCGTATTTTCGGGGAAACACGGTAGTTCTGGGTGCACAACTCCAGCTAGCAGCTGCTCTGTAAGAGCTCAGCAAGCTATCTTCCCCAGCTTGCTACCAAATCATTTTTAACTGGAATTGCCAGTGGCCAAACCTAAAACCTTCTGCATATGGAACAGTAATTTTCTACTGTCCTTTCAATATTACGGATAGAAAGATGAGACATAAATAAATGAACTAAAAGCAATCACATGCCAACACACTATTCTCACAGGTCTTCCAAGGGAACATCCAGAGAGTTACCATTCCTTCATGTGGAATAACTTCTTCAAGCATATTGACATCTCTCCTGAAAACACTCATATTCTGGATGGGAATGCAGCCGACTTGCAGGCAGAGTGCGGTGCCTTTGAAGACAAAATAAAAGCAGCTGGAGGAATAGAACTCTTTGTTGGGGGTGAGTATTTAAAGGTATTGGAAGCAGGAGTGAAGTTATAGAGGGGAGGATTCATCACAGCTTTCAGACTACTTCAAAACACCCAATTTTCAAGGGAGATATTTTTGATGCTGCAAATCAGACTAGTGATATACTTCAAGGTGATACAAAACAAGACTTTGTGAACAGACTTGTGGTCATCTTTCAAGCTAAGTTAATCTCTAATGTTTCTCAAAATTACACTCAAAAAGGAAAACAAGAATAATAATGATAGATGGAACTGGATTGTTTTAAAAATTGAACCTATAAATGGTCTTTTTCAAATGATGATGCAGGTACAAATAGATAAGGCCCTAATACTGATGCCATTTGTGGGAAGACTTCTTACAGAAATCGTTGTAGTGACAGAGGTGTTATGCTGGCATCAGGGAGATCTATCTGAAAATTCACCTGTGATCTAGGAGGTTCACTGGTTGACTCTCACCACAATCTGCTTCTCGGGGTTTTGAGCAAAAATATATATATAAAAAAAGGGGGGGGTACTTTCCCTACTGTCTTGAACTCCAGAATAAAAGGCAAGATGTAAAATTAATGAGATGTTATGTGACATCAGGGAAGATGAACATTTTTTTATTGGCTATGAGACTAAATTTTAATGAGGCAGCAAATTGAAATATTGCATATGGGTATAAAAGTCCTTTTGTGAGTCATTTTGCTGGTGGGTTGAATATCTGGAAAGGTTCTGTGATTAGCAGCTTAACCCTGAATTTGGAAATCCATTTGTCTGGGGAGGGGCATTTATTGATGAACTATAAGCTTAGCTCCATAGTGCTAGAGCAGTCACAGTTAACATTGATCTGCATCATTAGTTCTAGTCCTCTTTCCAGAAATGTTGCTAATTCCTGTAAGAGAATGTTCTTGTTTCAGATGTTTGGCAGTATGTAAACGTTTCGACAATTACTGTCTGTATTAGGGCCTAAAGAAACATTCACAACCATCTGTTTAAATGATGCACTAATTATTCTGAAATACTTAATCCTGAGGCATATTTACTGTTTAGCAGTTATCAATCAATTATAATAATTATTTCAATTATTTCCCCTACAGGTATTGGTCCAGATGGTCATATTGCCTTCAATGAACCAGGGTCAAGTTTGGTATCTAGAACTAGAGTGAAGACATTAGCTATGGACACAATATTGGCTAATGCTAGATTCTTTGAAGGTGACCTTTCCAAAGTGCCCACAATGGCTCTCACAGTTGGAGTGGGTACAGTCATGGATGCCAAAGAGGTTAGAAGCATAATAAATACTTCCAGATAAGAGATAGAGTGGGATATGGAACAAGAAGTTTGTCTGAAAAGAAGAATTCTAGGTTTCTCAGTATTCTGTAACAGTGGTCTCCAACCTTGGCAACTTTAAGACTTGTGGACTTCAACTCCCAGAGTTCGTCAGCCAGCAAAGCTCTGGGATTTGAAGTCCACAAGTCTTAAAGTTGCCAAGGTTGGAGACCACTGTTATAAAATACTGGACTTGGAAGATATCATGGTGGCCATGAAGTCCAATTCCTTTTCAGAACAGGAATCAAAATTAAACTATCCCCTATAATTTACTGTGCAGCCCTATTTGAGAAAATCCAGCAAAATGGACCTCATTTCATTAATACGCTGTAATTCATCTATAATATGAAATTGCTATTACTGGGAAGGTTTTTTTTACATTTTTAACCACAACCTATCTTCCTAAAACCGGAATCCTTAATTCTCTTCTTTTTATTGCATTCCTGGAAAATTGAGAATCTTTTATCTTCCATGTTATATCCTTCCAAGTATTTGAAGAATGCTATTATGTGTTCCCATTGGCCATCTTCTCAAGGTCTGCATTTCCATTTCTTTTTATCTTTCTACATAGGACTTTCTAATCTCCTGATAATCCTCACTGCTCTTTAAATCTGTTGCAGTTTGTTGGAATGTGGGTTGGTACTTAAATTGGAGCTGTATTTATTTCAAAACAAATCCATGTTTTTTCCTATTTAGGTATAGATCATGTGGTGTGTTAAAGAGCTGACCAGCGTCTACACATGCATGTTAACATTGAGCATGATGGAGAATTTAGAGAGGGAAGTTCCTTTGGGCTCCTTTTCTCTGATATTTGTAGTGGAGAATACAAACTGACCATATGCCTAGTGATGACTGTAAATGAAATGCTTTCCTGATATTTCCAAACTTATGCCTTGTTTGTTTTATTGAAAGTTTTGTTTTCTGTTGCATAATAAATAAGTTGTCTATGGAAGACAACAAACTTACCAAACATAATAGTACTTGACTAGAATGCAAAGCCTCTGAATGAAATTTTACAGTTTTACAAAATTCCAAATAAAAAGCTAAGTATATACAGTAAAATATTAATTTGTAATAGTATTATGAAGCTATTGTATGTAGTCAGTTAATACACTGACACCATTTTTGGAACCTTGGAAATAAAGCCGGGATTTTGCAGACCTCTTAAAGTCCGTGACCCGTCAAAACCGCGGTCCACTAAAGCACGCCCGATCAAAGTGCGTACGTGACGTCATCAGCAGCGCGACAAATAAAATTAAAAATAAAGTAAATTAAAATTAAATTAAAGCAAGCCGATTCACATAAAGGTAAGGGTTAGGGTTAGGGTTAGGGTTAGAGTTAGGTTAAGGGTTAGGGTTAGGTTTAGAGTTACGTTAAGCGTTAGGGTTAGGTTTAGGGTTAGGTTAAGGGTTAGCGTTAGGTTTAGCGTTAGGTTAAGGGTTAGGTTTAGGGTTAGGTTAAGGGTTAGGCTTAGGCTAGGTTTAGGGTTAGGTTTGGGGGGTTAGGGTAAGGTTTTCGCGTTAATTTTAAATTTACCGCTCACAGTGTGCCGTTTTCATCGCGCTGTGATGACGTCACGTACGCGCTTTCGTCGAGCGCGCTTTAGTCTACCATGGATTTGTGGTGGAACCTTAAAGTCTTCTGAAATCATTGCTTATAGCTCAGTGCATTATCATTATTGATAAGTAAAGATAAGAGAATTGATACTCATCCTGATTTTTTTTCTACATGCCATCCATTTTTACTGAACTGATCAGCTATAACTAGTTTGGTAAGTCTGCTAGGCAAATAAATTCACCAGCTTCTAGTTCACCAATGTTTATTACCGTGTTTCCCGAAAATAAGACAGGGTCTTTTTTTTTTGACCCCTGAAATAAATGCTTGGTCTTATTTTCAGGGAGGTTTTATTATTTTTGAGGTGCAGAAGGTGATGAGTGTGGTCACCACATGGCTGCTGCTGTGTTGCATTATTTTCAGGGAGGGCTTATTTGCAGGAGAGGGCTTATTTTAGTGCATGAGCTCAAAAGCCCAATTGGGCTTATTATCCGTGGAGGTCTTATTTTCAGGGAAACAGGGTAGTCCATCTGTTCTTGCATAGTAACACAAAACTCTTGGAGAAATGTCTTTCTGCTTAAAGGACACAGTATCTGTACAGTTCATAAATTAGCTCTTACTAGAATTACAGATTATAAACTGATATAATTAAAAGCAAATTGTCCTTTTACCAGCTTGCTATAAAACATGGAGCTCTCTTTGTTTTTGGTCTTATTTTTCCTCCCAGATTTTTTGTAAAATAGAATTCTATATAGCTCTAATGATTACATCTTCTCCCTTTTACTTTCTTGGAAAAAGTTCTCATATGTTGGTAAAACTTACTTCTTGCAGATATTTGTGGCCTATACCATCTCCTTTTTCCCAACTTGAAATACATGCATACCAGTAGTTGAGGATAGCAAGGACCATTTAGTATTTATGATGCTTTTCATTAAAAGCCTAATTGTGTTTCCTGTATGTCTTGTCATTCAGGTTATGATTCTGATCACAGGAGCCCATAAAGCATTTGCATTATACAAAGCAATTGAAGAAGGGGTGAACCACATGTGGACTGTTTCTGCGTTTCAGCAACATCCCCGAACCATCTTTATATGCGACGATGATGCTACTCTGGAGCTTAAAGTAAAAACTGTGAAGTATTTTCAAGGTAGATTGTTGTCCAAATCTCAGAAATAATCTATGAATGTCTAGAATATAAGCAGGCATTAACACACCAGTAATGTTTGGCAATTCACCTTTACAAATCATGTTGCAAAAATCATCCATGAAGCTGGTACCTCTTTTGGCGGCAGTTAAAATGTATCAGGAGCTGCAAATACAATTTGGGACTGTCATGCGTTAACTACAAGGAGTACCTTGGGAGATTTTAACTTGTAACACAAACTTGTCTTATTGGTTTCTCCACTATTTCTTAGCATTTTTGTATTGAAAAGCTTCCCACAAGGCTGTAGGTACATTTGGCTCATTTAGATTAACACTTTTAGTGTTGCCCTTTCGTCTTACCCTTTTTGAAAATCAGATTACTTTCTCAACCTGCTGATTTTTGCCATTTTAAGTGAAATGTTTGTATCTTTTACCCACCCATACCCTACAAGCATGTCTTCTCTTTAAATTTCCTTGAGCCAGAATCCAGTTGAAGGGAAGCTTTAAATAGATAAAGGAATGTGTAAAAACAGCACCAAGAACCTAAGTCATGCATAAATGCATAAAAAAGGAACAAAGGGCTATTTGTGCCACCTCTCTAGTATTGTGGTGTATAACAAGTAGAGATGTTGGTGAAAGTTCCACTGAACCACCACAATCATCCTCTTGGGGTTCACCAACAATGAACAATTAAATATTTGCAGGAAGTTACAAACAGGTATGATGGTACCAGCTTTCTAAACGTATTGCTGGCTTCACATATCATGTTAAAGCCCTGCTTTTCTTAGCCAGCACATTAACAGTCATCTTTACTGTTAATGAAGGAGCTTGCAGGTAGCTGTTTATAAAATAGTCTCCTCAATCAAGATCAGCCTCAGAACCAAAGTTTAAAACACTGTTGTTTTCAAGTTCCACTTCACTTCATTCTCCTATTAGCAATGGAAGAGAGGTGTGTGTGTGTGTGTGTGTGTGTGTGTGTGTGTGTGTGTGTGTTGTTATACACTTTGGACTATTAAACAATGGATGTGAGGCATGACATGGAGATTCTCCCATCTAAATGACTCTGTATATTTTGATTATTTTAGATTTGTATCTTGCTTTTTTATTCCTCAAATAGGAATCTTCATAAGGGAGTCTGGGAGATACCAGGAGACTTAAAAGTAATCCAGAGCGTTTCCATGACTGAGGGAGTTGTTGAACTTGAGCCAATTCAGTCCTAGTCGCATATCTTATCCATTTCTCCACATTGGTGCTTTATCTTAGAATATAAGGATTGCATTTTCCTGTTCTAGACACAACATTCAAAAATATAAGAGGAAAAGAATTTAATGCAGAGAATGTTGGAGTGATATCAGTCTGCATCCAGAAAGAAAACAGTCATTCTTTCGTGTCAAACAGAATCAGCATTGGGACACATAAAGCAAAGGCAGATAAAAAAAGCTATTTTTTTAAAAAAATAATAAATTAAAAAAAGAACATTGGGGAAATGGAGAAATTGCTGTGCCTGACCTGGCTGCATTCTCTCTCCAGGGTGCTACTTTTTAAGAAACCAAGTTTTGCTTTTAATAATTTAGTGTGAAAATGAAAGCAATAAACAAAGAAGTAAAAAAAAAAAACAAGAATGCATATTTACAGAGACATACCCATATCCTCTGAATTGAGGCTATATCTTAAAAATATACAGGCAAAAGGCTTAATTTCTTTATTATTATTATTATTTTGGCTCTCTGTGCTTCAGTCCAGTATCTCTTGTATCTTTGTACAAGCTCCATGACTGTATGTACTCCATGTTGTTTGCATATCAAATGTATCAACATATTTTTTTTC
The DNA here is from genome assembly GCF_009769535.1 of Thamnophis elegans. Classification (NCBI taxonomy): domain Eukaryota; kingdom Metazoa; phylum Chordata; class Lepidosauria; order Squamata; family Natricidae; genus Thamnophis; species Thamnophis elegans. The sequence continues at coordinate 82,279,471 of NC_045542.1, forward strand.
TAATCCTGACATTTTTTCATGAGGAATTTTTGATGCTTGATAAATCTTGAAGCCTGTGGACTCTGCAATAGATAAAGTGTGCTGCTCTGTGGTCTTCTGAATTGGTTTTATATTTACAAGGTTAATATTCTAACTTTTAAGATGATTTTATATTGGGAGGGGGAGTTGTTTAGCAAAGTTTTATTTTTCTGTATCTCGTTAGATTGTCCTATGTCTGATATTTCTAATCACATGTCTCTGTTTTCTATAACTGGTGCTTGCTGTAGCAATACTTTCATTATTTCATTTTTATATATCAGAAATACAGCCAGCTGTGAGAATCCCTTCTCCCAGTGCACACACTTTCATATACACACAAAGTTAAGGGTAGGATACCAGGTTAAACATCTGCTTGGAAGACAGGTGGTAGTAGGAGGTACTATAAAATTGCTATTGATACCAAATACATTAGGCAAGGCAGTAGAGGGACCAGTGGTGGGTTTCAAATTTTTTTCGAACCTACTCTGTGGGTGTGGCCTCCTTTGTGGGAGTGGCTTGCCAGCCATGTGACCTGGTGGGAGTGGCTTGCAGGTCATGTGTTTTCTTTCTTTCTTTCTCTCTCCTTCCTTTTGTCTTTCTGTCCCTTTTTCCTTTTTTTTTTCTTTCATCTCTCTCACTTTTACTTTTCTTTCTTCCTCTCTTTCTCTTTCTCTCTGTGTGAGTCTGTGTGTGTGTGCGTGTGTCAGTGGTGGGTTTCAAAAAAATTTTGAACCTCTTCTATAGGTGTGGCCTGCTTTCCGGGTCCACTGGTGGAACCTCTTCTAACTGGTTCGGTAGATTTGATGAACCAGTTCTCCTGAACTGGTGCAAACTGGTAGGAACCCACCTCTGAGAGGGACCCAGAGGGTTTGGGGAGAAAGGTTTGAAGTCACTACCTCACAGATTCAAATATACTTGGTACAAGTGTAAGTTATTACTTGATAAAATATGACATTTACGTAAGAATTGAACTATTTTTGTTTCCTTTAACCAGGGTTGATGCTTGTTCACAACAAACTCGTGGAACCGCTCTACAGCATGAAAGAAGTTAGAGCAGAAAGTCAATCTGAAAAAGCCTACAGTGACTAGCCTCTCTGAGCAACCGGCTAGATCTTTCTGGTACCATTGCAAGAAGTTGGTGGAGAGCAGTTTTTCAATATACAATATACATTATTGGACTCAATTATTGAAAAGCATCTTTTTTTTCTACCAGGTGCAAGAGTAGGAGTGGATGCAACTGCATCAAGCAATGTCAAGTAACTCAGGACTAATTACACATCAGTTTCCTACTGTTTTAAGAACATAGACCAAATAAAGTAATGGCAACCTCATTTTCTTTTCTTTTTTTAATGGTTTAAAGAGTTTCCGGGATGGGAATGTTAACATTAGAATCCTAATTATGTAGAAAGAAATCTGCAGGATATGGACTTTTCATTACTTTTTGCATATTAAACGTATAAATGTTTATGAACAATTTGGGGTATATTTGTTAAAAATTGGAAATAAGAGTTGGATTTCATGAAAACGCAGCCTTTTGAGGAACGGGGGCGAGGGGGAGGCGACAAATGAAAAGCACTCTTTCAGACCATCTACTGGACCTCAATTCTTAATGCAGAAATATCAGACTTTTCTAAAGAGGTACAATTATGTAATGTGGGGAAGCATCAACTCTCGGCTCTTCTTCATTATTATCCAAGTCATCTTTTCCCAATCTGATTGACTTTTGCTAGGAATTCTGTGAATTGTAATTCAATCTGAAGGTATTAAAAGTGGGAAGCTTCTAAGAGTGCAGGAAAACATACTTCTCTATTATCTAAGTGGCCAGCAGAACAATTATTGGCATTTATGCCGGCCTTAGGAGGAAAAAATCATTTGTTTCCAGTTTGTAGTAGAAGTTGAAGTGCTAACTTTTATCTATAAAAACTCAAAACTCGGTAGGAATATTTTATTTTCAACTTCTATATATAACCATAGAGTTCGTGCTTAACACATTGTAGATAGGAAGAGCAGACATCTTTATGTCACCTTGGCCCAGAAGTATTTCTTCCTGATCTCTTCTGGACAAGCATTATTATTTATTTATTTTTTTGCAAATTTGAATGGAGCAAACAACTTATCAACCAGAGATATGATCATACAATGGAACTTTCCATGGACTGACCTGCCAACAGGTTCCAGCAGTAGTTTATTTTGTGAAAACTGAAGGATAGATACAAAATGACTGTTATGGCTAAAGGCAACCATTTGCAGATATCTAGTATTTATCAGACAAACTAATTAAGGCCAGAAGACCAGAATTTTGCCCACAAGTGCAATAGGGTGCTGTAGAAGCCTCAAAGTACAGGCCTATTATCTGAACCTACTGTCGTCTTCTTTATTAAATCTTGATTTTTAAAATCCATTTTCCATCCGTGTCAGGATAAGCCAGATTCCAAGAGACTCTCCGGTTGCATCATTCTCCATGCTAACAGGATAAAGTGTTAAGAATTGTAGGACCTGAAGAAATCACAGGTTTTTTACCTTATACTTTGCTCCTTGGACAAGGATAGCAAACAACTGCTTACATTCCACTGCTGTTGTTCTTGGAACAGTTTTAGTCATAATAGTGCTAACTTGAAAAAGGAGCACATTGTGAAATTTTAATGTGCTTGTTTAAATGTTCAGTGCTTTTGAAAATTAAATTAAAAGATAACATCCATGAAATTAGTGGTAGCAAACAAAAGCAGTTTTCTAGACTGAGCTGATTTCTGTGTCTCATCTATCGATAATCAAAGTAACTTGAACATGCATGGTACATTTTCACTTCTTTAGCTTTTTTGATCCTGGTTAAAGATTAATCATTCTCTTCATTCCAAAATTAATCCTCAATTTCCATAGCTTGAAACAGCCTGAAAGACAAGAAAATTGAATTTTAAACAAGAAAATATTTTGCCAACGCGGTAACAACTCATGCATATATTTCTGTAAAAAGCCCCTGTAGCAGAATCAAGCAGCAAAACTAAAAAAAAAATAGTTTTCAAAACTGGATTTTTTTTCACAACTATGCAGATTTGTAATATCAGAAACTAATGAACATGCTATGTTTTCAGTAAAGAGAAGAACAAACTTAGTAGTACTCAGGCCATAACTTATTAAAAAAAATTAACATTAAAAGATCTGCAATAATGCATTCCAACTGACTTTCTCAGGACTTAACCACTACTTCTACATACGCTCAATATACTTTGATTGTTTATAACAATAGAGACACGTTGTTTGGATTTGTTCCTAGAAAAAAATGGTACTCTTAAATAACATACAATATACTTTTTATTTTCAAGCAAGCACTGATATCTATTGCATTCTTTTGAGGCTGTTTTTCACACTTGAAGCCTCCGGCTGTTTTTGCTTGAAGCCTCCAGAGTGTGAAAAACCAGCCCTATGGGCAAACCGGAAGTTCGGCAATGGACTTCCAGGTCCCCGTAGGTCCGTTTTTCGCTCTCTGGAGCCTTCAGGAGGCTTTCTTGAAGGCTCCGGAGGGCAAAAATTGGCCATACAAGCAAACCAGAAGTCACTTCTGGTTTGTCTGAAGGGCCGTTTTTCGCCCTCTGGAACCTTCAGGGAACTCTCCTGAAGGCTCCGGAGGTCGAAAATCGGCTCTATGGACAAACGGGAAGTCACCATTCCCAAACCTCTGGGTTCCCCATAGGACTGTTTTTCGCCCTCTGGAGCCTTCAGGGAAGCTCCTGAGGCCCCCGGAGGGCGGGGGGCATGAGGGAGGCTATTTTTGCCCTCCCCAGGCCCCTAGAAAGCCTCAAGTCTTGGGAGGGTGAAAAAAACCACACCAAAAGGGGGGGTCATTGGTCACGCGTTCATGGGGGACATAACGCACATAGCATGGGTATGGCACGCCCACGCACGACCTCCCTGCACTCCCCCCCCCACTTTTGGCATGGGAGCCAAAAAAGGTTCACCATTACTGCTCTAGGACAACTTGAAACAATTACAGTTTCTAGCAGTAGCTAATGTAAATCTGCCACTTCCTCCCGCATTCATGAATTCTGTTATCAGCCAGCGCTTCTCTCTTTTTTTCCATTCTCCCAATTTTGTCTGCTATTTATGTGGTTCTGAAGACCTAGGAGTGCTCACAGGAGCTATCAACAATAAAATGGAGGATATGACTGAATGCTTTGCTGCTGCTGCTTGTGTGTGTGTGATGCATGCATCACAAAAAGATATAGGATTCTAAGTGCCTGATGATATCACTGTGATGTTGATGGCTCCTACAGCTACTCCTGTGAGGAATGCATCATTTGACCCCAATAGAGGAGAATATTGTAGCTCAGGGTTGAAGTGTGGATCTTTGGTGCTTTTTGAGTTTGGTTGTTTTTTTGCAGATGTTTTATTACCCAAACTATATAACATCATCAGTGCTGGTAGTGGATGGGGTTTGCTTTCATAACAGTAAACAGCCCAACCAAAAAAGCAAGCCCCAAGACCACCCCTACAAACATTGAGAGGGCAACTTTTAGATCATAAAATGAGAGCAAACCCCACTCCCTACTAAGTACTGATGTTATCTGATTTGATAATGAAATGTCTGCAAGAAAACGACCAAGCTCAGAAAGAACCTCTTCTTTTGTGGCATTTTGATTTAATCAGACTACTAAAGCTATGGAATTTGGCTTCAGCATTAACTTTTGGCACAAATTTAAATATTACAGTACTATTTAAGATTTGATTAAATATTACATTTTGGTAGGAAATCTGTTGCGATGCTAATGAAAGTATATTGTATTCTGCATCTTGCTAAGCCATACTTTAATCATAGTTATTAAAGTTAGCTGGGTTTACTCTAAGTAAATAAACCAAACAAGTCACATTATGGATTAGTACAATGTATGAATCCAGTCTTATTGCACATATTATTTTCCAATAAAAAGTCCCATAACAAATTTCAAAGCAGTCAAAATAGTTTTAACAATTTTGAATTTTTCAATATCATTGCCTCTTGCAGACAAAAAGGTACACGTGTCAAAGGTTTTTGTGTTGTACACAATTGTTCAGCCAGCTCTTTAACCAGCTTGTGGAATAAGCTCCACATTAAACAGTGTTCAATTTATTAACCTATTGCAGTGTTTTTCAAATTTAGCTACTTTTAATATGAGTGGATTTCAATTACTAGAATTCCCCAGCCAGGATGTTGAAGTCCACACATCTTAAAATTACCAAATTTGAAAGACGTTGACCTATTGTTTTGCTTACTTTGTAGTAAGAGATCCCAAAGTCTTCTAGAATGCAAACTCTATTAACCGCTGTAAACTTAGACCTATAGTGAAATTCCGCTTTTCTTTCAGTAGAGAAAAAAGTTACTTACAAGTTAAAACATGGTGAGCCTGGATCACTAAAGTGCTGGTATGGATTTATCCTGGATAAAACACCCATACAAAGCCAACAGAAATATTGCATGCAAGCAGTGCACCTCATCCTGTTACAGCCATTTAACTTCTGGGGAAAAAGAAAGGAAAAAGACAATTTGACCTAAAATCTGTACAATCCACTATACTTTGCTAAATGGAAAATAAAAGATGCAGAGGCTACTCACTTATACTAGCAGTAGCAAATGCTGTCTTCACTGTTATAAAAAAGAGAATTCTGCTTGTCTTTTCTAAATAGCTGAAGCACTAAATGGGATTTTTACCTACAGGTGGTCCTTGACTTACGACCACAGTTGAGCCCAAAATTTTTGTTGCAAGGTGAGACAGCTGTTTAATGAGTTTTATTCCATCTTACAAACATTCTTGCTAAAGGTTGTTAAAGTGAATCACTGCAATTATTAAATTAGTGAAATGGTTGTCAAGTGACTCTGGCTTCCTGGCCGATTTTGCAAAAGTTGATCACATGACCTCAAGAAACTGCAATTGTCATGAGTCAGTTGTCAAGTGTCTGAATTTTGATCAGGTGACCATGGGGATTACTGCAGTGGTCATAAGTGTGAAAAACGGTCATAAGTCACTTTTTTCAGTGCCAGTATAACTTTGAATGGTCACTAAATGTACTGTTGTAAGTTGAGGACTCCCTGTATGGTACTTCATAGTATTGCCAAAGTGGAGCTTCAGAAACAAAAGAAAAAAAAATCCATTGTCAACAGTCCTCTAGGAAGCATATCAACAGAAATTACATAAACTGATATAGGCACTTTCAGGTGTGTGTGTGTGAAAGGGGGAGGAGAGAGACTGAAAAACAGATGTCAGACTTATTTGTATCATCTGCCTCCGCATGGCTTTTTCTGCAGCTTCCAAACCGAGTTTTCTGGCAGTGGCCGCTCTGGGCGTACGTTCTATGGTTGTGGGCCAACACAACCAAAATTTACTCTGGAGATAATCCCAGCCTATAGTCAGGATTGGACTGAGCTGATAGTTTAAAAAATGGCCGTCCACAGCAATTCAAAGCTAGACCACAATTCTTGCTCCTAAAAAGGTAAACATCTTTTGAGTGTCCAGAACATTTTTCAGTCACGTACTTCTTTGCTATGATCTTACCTCAATAGGTGTTGCACAGCAAGGACATGATTTGGAATTGTTTTCTAGCCATTTTTTACTTTCCATCTCCTCTAAAGCCTTTTGAATAACTCTTTTGCCATAGCGTTGCTCCAAAAATCGTTTTGTGGCTTCGTCTGCTTGAAGATATTCATTGCGTAAATCTGCTAGCTTCTCTGCATTAAGAACAGAAAATGGCATAAAGTTGTACAAACTGGCCGCCCAGAGCTTCAGCGCAGCTCCACGCCATGGAAAACATAAATGCGCGCAACCCCCCCAATAATTACAGCCTCAGAGACTTTGTAACGGTGGGAACTTGTTCTCACTCACCCGGGCTTCTGCAGAAGCCTCCCCCCAAAGCCCTCTGAGGGAGGAAGCGCCAGTTGGGAGAGGGGCTTTGGTCCTGCTCTGGGCTAGAATTGTGCAGGGCGTGCACGCACCTATGTTTTCTACGGCATGGAGCCATAGTTGGAAGGCGAGGAACCTGCGGGGCCTCGTCCTTCGGAAAAGGATCTGTCCCGAAGAGGGCAGATGTGGTGGCATCGGTCTTGGGATGTTCTGCGGAGCCCCCCATGGAAAAACGCCGCACAGATGGCTTTTTAACCAGGCAGCTGTCAGAGAGAAGACGGCAGCGTGCGCCTGTGTCTTAGACGACCCCTGTGAAAGGGTCGTTCGACCCCCAAAGGGGTCGCAACCCACAGGTTGAGAACCGCTGTTCTGGAGGATGTCTGACCTGCTACTTCAATATGTTTTAATCAATAGAACACTTCCTGTGTGAATACCATGGCTAATAAAGTGGCTTTTATGAGCCAAATTTCGGATCCAAGCCAGCATTTCTCCAGAACAAAGGGGAGATGGTTGAGACTCATGACTTCATCAAGACAGTTCATGAGCAGACTGCCATTTTTAGTCGTCCTATGAGTGGAATGGCAGGGTGTCGGGATTACATTAAGCCCATTAATGTAATCCTGACTGCTTTGCATAATCAAAAAAATAATCACATATTTTAAAAACTTACAATAAAATTTATACCATTCTTTATGCAGCAAAAGGGAGCTTCTGTATATGGATTGTGAAAAGTTAACAAGGGTTTTAATGGGCCAGAGGAATTTGGAAGTATGGTTTTAAATTATTTAGAAGAATTTATGGGAAAATATCAATTGCTTTGGGGTTTTTTATAATAAGGCTACCCTGATGGTTGAACATTAGTGTCAGAGGATAAAATAAAATGGAGGAGAAATCCTTAGTGCAAACTTTTGAATACCTTTGAGCCAAACCTTTGGAAAGGAAGGATCAAACATTTGATAAAATTGACAGATGATATTCTAATAAAGTTTAGGTTTAGGTTTCGTTTTATTTATATGCCGCCCTATTCCCAACGGGACTCAGGGCGGCTCACAAACCCAAGGGGGGGGGGAAAGAAACACAAAAACTACAGATACAAGCATTTAAAAGTAACCAACAGACACACAAATCGAGAGGGGAAGGAAACTCATCAACCCCAGGCCTGCCGACACAGCCAGGTTTTAACGGCTTTTCGGAAGGCCTGGAGAGAGGTGAGGGTCCGAATCGCTGTGGGGAGTTCATTCCAGAGGGCCGAAGCTGCCACAGAGAAGGCCCTCCCCCGGGTAGTAGCCAGATGGCATTGGCTGGTAGACGGAACCCGGAGGCGGCCAACCCTGTGCGATCTAATGGGTCTTTGGGAGGTAATTGGCAGCAGGCGGTCTCTCAAGTACCCAGGTCCAAAACCATGAAGGGCTTTATAAGTGACGACTAGCACCTTGAAGTGTATCCGGAGACCAATCGGTAACCAGTGCAGCTCGCGGAGGGTAGGTGTAACGTGAGTGTACCGAGGTGCACCCACAATCGCTCGCGCGGCTGCATTCTGGACGAGCTGAAGTCTCCGAATGCTCTTCAAGGGCTGCCCCATGTAGAGCGTTATGAAAGAAAAAGAACTGCAATTGATGTACATGAAATTAATTTGAAGGCGGATTTACATGTAATACAAATAGATGAGACACATGACTTATTCCCTAAAGCAGATGAAGCTATTACACCAGGAAACTGATTTGGATTTATTTTTCTTCTGCATATACAAAATCTGCTAAGATTTGGAAGGATTTTATTAGAAGCAATAAACAAAAAGATCATGTTTACTTATTGATACAAAAGAAATCTGTTTAAAATTCTGAAGGATTATTGTTTTGAAACGCAGATGATCAACAAACTACCTTTACCTTTTTTTTTAGAAGTCAAAGAATAATTTTTAAAACTCAGGGAAGCTTATAAAATAAGCTTGTTTGACCCGGGTTAAAAGAAGAAAATAGTTGTTATCTGCCCTTACTGGACTTGTGCTAACAATGATTAATAGACATAGCGTTTGGACTGTTTTCTTTACCTAAAATATGAGTTAGGGGCAAAAGAGAGATTATAATTTATTTTAGAAATTATGTTAAACTACTAAAATTGTTTTTAATCTGCTGGTATGAAATAAGTTATTTTTAAAAATATTTTCTTTATTTTCTTTTTCAGCATCGTCGTCCCCTTTCCCTGTGCTTTTTTGTATTTTTTGTAGTTTGTATTCACTTTGCATTTATAATTCTTTATAACATCATTTAAAAAAATCTTCTACTGAATAAAGCCTTCTATATATTCCCTATTGAATTAAAGACACAAAGAAATAAATAAAGAAGAGAAATATCAAGATCTAAGAAGACAGCCTTTAAGAATTGTATTTCTAACAGTTTGCCAATCCATGGTAACCATTAGCTGCAATTTTAGATGTAAAATATTGGAGATATGGATAGTGACCCAATTATGAAATCAGAATGATTAGAATGAAAATGTTTGATCTGATTTGGAGGAGAGTGAATTAAATATATTAAGCTCCATAAGAATCTGAAGCTATACAAGAGACTTAAATCATCTTCTCAAACAATTAAAAATTAGACATTTTTTTTGAAACTGAGATCTTAAAATGCTCCATAGAATTAAGATAGTTATTTTCCCCCTTTCTTAAACAAACAAATAAAAACAGCAGGAAAATTTGGGCCACAAAATTTCATCAGTATAATCTTGAAATGCTTTTAGGATTACAAGACAAACTGGAGGACCACCTGCACCATCCATTCTATGAGATTATTGAAGAGTTTCCCACATCCAAAATTATGTTAATTTATTGACTAGATTTATATCCCACTTTTCATTCAGAAGTTCAAGATGGCATAAACAGTGCTCCCCAAAAGAACCCTGTGAGATACAGTCGGTTCATGTAAGAATGTCCCTCTGTGAGTTTCACAACTTGATAAGTAAATGACTCAAGAGTTATTTGGTCAGTACGTTTTCATGGCTGAGGAGAACCTGAGTTTCCTCAGTGCTAGTCCATCATTTTAAGATCTTACTCTCCAACACTACGCTAATTCTCTTACATGAAGCATTAATATTCAGAGAGCACTGAATGCAAGATCCTTTATGGTTACTCACCTGCAGTGACTTTACAGGGGGAAACTCCATGATAGGTCATTTTACACAAAGTGCAGAATGCGTAATTACATTGTGAACAGATGCCCATAGTACAAGAAGGATCCTGCATCACCGGGGTTTGGCAGCTTGGGCGTGGGCAATACACTACATCTGCCATCAAATCCAAACTTGACTGAAGCAGCAGGCGATCGTAAAGTGCAAATAGCTTCTCTTCCACCAGCTCTTTCACCTTGAAGGCAAGTGATGAAATATATTAGAGGATTTTGATGTAGCAAGATTTACCTGAGATCATATTTATGAAAATAATCTGATAGAAGAGTACAAAAGATACTAACCAAATGAACTCCGTTTAGACCAGTGGTTCTCAACCTGTGAGTCGGGACCCCTTTGGAGGTCGAACGACCCTTTCACAGCGGTCGCCTAAGACCATCGGAAAACACATATTGTCGGTGGTCTTAGGAACCGAGACACCAATTTTATGGTTGGGCGTCACCACAACATGAGGAACTGTATTAAAGGGTCGCAGCATTGGGAAGGTTGAGAACCCCTGCTTTAGACCTACTGTCATACAGCAGCAGCTATAGTGATTACACCTCACTTCATATCAAAATTGGAAGGGATTCCTTTCTTATCAGTGCTCCACAATGCATATTTCTAGGGCTTGGCTAATAACAACCCAAAGACTTCAAAGATTTAGAAAGGACTCCAGAATATTACTGAATTAAATTGGGGCCAATTCATTACAGAACGTAGAAACATATATTTAACCCTAAGCTTAGACCAAGATTCTAAAGGTATCGAAAGTTAATTTACAAATAATAATAATAATCCAGAAAATAATAAACCTTTGTTTACTGCAAGACAAACAAATTTACATGTCTCTTCTTATAAATTAGGTGAATACTGACCTAATTCTTTGGGATCTTAGTTTTTTTGCAAAAGATATGGTCCTCTCTTTAAGTACTCACAGTATTAGCTGCCAGAATCATTTCAACAATACAGATAGCCACTACTATAATTGGACATTAGTATATCTTTAAATATGGTAAGTTGTAAGTAAGTTCAGAAGTTGTGGGAGCTGATCACTGAAAGCTTTCAAGACACTGGACTGCCATCTGTCAGAAATCGTGTAGGGTCTCCTGCTTGGGTGGATGGTTGGATTAGATGGTCTACAAGGTCCCTTCCAACTCTGTTAAAAGTCCTCAACTTATTACAGTCCATTTAGTGACTACTCGAAGTTACAACAGCACTGAAAAAAGGGATCATTTTTCACACTCATGACCATTGCAGATCTTCATAGTCACGTGATCAAAATTCAGACACTTGGCAACTAGTTCATATTGATGACAGTTGCAGTGTCCCAGGGTCATAAGATTCTTTTGTGCAACCTTCTGACAAGCAATGTCAATGGGGAAATCATGTTAATAACCATGTTACTAACAACTCCCTTAACAACTGTGGCAAGAAAGGTTGTAAAACGGGGCAAAATGCACATTTCACTTAGCAACAGAAATTTTGGGCTGAATTGTGGGTCGTAAGTTGAGGGCTACCTGTACTAGCTTTTCTTTCTGGATAATGCCCAACTATTTTGATGCTCCAATGACAGGGCGGGATTCATACCATGTCTGACGCATAACTGTCTTTTCTTTTACCTGCCCAGGAGTGGCAACAGATGAACATTCTGGTTCTGGACAATTCAGGCAATGGACCTGTCCATCTTTGATTTGAATTTCAAAGTAGTTCTTCAAGCAAATCTTGCAGTACACATGCCTGCAGTCTTTAAAGTCCATACATTCGCTTCCCTGTTTTACCGAAAAACAAATATTGCACGTGAACATTTTACAGTTAAAATTCTTCTCTTTTTGAGACTGATCAAAGTCTAAAATTTCCTTAATCAGGATTGACAAAGACTCAATATCCTCTACAGTGCTTGTATCAGAGGATTCTCTATGTGTGGATGCAGAATTTTTGATGTCATAGCAACCATCCTCTTCCTTTGGCTGTTTTTCTTGCTTGGTTATCTCCGGTTCAAACGGGGAAGTTATATTCAGATAGGCAAGTGTTTCTTCTTTGAGAAATTGCATCCAGGCAAACAGGACCACAGAACCTCTGTTTTCTTCCCATAAATTATCTAGGTGCCTGCAAAGTGCAGTGAGCTGGAAGTGGAAAGAGCAGTAGAAAAAAACAGTTAGAAAAAACATTTTTTGCACAAATCTTAATTCAATCTGACTATATTTCATGAAAAAAATGGTATTTAATAGTATTGCATCCATATTTCACTCTCCAGCTGTTATCTGAACATTAAGGACTGCTATACCTGTAGAGATAAAATGTAACTCCAGAAATTACTTATGTATAATTTTCAAATGAATATGTTATACGGATAATATTAAGGTTTTAAAGTCACAATTATTGCCTTTATAATATAATTGAAAACAATTCATGAGTTTTAACACACATATTATTTTCCCTAGCTAACCTGAATTTTAATTATGATGCTTCCTTTTAGCAATCATCCTTTGGCTACAAGAAGATCATCACTCATTCATTTAAAAACTATGTGCCTTATCATCCTGATGGATCATATCAATTACATGATGTGTAAAAGATGGATGCCAAACCTGAGCCTGAGAGAGCCACTTGCAAGTGAGAGTGAACAGAGGTGGGGAAGTTGAAGGATAGTCTGCTGGGAATTCAAAATTCAGCACTACTGGAGGCAGAAAGCTTACTGTATATTCAAGTTTGCTGTTTTCAAGAGTCTCTGTGAAGTTGCCTGAAACAAAACGTATTCAATGTATTTATTAAATTTGTTTGCTGTTTATCTCACTGCAAGGCAACTCTGGGTGACATATAAATTAATCTGATTATGCAATTTCCAAGTCATGGTATTTAGCTGAATGGTTCCATCCATATTATTTCCATAAAACCTTCCCTTTGAAAAATTCTCGTTAAAATTTCCTCAAATGTTACTTGAATTTAGGTATGTTAATGTGTAAATATAGTTACCAGTAGATTGTAATCCGCATCCACTTTTTCAACACTGGTGTGTGCAAAATGTGAATTCCTGCCTTGCGCATGTGTGTATGTATATATTCAAAGAGGTAATGAGGTATATTGAAGTATCATATGAGCCAACGCAAAATGCACAGGTTAGCAGAACTCTGAGGGAGACAGGTGGTTAAGAAATAGGATAAATACTGTATTTTTAGGAATATAAGATGCACCTTTTTCCCTCAAAAAAGAGCTGAAAATCTGGGTGCATTTTATACACTGAATACAGTATCTTTTGCCTCCCAAAACCAAAATGGCCGTGCAAAGCCTTTAGGAGGCTTCCAGAGTGCTCCTGGGGGCTGGGAAGGGCAGAAATGAGTGAAAAACGGGCCATTTTTTGCTCGATTTCTCCCCCCCCCGCCCCCAGAAGCACTCTATAAGCCTCCTAAAGGCTATGCATGCCCTTTTTTTTTTACCAAAAGCGGGCCCATTTTTGTGAAAAAGGGGCTGTTTTTTGCTCATTTGGGGGGGCACCCCCTAAGAGAACTCTGCAAATCTCCTAAAGGCTATTCATGATTTTTTGGGGAAAAAATGGGCCCGTTTTTGTGAAAAACAGGCTGCTTTTGGGAGGTCTGCAGAGTGCAAAATCTTTTTTTTTTTTAATTGCCTCTTCAAAATCTTGATGCATCTTATACTCCGGTGCATCTGAAAAATACGGTACATACATGAATGAATGAATGAATGAATGTTCCATACTTGACAGTACTATACTACAATATCTTTCAAGCAAATCTGAATCCAAAAAGGAGTCGGACCTACCGCTCAGATACACTCTGAAATTCTGAGGCACATCCACGGAGATTCGAGTTTCTCCTCCTTGCACATCTTGTGCTCTCTTGAATTCATCTTCATCGTAAATACTTGCCAAAGCAAGAAGTTCATCCTCCTGAGATTCTTTGTCTTCTGAAGACATTTAAATGATCTGTGAATGATAAACGTATTTCTAGAATATGTTATGAAGACATCATAAACTGAATAATCTGCTCCAGTCACCATCAGTACCCAAATGGACAATAGCAGCCTTCTGATTTATGAAATCTTTTCATCTGAAGTAGAGATTCCAGGAAACAGTCAAACGCTTTTACTTATTTTAAAAGTTAAACATTGTCTTTAAACAAAATGCAGTACAGTTGGTCTTAACTATGGAAGTTGAAACAAAATAACTTCAATCACAGTTTATAAATCAGTTTAGTTTCAATTAATGACACTTACGGAATACTAAGGTTTTCATGCCAAAGTATATTTAACAGAAATTAAAACTTTCCAATCTTTTTCTTGTGGCCTGGAAAGGGGGGGGGGAGAAAGAGTTTAAAAGCCCAAGACACATGAAAATAACAAAAAGCAACTGTCTATTCATTGTTATGTCTGAAGTAGGCTAATCTCAAGGAACTCACCTGAAAGCCTTTCTTCTTCCTTACGAAATTCCTCCAGGATCCTTTTCTGTTTCTGATCAGTTTTTCACTGGAGTGCCACCCCTGTCATGAAATATAGTGCCCAGAGAAAAATATTTGATCCATACAACATTACTTTAGAAATTAAATCAAATCTGTAATATTCTCTCAAATCAAACATACATTGTAAACTTACAAGTTTAGCTGGTTTTTAAAAATTCTACTGCTGCTACCACAGAACAGGTATAGACTTCAATGGATAGTTAGGACTGCATGGGAAAAAAACCTGCAACCAGCCTGCCTTCCATTGGGGATCTCTATACTGCACAAGCAACACAGAAAGAGGGCTGAGAAAATATCTACAGATATTTACACGTATCCACAAGTATTGAAGATACAGTTATCTACAGATCTACATCCTGGACATAAACATTTTCAACTCCTCCCCTCCGGATGATGCTATAGGGCATTGCATGCCAAAACAACAAGACCCAAAGTCAATTTCATTCCCTGCCATCATTCTACTAAATACCTAATTCCCCCAGCACTATCTTATGCCTAAGGATATTTACCCATGTAATATGGCTATATTACTATTATCCATCTCACCTTTCCTGTTACCTACCCCTATTGTTACCTTATAGCTATTACTTTGTCGGTTGTATCTTACGATTTATGATTGTATCTTATGATTTATGATTTATTATTTTATTGCTCATACAGCTTATACACCAGAAACAAATTCCTTGTGTGTCTAATCACATTTAGTCAATATAAAATATTCTGTTGAATAAATCAATCTTTGGAATCATGCGCGCTGTATAAACCCCACTTGGCTATTAGGAACTGGGTTGATATGCAGCATTTCCCACAATACATGTAATAACCCAGATCAGCATAAACAAAACCACCATCAACTTAAACTTGTCTTGCTCAGCTTGTTAATTAAACTTTTCAAAGTTTAAGTACATTGTACAAATCTGGAATAGCTAGATTAAAAAAAAGCTGTAAGTTGAAACCTTACTTGCAGTTAATGGGAAGTTAAAGGTATCAGCTTCAGGTTCATACAGCCTGAAAGATTCAATGAAAATGACTAAGGTGTGCAAGACGAGAGAAAAAGGATGTCATGTACATCACTCACGGTCATTTAAGATATTGTGTGAATCACGTCAACAGGCCACACAACAGGTTGGCCTGTTGTTCTGATTCGGTCACTGTCATTTCTAAATCATAGCTCATGGCATAGCATCTTGCACTGGAGAATTTCAAGTTCTCCCTTTGCCCCTAACCTCCCTGGCTTCAGATTTCACTTTTCTTGGACCAAAATAGCTTCTCCCCTTCTGAACTTTCTATTCCTCTTTTTACTTCACTTGGAGCAGCGAAGCTATAGTGGTTTTCAGCACAGCTTAGGCAAGGAGTAATGTTATCTGTATAGCATCAAACAATACACTGGTAGAAAAATTACAGAATGGCAATGGTAAAGATTGAAAAAAAATAATGGTAAGTACATAATTGATTTAATCATATTTGATTTGATTCCTAATGATTCCACTTGCCATCTCTTCCTCTGCTGCTGCTTTCCTAATATCAAAATTATGACTCTTGGTTCCACAGAGCAAAGACATGACTTTCAGCTACATTATTAGTACCGCAATCTTACCTAAAAAGACATATGCAAAACATATTTTATTCCACTAAAATAATTTTACTGCTCAAATCAATCACATTTATTAAGAATGGTTATTTATTTATTGAATTTCTATGCTCTCCATCTCACTGGTTCTGGGCAGCTTATAGTATCAGAAGCAATTAAAATGGAAACATTAAAACATCAAGTCTTAAAACACAAATGGCATTAACAGTAAATTAAATAAAGGACCAGAGAGTAAGCAAGTGTGGAAGTGGTATCTTATCTAATCTACTAGCCATCTCCAGAGTGGGACACCCTTGTATGGGACCCAAGAGAATTGGCAGAACCATATTTTTAGGCCCTTTCCAAAGGCTGAGGGTAGGGACAGATCTCACATCTGGGATGGGAGAAGGGGGAATGATGTTCCAAAGGGCGGAAGCTACAGCAGAAAAGGTTCTCCTCCTGGACCCGACCAGCCACAATTTCTTGGCTGACATGATTCACAAGATCCCCTTTTTTGTTAGCACAAGTGGGGTGGGCCAATCCCATTGGTGAAATATGGTTCCTCAGATATCCTGGACCTATGTCATAAAGGGCTTTAAAGATGATAACCAACAGCTTGAATTGGCTCTGGAATCAAACTGGAAACCAGTGCAGTTTACACAACATAGTTGTTACACGGGCCGCCTAAACTGTTCGCACTGCTTCGCTTTGTGCCAACTGAAGCTTCTGAATATTCTTCAAGAGTAGTCTCATGTAGAGCACGTTGCAGTACTCCAAGCGCGAGATGACCAGGGCATTAAGTGACTGAACGCAGGACTCATAATCCAGGAAGGGGTGCAAAACAAAGTTGAGTAAAGGCTCTCCTACCTATGACTGCCACCTGCTCTTTGAGCAGGAGTGGTGTGCCTAGAAGAACCCCCAGATTGTGCATAGGATGTGTCTGGGGAAGTATGACCCCATCTAGAACTAAAGTTGTTAAACTAGGTCTCAAGACTCCATATACCCATATCCACTCAGTCCTTTCAGGGTTTAAGTGATGCCTATTGTCCCTCATAGCCTCCAGACACTGTGAAACGGAAATGACAGCAACACCTCTGTCACACAGGTTGGAGATATAAAATTGAGTATCAGCAGTGTACTAATGATACCTCATCTCACTGTGTTGGATGATCTCACCTATTCTAGCAACAGCAATATCACTTAGGCTTATATACCGCTTCGTAGTGCTTTTACAGCCCTCTCTAAGTGGTTTACAGAGTCAGCATCTTGTCCTCAACAATCTGGGTCCTCATTTTACCCACCTCGCAAGGATGGAAGGCTGAGTCAACCTCGAGCCAGTGAGATCTGACCTGCCGAACTGTCAGCTGAAGTAGCCTGCAGTATTGCACTCTTAACAACTGTGCCACCTTGGCTCTGTTATATTTTTATATGACTCTGTTATGTTTTATATATTTTGTTATATTTTCACCTCATTTATTTATTACATTTATTTGCCACTTATCTTACTGTAGGGCTATTCTAAGCAACTTGTAATAATAAAAAGGAAGAAAAATGAAAGGGGCATAAATAGAACAGGAGTAAAATAGAATAAAGTAAACAATGACAAAGGAACACAACAAAAATAAATACATTAATAGGATAACCAAAAAGATGGATGGTTGGAGGGCAGAGAGCAAGGGGAGAGGAGGGGAGGTGGAGGCTGCCATCAATCTAGCAGCCACTTCCAATGTGGAACTCCCCTATTTGATCCCCAGACCAACCAGCAGAGTCAGATCCTTAGGCTCTTTTGCGGAAGGACAGGAGGCTGGAGACAGCTTTTACCTTAGACCAGTGTTTCTCAAGCTTGTCAACTTGAAGATGTCTGGACTTCAACTCCCAGAATTCCCCAGCCAGGCTGGGGAATTCTGGGAGTTGAAGTCCAGACATCTTCAAGTTGACAAGCTTGAGAAACACTGCCTTAGACAGTAAAGTCTTCCAAAAGGCCAGGTGCAATTGGTATCTCTGATATAATTTTATTTTCTGAATAATCAGAGAAATGTATGCAAGCTTTTGCGAGAAGCAAAAATAATAATAATCCATGCTGTCCACTAAGAGTCAAAGAAATATAGCACTTACTTTCTATTAAAAGAGGAATTTTTTTTCTGACTATGCTATAACTTTTCATGATCATTAATTTTGGTCTCCTATGAACATTTATTAAAATTAGCAAGGTTTCCCCTTCCTAAATCTGGTTTACTTGGAAATTATTTTATCTATCAAGGATATGTGTGAAAGCAGGTGAAAAATATAGGCCAGGAAAGAGGTAGGTGGGTGGGTGGGTCTGTCTGTCTCACAAATTATTAGCCTTGCCTAACTTTCTAATTTCCCTAAACTACTTACATATTTCATATGCTATTAATTCAAAAGACCCTGCAAAAATATCTTAGATTGTTAACTTAAGAGGCTTCAAAAGCTGGGCACACCAACTCTTTGGAACAGTAGAACAGAGAGCCAAATGACCAAAGTCGTAAAGATAAAATAGCAGAGAAAAAGGAACCATTTGGATCTGACTTGGGTCACAAATAGTATCCATTCACTGCTGCGACCCCACCCACTCACGCATTCACCCACCCACCCACGAAATACTTACTACAGGGATCCTCTAAGCTTTGTCGGTGTAACAGAAACAATCGGGTACGTGCCACCAAACCATTTCCGACTTCTAGAGACCCCATATAGATAAATATTTTCTCCAGAACAAAAAGAATAGCCGTGCGATAAAAGAGCGCCTTTGCTGGAAGAAACTTTGGAACCCACCCAATGAGGCGAGCTGCCTATTCGTGGTTTTTAAAAAGCAAGCGCGGAGCCTGTTGAAAAGGCCGAGGCATTTCCCTTGATATGAACAGAGCGAGCTCAAAGGCGTCCAAAGCGCAGGAGCACCTTCCAGTTCTCGCTATAGGGGTGCTAGCGATCGGCTGACGTCACAGAACCTCAAGAGCGGAAAGTAACAAGATCACCGCGATACACAACGCGCTTCCAGCGCCGCCCTCCCCTTTGCCGACTCGGCTCCCCTTCCACTCCATCCCGCTTCTTTGCTATAACC
The DNA here is from genome assembly GCF_009769535.1 of Thamnophis elegans. Taxonomy (NCBI): domain Eukaryota; kingdom Metazoa; phylum Chordata; class Lepidosauria; order Squamata; family Natricidae; genus Thamnophis; species Thamnophis elegans. The sequence continues at coordinate 82,298,647 of NC_045542.1, forward strand.
TCCTACCCGCACCCTCGGATCCTTCCCCGCTGACCAGGACCCCCGCTACCGAGGCACTCCTCCTCCTCCTCCGCTTGCAAAGCCTGGTTTCCGCGACCAGTTCCGTCACGGATTGCGAGAGCTACGGGAGGAAAAAAAAACGCTAGGAAGGGAAAGCGAGGGCGGCGTTTTACTCTAGCGGGGTCATGTGCGTCCGCCGGTTTCCGGTTCGTTTTGCGAAGCTTTAGTGAGACGGTTCGGGGGAGCCGAGGAGTGGGGCCGCCAGTGGTCGCACGAGTGGAAGGGAAGGAGCGCTGTTTGCCAAAACCACGTTTGGGTTCCCCTTAGGGATGGGTGGCGCTAGAATCGGTTGAGCTGAACTTTTTCTGTGTTTGCCTTTAGTTGCGATTTGAAAAAGAAGGCGCGGAAGAGCAGGCTTTAAGGAGCCACAACGTTTAACAGATTAACAGAGTTTGAAGGGACCTTGTAGGTCATCTAGTCCAACCCCACCCTGCCCAAGCAGGAGTCTGTACACCATTTCTGACAAATGGCAGCCCAGTCTCTTCTCGAAAGCCTCCAGTGACGAAGCTCCCACAACTTCTGTTCCATGGGTTGATTGTTCTGTCAGGAAATTTAGATGTTGCAACGGTCAGTCACTTTTTTCAGTGTAGTTGTAACTTTGAACTGTCACTAAACAAACTATTGTAAGAACAAGGACTAATGGTAGTGTAAAGATCACATCCTTTTACTAGTTCTCACATCCCCACCTCCTAGGTTCCTAGAGCCACAGTGTCATTTCTCTTCCTCAGAGAAGCACAAGGTTTACATCATACGTTCTTCCATGCTTTCCTCATAGGTTCTTCGATGCTTTCCGTTTGCGACAAGCTAAACGACTGCCTTTGCAAACTGCCGCCTGAAATCATTTTGAGGCAAATAGACTCAATAAAGAACAAATTTACTTGGAAGGGCCTTGGAAGAGCTGCTTAATACGTGATTCTTGTGTTGCCTCTTTGTATCTTGACAATATGTGCTATTGCATTTAATATTTCTTAAGCTGCTATAGTTGTCAGAAAATTGATGTGCTCATTATCCCTTAGTCCCCAAATAATGTGTAATGGAACAATTATGTTAGATTAAATTATGTAAGGTTACTAGTGCTTGGCTGCAAAAAGATAATACTATGGAAGCAAAGAGAGATCTCTGCGCTCATAGGAATATCAATCTGCATTCCAAAATGTATCCGCTTTTTAATTGTCATGACAGACCAGTGACGTGCGGTGAAGCTCCGTAGCTCTGACCTTGAATAGCAAGGACTTGAATAAGACAGGTCTGATAAGCCATGAAAAAGCGGGCCAATCAGGGGTCAGGCCCTCATTGTCCGATAATTCCTGCTCCCCCAAATCCTCCTCGCTACATATAGATTTTAATAGAAAAGGAGGATCCCTTAGGGGAGCTGGAGATGGCCTTGACTGGACCAAGGAAGCTCTAGCCCTACACTAGATCTCAGAATCTACTCCCTGGGAAATGGCAATGGAAATCAGATCCCTGATTTCCCTAGGGCAGTGTTTTTCAACCTTTTTTGTGCAAAGGCACACTTTTTTCATGAAAAAAATCACGAGGCACACCACCATTAGAAAATGTTAAAAAAATTTAACTCTGTGCCTATATTGACTATATATAAAGTGTTTTTCCCACGGCACACCTTACACTATGTCACGGCACACTAGTGTGCCGCGGCACAGTGGTTGAAAAACACTGCCCTAGGGAGACATAAAAGTTGGCTGTTCTCCGAGCCCCACTGCCGTATGAGTAAATGTAGCCTCGGGCATGGAATACCTGGCTTCTGACACAGGGCCGAAACTCAATGCATAAATACTGGGAGAAGAACTGGGTCTAGGCCTACATCCTCTGCAGACAGGCCCTGAAAGTAAACATTATCAGGACAAATCCCTGGACACCCCAAGGCCGGGGGAGAGACCTGGACTGAGAGGTAGGACAACACCTCCAAGGGCAACGTAGGAGGGGACCTGGTAGTTTCCACTTCTCTTGCATCCTTGGAGAATTACTTCTCCAAAGCTCTGCTTACACTTGGCATCTTTTTCAGCAGCAGCAGATTTGGACTTTGTCCGTGATCTGCTGCTAGTTCCCTTAGTAGTAGGCTATCCACTCTGGAAGTTGATGCCGCTGTGGGTGGTGGGCTCCCAGGAGAAACGTCCGCTCTAACTACACTGGAACAAGCCCAATTAGCCATGGTATGAGTATAGGGACAACCCTGGGGTCGAATCAGGCTCCCTGCAAGTCGGGAAACCGATTGGCCAATAGTCACAAGACTGCCCATTCATTGTCGAGGCTCTGTGAACACAAGGTGTAACAAAAGGCTTCGATAGGAGGCATAGCACTGAATCACAAGTCCGAAATTTCTAACAAAGTCACAATCAAAGTTGATGAAAGAACGGAGCTGGAGCCCAACGCTGTCTCCTTCGTAGCTGATGAGCTTGAGACTGCAATCCTGCCCAACAAAAATGGCTACTGAGCAACAAATGGCTCTTGGCGCCAAGGAAAGTACCGCGAAATTCAAACAGTATCCAGCACAGGCGTGAGAGCAGTGTACCAGCTCCCCCACACCAAATAACACCCCTGTGGCCAATTAAGCATCACGAAGATGGCGAGTCAGTCTTCCAAACGCCAGAAAAATACACACAAGCCGCAGCAATCCAGAGGAAACTCTTGAGATCAGTGCACCAATCTCCCAGTTCGTCAATTGGATGCCTATCAGCTGGGGGCTAGCCTGAGTGATCAGGCAATGATGGCCCAGCTGCGAATCTGTTGGACCCCAGAAACCAGGCACATAACAACATGGTGGCAGTTCTAGCCAGCTGGCCGGGAAAACCAGCACCCACACAAGCAGCTAACTAATAATTACAATTAGATCTACCTGACCTAACTTGTATCCTGCAAAAAACTTCCAAACTGATAAATTTTCTTGCCAACTGAGCAAGAGAAATATTATGTCTTAGGCAGACTGAATTGAGTAACTGAGCTCCAAGTAGAGGAGGCATGGTCAAGATTTCTTCTAATTCAGTCTCTAGGCAAGCAGATCAAAATTAACGTATGCTTGGATTCTCCAAGTAGAAAGAAAAGAAGGGCACATACGATAACTAAAACAGAATACCAGCAAATAACCCAAATTTGCAAGGAGGGAATCAGGAAAGCGAAGGACGCTAATGAGCCAAGACTGGCAACTAATGCCAAATATAAGCATCTTTCAATATGTAAGATGCAAGAAGAAATGATAGCTGCACTAATGGGAGCATATGGCAAAATGACAAGCAACAGAGAGAAGGCAAAACTGCTTAATTCTTTCTTTGCATCCGTTTTTACAAAAAAGGAATAGCCCGACCTATCAAAAGTATCACCAAGGCAAATAGAACAGTGTACAAGTCAAAATAGGCAAGGGGAATATGAAGGCTAAATTGTATGATGAATGGTTGTGGGAGGTATGTCTAGCCTATTGAAGAGGATTAGGGATCAGAGTTATAGGTGGTGCATCGTAGGTAGTTTCAAGAACAGACTGGACAACCATTTTATTGGGATGTTTTAAGGCCTCCTGTCTTGAGCATGGGGTCAGGCTAGAAGACTTCCATGTCTCTTCCAGCCCTATCTACATTCATTACAATCATCATCCTGTGGGGAAGGTTGGGTTGAGAGCCTGGTCCAAAGTCATCCAGGCAACTTTCATGCCTAAGGGAGGCTTAGCACTGTCCCCATCCAAGTATCCTTCCCTTCTTTACACACTATTCAATCTGACTTCTTGCCCTTATGAGAATTCTCAGTAAGAACCCATTATTTTTTTCAAAATGTATATGGCTGTCACATAGTGTGGTTCCAGGCAGCATACAGCAATGAACAGTCAGTTTAAAATCTCAAACTTCTGCCCCCTTTAATTCTAAACTTAAGCAAAAAAGCTGATGTATAGTTTAGTTTATCAAAATTTATATGCTGCTCACCTTGTGATGCAAGGCATTTATAATATTAACACAGCATACAGCCTCGTCTTTAGCACTTTGTAGTTTTTCATCTTTCTTGAGTGCCATTTAAAGAAAAGCAGTGAATATTTTCAAAGAAATAAAAGCTTACGTGACAATGGGATATGTAAAAATAAAGGTTGTACTGTATGTCATCAGGTTTTCAACTGCCATGAATAGATCAAACATGCAGAAAATAGCAATAGTTGAAGATAAATTACTTTTGAATATTTTATATACACATTAATAATTTCTAAGTTCAAAGAAGAAAAATAAAAATACTATTGTATTTTTAGAATACTATTGTATGTAAATATAATAATACTTTTATTTTTCTTCTTTGAAATTCTGGCACTGACAATGCTCTGAATTTCAAGTATGAACTAGGACACTGTTTAAAACTATATAAACCTCATGATTGTAAAACATGGCTTTCAAAGTCCAATATATTTTCAAGGAGTACTTTAACAGTTGGTTTTAAAGAGATGTACCAGTAATTCATGTTACTTATTTTCTAATCTTAAAGAGTTTCATGTAGTTTTCTTATAATCAACAGTTTAAAAAAAATCAGAATCCAGTGCATTTATTTCTTGTAATGTGTATGGAAGCTTTCATTTGATTTCAACACATACAAGTTAATGACAATTATCAATACTAGAAGAATAACACAGCCAAAGTGTAAATGAACACAAGAGTAAACTGCCAGATTCCTTCTTTAGCTGGAAGATAAAACAATCATTTTCAAGTGTAGGAAAACAACTACTATCTTCTATGTTAGCTTCTAATCAGAGTAATCCAGAGGCAGCTAGCAGTATACTCTCCCTTTCCCCTACAACTAAGCTAGAGACAGAAATTTACACAGCATTTCTTATAGCTGGGGAGAAATTTATCATGAGGATACATATTGGATCTAATAGCATATTTTAGATAAATGCTATTCTGCATATCAGATAAACAATTTGATACAACACCTAGGACATAATGAATATTAATAGAGTGTGAACATGAACCAGGGAAAAACACTCCAGCTACTTCATTTCTTTACATTTAACCTGAATAAATCATCTGAGCCATGTTGCCTTTTCTCACATAACCATAAAATGGTACAATAAAAATGTATTAAACTTGCAGATATAAAACATGCTATTATTGCTTCCATAATTCCAAAGGGATCACAATCTAATATCTTTATTATGCTCTTTTTCTGTTAGAACCAAAGCTTTAAATACTTCTGGTAATTTTCCATCAACTAATGTTGCTTCAATCCACAATAATAATTTAATTGTAGATTAAAAACAAACTACCAAACTGTTCTAGTTGTTCTTACACACTTTAAATAATGGGATTCACAACATAAACAGAATTAAACTGAAAGAGCAGATGTGCAAATCTAATAGCTATCAAGAATTTCTGGCATCATATGGCAAAAGATTGAACTTATCCAGCTTAAGATTTAACTAACATAGAGTTTGTCTCTCCCTACCAACTAATCCCATTCAAAAATGTACCGTGAGAAAATAACAGTTCTCAATTGGCTCCCATTTATATTCAGATCATAAAGTAGACAACATAAAGCTTTATTATAGTATGTAATATAAAGAACTGGAATTCAATCAATATCCATTTCTGGAAGTTTCTTTTCTGTAGATGTTGGAGCTGTTGAATCTGTATGCTGTTCAGCAGTCTGAGAAGACTTGGTGGCATCACCCTGGCCTTCTACTGGCCCATTCTGTTCTGCTGGTTTTTGATCCTCTTTTGGCAGTTCCACTTTGGGTTTGGGTTTGGTAACAATAGGATTACAGATGTTTATCAGTTCCTGAAATGAAAGAGTTGGAAGCACTGAAGCACTGAATGACAAATTATACCAAAGCTGCCTCCCAAAATGTATAAAAGTTAACATGCAATTGCCAATGATATTCTTAACTGGGCTAAATGTCAACAATGTAAATAAGATATATTTAGTAATGCTGAAAGAATTTTCCTTGGCAACCACATTGAAACATTTATCTAGGTTCCTATCCATATGTCTCTCATTGTTCGTTCAATCCCAAATTGTTTTTTTTTCTTTGTAGTAAGATCTTTTACACCATAAAACATCCCTTTTAAGTTCTCAAGAAAAAATTTTTAAAAATCCTTTTTTGTTTGAAGGAGGATATCTAGCTAAATCTAAATTTAACTCTGCAGGTTTGTCAGAATAAATTTACTTGAAATCATAGTAGCCACTATAATGTTTGGTCTAATTATTGCTCTATTTGTTGTCTAATCTATCCTTGGAATAGATGCCGAATCTTTATAAAAATTGATATAATACCTTTTCTTTCCATCTAATAATTGTACTCTTTTAACTTGATACTAAAACAAAAGAAGACCATTAAATGGGTTGGGAAGAAAACCACTATTTTTGTTTTAAAAAGTCCACTCACTGCTTTGTTAAAGCTTTCAAAACAAGTGGAACAATGTGAGCTCTGCTACTTTAAAGTATCAGAGTTAAAAGTATATAAGTATCAAGCTTTAAAGTATCAAAGTATGGTACTTCCTGTCTCGGTTTTCTAAGATGTGCATAAACACTTTTATTAATTCTTGGCTTAAAGGATTTAAATCAAATCATTTTTGTTTGTTCTTTTGCCAGCCTGAGATAATTTCATCTGTAGAATCTACAAAAAAAGTCTAAAACAAATCATACCACCAGAGCATTAAGTTTAAAAACTTATTTACTTTCGTTTTTGCTTCAATTTCCTTTGCTGTAATAACAGGGTCCAAAGTAAGACTTCGCTTATGCTGAAGATTAAGCTTATTGTTCATCCATTCCATTGCTTCATTTGCACTCTTCTCCACTTTCGCCATTTCGCCAGGGTCTAAGTGGTCATACTGTTCATCCTAGTTGGGGGGAGGGGGGACATTCTTATAGTTTAGTGCTGAAAAAAGAATGGAGATTTTTGAAATCTATTTTGAAGGTTAAGAAAGATATAAAAAGACACCTTTTCTTTAAATGCATGAACAGCTTTCATATACTGTTGAACATGTTTTCCAAGCTCTTCAAAAGCTTTTGGTCTTTCTTCAGATTCTTGAAATCGTGCCTGAATGGGCTGTCCCACAGCCTGAATTAAGAGAAAAATTTATCAAGAAGTTAGTATCCTGTGAGATGAATTAAAAACTGCTTTAAATTCCTGAAAGTATTTCAAATTAAGCATGCTATAACTTGTAGCCCTTTAAAGTCTTGGGTATAGCCTCCAGACTCTCTCCAAAAGAAATGCAACTGTAATGTGACATAATTGAACACTGTTACATAAACAAGCACTAATATTAACAAGTGCGCTCTAGAATTAACTGTGACCTAAAAAACAAATGAAACACATAATTTAAATTAAACAAATCAAATATAATTTTGCTCCTAGCCTCATCTGTTTTTGAAGTGTGACTTCTAGCATACCTAAGGCCAAAGTTGAATAAACGTTAGCTTATTCCTAATGCATGAACCTGGCCAACATATTCAAATGTTTCCTAAGAATTACATATAAAATTCTTTTTACAAAAAAAAAAGCTCACTAAAGTACTTAGTTTAAAAGTGTCCAAACACTACTTGTTAAATAATCCTAAAGGCAGAACATTACATATGGTGTTTTCATGGGGGGAAAAAAGAAACATTATAGCTAAGTGCTATTAGGATCAAATGGATTACCATATTTTTTGGAGTATTAGATGCACCCTTTTCCCTCAAAAGAGGCTGAAAATCTGGGTGCATCTTATACACTGAATACAGCATTTTTGGCCTCCCGAAACCCTGTCCCCTTCACCAAAATGGCCGTGCATAGCCTTTAGGAGGCTTTTAGTGCTCCTGGGGGCTTGGGAGAGCAGACATGAGCAAAAAACTGGCCGTTTTTTGCTCGATTTTGCCGCCCCCGCCCCCATGAGCACTCTATAAGCCACCTAAAGGCTATGCATGCCTTTTTTTTTTTACTAAAAAAACATATTTTCGCAAAAAATGGACCATTTTTTTGCTCATTTTAGGGGGGGGCACCCACCCACCCCAGAGCATTCTACAAGCCTCCTAAAGACTATTCATGCCCTTTTGGGAGGGGGGAAACAGGCCCGTTTTCACAAAAAAATGAGCCATTTTTGGTAGGTCTGCAGAGTGCAAAAACTTTTTGTTTAAATTTGCCTCTTCAAAATCTTGGTGACTCTTATACGCTGATGCGTCTTATACTCCGAAAAATATGGTAGTTTAATTTCATTGTTTCTTTTTGTTGCTAAATAAATTAAAAATATATTATAGCCTAAGAAAATCTGGCAGTTTTCAGGTCCACTTACTTTCATTTCAACAAGTTTATCAATATAAACTTGTTTGGGTTGATCTTCACCCTCTTCATACAGCCAGTTCTCTGTGTCTTCCAACTTCAAAGTGAAACTATTACGATCCTGGAAATAATTCAAATAAATTAAAGTGTTATTCTTCAGTGAAGAACTGAATTCCCAGCTTCCTAATTTTGAGAATCAAACATTGTACCGGGTTATATAATGCACAGACAGTCCTCAATGACCATAACAGGACCAGAATTTGATTGCTAAGTGGCATGGTCTGAAGTGAAAAATCACAGGACCATGCTGACTTATGACAACAGTTCCATCAGTGGTGATCATATGACCGCAGAATTCTGGGACTACTGTACTGCAATTCTGCACCAGTTGCCAAAGCCTGAATTGTGATCACATGATTGCAGCGACATTGCAATGGCTGCAACTTCAAGGACAGTCTGCAAGTCTCCTCATTCAGCATTGTTTTAACGTCAAACAGTTACTGAAAAAATGGTCACTAAGCAAGGACTATTTATATTGTAAATATTTGTGGAATTAAAAAGAGATCAGCGGGTCAAAGACATCAAGAGATTTACAACTTAACAGAGTTAGAAAACAAATTCATAAAAAGGATGTGACAATGTAAATTCCACAGAAATTTACATTGCCTAAAATGTGCTATCTCATTACATTAAGCATTTCCGTGGAAATGCTTGAAAATTTAGTCACTGGACCTAGCAACACTGATATTAGATTATTCTGAGCAGATCTGTTCCTATTTTTCCTAGTTGCACATCATTAAATACCTACATCATTAAATACCTACCTCATCACTAACAAATTTTTCATACACGCCACAGAGTTTATCTCTCATTTCATAAACATATTCCTCTACTGCATTCTTGGCATCATTCCGCTCCTTCTCCAGTTTATCCTGCATAATCATTTTACCCTGCAGAAAACATAAAATGGTCACCTGAAACATCTCCCATGGAAACAAGCTTGACTTCTGATAAATTCAGAGATCTCTATGCAGCGTTCTTGACAACTAATTGGATACTGCCTTCTTCCAAAGTGTCTTTCAATTTTCCAATTTAGCATGTGTCCTGATAATCTTTGTTAGTATCTCATGCAAATACTGCTTACCTTTCTAGCCCAAACAAGCCAGCCCACTGTTATCACTTCTAAGGTGAGCAATAAATATTAACCACTGATAGTTCATCACACCTTCCTTTACTGCAGGATGACAGAGTGAGATTACAAGGCTACATTGCACCTTTTGTTTTCAATTATGGCCGAAATCCTGTGTTAAGTGTTTTAAACTAACTTACCTCATTCTCAATAAACAAGTTCAACATATCCTTTCCTATCTGCCACACCAAATGATTCTCAATTGGAAGATCAACTGTCGTTGTCTTTACTTTAGCTTTCTTAGCTTGAGGGGGCTGGTCCGTTTTCTTTTCTTTCGATCCGGCCTGAGATGTCTGCATTAAAACAGTATTTTAAAAGACTTCAGGACAGAAACATGCAACAGATTCTGGGTTTTAGGCTATTCAATTTCATGAATAAGTGTGCCCTAAATTGTTCCATTAACTGGGACGTATGCCTTTAAGAAACATGTACTGAAAAAAGTATCAAATTATTTTACAAATAGGCTGTCTAATAATTTTATCTTAGCTCATCCTTAGAGCAGAAAAGCAATCTGCCATTTTCTTTATATTATTCCACTAATTTTAAAGCATGTTTTATTTTCAGACATAACTTTTACCTCCATTTCCTCAGACTCAGTCTTATTTTCAGCTTGTGTTTGCTGTTGTTGTTCCTCATTTTTCTGTTGCTCTTCCTGGTCTATTTGCATTTTCTGAAATTAGAAAGCAAAATGTTGGGTTACATGAAACTCCCATGTTATTGAATCTGAGAAACTGAAAGTCCTCCTCTGAATTCAACACCCCATACCCACCCACTTGTAGTACTAATCACTGAAGGGATTGTTATAACCTTGAATTTCAGATACCAAAAAGAACTCAAATGTCTGGATCCAATCCCATTCCATCACTTTATTTTTTAGAGGGAAAGCACATTATGATGAATAATGTTATTTAAGGCAGATAACTGACAGTAGCCCACTTGCACTGATTGCTAAGCAACCCTTTGTTTTAATAACATATATGATACACTCCAGCTCTTATGTGTTTACTTTCATGAATCTAAGTTCTTTAACCACTTATTTAGAAGTGGATACTGTTAATGATTAGCAAAATCAATGCACCCTGTGGATGCAGTTTTTATATAATCTTGTAACACTTAGGCTTGGATCTGCATAATCCTGTATTTGAAAGTTTAATGATAAAGAAAGCTGTTAGCAGAATTGACTTATTGTTAAATTAGCATAGCAACATTTACCAAAAAAAAAATCCCCACCCATTACCTCTTCATCTTTTGCATGTTGATCTGTTTCCATGGGCTCTTCATTTTCCTCTGATTTATGAACCTCCACAAGGGATGCACTTGAAACACTGAAAATGCCATGGATGTTTACTCTGACTTTAACTTTCACTTTGGAACTGGATCCATCTTTTTGGGGTATTACTTTCTGAACTAAAAATTGAGCTAAATGGAAAATATAAAATATTTTCATTAATGTAAAAAATTAAATTGGAATTGCTAACAGAAAATAATTGAAATCTCTACTGCGTCCATTATTTTCTTTATTTTGTTTTAATAAATACAGTACAAAATTTGTTATTTTAAAAGATCATGGAATTTTCCAAATACATAAAACCAAAGATACTGTATAGCAGCAAATATTTCATTTTCCCTTATTGATCAAGTTAATTTACTAAACGTTTATCCGGCATTTTCACTATTTAAAACAACCAAAATGGCAATTTAAATTATTATAACCTGATTAATTAAATAGCGTATTGGTTAAAACAATTGCTAGACAGTATTTAATCATCATGTCTCTAAATTTCTAAAAGAGATGTAGACTGATTGTTTCAGTTTCTTGGAAGTATTACTCTGTTCAAAGGTAAATAGGTTCCTTCCTCAAGTATACATTCTTCTCTTGGGTATCTGGCAGTTCTAGATAACAGACAGTGAGGAGCAAATAAACGGAATGTTGAAGCGCTTCTATATCTGTCTAGGATATTTGTTTAATTCAATGGTTAAGTGCCAAGAAGGGTTCACTCAAATGAACATTTCCTCTGAAACGGAGTCATTTCGCTACATATTCCACAGCTCAAGGATAGTTGCAGACAGACGGATCAAAGTTCCCAACCCCTTAATATAAGTAAATTATTTTAAATTATGGGGACACTGCCATTTTAAAGACTTGGTTGCACAATCTGCTCTATGGATGTGAAAGTAGATCTCTCACTTGATTCTTTCATTTGGGAAAGCATCTTAGGTTGCCTTGCATTGGGTAGAACCTGCCAACTTATTGCCACCTGCACTGTTAAAATATGTCATTTCCCTTGACACTCTTATCTTTTAAAAAAAAAAAAAATTTTTGTCTCCATCTCTTCAATTTTGGTCTAGTTTTCTTTACCCCTCTCTACCGATCTTGTTCTTTTTTCTACCTTAATCATTTTTCATCCCCAGTTCAGAGGTGGGTTGCTTCCGGTTCGGCCTGGATTGGCCGAACCAGTAGTGGTAGCAGTGGGAGGCTCCGACCACCTGTCTGGATGCTTCTGCGCATGCAGAGAAACGTTGCGCGCACACAAACAAGAAAACCAGTAGTAAAAATAATAGAAACCCACCACTGCCCCAGTTGCATCCTTTCTTCCTACCCGTGCTATGAATAGCTTCTATGCTATTCTTTCTAGCTTCTATGCAGCATGTACTGTTACCCAAGAAGGATTTATGATGGCCCCCAACAATCTCACACATAACCTATAAGAAAATACAGTATTTCCTACAATCTCACAAACTAGGCTTTGTCTTACATTTTAGCATAGATGTTAACACTAATGCAAGATCTCATGACAAAATAGCTTACAGGTATGTTCCTAGAGTGTGATACATATATTAAATACACAGAAACAAACAATATCTCTTATGCTACATACCTATTGCAGTGTTTGGATATGGCAATTCTTTAGGAGAACTGTAATAAGCTTCCAAAGTAAAGGGTTCCTTTCTGTAAAATGTAAGGACTTTGGAGAAAGGTGCAGCATGATTCTTTGGGAATACTTCACAATCACTATAAAAAGAATACATCCTTGTTCACTCAAATAGTTTCTGAGAAGGCTTAACACTATAAAAATTATGTCAATAGTTCAAATATATGAAAAACTGTTAATGCTATGTTTATGTGCATATTCATTATATCATGATATATAAATCAGCTTTGTTAGGAGTTACCTTATCCCCTCTTCAGCCGGGGAGTTCCATTTTAAAGAAATGGGGTACGGCACCAAGTCTGTGATAGAAAATTCTCTCACTTTAAAAGCTGGTGATAGAATAGCACACTGTAAGGGGAAAAAAAGTTTGGTAGCATCAAATTATGTCTAACATCAAATCATATACGTATCATCATGTATTAACACCAAAAGGCTGATAGGTTTCCATTTCAAAAACTCTTTGTTTATTCAATTAATGTATGATCATAGATCAAATTCTGATGTAAAGAGTACGAAACTGCAGTGGTTTATCATTTTGTCTGTCCTATCTCTTTGCATTTGTCAGACTTCATCCCATCATCTCAATTTAATTTTTAATAATTAAAGCTATGAAAATATAATTCAGTTATAGATGGAAAAGTTTATTTCTTTGCTGCCTCAATTGGTTGCCACGCACTTGCAGAATCTTGCACTTCCCTTTTGTTTTTTGTAGCCATTAAAAAAAATGACTATTTTCAATTGGAAACAAGCTACAATTCCCCATTAAGCTTTAGTCAAGAAGCCAGCTTTGTATATCTTTAATTAAATAGTATTTAGACAAATAATTAGGAATGAACAAATTATCCACACTTGTTTACTAAACATAACGGATAATGGTGGCCTCCCAGCTCCGGCGGTCCTTGGAGGAAACCAATTATCTAGACTCCTTTCAATCCGGATTCAGGCCTGGCTACAGCAGAGAAACAGCTTTGGTCGCACTGACCGATGATCTCTGGAGAGCCAGGGATGGAGGCCACCCCTCCATCCTAGTGCTCCTTGACCTCTCAGCGGCCTTCGATACCATCGACCATGGTATCCTTCTGCGACGGTTGCGAGAGATGGGAGGCACCGTTCTTCGGTGGTTCTCCTCCTACCTCTCAGACAGGTCGCAGTCGGTGTTGGTTGGAGGGCAGAGGTCGACCCTAGGCCCCTTAATTATGGGGTGCCGCAGGGTTCTGTCCTGTCCCCCCTCTTGTTTAACATCTACATGAAGCCGCTGGGTGAGATCATTCAACGGCACGGGATAAAATACCACCAGTATGCGGACGATACTCAACTGTATCTGACCGCCCCGTGCCAGCTCAGTGAAGTGGTTGACGTGATGTGTCAGTGCCTGGAGGATGTTAGGGTCTGGATGGGGGTAAACAAACTGGCTCTCAATCCTGACAAGACCGAGTGGCTGCTGTTTTTCCATCCCCAAAATTGGCTATGTATTCCAACTCTCAGGCTGGGGGGGTGAAATTATACGCCCCTCAGACAGGGTTCACAATTTGGGAGTCCTCCTGGATCCGCAGCTAACTTTAGATCACCATTTGTCGGCTGTGACAAGTGGGGCATTTGACCAGGTACGCCTGGTGCACCTACCTGAACCGGGAGGCTCTTACAACAGTCACTCACGCCCTTGTGACCTCAAGACTGGACTACTGCAATGCACTCTACATGGGGCAGCCCTTGAAGAGTGTTCGGAGACTTCAGCTTGTCCAGAATGCAGCCGCGCGAGTGATTGTGGGTGCGCCTTGGTACACCCATGTTACATCTGTCCTCCGCGAGCTGCACTGGCTGCCTATTGGTCTCCGGATACGCTTCAAGGTGCTAGTTGTCACTTATAAAGCCCTACATGGTATTGGACCTGGGTACTTGAGAGACCGCCTTCTGCCAATTACCTCCCATAGACCCATTAGATCCCACAGATTAGGCCTCCTCCGAATTCCATCTGCAGGCCAATGCCGGTTGTCGACCACCCGGAGGAGGGCCTTCTCTGTGGCTGCTCCGGCCCTCTGGAACGATCTCCCCGTGGAGATTCGGACCCTCACCACCCTTCAGGCTTTCCGAAAAGCCGTTAAGACCTGGCTGTTCCAGCAGGCCTGGGGCTCCTGAGTTTCACCCCTACTCGAATTGTTGTGCGTGTTGTGACTTTTTAAATTGTTTTGTATTGTTGTTCGTTTTTTTGTTTTTTACTTTTTTGTATTGTGTCCCTTCCCTTCTGGTTTGTCAGCCGCCCTGAGTCCCTCTGGGAATAGGGCGGCATACAAGTCGAATAAACCAAACCAAACCAAACCAAACCAATTGCAAATATTTGAATATATGCTTATAGCGTTATGAGGCAAAGAGAAGGAAAGTGAGTGTCATTGAGTTATTTTACGAAATCATGAATCCCAGTTTTATTTTAAAAAGATTAACATGTTTAACATATCACTAAAACACTAATATAAGTCTTGAAAAAATAAAAAGCAGTAATAAAAGCTATGTCTAATCAGATACAGAAAAGTATTGATTAAGATTTATAAAGCCATCCTTCTCACAAACTATGAATCTCAGCAATTCATTGTATAAATGAGTAAATAAACTAAAAAACAGCCTGCTCCAAAGCACTTTCTTAGCTTCAGTTTGGAAGTGCGGCACATCCCTATTGTCAAATATGCTAAGACAATACTATCCAAACATCCACTGAAATTTTAGGGCACAATTTCTCTTTTTTCTGGAGTTGCTCACACATCTGAAAGGAAGACCCCAAAATGTGCTAGATATTTGGGCAGGAAGGGACTGCAGAGGAGGAGAAAGGAGAAAAATGTTACACTGTACATATCCTAGTTCGTGCAACTGTTTTTTGGTTTTGGACTATATAAATTTGCATTAAAAAACTCATTTGACTACTGCAGGAGCAAAATGCATTTCCTAACAAATACTCAATATTTCTTTCCAATTCAACCATAACATTTATTTCTAGCTCTTTTCAAACTAAAGGTGAACCAGTGTTTAATTAAAAACTACATTTGTAGCAGAAAACATTTTTTTCAGCATACCACCATTCTTACCTGTAATGCACAGCCTCGTGTGACAGCTTCATCCGCATTCAGAGTTGTACTGAGTTCTTTACCAAAAAATTTACTGATCCGCTCTTTCACAGCAGGTATTCTTGTAGACCCTCCTACTATTTCAACTGCACTGATATCCTCCTTCTTTAGTTCTGTGAATAAAAAAATAGTAAGAGTCATTCTAAATCTAAATTCATCTGCATGAGTAGAATCCCACAGGTTTCAATATATGCTACAATGGCATTTTAAGCAATGCAAGCAACATTGGCACATCGGTCTGGGAATAAACATACACATACAATAAATTCAAACTAAAAGAAATGTTTTAGAAGTATTCCATTTGGATTTGAATGAGGAAAGTATCTTGTAATTTTAAACTCTATCTATCTACTTTCTCAAGTAGATTTTTCTCAAGTAGAAAAGGAGGTTTTTAAAACTGGTCAATCATCTGTCTGAAATGGTATAGGGCTGTGATGGCGAACCTATGGCATGTGTGCCAGAGATGGCATACAGGGCCCTCTATGGGCACGAGCCCCATCGCCAGTTGCTTCTGAGTCCCGTCATGCACGAGCCCCATCGCCAGTTGCTTCTGAGTCCCGTCATGCACATACGCACCGGCCAGCTGCTCCCTTCCGGGTTCTTTTCACGAAGACCAGCTGGCTGGTGTGCATGCACAGCGGACCAGCTGCTCTCTTCCGGGTTCTGGTGCTTGGTGCCGAAAAGGTTAACCACCACTGGTATAGGGTTTCCTGCCTGAGCAGGAGGTTGGAGTAAAAAACTTTCAAGGTCCCTTCCAACTCTGTTATTCTGCTAAATCTTCTCTGATGTAAAAATTATGGAATATACTGCCCTCAAAGCAATCCTTCAGGCCTGTCTACCAGATGTTTAGGAGAGTGTTTTTCTTTTTAAATATGTCTTTGATCTTGATTGGATAATACTGAATATTCATATATCTTGAGGGCCCGTTTATTGGGAAGGGAAATATTTGAGGGTTGGTATTATGTACATACAAAGAGTGTGTAACTGGGCAACATAATATGTGAGTAATAATGTGGCTAGTATTTTCTAGACATGAAAACAGAGCTAAATTTCCAGTCAAAGAACACAGTCCTTATTAATAACAGTATTTTTTTTCTACTTAAAGTCCAGGCTGTTTTATATTTAGCATTCTAAATATATGAAAACAAAAGTATTTGTATTCTGGAATCAATATAATGAATATGAATGAATGAATGAATGAATGAATGAATGAATGAATGAATGAATATATAATTAGCAATACAAACTTCAGAAGATACACGTGTGCTCTGATGGAGAATTGTGACACTTCCAAATAATATCTTTTGTTTTTTGGATTTCAATGTCATCTTTTGCCAAACATTCTTAATACTTTAAAATTTATTCTCAACCTTGTAAAGTTATTGGACTGAGTGATAGAAAGTAACCAAAGTCACCCAGATAACTTAATGGTTGATTGAGAGTTTGAATCTGAACCTTCCTAATCCTAACTTCTGCATCATTGACTATTAGTGATGCTCATTTTATTTAATCCAGAAGTTACTAAATATAAATTGCTCTATTATGCACTTCAGTGTTTCTGTAGTTATATTTATTAGTTCTGTACTGTACTACAAATAACAAAATGTATACTTACTAGCTTGATCTAAGACGCTGCGAAGAGGTGGTTCTATTCTGCCCAAAAGATCATCACACATCTCTAAGAATTTACCTCTATGGGTGGAAATGGAAAATGAAAAAAAGCCTAAAGATTAATAAAAGTCTCTTAAATAATCCCCCAAGTTGACAACATTCACAAAGCTGCATTTAGTAAGTTATATTTAGATAATAAACCAAAACTCAGATAGTTCAGTCTGCTGTATTCCTCAGGTTTTTTTTTGTTTGTTTAGGTAAGATGCTTCTTTATTTCACTCCCACAATCCATAAAAACAAATTTCCACACAGCATGCCACACAGAAATTGAGTTTCTTCATATTAAGAGATTAAGCATTCCTCTCTTTCTCATTCCAACTTACAGTAAAATTGTCACTTATGTTTTCAAGGTTATAGAGCACATATCAAGGATTAAATACATAGCAGATATATATATAGATATATATAGACAGACACGCACATACATACATACATACATACATACATAGGCAGGCACAGACATGGATAGATGGATAAATATAAATATATAGATATACACACACACAACGGAATTATGGTCATAGGTTTTGAATTAATGATTAAAACATTTTGTATTAGTTTTGGATGTGCTATTGCCAATAGTACAGCATTTGCAGACTAATTTATTTAAAGAAATATACATTTATAAATACAATGACTATTTGTAATTGGGGTACATAACCTGCTTTCTCTGAGTTATACAGTCTCCCCCCCCATCCACCACCTATGCCAGAGAAGACAAGCTAAGCTGAACTTAATTAAACATTATGTATTATGCAATTATTCCTTATATATTTAATACTCTTCTCCCTTTTCCATGTTAAAACTGTAATTTGGCAGCAAATTGGAGATTACATCTACACCTACACATCACTCCAAGATGATAGAAACAGCATTCCTAATTAATTCACATTATCAAAACCTCAGATCCACCTCTGGGAGAAGAATTGAGAGATAAAAAAAAACCATAGTAGAAACTGTTAGTAATTTTCCTAATTCTAATATATAATTGTCCACTTTTCCATTCCCTTTATTATAGGTAGTTTTCATTTACCAAACACTTATTCAACAATAGTTTGAACTTACAGTGATGCTGAACAAAGAGTAGTTATGACCAATCCTTGTACTTAGGACCGCCACACAATCATGATCTGTGACCTTCCCTGTTGGTTTTTGACAAGAAAAGTCAATGGGGAAGCTGGCAGGAAGTCACAAGAGGTGGTCAAGTGAGGTCCTTGCTTAACACACTCCTCACTTAAAAATGGCAACTGAAAACTGCTAGAACTGACGTGGTTAAATGGTGCAATCATGAGGTATTTTTCAACTAGCAATTATGTCACTTAACAATGGAGTTTTCAGTCCCCAATTAGCATTCTTAAGCAAAACCTACTTATTCCATTTAGCCAATTAAAATAAAGATGTAAGCAAGGAAGTGTGCTCACATACTTAAAACGCTGATTTAAGAAAAAAAGTTTTTAGAACTTCATTACTGAGGAATATTAATCTGCAATACCTGTTCATAGTCCCAGAGACATCAATATCATTCATGAAGCATTCTATGTTCAGGGGCAGGTCAGAAGCATTTGCACTCATCAGTTTCTTCAGCTTCTCACATTCCTGAGATAATCTTAAAAGGGCCCGAATTTTGGACTTTATGTCTAGTTTGTATTTTTTCCCAAATTCTTCACAAAAATAATTTACTAATACTTCATCAAATTTCCTGCCACCGAGCATTGTGTCAAATGCTGTTGCAAGTACCTTCACAATAAAAAGAAAAAGTATATTATCTATTAAACAAATGGCAAGTTATTAATCAGCCGATTAATTCAATCACCAATAATGAATCCAGTTTAAGGTCATATAAAGTACTAATCTAACAAATTACAGCAGCCACATAGTATGCATGTTTATTCACTAACACACACACACACACACACCAATCCTACTTAAATATCAATAAAGAGACACTTCCAAGCTGAAAGAAGTTACCAGAATGTAGAAAACATTGTACCAGACTATGTCCTTAGCAACTGTCAATTACAGGATCATTTATGCAGAGAGAATGCTTTTTCATAATATACTGAGCCATGCTAGTTATACTTAGTAAATTATTCAGAGGCATATGGTTGTAGTATAACTAAACCACCTGGTACACTCAGAGCTTCCTGTATTATCTTAATGTAAATTAATGGCTACAGTACCATATAGTTAAGCAGCTATTAACCTGTCTGGAGAGTGTAGCGAATTTACTCCAATTTCATTTCCATTTACTACATTCTAATGAGCATATACAGCTTATTTAAATAAACTGAGAGAAGGACTAGCCACTCCCATCCTGCACATAGTACGTGCTACCGTCAGCTCCTCTCAGTTTTTGTCACTTTGTCCATGCTTGTCACTTTTCCAGGGGGAATAAACAGTCACAGTCAATGCTAAACTTCTAATTTGTTGTCCCTTTGTTTCATATTGTTCATGAAATGAAACATTCATTAAATGAAATGTTACTTTGATTC
Organism: Thamnophis elegans; assembly: GCF_009769535.1. Taxonomy (NCBI): domain Eukaryota; kingdom Metazoa; phylum Chordata; class Lepidosauria; order Squamata; family Natricidae; genus Thamnophis; species Thamnophis elegans. The sequence goes on from NC_045542.1 coordinate 82,318,344, forward strand.
TTTATTGGATCCCTGAAATGGGGCCACATATTTAGAAATTAGAAAAGAACTGTGAACTTTATATTGTTCATGGTGTATGGGTTACAATGTTGGAGACTGTTTTTAATGTTCTAATTTTCAAATTTTGCAGTAAAGACACTCTACTCTGCAGTAATTGTCCTTTTTGCCACATCTATTTTCACTTCTGATCAATCTTTCACATCAACGCAAATTTAACTGCAAGTGTGATTTAATGGTAAATAATTTCAGGATGTTTGCCTATGTATAGATCATATTCTGCATGTCTTCTTTTCAAAAAGATAATTTATTTTGTAATGTTGAAATCACAAATGAAACCCACTCTTTCAATTAACCATCTGGAAATCTATGTTCTAGATGGGTACATACTCACTCAACAAACCACAAAACAGTGCTATTATTTATTTTAGTTCCAATACAGGCAATCAATATTTGTTTTTATTCAGGGTTAAAGTGAACAATACAGGTAGTCCTCGACTTACGACCACAATTGAGCCCCAAATTTCTGTTGCTGAGTGAAATGGTTGTTAAGTGAGTTTTGCCCCATTTTACCACCATTCCTGCTACAGTTGTGCATTTGTCTTCCCCATTGATTTTGTTTGTCATAAGATTGCACTCACTGGAGAAGAGCCTAATGCTGGGAAAGATTGAGGGCAAAAGAAGAAGGGGACGATAGAGAATGAGGTGGCTGGATGGAGTCACTGAAGCAGTAGGCGTGAGCTTAAATGGACTCTAGAGGATGGTGGAAGACAGGAAGGCCTAGAGGAAAATTGTCCATGGGGTCACGATGAGTCAGACATGACTTCGCAACTAACAACAAGATTGCAAAAGGGGATCACATGATCCCAGAACATGGCAACCATCATAAATATGAATGTTGCTCAGCAACTGAATTTTAATAATGTGATCATGGAAATGATGTTAACAGTTGTAAGTATGAAAAATTATCATGTTCCTTTTTCAGTGTCATTGTAACTTTAAACGGTCACTAAATGAACTGTTATAAGTCGAGGAATACATGTATATGAAATAAACAGCTGTGAGGAAACATAATCTGTAATGCAGCACGCAATAACATTTATGTACCTGGCAACCTGATTAAAATATAGCGCACAAAAAACACAGGGACAATTACATTAGCGTACAACCTGTGCACTTAATTTCCTTATAGCAAATAAATAAAAAACAACTACTAGTCAGGCAATATTGCATATAACTGGTTCTCTCACACACACACACAGAATGTGCACTTGCTGTTCAATATGTTTTATATCAGCCTAGGAGCCTTTTCTTTACTGTAATTGGGTTAAAACAGAAAGATTTCAAATATTTTTTCAAATCTCTATTGTTTTAAAATGGTTTTAGTATTTTAATTATATTCTTAAATTACTGTATAAGCTACCCAGAGCCACTGATTGAGACTGGCAGCTATAGAAATTGAATGAATGAATCGATCGATCTAGGAATATTTGGCATTACAAACACTAAAGAATATAATAGATGTTAAGTATTACCTCCTCTGCTACTTGATCCTCTCATAGTCACACATAAAGCAAACGCTGCAGTTTAGTTCATTATATTGCTTTTTATAAGGAGGCAGTTTCCAAGTTGATATATTACATTAAGTCATGGTTTGCTCAATTACTAATATTATACTGAATAATGCAAAACACTCAGCCATAAACACAAAAATGTTTAATGTGCCATAACATTAAACTACTATGCCATAACAATACAAATAACATTGTAAGTTATGGCAGTGGCTTACTGCAATGGGCAAACCCCTGTTACTATGATGTTTCTGCTACAACTTTCCTTTAAATAAAATAATCTACAAGAAAGTTAATACCATTAGCTTTATGTCTCAAAGGTGTTTTTTTCAAAAGGCAACAGGACTGGGTTTTTTTTCTTTTCTTTTTTAAGAAGTTTCATCAGTTCTGGCAGGAAGGTCGGGGCGATGGAAGGATTAGATCTGAGAGCATTTGGAAGGTGGTGGTGGAAGGATCGTACTTCTTTGCGGTCATCTGATTAGCTTTATTTTTAATTGCTAGTTTATTTATCAAATGCATCAACACATCCACATTTTTCAGCTATAATACTTAAAATGGTAGCAATAATATCATAATTAACATGAATAGACTTTATACTTGCCTTCAACTTCCCCTTGTTGAATGCACATACAGATACTTGATAAGCTGAATGCCCTATATCAACAAATACCACATTTCTTGGTTTTTCTTCTAATGCAGGCAGGTCTTGTTTATAGATCCCATAGGCTAGAGCAACTAGACAGAAACATACAAAAATTTCATGATCCTCTATTTAAGAATTCTTTTAATTTTTGGTTAAGAATGCCACTTAAAACATTTAGTGCACAATTGCAATCATCTATCAGAAAACAAATATTCTTAATATGGATTAAAGTCTACATGATAAATTACCTTTTTATTATAGACAGAACTTTCCTAACACTCTCTGTAAATCTCAAACTATAAAACAATTTATATAATAAATTGTACCAACTAAGTATATATGTAGAGAACATTTCTAGAAACATTGAAGCCATATAGAAAAGCCATTCTCCCTTTTCAGGATTTATCTCCAGAATACTTTGGCTGAAATCCAATTTTAATAATTTCTACAAGTTATTTACTGAAATGCTGTATCTCTAAGCTGCTTCCTGTTTAAAAAAAACCTAAACCTCAAAACAGTTTGTAATAATGGTTCTTTTCCCTCATCTTCTTCAATCTTTCTACTGCCAAAATATACTGTATTTTAAAAATTTCTGAGGCTGTAGAGAGGCTATGTCCTATTTCAATTGCAACAAAAAGTTATTCCATTAGAGAAAAAGGGGAACTAACATTTTTTTTAATTTGTAGATTAATTTGCTTTGTGAATTTCTGTGCTTTCACATTTAAAAGTAATCAAAATGTGAAAATATTACTCTATCCATGTACAAATCTGAATGACTGTAACAGAAAAAAAGTTTAGTGAATTGAAATAAATCTTGAATTATTTCTCCTTTATTCAATGTAATGAAATTAAGACTAAAACAAAACTTAACTTGGGTGAAAGACTTGCAAATATATACTTCAGTATTCTTTGCAGTTATCTACCTACCTGCGGTAGTTTCATTAATTAATTTCAAGCAGTTTAATCCAGCAATCTGCGTAGCATCCATGACAGATCTCCGCTCTGCATCTGTATAAAAGCAAGGAACCTACAAGACATTTAAAAGTTGATTTTTAAAAAGAATCCTTTCAAATAAAATATTTTTAATAATTGGATTTTTATCCATATTTATTAATTTTTTCACATACATAGCATAGGGAAGTAAAAGTTAAATGATCTGGCTAGTAAAATTGTTAACAGATAATAGTTGACAAATGACACAGACACAATATTTACAAGCCAAAATACTATCTTTCCTTTAGTTTCTGTAAATAAAGAATAACAGTCTGGCCTGAGAGGCTTACAATATGATAAATCATCATTAAGGAAGCTAGGCAACAAGCTGTAATCAATTTCATTCATTTTCATTCATAAGCTTTAGAAAAGTTAAATTTAGAAAATATAAAAAAGATACAGATTTATTACTTACAGATACAACACAGTCAACTACAGGTTTTTTAAGAGCATTCTCTGAAGTTTCTTTGAGTTTAGAGAGAAGCATTCCTGTAATCTGCTCAACTGTGAAGTTTCGTTCTTCTTCCATATATTTAACCTTAGTTAGAAACAAAATATTTTAATTGGTAATTTTCCAGAGTAATTTTCTCAACTAAAACTTTAATAGCATGTTTAAAGTTTAAATAGATTTTTCCCTTCGTGTCACAAATAAGCACAAAAGAGCAATCAACAGTACGCTTTATTTTTCATATTTTTAAGGGAAAAAATTCTGATACTTATTTTATCTCACATAATGTATCTTAGTGAACCGCAAAAGATAACTTTACTGGGAACAGCTTGTATCCCATATTATTTAACTTTAATATTAATAAACAACATCTGCCTATCTCAAGTCCTTGGGAAGTATACAGAAATCCAGTCTAAACATCTGGCTGACTCTCTGACCAACAATAATTTATAAGCCATGTAACTCCCATCTCTTTAAGGAAGACAATTAAATTCTTAATATTTGAATAATATCTGTATTTCTCTGCTTTTATTTTTTTTCTCTTTTTTCAAATAGCCAAACTATTCTAATTTTGTAAGCAAGCAATAAATAATACGTGCACATTCAAGGTCATACCTTAATGCCAACTGAGAGCGAGGGCAGCTGGACAAGCTCATAAGCAAGTTTAGCTTTTTCATCTTGAACAAAAGGATCCGAAAATGCACGACCATGAAATCTTTTAAAGCCTTGTACTGTATTCTTTGCATTTGAAATTACCTAGAAGAGAACAGAATTTAGCCTCATGTAACAGAACATTAATCCTTTTGCAGTAAGCTGTAAAAACAATTTGAGGAAAAAGTACAATGCTTTTATAGAATTTCACATTTTTTTTCATGATATGATGTCAACTCTCTGTGTTGACGTTCCATGCAGAACGTCATCAGCGGAGCTGGATCTCAGATTACAGTAGCTGGGTTGAGATGAATGAAGCTATTGGATAACGTGATTTATTGACAAAGACTGAAGGGAGGGAAGAACAGGGGCAAAGTTCAAAAGCAGATAAAGAAAGCAAAAAAGATGGCTGCGAATAAGAAATGCCTAATGAAGAATGCCTAATGAATCTGTTAATAAATCACTGCTTTTTGTATTACAATATCGAGTTACTTATTATGAAGCAGGCATCGTTAGGGTACTTTACAGACAGCCATCTTTTGCTTTTAAATATCAGAGATGCCAAGGGGGAACTCAGAAGACCATGGCAAAAGGCCAGCTATCCGAACAGAGCTGGATAGCAGACATCAGACATCAAAGCCGAGATGAGCGAATCAAGAAGAGATAAGTAATCAACCCCTAAAAACAGTTAAAGCTGAGCTTCCCCCACCCACCCCTAAGCCCAGAAAAAGGGAAAGGCCCTAAGCGAGCTGGGAAGAGTGGAGGGGATGCTGGACTGGAATCAAGCCAGGCCCCCAAAGCCCCCAATGGAGCCCCTGGGAAGTTCCATAGAGCAACGGAGGGAGAAATTTGACTGGGTCACCCTCCGTGAAGAAAGGCCATTATGCATGCCAAAAGAGAGGGAGGAAGCAGTGGAACCTCTTGAGGTGACGAGAAGCACATGGGAACACGTGGCGAGCCAAGGTGGCGCAGTGGTTAAATGCAGCAGTGCAGGCTACTTCAGCTGACTGTAGTTCTACAGTTCGGCTGTTCAAATCTCACCGGCTCAGGGTTGACTCAGCCTTCCATCCTTCCGAGGTGGGTAAAATGAGGACCCGGATTGTTGTTGGGGGCAATATGCTGACTCTGTAAACCGCTTAGAGGGGGCTGAAAGCCCTATGAAGCGGTATATAAGTCTAACTGCTAACTGCTAACACAGCCCCACTTCTCCACCCATTGGAAAAGATGAAGCCAGTGCCTCTCCCACGTAGCAGGCAGGCTGCTCAGGGCAGACAATCTCCACCCTCCCTCTGAACTAGAACTGAGGAGTATCTTCAGACATATCAAACACTATACAGAGGCCGAAAGGAGGAGGGAAGGGCACTGCTGATTGAAGTACTCCAATTCAGAGGAAAGTTTGATGGGAACTCAGACCAGTTAGTCCTATTCCTTGATTCAGCTGAGGTCCACTTGGAATAGTATGGACACCTCTACTCATCCCCCAGAGTCATAGTGAATATTATCATAGAGGGATAGAGGGAGAAGCAAGGGAATGGCTAGCAGCCCTCCACAAGAGGAGAGCCCCCCAACTGCAAGGCGTATATGACTTCCTATGACTGCTAGAGGCCAGGTGTGAGGAGGTGGAGGAGGACCTGTATGCGGAAGATGAGCCCAGCGAACTAAAGCAAAGGGGGCTCCCTATTAAAAACCACATCCGCGAATTTAGGAGAGTCATTGGAAGGCTACACCCTTTACCAGAGTCTGTTAGTGTATTTTTTCAGAACAAGTCTGGACCAGCAGATTGCCCAAGTAACTGCCTACCGTGACATTCCAAACAGACTCTCTGAGTGGTTCTGAGTAGCAATAAAAGTCGACAGTAGGCTACCAGACACAATGGTGATCACATGACCTCAGAATACTGCTACCATTGTAAATATATGCCAGTTGCCAAGTATCTGAATTTTGATCACATGATCATTGGGATATTGTGATGTTGTAAGCATGAGGATCGGTCACAGGTCACATATTTTCAGAGCCATTATAACTTTAAATGGCCCCTAAACAAATGGTTAATAAGACAATGACTACCCATATGTGCAAATGAGATTAGAAGAAATTCAGCCACTTAAATTGTGCAACAATTTATTGCACAAGAAAATTAAGTAATAGGATTCCCTTCAACAATCCCAGCTCCATCTGAAAGTGGCACCCCAATTTTCTTGCTATAACTAATTCACTAACTCAACTACAAGCAATTTTTCAATGCATTCCTTTCTGGTAGGAGCGATGCAACCTTAATGAAATAAAAACAAGTGGTGGTATCTAATATTTCTTTGGTAAAGGCTTAATAATGCAAATACAGCAACATACTGTTACATCAGAATTTAAGGTGGAAGGATATTGTGGATGAATAAGATTATGACACAGAGTAAAGATCTTTATCTAGAAGATAAAAAAGTAATTACAATGTCCTTTATACTTTAAGGCATTGTAAAGATTAAACAATTTTTTGTTATGCTCTATTTGTTAGCAACCACTTGATCTGAGAGTTGCAAGTCAAGCCTCTCATTGATCACATATTATAATGCAGGCCATGTCATTATTTCCATTTTTAAAACATAATGACCCTAACACAGAAAATGAATCATAGCTGCATTAAGAATTTGCACATTTTCTGTTTTAACATATAATACCGGTATATGAAAATACAAAGATTTCCTCAAATTGAGCTCAGCTCCAGGTACCTGGTTTCCTTACCATTTTCTTGGCACTTTTATAAAAGTTATATCCTACTACCTTTGTGGGGGATAGTTTATTATGTAATTTTCCACTCTAGGTTTACATCCTTGGAATTTCCAATGATGTCCGCTTAAATACTCACGGCAACTGACCCTATTCAACAATAATTAGCTAAAGCACAATAGTCTTATAATTGTGTTTAAATATTAAAGCAAAAAATAGTTGTAATTGATAATCATAGGTAAATCATGCCTCTTCTAAATTTTTGCCAGAACTATAAAATAAAGAACATATAAGAGGGGTATCACAACCCACTTGTAATTTCATGTTGGAACAATTCAGCTCTGGATTTTCTCTTCATCCCCTATAGAGTGGGCCAATAGAAATTTTACAGGTGTGGTTTGTATATTTCTGGAAGTCTTTGATTCAGAATCAGGAATGGATTCTTTGAAGGTGGTGGTTTGGCCTTATTTTAACAACTAAATCCCTCCTTAAATTCAATTGCCGAGAAAAGTGAAACAGCAGAACAGGAAAGAAATACACAAGAGAGACGTATTGGCATTAGTTTACTCCAGTATAAAATTTCCTATTTGGATTCCAGAATACACTTCAAATTATTCACCAAGTGAAGATACTTTTTATAAGATAAGCAAACATAGTATAGAAAACATAAATGTTTCAAGAATTCAACATCATTAAGCCTGAATATGAAATATTTAACACAACTGTTTTAACACACACACAAAAATGATGTTTCAATGTTTTCATTTTTCTAGCAATTATGTAATTATTAAAAAATTAAAATAAAAGTCTCACCTGGCTCTTGGCTGCAGCTCCAATTGAACGGTTCTTGGGTCCAAATGATACACATGACCTAACATAAAATAAAAAAGTAGTTTTAAAAGTTAGATCACAGTAGTAGTTCAGTTTCAATATAGGTTTCAAAAATAAAACAATGAGTAAGCTTAAATGATATGAAACTTAATGAGGTGCCCTCATGAATTTATTATAAAGATCATTTTTTTAATTAGAACACATTTCCTAATAGACTTGTGTCATCTTATTGTGGGGAAAATAGGAGGAGGAAAGGAATACTGTGTATGTTTCCTGTTTAAGTTACTTATAAAATATGAAAGGTGAGATATAAATCTAATAAATAAATAAATCTTGGTAAATTAAAGTTGCTTCTATGGAGCACAAATCTTTTTTAGTTATCCATTCAACACAGTCCAACTAATTTTCTCCAAAAAGTTAGCTTTTTTGGTGGATGAACTTTTTATAGATAAATTTATAGGCAAACGATTTTAGGATTATTATTCATCATGTTACTGACTTGGATTCTCCTATTTTTAAGAAACAGATTTTCAAGAGAGCCTGAAGAGATACATATATAGTACTTTATCTTTTCAGAGTCATCTTCAGAGTTGCCTTGAACCAAGAGATAGGCAGCACATAAAATTTGATGATAATAATAATCCTTGGGACAGACTTGATAGATGGACAAAAATGCCAAATCCAGTCTAAACATTTAGTTGACTATGCGACACTATAATATCAATACTTAAAAAACCTCTCTGTCTGATTAAGATGCTATTTCATCCCACAGAAGATATGTGCTATGAAATTCACTCAAAAACTGAAAACCACAAGTATGCTCCATGAAAAATGTGGTACACTGAAAAAGGTGCTTGTTTTATTGCTGCAGTCAATACGCATTAATTACAGATAGAACAATATACAGTACAGAATAACTTATTTTAAAGCAGTGTGCATGGCTGCCCAAACTCACATTGCCTAACACTGAAAAATCATTTATTTATTCTGCCTTTATAAGTAATTCAACATGATAAGCCGAGGTGGCGCAGTGGTTAGAGTGCAGTACTGCAGCCACTTCAGCTGACTGCTAAGCTGCAGTTTGGCGGTTCAAATCTCATCGGCTCAAGGTTGACTCAGCCTTCCATCCTTCCGAGGTGGGTAAAATGATGACCCAGACTGGGGGGCAATTGACTCTGTAAACCGCTTAGAGAGGGCTGAAAGCCCTATGAAGAGGTATATAAGTCTAACTGCTATTGCTATTGCTATTCCTCAGAACAATAACTGTGTGAGGTGGGTTGGGTTGAATGTCCAGCCCAAAGTCACCCAGCTAGTTTTCATGCCTAAAAAGGGACTAGAATTCAGTCTCCTGGTTTCTAGACATTAACCACTACACCAAATGGCTCTTACATATATTTCTCAGCAATATATTCACACCATCAAATTTTAAATGTCTTCTTTTCAAATCTGCTAATACCAGCCAAGAATCCAAACTATTACTAATTTAATGTGTCTTTTAACAAAACTTATGGTATAAGACCATTGAAAGAGATGAACATATTTGAACATATTCCAAGAATCAAGAAACATAAAACTAAACTTCCTCGCTTTCAGGACATATAGATATATAATTAATTTTTCTCAGAAAAAACAAACAAGTTTGCAATATAATTGGTCTGAGAAATGACCAAGTTCAGTTTATAAAAAATACATACAGAACATGACACAGTAAGAGAAAGATGCACAGATCAAAATAATGACATAAAGGAAGGATGAAGGACATGCATGTCCATGATTAATAATCTGAAAAAAAAAAATCAGAAATGTAAATACTGTGCAGCTATAGCAAGTTATTTACAAAATGGAACATATGTAAATTCAGAATTTAAAATAAATCCAGAATGCAATATTACCTTTTCTAAAATGTAGGATTTAACAATGATTCTATTTTCAAGGTTTATAAAATATAAAATTTCCCAAACCAAAATTCTAGATCAGAGTTCTCTAATGTGGAGTTTAAAAAAGGGTTTCTAGTATCTTTAAGGAAAGTAAAGCAGCATCGAATGATGTTAACTAAGTGGATAGCTAGAGTATACTATGACTGTTTCCATTAACCTGTCAAGAGTTAATTTTCTTGGTGTAATCAAAGCTTTTATGGCAGAATTCTGGCTTTCTGTATATTGCTAGACTACAATGTTTATCAATGTTGGGCTGATTAAGAATTAGGGGTACTAAAGTTTCCCCACTACTACACTGAGGGATATACTTGACTATAGTGAACCTGATTTCAGAAACACTTAACTAGTTTCTCCTTGAACAGTTAACCATGTGACAAATCACATTAAACTCAATTTATCTCCGTGAAGACAAATAACCTCTTCCCAAGAAAGTACAGATTTGCAAGAGGTAATTTACGTAAAATAATGGAATCCAACTTCATGTTGGAAACACATACAGTAAAGGAAAAGCCCGCCACCTCTTCTCATTGATTCTTCTGTCAACTATTCTTTTTGTAAACTTAAAAATAACATTCAAGCACCAGCTTTTTTCTTGCAATTAATACAACAATGCTTTATCTGTCACTGCCTTTTTTTGTATGGTATTCTTTCAAATACAAGAGAATGGCTCTCACATCCCTCCTCAACTTTCTCTTCAAAAGTAAAGATACCAAGTTCCCAGTCTCTGATTATTTTTGATGCACTTCTTTGGATCTCTTCCAATTTACATTCTTTGTTTAAATAAAATTAAACAGAATGGAGTTTTTCAATTCAATACTAAATATTAAAACTAACGGAAGGGAAAGAGCAGCACTGGAAAGAAAATACAACTATTGGCAGAACCAAGAAGCATAGAAAAATTGTAAATTAGAATTGTATACAAATAATATCAAAGTACAATGAAAGATTGGAGGAAAAGAGAGATTTTGTTGATGCTAATATTAAACAATAAATACATTTTACAACATTACTGCAAATCACCCACTGATGATCCAAAGCCCAGTCCTATGCTAACCATATTCCTTCATCAGAGTATATGCATTGCTGCGTTGCACTGCACATATTTTACAAGTTGACTTTACTTACCTACTATACAGGACGTTATCTTTAAAATAGCATTTCTTTAAAATAGTATTAAGTAGGATCTTTCTAGAACAGCATTGAAGTTACACTAGAGGCAAACTGATAACCTCATGAATTTCCCTTCAGACTGGATGAAACCTACACCCCCTCCCCTCCCAAGGACGCCTACTTCAATTATGTGAACACTACGCCTTCTCCTTCTCTGCCCAACGGAATAAAAGATAAAAATACAAACTTAATAGCCATATTGGTTTATGTAAACTGTAAAAGCTCCTGCGTGGATTAGCTTTTTTAAAAAAACAATTTCGGTTAGGATGATCTTTCAAATCATAGCGGCCATCCCTTGAGGCATGCCGCAGTTTTAGGAAGGCAGCTTCAGAAACATTTAAACCGGGTTACTTTCTCCTTCCTCTGCCCAAGCAGTCGGCTCCTCCACTGGCCGGTTCCGAACCCATTCCCCTTCCCTTTTTTCAGGAACATCCCCATGTGGGGCGGAGGGCAGAGAAAGCAGGAGGAGGGAGGGAGGGAAAAAAAGTATTCCTCCTAGGCGCAGCGGCACCTCGCATTACTCACGAATTATTAAGGGCGCCCTTTTTTCTCTCGTTCCCTCTGCTTTGAAAGCCCAAAGGTGTGGCCGCTCCGGGTGATAATCACCTCTTACCTCTTTCCAATTCTAGCGAGAAGGTAGAGCTTAAGTGAGGATGGCGGCGTTTTCTAGGCCACCGGCGCTCGGGGGTTACCGCACCTGACAAGTTTGCGGCGCTTCCTGTCCCCGTTGCGGCGTTTTCTCCGCCACCCCCCCACCCTTCCTCCATACCCCGGAGCTTTCGCCATAAATTGGATCCCCGGCTTCCCGCCGGAGGAGTTACTCACGGGGTGCAGCGGTCGCTGTACTCGTTGGCGATCGTTTCGATCCCCCCCGCGCGGGCCACGGCCACATAGCAGCTCTGGAAGCCCAGATCGATTCCCAGCACGGACATGGTGCCTTCGGGGACGAGGGAAAGAAATGCCCGAGAGAGGCCCGAGAGGCCTACTTCAAAAGAAGATCGCAAGGGGCCGGCTGGCCGGGCAGACGAAGAAACTAGAACCGAGCGGAGGAAGAGAAGAAGAACCCTGAGCGGCCGCCGCCTGAGGGGGAAGAAAGCAGTTCACCGCCGCGGGAGCCTTTTGCAGTTCACCCGGAGCAGCCGCTCCGACTGTTTAAATGGGTTGCCGCAGCACGCGACTCCGGCTGCCTCCTCGCGCTGGTGGGGGCGGGGGGAAAGGGACAGGCGAAGCGGCAGCGTAGAGAAATCTCGAAGAATCCTGACCCGTCTAAAGGAAGGGGTGGGGGGAAAGCGGGAAATTATCTCGCGAGATTCCGGGCCGCGATGCGGGCTCCCCCTCCCTTTCGCTCTGACGAACGAGCGAGCGAACGAGAGCGCGCGCGCGCCCACTCACACTCGCGGATCTTGTTAAAATCTGGCTACGGTTATCCTCGCGCCTGGAATGCCGATGAGGAAATGAAGACGGCGAATCGGGATGGGAGATATGGGATTTTGCACTCAGGAAGGGCTCCAAAGCGCATGCTCGAGTCATTGCAATTTCACAGCTCGGGCTTTTCCACCGCTTTCTCCGATGCACGCCAAGAACGTGCCCGGGCAACTTTTTTTGCCGTGCCCTCATGACATTGTTTTGATCTCGTCTCCAAAAACATGTACTGTATGAAGCAGGCAACAACCCGCAGCAGTTTAGGCTTTTGTGCAATTTGACACACTCCGTCAACCCCGGTATTAAGAGTCAGGTAAAACCTCCCCCTTCCCAGGATAGAACCATCCCTGCCCTATTCATCACTTTAGGCTGGGGCAGGCGTACCCCCACCTTTCGTGTCTGTCAGCCTTGTTTTCCAGGGCCCTTCTGCTTTTGACAACAGGAGAGTCTCCTTCAAACCTGTCCTGGCTGCATCTTCCAAGTTCGGAGACCTGAATCAACCTGAAACAGCAGAGTGGAGACGGACTCCATACTGAAATAGGAGACAACCGTTTCTTTCTTTGCGGCTGCTTCATGATGCAACTTGCCTAGCTACTGTTGATGTTGTTGTTGTTCAGACTTTTTGAACGTGGATGTAGCGCTCACCTGAATGAAGTTAAACTAGTGTCAAAAAGGAATCTCATAGTTTTGCTACAAGAGTTCTGTTCTTTTGGACAGCAGCTTAATGCTATCCCAGAATCAGATTATCTTGGACAAACTCTCAGGATTAGTAGTGCAAGGCCCCTGGTCCAAAGGAGCCTGATCATCAGCTTTGAGCATATTCTGTGCCAAACCAGAGCGGGTTTTGATAAATGAGTAAGGTTGCTAGTCCAGCAATTTGTAAAATAAAACTTATCCCAGATTCATCCCATTGCACCTCTGAGTACACCTCAGAGTATTTGGTATACATTTTCCTGCCAACTGATGACGTTTGGTGGAAAGGGAAGGAAACAAAGCCATGGGACCAGGTATGTCCTTAACATGCCCTGTATAAAGTACGCCTGCCATAAATGTAAATGGCACATAGCATCATGTCCGCAGCAGGGGGTGGTGGTGTCACAAGGGGCAGCATATTTTATTTTGTTGAGATTTTCTGCTGCCTCAAGGACTGATGGATGGCGCTATGCCATGAAGAAGAGCCCCGTGTATACAGATTAGTGTTAAGCACCCACTAGCAATAGCACTTAGACTTACATATCACTTTACAGCCCTCTCTAAGTAGTTTACAGAGTCAGCATATTGCTCCAACAACTGGGTCATCATTTTACCAGAAGAAGGGAAGGCTGAGTCAACCTTGGGCCGGTGAGAATCAAACTGCTGGTAGCCGGCAGTCAGCAGAAATAGCCTGCAGTACTGCATATCACTTAAGGCCAGATTCTACCTCTTCTTTTTCTCTTCTGACTAGATTGCTTGTGAGAATGCAACTACACATAGTTGAAAAGAGGTTAGTGATATATTTTTCTGAAGAGATACACATACATATATGTGTGTGTGTATTTAATAAAGACACTATCAGTTATAGATGGCACTTTAGAAAATTTTTAAATAAACATGTTCTCTAATTATGAAATAAATATGCATTAACACATCTAAGGTAATGCTAAAGGCAATGGCAATTTACACTGCTGATTAACCCAATACATCTTGCAATACAGTATCTCTTTCCAGCTAAACCTTGTTTGAGTAAATTATTCTAATCTTCCAATACATTTGTACACGAAGGATTTTCTTTTTACCTTTTAATACAGACCGAAACTTCAGAAACCTTCCAAATTTGACTACTGAACTGTAAATTTAAGTCCCACAAAAAGCAAAATAAATAATAAAATGACAATAGTTTGCAGTTTATTGCAATTGGTTAAGCCAAATATTTGGTTTGAATGATGATCTTGGGGGGGAAAAAGCAATACTGTATTGTTTCTATATTTTCCAGTGCATGTTGTTGATGTTATCACTCATAAACTACCACAAGACGGTATCCAGTTCAACATATGGCCATGTAAATAATAAATTCTAGGAGCAACACAGAGGTCAAGTCAATGGTATAAAGGCCACATCATGAAGTTTGGCCGCATCGTGAAGTCTTTAAAAAACCTATTTTGTGGTAATTGGTTCAACTTTAATGTAATCCACGACTTACAACTATTTGAAATTATAATAGTGCTAAACAAAGTAACTTGTGGCCAGTCCTTGTATTTGCGACAGTACCCCAAGGTCATGTGATCAAAATTAGGGTACTTGGCAACTCTGATATAACAATTGCAGTGTCCCAGAGTCATGTGATTGACAAGCCAAATTTACATAATTCTGTAATTCACTTAACAACTGCAGTGTTTTGCTTAACAACCACAGTGTTTTGCTTAACAAGCATAGCAAAAGTCATAAGATTGGGCATGACTCATTTTACAGCTTAACAGTAGAAATTATTCAATTGTGATCCAAACTCAAGGACTACCTACACTGAAAATAAGTAGTAGATTTTTTTTTTATCTAGCTGGACAAGCTGCCAAAGTACTTTGTTTTGGTTATGTTACAATAAGCCAAGAAGTGATTGTTTTAAGAGAGAGAGAAGTTGTGAAGCAAGGCGAGGAGTGAGCTTCTGCCAATGGGAAAATTACCTTCCCCTACACTGGAAGGTTTATGATTTTTGCTACAATACATCTGAAGGAAAAGCCAATTAATTCACACGCCCAAGTAATGACTATGTGGGAACAGGAACCCTCATTTACTATTGGCTGATGCAGCTGGAAATCAGCATTCTGAACTAGACAATTATAATTATGTTTGATGTGTAAAATTATAAGCTCAGAGTAATGTTAACTTCCTAACAGACAGGAAGCAGCAGGTGAAACTAGGCAAAATCACACCAGATATTTGTACAATTAGCACAGGAGCCCCCCAGGGATGTGTGCTCTTTCCACTTTTCTATATAACATATTTTTCAGAGTATAAGACACACCCTTTTCCCTCAAAAAATAGGGTGATAATCTGGGTGCATCTTATACACTGAATGTAACATTTTTGCCTCCTGAAACCCCGCCCCCTTCACTAAAATGGCCATGCAAATGAAATGAGTGAAAAACAGGCCATTTTTTGCTCAATTCCCCACCACCACCACCAAGCCCTCGGGAGCACTCTATAAGCCTCCTAAAGGCTATTCGTGCCCTTTTTTTGACCAAAAACGGGCCTGTTTTCGCAAAAACGGGACTGCGTCTAAAATGTTCCATCTGTTAAACTACTGAAGTTTGCAGATGACACAACAGTGATTGGTCTCATTTGAGACAATGATGAAACCGCATACAGATGGGAGGTTGAACAACTAGCCTCATGGTATGACCGGAACAATCTGGAACTGAACACACTCAAAACCGTAGACTTTAGGAGAAACCTACCATACTACCACCTGTTATAATACTAGACAACACAGTATCAACAGTAGAGACTTTCAAATTTCTAGGTTCTATCATACGTATCTCAATATGTAAATAGACTAACATCAAAAACCTCATCAAAAAAGCATAACAAAGAATGTGCTTTCTGTGCCAACTCAGGAAGCTCAAACTGCCCAAGGAGCTGCTGATTCAGTTCTACAGATGAATTATTGAGTCTGTCATCTGCACCTCTATAACTGTCTGGTTTGGCTCTACAACTCCACAAGACAGACACAGACTTCAGAGGATAATTAGAACTGCAGAAAAAACAATTACTACCAACCTGCCTTCCATTGATGACCTGAACACTGCACAAGTCAAAAAGAGGGCCTTGAAAATATTTACAGACACCTCGCATCCTGGACAAAAACTGTTTCAACTCCTACCCTTGAAACGGCGCTATAGAGCACTGCACACCAAAACAAGTCACAAGAACAGTTTTTCCCTGAATGCCATCACTCTGCTAAACAAATAATTCCCTCACCACTGTCAAACTATTCACTAAGGCTGCATTACTATTACTATTAGTCTTCTCATCGTTCCTATCACCCATCTCCTCCTACTTATGACTGGAGGACTATAATTTTGTTGCTTGTATCCTTAAGATTTATACTAATATTGATTATTCCCTGATTGCTTATTTGTACCCTATGACTATCATTAAGTGTTGTACCTTATGATTCTTGATGAATGTATCTTGTCTTATTAGGTACACTGAGAGGATATGCACCAAAGAAAAATTCTTTGTGTCCAATCACACTTGGCCAATAAAGAATTCTATTCTATTTCCTTCATTCACTTTGTTGTATGACACAAAATATTATAGAAATTTAAAAAATAGAAATATATGTATATATACAGTATATGCCCTGCCTGTCCATTAAATCCCTTTCTATGTCTACATATTCTGCTTTGTTTATTGTGATCATAATAAAAGCTACAGCTAATACTAATCCCAAGCAATTCTGATGTCACTGTGCATAATCTAAACATGTCATGAAGCACATTGCTCATTCTCTATTCTGGGATCATCATGCACATATGGTACTCAGGAATATCATGTTTCTCAGATGCCAAATTCAAATTACACTGCAGATAATATTACATGGTTCTTAGAACTCAGTTGAATTAAATTTTATATTGAGCTATTATCTCACACAGTTACAATATTAAGACTTTTTCAGCTATTCCATTTCTTTTCCAGAAATGATTTCCATTTCTGGAAATTTATATTATAAATATAATGGTTAGGTAATTTAGTTATTTTAACACCTTATTTTTTTTTACAGATATTAAATCCATGAAAGGAAGAACAGATTTGTCTCTGAATATGAATATTTTTATTTGTTCATACTTCATAATAGGAACATGCATAATTGCTATGCTCAAATCCATTATATCATTAATCCTAAGAATACACTATTAAGGGTAGTGATGACTAATCTTTTGAGCTCAACTTGTCAAAAAATTCAGAAAATGCCAAATCTGCTGGCATGTCATACATACTCCCCCCCCCCCGAACAAAAGTGAAACAATTCTTTACATATCCATTTATTTATTTGTTTATTTATTCCAATCGTGTGATTCCCAGGATCTGCCACATACCTTCAGGCAGTAATCTCTTTCTGCTGACAGGCCTCTGCAGCTACCCAAGATTGCTCTAGTTCATGTAAGACCATTCTTGAAGCAGCTTTGGGGAATATTCTTCAGCAGCTTCTGTGGCCTTCAAAAATCCATGTGAAAGCATGCCCCATTCTCATGCAATTTTCGGAAGCAGTAGAAATTGCATGAATTGGGTATGTGTAGTTAGTGAAAACAAAGGCTACGGGTGACATGATAGTGTTCCAATATTTGAAGGGTTGCCACAAGGAAGAAGTCATCCTATTTTCCAAAACATCATAGCCAAGACAAGATACAATGGATGGAAACTAATTAAGGAGAGAAGCAATCTAGAACTAAGGAGAAATTGCCTAATGGTGAGAACAATTAGCCACATCCTACCTTCAGAAACTCTGGGTGCTCCATCACTGGAAGCTTTTAAGAAGAGACTGGACAATCACTTTTCTTGATGGGGTGTCCTGCTTGATCAGGGGGTTGAACTAAAAGACTTTCAAGGTCCCTTCCAACTCTGTTCAAAACACTGTGCAATAGACTATACACATTGAGAATTCAAAGTGCATGCATGCAGAAACAGAAACATAATTCACTAATGACCTGAAAGAAGCCAAGCTAGAATAGGGTGTGATCTTGCACAACCTCTGGAGCCTCAAAGAGTTGCATGAGAGGCTAGTACTCCACAACAGCCTACAAAAAATCTCATGAGAATAGGGTGTGCTTTCAAAAATAGTTGTTGGGTGTTGGGAAACTACAGTAATGCTGAGTCACCAAAACTTTGACATGCGTGTCATAGATTCACCATCACCGTCCTAGCCTATATATTGTGTGAATTCAGTTCATGTAGTTAATTTATGCTTCAACATATCAGAGAAAAAGGAGTTAGTTGAACAAACAATGGTTCAGCTAATCATGAGTAAGCACATAATGCAAACTGGCATTTTCTCAGAAGATCACTTTAATGCCCTTTTAAATTCTATGGGAAACTTGTCCCTATAATGTTAGAGAAGTGCCTTAAGAAATGTCATAGAGAAATACAACATTCTGTGAGAGATGGTGCCCATGAAGGGAGAGCTAGCATGATGGACTATAGGAAAGAGGGAGCACATTTCAGAAAGGGGAGGGAGACAAGAAGCAGCCCAGTTCAGAGCTGGATAGGAGACAGGAAGAAAATGACACACAGACTCTACAATCTCCCAAGGAGATCCATTAGTGTGAAAGTAGTAAAGATTTAGTCTGGCAAGAACCTATCTATAGGTACTGTTGATTTACAACAGTAATTGAACCCAGTCCTAAGTCCACCTAGTCATTAAGCAGATCATCCCTGGAACCACACCCAATTTTACAATTTTTTTTTTGTGGCAGGTGTTAACTGATCATTAAGCAAGCCCATGGTTCACAGTGGGCTTTTCTTTGCTGGAAGCCAAAAGTAAACACTGGTTTCTGGCAAAAAAATAAAAAGTTGTAAATCATGGTGATGTGACTCCAAAGTATTACAAATGGCTGTAAATATAAGCAGGCTGTAACTGAGTGCCCAAAATGTGATCTATCTTCACACAAGGGATTGGAGTAAGAATTGCACTCAGATTAATTTTGTTCTTCCAAGAGGATTTTTCAATACTCCTGCAGTGTTCTGGGAGGTTCGAATTCTGCTAGGACAACATGGATAGGCACTAGGTATGGATGACAAAAGATGAAATTGGAAAAGATCAAAGCCTCTATATTTCCTCAGTGAATGCCAGATCTCAATTTTCTCCACTTATAGAAGGAATGTTCAGCTTAATATGTTTGGATAAAATTCTGTTTAGTTATGTTATATTTCTTTTCTATATTTATATAAATATCAATATAAATTCCTTTTGTTACTTACAATACAGTACATGTCTATTATTTCAAAATCTCCATGGATATTTCAGCTTAAGTGCCTGATTTATGAAGGGAGGCCTAACAAATGTATTTATAGGGTATCATACCAAAAAGCTGCCTTTTCATTCTTATAAACAGATTCTGAAAAAATACTGAGAATGTAGTTGTTGGATTAAAAATAAAAAACAGTATTTTAACAGTTGGATGAATGTTCCGATGTCTGCCCTTCCAAAAGAAATAGTTTATTTTATCAATGGTGTATAATTAAAGTAGTTATAGTCTGTTTATAATCTTGTAAAGACCAATCCAATTCTCATTCATTAAAAAGGCCAATTACAGAAAACAGATATTGGTAGAACAGGCAATAGATAAGTTGCATTTATTTTAGCTTTGGTCATACTTTGTTGTGTGAAGATGACTAAATGTAAGTCTACCTCAGTCACCAAAACATTATCCTATTACAATGTTATAACTTGTGAGGCATAAAAGTGTGTGTGTGTGTATGGGTACCTGCAACATAATATCTCAGAGTTAACAATTGTCAATAAGAAAGACAAAAAAGTCTGGATAGTAGACTTGACAGTGCCTGGAAACAGCAAAAAGAACTTGAGATAATCACAAAATACAAACACCTGAAAATAAAAGCACAACGACCATTTACATCAAACATCCACAACTACCTATCACAGGTTGACAATGTCTTGCTAGGTGGATAAAAATGCCAAATCTGGTGAACATCTGCCTGATTGTGTGATGAACTACAACACTTCCATGTATGTAAAAAATAACAAGGGAAGAGTAGTACAATATTATTTTTTAAAAAATTATGACTTCTTCCTCTTGTTGAGTACAGAACATTCACAAACTGTAGCACATACAGTCCCAAGTAATAATCTATTTTTATCACCTATGGATTTTAGAACCTCATTATATGAAGTTATGACTGGCAGTGTTATCTGAGATTGCAGAAGGATATGTATACTTTTGATTTTTGAATGTTCTTCCACACTCAAAGAAATAAGGGGGGAGGGTGTTTCATATCAGAGACCAGCATCTCCCCCGCCTCCTTTTTATAGCTAATGATCTCTTTTAAGAAAGAATTTGCAGTTCGAAATGGTTTATTCCATTCTGGTTGGACATCAAAAGTACTTAAATAAACACCGCCCTATTTCGGTTGAACCCTCAAGAAAAAAGGGTTACTAATAGCTCGGGGAAAGGCTAAAGGAGGCGAGAGATGCTTGAAAGAAAAAGAGTACGGGCAAGAAAAAGAGAGCAAAGACGCCCACCTACGATGACCAATGGTACAGTCCGAGCCTTCCCTTCCCCGTTCTTTTCACGGGCTGCCGAAATACGTCATCCGATAGAACAGGAAAAGGGAGGGTGGAATTCCCGGCATGCCTCTTGAGTCTGTGCCCGGCCGATGGCTAAGATGGCGACTCCCATGCATCGTTTGATTGCTCGGAGACAAGCGTGAGTGTGTATGGAGGGCAGAGAAGGGCTTGGAGAAGAAAGCTAACACCCCGGACTTCTCGAGAGAGCGGGGTGTTAAGCGATCTGGAGGCAGTCCTGCGGGCGAAGCGCGGGGAATCCAAACCACTCGCTCCCCAGCTGTTAGGGAAGGACAGCAATAAGAGAGAAGAATTGGGAGGACCTTTTTAAAAGGGCGAGAAATAGTTGTATGTGTACAATTGGTCTTTTAAGGAGGCTGGATTCGCATGTACGAGTCGAGGGGGCAGGTGCTGAAGTACCTTAAAACCCCGCTGCTTCTGCAGGGGTCAGGAACTAGAGAGGTGCGAAAGATGTCGTAGCCCCCCTGATAGTAACCTCGGAGGTTTTGGTCCTCTTTTGGTCCATTATGTGTTGCGGCGTGTTTCTTTCAGCATCGCTTACTGTGGAAAAACCTGCAGAATAAGCGGTTTAATGGGTATCTAGACAGTTACAGTCGTAACTTCTTCTTTATTTTGCTTTGCTTAGTGGGGTGCACCTGCAAGTGCCGTCCTCCATAACTATTTCACGAAATGTTATTTGTTCAAACATTGTTAGAAATAAAGTGTAATTATTTCCTATACAGCATTGCTAAAATGTTACCTGCGATGTGATTCTACACTGTCTTAAATAGAATAGAATCAGTGGCCAAAGGTGTACAGTACTGAGCTATGGTTTGTTTGGTGTGTTTTAGCGTACTGTGTGAACAGATCAAACTATGGTTTTATAAATTAATGATTAAATACATCCTTACACTTTAAAGACTTCAGTAATGCTGTTTAGATATATTACATCAAATGTAATGCATGTCTTCTAATTAGCTCTTAATTTTGTGTTAGACATATTATAGTGAGCTTTCATTAATAGTTCTGGCACTCGGTATTTTCTCTCTGTAAATCTAAATATTTTGCAATGCTGCAATTAGTTAAGAAGTTCTTAACTTCTTAGAATTAAATGAATATTATGAAAGAGTCCTAAATCTTCAACCCTGTCCCAATTATTATGTATACAATATTTTAATATCTTCAGAAAACCTGATAAATACACAGTCACAACAGTAAATATAAATACTATATATTTTTATATAATATAATATATAATATAATATGTAGTATTATATGGTATGAAAATGAATATATATAGTCTGATGTATGTATGTATGTATGTATGTATGTATGTATGTATGTATGTATGTATATAATTTTCAGACTATGTCATCCAATGTCACAATTGCTGGTATTCTTGTTAGCAATAATCAGAATTTGAAAATATCAAGCAGACAATGGCAGCTGCTCTGGGACTGGATAACATTTATAGCTTTAAGGAAGCAATAAGCCATGGTTAAATGAGCCATGTAAAATGGGAGCCCAGAAGTTGTTTGTCTTAATTTTCTAAAATTGATCATGTTCTGTAAACATTGCTTAGATGTAAAATCAAGATGATAAGAGAATAATATCACAGGATATTAATTTGCAGTAAGATTTATGTGTTTTTGAGTAGACTGTTTTATGTACACACATTCTCTCTCTGACGCTTTGCTGCATTTCATCTGAACTGGTCTTCAGACAATCTGTTGCCATTTTCCACTACCTCATCAGGAGAAGCTTATTGCAAATATATGATGAAATTTCTGCATAAATGTTTGGATGGCCCATTCAGACATTATCTATGTTATAGCTGTATTTTAATTCTTCAATCCACACTTTTCAATCTACAGTTTTAATTGTTTAGGGCTTTCTGGCTCTCTTACAGCTGCTGAAGAATAATTTTCAGCATTCTTCACCATCAGCTAGTTGAGTTGTAGAGTTATTTTTCAGACGCCTAAAAAATCACCCTGTCAAGATAGATAATCTATTTAATTCTGTATACAATCTTATTCTAATCCACTTAATTGGAAAGATATGAATCTAAGAAGTGAACAGCCCAGCCCATATGTTATATGTCTTTATAGGATTGAAAAAAGCTGCTAAATTGCTTTAATGAATGTAGTATTAAATACTGACAACAAAATATTTTATTTAAAAACCTAGAATGTTATTAAAGAACAAATTTTCCATAACCATATACCAAACAGCAATGTTTAATATTATCAAATCAGTTCAGTTAGAAATAGAATTTAAAGGATTTTAAGCATTCAATCTTCATTTTTATCCTTTTCTACCGTAATCTTTTCAGCAAAATCCTATCTCTCTTCTGAATTTTCAGTCCTGATCCTATATTATTTCAGTTCTATTTGTACTCTTTCAAGCAGCAAGTAATAATGGCAATTTCAGTTGCAGCAACTCTATACCTGAATATGACTGCATAAAGAAGATAATACATTACACAAGAAAAATGATAATGTATTCATAAATTGATGAAATACATTTAGCAACAACCATTTTTTTTTTGGTAGTATCATGATATAATTTAAGAAACTATATGTTTCCAATTGCAATCTTTTTTGCAGTCTCCCAAACCCTAGTTTTGTATTATTTGGAATGGGAGTGGAGAGTGAATGGAAAAATAGATTATTTAAGCCTTGCAAAAGTCTAAACACATTAATTTTATCCCTGAAATTTGGTGTGGAGCTAGTTGGCCCCCTGCAGTGCATCCGGAATAAGCAGAGGAGCTCTAATAATACAAAATTTTCAGAACCTAAACTCTTAACTTTTTTTTAACTTGCATCCTGATATCACATGAAAGTATCTAAGTGAAAAAGATTGTATCACAACACACCATAAATCTTCCTCTAAATTATGCTGTTAATTCTGAAAGAAATAGTTAATATTGAGACTAAAAATGACTTTATGGACTAGAAAAAAAGTCCTTAGATAAAAATTCCAAGGAAGCAAACATTGTATGTGAATCAGTACAATGCATACTTTTGAATGAATATTGAGTTACATTGAGTTGGTTTGTATTAAAAAAATGATGAAATTCAAGTGTCTTAGGCCAAGTAATCTTTGTATCAATTATATAAATTCCAATTAGGTCAGTGATTCACAGCAATATTTTAGCAAAATTTGAATAGCAAAGTAACCAGTTACTGTTGGTTTTATTGTGACTATTTATCTACCATACTAAGCCATGAGTTGTTAAATTTATAAATTGCTGCATTTGCAGAACTTCCTGAACCATTAACTGTGACTTATAAACTGCAGTGACTGAATTTGAATAGCATGCTGAACTCAAAGTAAATAAAGT
Organism: Thamnophis elegans; assembly: GCF_009769535.1. Taxonomy (NCBI): domain Eukaryota; kingdom Metazoa; phylum Chordata; class Lepidosauria; order Squamata; family Natricidae; genus Thamnophis; species Thamnophis elegans. The sequence goes on from NC_045542.1 coordinate 82,342,349, forward strand.
ATGTTTAGCTTGTTTTCGTGAACCCAGCCATTGTGAGCTCAGTCTAGCAGGTTTCTATACTTATCATATATTATTTATTAAATATGCTCTGAAGCTGGTTTTAAATGCTTTGAAACGATAGCATTCCAAACAATGAATTTCTGAATTGTACAGATGAATTACTGATAGTCCTTAAAATACAGAGACAGCCATAAGTGGTTTTTAAAAAAATGAAATGAGTCAGCTATCGTGATATTTAAATATAAGGCATTTAATAATGACATATTTTGAATTTGACTGCTGTTTAAATAACGTAAAATGTTCCTTGTTTATGAACATGCATTTAAAAAGTGACAGCTCGTAACAACCATCAACAGATTATAGGAGGGGAGCATTTTAGGTCAGTTGATTGGTGTTCTAGCCACAACAATTCAAATCAGATGTTGGGGCCATCAGCACAACACAGTGATAAGGATGAAGGAAAAGGTGCTGTAGAATCTTGGCAAATGGTCTGGATATTCTGCTGGATATGGCTGCAACGGATTATCTCTGATGGTAAGAGTTGATTGGCAGTAGAAGCAGGAATTGAAGGCTGGTGATGGGATCAACCAGCCCGGGCCTTATGATTGCTAAACAGCTTCTGGTTTGGTATGACAGCTATCTGGCCTTTGCCATGCAGGAATTGGGTTGTGGGAAATGGGCCTCACTCAGGGACTGTATTTCTGGTGTGCTGTACCATTGCTGTGTTTCAGCCTTCTGCTCTCTACCACACTTCTTAATCATTGAATATTCAGAGGCCCAGGCTTTTGGATGCTGCTTCTAAATGGCAGATCAATCCATAATAAAACCTCTATCACTTGTGATAAGGATGAGAGGGCTGCCTTAGCATGTATTATTATTGAAAGTTGAATGAGCATAGAAGAAGATCTGCCTCTCTGGGTCTCAGCTGTAATATCAAGTTAAGGCCAGGAGATGGAAGCAGGAACTAGCTTTGCTAATGTAGGACGTTCTGGTGACATTCATAGGTGCTATTCCAAAAATGACTGGACATGAGCTTTTGTAAAGTCGGGCTTTAGGGATCATGTGAAATACAAATAAATATAATTATTGCTACGAAAGTGCCATGCAGTTTCTGTCTTGGTGTTTGGAGGTTGAAGGGATCTGGAGGGGGAAGAATAGATTCAACTCTAACAAAACTTGAGTGGCTGTGGGTGCTAGAACCCTCTTATGCCCATGATTTATCATCCTTAATTCTGGATGGGCATATTTTATAGACAAAATCAATGTGCTATTTGGGGGTCCTTCTAGACTCATGGCTTCTGTTTGAGGAACAAGTGGCAACCATGGCTAGGAATAGCTTTATGTTGCGTGCTGGTTATGCCCTTTCCTGGACATCCACAGAAAACACTGTTCATGGTAACTTGTTCTGTGGTTATCTTCCATTGGGGTACTGAAATGGACTCTACTACAATGGCTGATTTGAAGGATATCAGGCAACTAGTTGTTGCAGAATCTGATAGGCATAGATAGAATTCTGGCTACATCTGATATGCCCATGTTAACCTTTGTTACTCAAGCCATCCTGGCTCTCAATAGGCTTCCGAGTGCAATTTAAGTTGTGAGTTATACCTATAAATCCTTCGAGTTATGGGACTGATTATTTGTGGGATCACATTTCTTTAGTTATCTTTATCTATTCTATCCCATTGTATCTATCAGGAGGATCATACTGAAGTTCTTTGATTAATGAAAACCATCTTGCAAGTCTCAGAAAATATGATTTTTCTATTGGAATACCTGCCTTCTGAAACACCATCCAAGCCCGCATTAGGTTATCCCCAACCTAGTTGGCTTTACAGAAAGCTCTTAAAACTTGGCAATTTTCTCAGATATGAAGCTGATTGCTGATTTCTTTGGTTTTTAAATTATCAACCCAGAGTCATTTGCAAGATAGATGGCAATATAAATTGATTAAATAAATGAAATTTATTGAACTGTGAGGATTTGAGTAATCATCAAGTTATAAATAATGCAACTACAGCAGGAGTTAATTTAAAACTGCAGCCTAATTTCAAGCAAAGTAGACCAACTTCTGTTCTATCTGACTTTTTAAATTAAAAAAACCAACTGATTTCAATCACATTTATGTATTTCCACAGGGAGGCAAATAAACAACATGTAAGGTGTCAGAAATGTTTGGAATTTGGACACTGGACATATGAATGTACAGGGAAAAGAAAATATCTCCATAGACCATCACGAACAGCAGAATTTAAAAAAGCACTTAAAGAAAAAGAGAACCAGCTACTACAACAAAGGTATGATTTACTATGTAAAAGATTACATGTCATTTATAGAAATACTTATATCTATAAGGAAAAGCTCAACATTAAGAAAACTAAGATCATAGCATCCTGACCTCTGAATTCCTGGCAAATAGATGGGGAAGAAATGGAGGTAATGACAGATCTTATTTTCCTGGGCTCCAAGATCACCGCAGATGGAGACTGTAGCCAAGAAATTAAAAGATGCTCACTCCTTGGGAGGAAAGCTGTGGCAAATCTAGACAGCATACTAAAAAGCAGAGACATCATCTTGCCAACAAAAGGGCCTATAGTCAAGGCTATGGTTTTCCCAGTTGCAATGTATGGCTGTGAAGGTTGGACCATAAGAAAGGCTGAACACCAAAGAATTGAGGCTTTTGAACTATGGTGCTAGTGAAGACTCCTGCAAATCCCTTGGACTGCAAGATGATCAAACCGGTCAGTCCTAGTGGAGATCAACCCTGACTGCTTTTCAGAAAGCCAGATCCTGAAGATGAAACTCAAATACTTTGGCTACCTAATGGGAAAGAAGGACTCGCTGGAGAAGAGTCTAATGCTGAAAAAGATTGAGGGCAAAAGAAGAAGGTGACAACAGAGAATGAGGTGGCTGGATAGAGTCACTGAAGCAGTAGGCATGAGCTTAAATGGACTCCAGAGGATTTGTAGAGGAGAGGAAGGCCTGGAGGAATGTTGTCCATGGGTCGCAATGAGTCAGATACGAGTTTGCAACTAACAACAACAACAAGAAAAGACCCTGAAAAGCTTCTAACAAGTTCTGTACTATGTAACTGGCCATTGGAGAGGAATGAATCAGAATGTCATGCATAACACTATAACCTAAATAATCCTGAAAGCTAAGCTATAGAGGGTTCATTTTAGCTTGAGAGAACCCTGGGTGAGGTTATCAGGAGTTAAATGAACAGCCTCGTCAATAGAGGTATTGACAGTATTGACAAGGTCAATAAAACATTAATTCACTCTCTACTTCTAAAACAGAGATGAAATGTACTGGCAAAAATGCTGCTTTTCTTTTTTAACATCTATCTGGCAGGGTTACATGAAGGGCTAGAAAAGTTAGAAAATAGTGAAAGTGGCTAAGCTTCTTGTTAAGTCCCATGAGACAAGCAAACTCAGGAAACAAGACCATTTGGATTTCTGAAAAGATCTTTATTGCTTTCAGGGTAACTACAGAATCTTGAAAACCCACTAACAGTAAAGCAGTTTTTCAGATCAAGTCTAATTAAGCAAAGTTCAGCCTCGGTGGAGGCAGAACTTACCAGAAGCATTCTGATATTGAAATGGGGCTGTTTACTGTGATACTGAAGCAGTCCATTTCAAATTTAAACCATCCAGGAGTTCATAAAGTCCTGTGACAAGGATAAAGAGTTAGTGCCTTGGGATCAAGTCTCATCTGAATAGGGCAAATCATAGAGAAGGATTGGAGGTGAACTTTTGTCCAGATGTAAAACCACTGGCTATGAGAAGCTGCTAGAACACAACAGGAGAGGGGAGGGGGGAAGTGAAATTAAATTTGCTCATCTTCTTCCAGGCACAGCTAGTTACTCTGAAACCTGAATTGTCTCTGCCCTCTAACATTTGGGGGGGGGGAGGGATTCTAGGACCCTACAGATGCAATCTTGACATTGATATAGTTCCAATAGTGGTCACGTTAATGCTCATCATTAGTAACATCTTACACAATGTAAATTATAATTTGACAGAGATGCTAATGATTACACAAGAAGAATGGGGGGGGGGAGATTGCAACATTTTTGGAATGGGTTCTAGCAAAGCTGATGTTTGAGAACAGAACTGCCTGTTTTGAAATTGAAATGCTTCAAATTGGAAATGTTTGACACACCTCATGAAGACTGAAAATTGTGCATGGGAAAAGAGAATATTATTTCACTGCCTCTTTTCTTTAATTACAGGGAAACCATTAAAATAGACATAAGTTCGTAAGGATGTTTGTTTGGACATAAATTAGAATATGCCAAGCAAGCCTTTGTCAACTTTACAAATCAGTATGTAAAACAATTGCAGTGGGGGCTCTTTTTAATATCTATCTGTCTATTATGATCAATAGAACTCTGGCAGTAGCCATTTAAGTCAGCAGTAAATACCTTCCTCCAGTTCAGTTTTGAATAATTTTCTTTCATGAAACTATTGTGTGGTCGCTTTTTTTTCTTCCTTTGTTATCTTTATTCTGCTACTAGTTCAGTTCTCCCTTCACTCCATTTCTGTTTCTAGTGTTATTTTCCTGCCCACTCCCTCACTATTTACCCTCATAGTTAAAAGTATTTGTGTAATTTAGGCTTATGCATTATTAAATGGAGATGGAATGTTCTGTTTCCCTTCGGACTGTGCCAAATTCCAGGGAGGCAGTTTGGACCATGCTATTCTGGGTGGAGATTCAGCCTTTTCCAGAATTAAATTATTTGAATCAACAGTAGTCCAATGTGTTCTGGACGCAGTATTCCAGATGAAACAGTCAAATAGTCCCTGAAATGATACACTATATTGCCAAAAGTATTCGCTCACCCATCCAAATAATCAGAATTAGGTGTTCCAATCCCTTCCATGGCCACAGGTGTATAAAATCAAGTATCTAGGCATACAGACTGTTTTTACAAACATTTGTGAAAGAATGGGTCGCTCTCAGGAGCTCAGTGAATTCTAGTGTGGAACTGTATAGGATGCCACCTGTGCAACAAATCCAGTCGTGAAATTTCCTCGCTCCTAAATATTCCACAGTCAACTGTCAGCTGTATTATAAGAATGTGGAAGTGTTTGGGAACGACAGCAACTCAGCCACGAAGTGGTAGGCCACGTAAACTCGTCCAACATCAGTGTGTGACCTCACAAATGCGCTTCTGGAAGAATGGTCAAAAATTCCCATAAACACACTCCTGAACCTTGTGGACAGCCTTCCCAGAAGAATTGATGCTGTTATAGCTGCAAATGGTGGACCAACATCATATTGAACCCTATGGATTGGGAATGGGATGTCACTTACAGTAAGTTCATATGCGAGTAAAGGCAAGGTGAGTGAATACTTTTGGCAACATAGTGTATATCTAGGAGTTCAGATGATCCAAAGAGAAATGCAGTTTTCTAGAATTCTCTGAAATGATCCCTTTCTGCCTCAATGAACCTTGCTCATAATTTAATGAGATGTTATTCAAAGTGGACATATTATAAATGTATTCTTTTTTTGCTACCATGATTTTTATTTTTATTTTAAATAAGAGACTAATTTTTACTAACACTTGCATTTTGGTGACATTATAACTTCCCCCCACCCCTATATAATGCACCTTAAGAGAACATTGCTGGACATTTCAGTCCAGCAAATAAGTCAGGGTTGTTGCTCTTTTTAAAAAATATGTTGAAGGGAATAATAGCTATTCTAGACTAACCAAAGAACTACCAAGTCTGTATTCCTATTAATATGGCTAAGATCTTTTCTTCAAAATTTGTAAATTTTATTGGCCATTTAAATACCATAATTTATAGTTTATTCTGCATTCTGTTATTTTGTTGGTGCTAAAAATGTTTTAAATATTATCCTTTAATCTTAACTATTTTTTTCTATAATCTTAGTTTAAACCTATCTGCCTGCTACATGCATGAAGGTCAAAACCTATGCATTCTCAACTCTTAACAAATTAGTAGGCAGATAGATTTAAACTAAGATTATATAAAAGAATTAGTTAAGATTAAGGATAATTCTTAAAACATCTTTCTTTTTTTTAAAAAAGTTCAGTGTACTTGCTTTATGGTATCTGAAATATTACTCCAGTACAGCTAATACTTTCTTAAGTTGGACTTAGTAAAAAAAAAAACAACCAAAATATTTTGTTCATATAGAAATGATATTTATATGCTATTTGATTATGAAATTTTGTGGATGATTTATTAATAACATTTATTTAAATAGTTTGAATATGCAGTTCTATTTATTTAGTACTTTTTATTGTTTTGTTTATTTTTTATATCTTAGATTTCCAACTTTGCCTTTATGTTTTCTCATTTGTTAAGAAACTGATTTTGATCTTAGTGCAGGTTTTCTGATTGAACTCTTAAAAAAAAGACATGTTAATTGAAGTAATTTCTTCCTTCCACCTGATTCCCTCCCCTCCCAATCAGCTCTGGCGAATGTACTACAGACAGGAAGAACAAGAAAAAAAGGTATGTGAGGAAACATTTTTTTAAAATTAAATAGATTTCATCGCATTAATAGTTTCATAGTATTATTATCTTAAACTTGGACTCATACTGACATGCCCTCCACTTCCGATCCTTTCCTAACTTGAAAGAAGATATTCTTTTTAATATGATTATTCATTTTTGACTTCTATCCTTTCTTTCTGTTCTTAAAGAACTCAAGGAAACTAACAATAATAAAAATGCCAGTACAGAAATATAATAAAATGGTTTAAATGTCAAAACTTTTCCACATTGAAAAAGGCTGGCTAAAAAAGAACATGAGAATAACTTGATAAATCAGGCCTAAGCCCACACTAGCCCTGCATTCTGTTTCTCACATTGGCAAGCCAAATATTTCATAAACAGTGGTTGGAGACCGTATCTCTCCTGTCATTGTTGCTCTCTAACTGGTATTTGGAGGCACCCTTCCAACTCAAGAGAAACATTTGAGTCTTCAAGACTTAAGCTCTCAATCTTGATCCGCTACATACTCATTTAATCCTCTTTTAAAGATATATCTAGGTCATCACCACATTTGGTAACGAATTTCACATGCTAGTTACATGCTCTGTGAAGATTTTTTTTTAAATGATTCTGAATTTCCTTTCAGCCATTTTCACTGGATGAAAATCTGATTCTATACTTTTGGGAAGGAAATGTACCTCAAGAATGTTTCCCTCCCCCATCCCCAATTGTCAGGCTTTATTCAGGCTCCCGGCAATTCTTGGCTCTTTGAATTTCTTGGCCCCCTTTTTTTCAGAAATTGGTCTACTTAGTAGACACAACTCAGCTTGATTAGTCTTTTTTTACACCAGACAAGCATGAAGCCACATATACCTAGAAAATGTGTGCCCTGCACTATACATAAATCAAACCCCTTCTGTTTATGTTTCCAAGTCAGTAAATACCTGGATGTTCTAATGTATGCCTTGAAAGGCACCTGACCTGTGTTGACATAACAGTGCTCTCTAACCTGGTTCTACTGGTTTCCAGCTCAACAATTTTCATTCCTTGCATTACTTTTTCTTAATGTCTCCTAGTTATATTAGTGACTGCTGTATTTGTCTCAGCTACTATGTATTCTAATGTTTGTAGTTGTGATTGTACTTCTTTTACCTTTATTTTAAATATTGTTAGGCTGCCTTAGACGCATTTGGTGTGATTTCTTGTTGAGAGTAAATAAATAAAATGTGAAGAGGGAAAACTTTGAGTTCGTAAATATTTTTGTCTTCAGTATCTTCAATAGTTTTCCATCTCTATGATATTCCCTCCCCCCTCCATGTAACTGGCATAATGCTTACAGTATTATGGGTGTGGATATACTATAGATTTTTATAGGGCCATTATAATGATGACAATTTTATTTTTAGTCTATTTCCTAGCATGGATTTTCAAAGCTGCTGCACAACGACTCAGTACTTTCTCCAGCCTATCCCTGGGAACCCCCCAAGAGCCCAAGACCTTTCCTGGGTATTTAAAGCAAAAAAAAAAAACAACCCACAGATCAAACTCCATTTCTGATGCAGTACATTCTGTAGCTTGAGAAAAATATAGAAGGCCATTTTGTTTGGTGGCCAAACTGACCTTAAAATGTGAGAGCTTCTTTAAAAGGGCCTTACCTGCTGGACAAGCTCTATTGAGTTAAACCCAGTGGTGTAATGGAGTCAGCTTGCGAGAGCCAATTGTTAAATGTTTTGGAATGTTGTGAGCCAGTTCAAACCAGAGCAGAGCTGAACTGCAACAGTTGACATGCCTGTCACCTATTTGGCAGTGCAGCAGTATAAATGGAACTGGCATAGCCAGTTGTTATACATTTATCAGCACACCCTTGCATAAAGGGTTGTGAGATAGCGAGGTTCTAAGCCGTTTAGGGTCTTAAGCACTGAAAAAGAACCTTAAACATTGCCTGGAACACCTTACAATCAATTCAAATAATTGAACATGGATGCATTCTTATATAATGCACTGTAGAAACCTTGCTGCAGAAAACCAGACTTTATTTAAATATCTGTAAACACTTCCTGCCTTATTATCATCAGAAAGAAGGAGGCCGAGGAAGACACATGAACTGTAAATCATTGACACAGTAGGAAATGATGTTCTAATAATTTCTTTATCATTTCATGGGCTGATATCTATGCCTTGAATCAATTAAATGGGTTAATTTTAAAAAACAAAGCTTTTTGTGATGTTTGTTGTTCTTTTATGATTGTCGATGACTACATGGTAAGTCTGTGCAAATAATTCGATACAGGTCCCTTCCCATCGTGTTCCTCCCCCAGGCAAGGATTTGCTTTTTGACATGCCAGTCTCAGGAGAACCTTGAAGCGGTTAACAGACTCTTCTGCTTTGAGAGACTGTATGCTGAGGCAAAATCTCACAGAATGGTTTGCATAGGCTTACTGCAAAGGAAAGTGAAATGTCAGCCCTTGAGTGAATGTCAGAATATTTGGGGAGAAGATGCAAGCTGTTGCCTAATACTTGGTTGTGCTTTTCCTACTAAAAATCTAAAATCTTGTAGTAAAATTGCTAAATAATTCTGCTGGTCTTTTTAAAACTTCTGTCCAGGTCTAAAAGTGTGACAAGTTCCAGCAGCAGCAGCAGCGTCACCTCCGCTAGTGAGTCTTCATCAGAGAGTGATGACTCCTCCTCCTCTTCTTCAGATGACAGTGATAGTGATGAAAGCACATCCAGTTCTTCATCTTCTCCATCATCCAGTAGTTCTTCTAGTTCTTCTGACTTTGAAACAGAGTCAAGTTCTTCCAGCAGCAGCAGCAGCAGCAGCACAGACAGCAGCACAGATGATGAACCACCAAAGAAAAAGAAGAAGAACAATTTAGTGCGATGCTAGGACTATGGTGGCATTAAACAATAGCTCACATCGGAAATGCATAATGGCCAAACTAAACTAACCGGTTGTCTGTTTTTACAGTTGTAAAACGGTATGTGTTTTTACATAGTAGTTGATAGGCCATAATCTGTTAAATGGCAAGTAATACTTACTGAAAGAGTATTTTTGTGGATTACTGTTTAATAGGGAATGCTACCTTTTTTCTTAATTTTTAAAGAAATCTAATATTTATATGAATTAAGGTCCAGTCATCCTGATGTTTACATGCCAGAAAGCAGAATATATTTTCTGAATCATCCTGTGTTATAGTCATACAGCAACCTTGTGTTTACATCAGTTTTATAGTCTAAGTAAGATGGAAAGAGAATATGAAGTTTGATTTCAGATGGCTAAGATACCCAAAGCCATATTTAATGTCTCTCCTCAGTTACAGAGAAAACAACATTGCATTTTGTACAGGAAAAGCAAGCTTGTTTGAAAAAGTAAAAAAAAATAGTTCAATATTGTAGTCAATTAATAGTTTAGTATCAAATTTACATTACCGGTAATTGGATTCTTTTGTGATCAGTATCCTATATACTGATCTTATTACCATCTCAGTCCAGTAGGATTGTTGAGCCTATTGAAACCAGACTCTCTGTCTCAATTGCCCTTCTAGACTTGCAAAAATGATGCCAGGTAGAGATCTTCACATTGTGCTGAGGAATATGTATCTTACTACAATTAAGCTGATTCTCTCTAAAGTCTTATAGCAAGCACTCCTGTAACATTAGGTTTTGATTGACCGCCATGTACAATTTCCTTTTGCTCTTTCATTAGAATAATTGCTGGCTAGTTCCTTCTACTTACACAGTACACAAATTTGTGGAAGAGGATATGATAGTGGGGGGAAGAGAAAGGTAAGATCTATTCCCTCATTCACTCTTCCAGGCAAAGAAAACTCCATTACAATATTGTGTTTCCAATAGAAATAGATATTAATACTATAAGCAAGGTGTCCAAAAGGAATAAAAATAGTTTATGCTATAGTTTCAAAATTAAAAATTAATTATTTCCAGTTTAGAGGAGGTTAGAGAAAGCAAGAGTTTGGGGTGCTTCCTGACTCCTCCTAGTCTTATAATTTAGTTTCATATTTTTCTTCCTTTCAGAGAAAGGGATGTGTTTAAATTTACTCTCGTGTAAAGCATTCGCTTGGCAACTGGTCAATAGATAAACATTTCAGCCCAGAAATTCTCCTTCAAGCTATGTTTTACATTTGGCAAAAGTTTAAAATATTGCCACCTAACCATAGGTTAGCAGTGTTTCTATTCTTTTAAGCCTCTGTTTTTAACTTTTGCCATTTATTAATTCTCTTCCCCCCCCCCAAAAAAAAAATCCTTGAGGAGTTATGGTTGTAATTTAGTGGAATGTAAGTCATTGATAATCAGAGTGAATACTTTTCCAGATCATTTTAAGTTGTCTTTTTAAATGCCCATTCCCTGTTTATGATGACATGTAATGATTTCAGAATAAATTCTTAATGTTATATTACAGGTTTAAAAAAGAGCATACTTCTGTTTGTTACAGATTGGAAAGGGAACACAATGAACACTGAAAAACAGAGTAAAGAAATATCCAAGAAGTAGCATTTTCTAAAATAGAAGGTTATAACATTTCACTCAAAAAGCAATTAATAATCCTGGGCATTCCCTTGAAAAAAACATGTAAGCCAGAGATGAGAAACTTATTTCATTCAAGGCAACACTGATTTCAGTTGACGATGCTGCAAGTGAAAGGGGATAGGGCCATTTCACTTCAAGTTTGCTGCCTCCAAATTACTTTTCTGGAAGCAGATCAACACATCCTTTCCCCGCTGTAGTAATTAAGGTTTTAAACTGACTTTGTTAATATCAAAACTGTTTTTAAATTGTGCACATTTTAAGTTAGTCTTATTTCTGATCAGTGCTTGGCAGAGGTGGATGTTTTTTCCCTGCTTCTTCCAGCTCTCTAGAAGGAGGGAGATCTTGGATTGAACCTGAAGGCCATGTTGGACCTTCATCCCTCTGAATATGGCTTGGATGGAGATTTTCTATGTTCAAATTTAAACACAGGATGAATAGCAAATTGCTCCTTAAATAAGAGGAAAATCTTGAGGGAGCAGCCTGCTGTATGAGAACATATGGCAGCAACAGTACTATTATTATTATTATTATTATTTTTAGCGACACTTGTTTCTGCACTTTTGTCATTCTTTAAATAGTGGCTTAACATTTCTTGTAACAGCGATTTTTCTTCTCATCCAAATCTAAGTGGTTTAGTGTACCCAATGGTTTATTTATAAGGCTAGGATACTCCTTTTTACATAGTTTGGAACAGAACCGTGATCCTCTGTCCACTGAAAGAGAAACAGCATTATCCAGTACTAACAAAGACCACCTTCAGTTTTGTAATAAAAATCCTTGCAGGCAGCTACATACATGTCTCTCTCTCTCTCCCCACCATGCATCAGAATCTTTGAAACAAGGCCAAATGCTTTGATCTTTTTAATCAGACCTGTTCAAGCTTAAAGACTTCCCTTTAAGCTGTTTTTGCACTGTGCATGGAGAGTAGTCTTCAGTGCTGCAACTGAAACGTTTCATCTTTGTGCCTTTCCCTAATATTAAATATGCCCTGAAAGCATTGTAAAATGGAAGAGTTTGAGGTGTTTGCTTTGTTGTCTGCACGCTATTTTGGGCACCTAGAAAAAAATATACAAATACTTACAATGAGAAAAATATTTATTTTCAGTGGAGCTGGATAAAAAAAAAGATGTCTTTAAATATTCCTCCTTGTGATATTTTTGCATAAAAATTATTAGCCTATAACCTGCATTTGATTAATCTGGTCATATTCTAATTTAGTGTCACTTATTTTAAAATGTTTATCTTTTGCAAAGCACAAGTTATATATAGTGAATTTGAATGGAAAATGCATATTATGAAAGATTGCAGTGCATTTCTTGTAGGTTACAGAAAAGAAATAACAGGTTTATTGTGATGAATTATAGCTGTTGACAGTAATCATTAATTGATACAGTTTATTTTTAATTTCTTTTTTGATGGGAGTCTTTTTATGAGGAATATGTGGGAGGGGCATCTTAATATACTAGTCTAGTTAAAGTATGAATCAATGATTGAACTATTTTTTTATATTTTTATGAAATGTGTGTAGACTTTTGAATACAAATGTTCTATTTAAATGTTTATGTAAGTTGTGCATTTTAGTCTGTAACCATTTCTATGTTTTGCAAAATTTAGACACTATAATTCTAAAATTACCAGAAAATTATTTGAATCATGCTATAGAATGTATAATTTAAGAAATTAATAAATTATTAAATGCAAATTAAGAATTTAAACTTTTTATTTTTACAGATTGTAAATTTAGTTTGAATACTGTAGATTCTTTTCATGATGACTAATAACTACCATCAAAAATAATGAAGTAATTAAGCAGAATGGGAAGAACAAATACGGAGATTTAAGGCCACAAAGAAAAGGCAGTGAAAGTGATAGTGACTCCTACAAATATGTAAGATGATTGCATGGCCCAGATATTGGAAAACATGGGTGATACCTAAACAAAGAAGAGAGTTACAGGACAAAGCAAATTATCACACTTTTGCACAAATTGCAATTGCAAATGAAATTTTGCTTTACATGTAAGAATAAAGTCATACATGAAAAGGGAAATGCCAAATGAGCAGACACATTTCAGAAAAGGCAGAAGACCCAAGATAAGACAGATAACGTTAATCAGATAAAGAGAAACAGCACTCTCCCCCCACAAGAATGAGGTTTGTTTTTGCTTGATCAGATATAGCAGAGTCTTTTTGCAGATCATGCCCAAATGTGCAAAAAAGTAAGACTACCAAAGGTTGCTAGAATATCTGATCATTCTTCTGAAAAATCTTTTATAAGAACATATTGTAGGAACTGAGCTTGATGTAGAATGGTTCAGAGTGAGACAAGGATGTATAAGATTCCCATTTTTTTGTGTATTGTCATAAAAATGATAAAGTTGGAAGAGATGACAACAGAAGTCAAAAACAGGAAGCTATACTTAACAAATTGAGATACATACCATTTTATTTATTGAAAATGTAGAGTTAGTGGGCAAGAGGGAGTGATGCAAGGAAAGATGCAAAATATGTTCATTACCACATTTATGTATTTAACCATATTTAAGAACTGCCCATCCCCCTCATGTATTCAAGATCTTGCGGTGCTACCTTGCTTTTGATACTCTTGCCAAAAGCAGCAAGAGATTACAACACTCCCGCCTCATTATGAAAGCAAAAATGGATTACTCTTATGTTGAAACAGTGATATGACAAATAGAGTGTCAGCCTGCATGCCTAGTGACTATACTATTGTTGACAAAGAAATGAAGGTGGCAAGTAGTTTTGATTTGCTCATTTGAAGAATAAAGCTGGATAGCGTGGTAGAGAAATAGAAAGGTCTGATTTTAAGGAGGAAGATGGCGAAAGAGAAAATTGTGAAAAATAAAAATATTTTTCTGGCAACAAAGATCAGAATAGTTCCAAGCAACGTTTTCCCCAGAGGTAATATGTGATAGATGCCTTTCAAGAAGCTTATGAAAGTTACTCTGGACTATAGAAAACCAATCAACTAACCCTAGGCCAAATGAAGCCTGTGTGTTCCCTTCAAGGGATGATGAATAAGCAAAACTTCATGTGATTCGGACATGTGACATGAATGGATGATGAACTAAAAAAATATGCTTGGGAGGTTCAGAGAATAGGAAAGGAAGACACATGTTCAAATATGTAGATGGGTCAAACTGCAGGGCATTTGTCCTAATAGTTGAGACAGACATGGTACCTAACCTCACTTCTTTTGCAGAATATGGTGACCCACTTACAATTGTTAGATGGCTAGTAACTTGGAAACACTATGCCATTGCCCGGGTTCACACATTGGCATAGGGCAATTTGAGTTTAGGCTAATTTTGTGAGTTTGCTTATGTACAATATTCCATTTACTGAAATAATAACATATTAGCATTTACAGTGTGTATCATCTAGCCATCTCCTCCCTTAAAACATTCAGAAAAGATTTAGATATTTTTCAAGTAAGGATACTGAGCAGGATGCAGAACATCTGCATTAGATGCTAAATGTACTTAGAATTATTCTGGCTCATGAAAATTGAGGCCAAGTCATTAAGGAATTGTTGATAATAATCTGATGTGCATGTCTTACAGCTTTTTTTGGCTTTCAAACCTAGGAGTGCAAAAATATTATGCAATGAGTTAAGATAATTAATTACAGACAGGATAAAGAGCGAGCTAAAATATCACAGAAAGAAATGAGGGCAATGCTTAAGCTGAAATACTTATTTCTTGGTGCTGGTATGTACAAAAACAATATCATGCAGTGTCTGTCTGTCTGTCTGTTTTTTGCTTAACAAATTTATATGGCTGCTCACATGAGTGACTGTGAGTGCCTTACAAAATTAAAAATCCAAAATATAGAAACCCATAACCTCCCTGACCATCTGTAGCAGTATCAAACACAATCAAACTAATTACTTGATTGGCTCTGTGTCAACCTGGGGTCTCCCTGCCTGCTGTTGGAACCACATCTTCAGCGCCTTCCAGAAAAGTATCAAGGTAGGATTAATGTTATATTTAGGGAAACAATATTCCATGGGAAGGAAGCCACCACAGAGAGGACCCTTTTTCTTGGTCCCACTAGATGCGCTTCTCTGACAGATGGGACCCACAACATACTCTGCCTTCCAGTTCCGGTGGGCTGAGTATATGTAACTGGGGAGAGGTGGTCCTTCAAATATCCTGGCTCCAAGCCATGTAGGGCTTTAAAGGTAATTGTCAGCACCTACAATTGAACTCAGAATAAACTAGCAACCAATGTCGCTCCCACAAAAGCGGTGATGCATGTGCAAATCTAGACTTGTGTAAAACTTCAGGCTGCTGCAGTTTGAACCAATTGAAGCTTCTGGATATTCTTCAATATTCGTTCCATGTACAGCGCATTACAGTATTCCAAGTGGGAGGTATTAGGGCATTGGCGATTATGAGAAGGGCGTACAGGAATGGGGATAACTTATGCATAACTCGCAGTTGTACAAAAGCCTTCTGGCCACAACTGCCATCTGTTCCTCGAGCAGGAGTTGCAAGTCCAGGAGAATCCTCAGATTACATACCATGTATGGGGCAGTGCCAGCCCATCCACAACCATCAAAGATGTTAATTCTCCAAGAATCAAGAAGCCCCAAACCAAAAACCACTTCCTGTTGCTAGCGTTCAGTTTCATCTATTCCTATCCTGTGAAGGTCCAAAAACCAAGAAAAACATGCTGAGCTTCTTCTAAGCAGTTTCATTTATTGTTCCTTGTGCATAGACAAAAATCCTGCTTAACTAAAGTAAACTACTTACACCAGGAGTGAAATTCAGCAGGTTCTGACAGTAGCAGGAGAACCAGTAGTGGAGAACCAGTAGCAGAAATTTTGAGTAGTTCGGAGAACTGGCAAATACCACCTCTGGCTGGCCCCAGAGTGTGGTGGGAATGGAGATTTTGCAATATCCTTCCCCCAGCAGTAGGGAGGGAATGGGGATTTTGCAGTATCCTTCCCCTGCCATGCTCACCAAGCCCACAGTAAAAAAAAAATGAATTTCACCACTGACTTACACCATTAAACAATACTCTGAGAGCTCCCAGGGAGGAGCTATTCTGACTATCCTCCCACTAAAATTACCTAAACTCTGCTGTCTTTTGCTTCTCTGGAATGCATTTCCTCTCTTCTGGGAATCTGGACTACATTCCACTGCCTCTCCAGACCGCAACAGCCTCCAGGCACTAAGAAAGGGCAGTTATGGCATCACTTAACTCACCATAGGCAGAGATATAGTTGAGTATCATCGGCATACTGATGATACCTCACTCAACCCCCCCTCCCCCCGTGACAGATAATCTCCTCCAGGTCATTAAAGTTTCACCAAGTTAAACAAGACTGGAGAAAGCACCAGACCCTGCAAAATACTACAAAGCAGGGGCTGCAAGTTGGATCTCTTGTTCTCATTCAAGCCAACTCAAAATGGATTTTAGTGGAGAAAATGAACCAGGACAACACAGTTCCAACCCCACTTTCAAGCTCCAAAGCTGTCTCAGAATGATATATAGTTGATGATATCAAAAGCTACAGAGAATCAAGTTATGCAAGGACAGATTTACTACTGTGTTTTCCTGAAAATAAGACAGTGCAGGAGGCGACGAGCATGACCACCTCATGGCTGCTGCTGTGTTGCGCATTGCTGGGCCTGCCACTCTTTTTGCGGTGGCCATTAGCGTGAAAGAAAGGGCAGAGTGACTACAGTTGCAGGAGTGGCTGTTAACTAAGGGCATGTGGTATGTATGGGGCATGTTCCCCCCTGCCTTCCCCCTCCCTCTGACCTTGCCTCCTCACCTTGTGTTGTTTGCGCAGCAAGCAACCAGAGGGAATGGCGAGGACCAGATGTATATGCACTTAAATATTTTCAGGGAGGGCTTATTTTTTTGGGAGGGCTTATTTTAGTGCATGTGTTCAAAAGCCCAATTGGGCTTATTATCCTGGGAGGTCTTATTTTTTGGGAAACAGCGTAACCTCATTCCGTTCCTGCCAGAGGTCATCAAAAGTGCAACCAATGTTTCCATTCTGTATCCAGACCAGAAATTTGACTGAATGGGATCCAGATTTTTTTTCATCCAGGATCCTATGGAGCTGCAGCAAACCATCTTCTCAACAATGTTCCCCAAAAAGGGAAGGTTTTAGTTAGGACAAAAATTGTCCATCATGGTGAGATCCACTGTTGGCTCCTTAAGAAGACAGCAAAACCATTATCTTCTTTAAAGTGCTGGAGCATCACTCCCTCATCCAAAGATGCATTGACTATACCACCAGTATCCAACTGCATGTCGCCTCTTGGGAAGCTTTTGCCAACCAGAGAGAACATGGATCTAAAACATAAGCTGCCAAGCTCATGTTTCCTAAGATCTTGCCAACTTCCTCAAGAGCAACAGGATCAAACCATTCCTAGATAACTGGCTAAGAATCTACCTCAGGCTTCTCTACTGGACCAATATCCATGTCAATATCCAACTGGGAACAAATCTGAATTATGTGCCAGGAAATAATTAAATTCCTCAGCAGGCCCCTGGTCACTTTACGGAGGGCAGCTGGATGATTATCTGCAGAAGCAATTGTTTGAACAAGTATTTCTATTTCACTTCTTGAATCAATGGTAGGCTTTAATTGCAGTTTTATCCATATTTGATTGAGTTCATTCTATGTCTTCTATCAGTGGTGCTCTAGATGTCTCTTGATCCATTTCATCCCTCTCAACCCATTCACAACTACTTTTCAGGTATAACTGTCCAACCAACTTTGCATCCATCTTATAGCTGTGTCACCTAGCCTATATTTTGGCAACATCTGTTAAGATCTCATGGAGCTCTGGTGTACTTAAATTATATTAAGGGCACTGAATTCATATAATCGAGGGCATGATGGCTCAGCAATTTAAAAAAAATTCAGCTTGTCAGCTGGAAAGCTGACATCCTAGGTTCAAGATTTGAATGTCACACAATGAGGTGAGCTCCATTACTTGCCCCAGCTCCTGACCACCTAGCAGTTGCAAAGCATGCAAAATGACATTAGATTAATAGCTACCACTTCAGTGGGAAGGTAACTGGGTTCTATGCACCTATGACATACAGTATAGCCATGCTGGCCAGATGACCATGGAAAATGTCTTTGGATAATGCTGGCTCCCTTGGCCAAGAAACGGAGATGAGCGCCACACCTCAGAGTCGGACACAACTGGACAAAGAAACTTTTACCTTTATTTTATTTCTATAATTAACAAAACGTATTACTCTACCAAAAAAGATCAATGCCTTATTCTTGATAAATCCATGCTGTCCCGATATGCAATCTTCTAAAGTTCCCAATTTTCTTAATTTGTTTGAGTTTTACCCAGTATCAATATAAAATTAATAATCTGTAGTTGGGTGGGTGGTCCTTGCTTCCCACTTGAAGGTAGGAATATTTGCCCTTCCTCAATTCTCTGGCTAAATTATGGTTATCATAATTTCTCAGAGGTCATAGAAATAGGTTTCCAATACAGCATTCACAAGACCTTTCATTATGGATGTAACAGGTCTCATCTTGGAGGCAAAACCATTCATAGTAGCCAGATGCTCCATAATAATCCTTTCCTTACCCTGTATCAATTATTCTGTTCAAATACATTTCAACACAATTCCCACTGAAACAAAGTAGGAGTTGAGGAGTTTGGTAATTACCCCATCATCTGTTAATATTCATCCATCTTCTCTAAAATGAGACAATCCCATCTTTTTTTTTTCTTTTACTATTGACACCATCAATGACTTTGTGGTCTACGCTTTTTATGTTGATTGGGCTGGATTCTTATACAACCTTATGAACAGAACTGCCCAGTAGTGTGTTTGTGCCATGAAAGATGCCTTGCACACAGGGCCGGATTTAGATGAAAAGAGGCCCTAGGCTATTCCACTTATGAGGCCCTTTCACCTCCCATTTTTAAGTTTGTAAATTACATGAGAGACAATAAAATACATCATTACTGTGATATATATCAATATATATATCAATATATATAGCTGGCCTCCCGACGGAGGGCGGCTCTGCTCTGCGGCAAAGGCAGCAAGGCCAGCTGCCTCCCCTGCTGCGCTCAGCTGCCCGGCTCGGCCCCCTCGCCCTCACTTGCCTGGCCGCTGGTGGGCTCCGCGTCGACAGGGTGGCTACTGGGAGCGGCTGCGCCTCTCGTCCGACCGCCGGTGCAGGGAACGTGGGCAGGCTCCCAACTGCTGGAACGATCTTAACCAATACATTTTTATGTTTGTTTATTAGTCATATGTGTAGAATTTCTCCTTATTTTCGGTTCAGTGTTTTAGTGTTCACTGTTTTTAGAATAGTGTAATTTTAATTTTGCTAACAATTTGAATGTAGGCCCCTCTTGATCTTGAGGCCCTAGGCTGAAGCCTAGTTAGCCTATAGGAAAAGCCCTGCTTGCACATCAGTTACAAAAACATCTGATTGTGTCCTCAAACTCTTTTATTCAACAAGGTTAATGTTTCGGTGTTTTTTTTTCTATCCTTGCTCCTCCGTTCTAACATAACTCAAATGCTGACTCTGGTTCTAGCAGTGTGAATGAAAATGTGCAGAATATAGTTTGTGGTTCCACTGCTGATTTTTATTTTATTTTACCGAATTTGAGTTTACACTTCTGATCAAATATCGCTTATTACTTTTAATTATTATTTCCGCACCTGTTAATTAAGTACTTGAAAAGGCATCCCAATACTATATTATTCTTTTGGGATGAAACCAAAATCACTTTGATCAAGGTAAGCCAGGAGGGCAGAGTAACAATCAATGGAAGATTTTCGCCGCAGCCGCCTGGCCAGGCTGATAGTTCCATCGACGACTGTCTTCGCTCGCAGGGCGTCCTCCCATCCGAGACCTCTCGGCCTAAGAAAGCGGGTCAAGGTGCCCGTTTGGGCGATCGCATCTGCCTAGTGACCTTTCCGCGAGTTCACAATCCCCAAACGAGGAAACCTGGCAAGCCTTCATCCCGAAAGAGGGACGGCGCTCGAGGCTCGGCAAGGCCTTTCCGGGAGAGGATCACGTGGTCGCCTACTTGGTCCCGCCCCCCCTCAGTCGCCGGATGAGGCGCGGGCGGGAGGGGGAGGAGGCTGCCCGTTGACGCGGGGGTTGCTGGGAAGTCCTCTACGGGGGAGGGAGAGGGAGGGGGAGGGGCAGAGACAGAGAGAGGGAGGGCGAGGAGGTGGAGGAAGAAGGAAGGAGAAAGCGGCAGGGACCGCCCGGGCCTTGACATCGCCGCCCACCCGCTTCGGTCCCGTCTCAGGCTCGCAGCTGTCGAAATGGAGTGGCGCCGGAGATGGTACTCTGCCGCCGTGCCTTCCTTTGGGCGGTGATCCGCCGTGGCCCGCCTTTCCCCTTCTCTCGTCAACGGCTCCTGCCGTTGCCGTTCCTGGGGGCCTTTCCGGCCTTTTGTGGCTCGCGCGGCAGCAGGCCCCCCCCACCCCCCGAGAAATGTTCGGGGCGGTAGCGGAGTAGTCCGTGGAGGTGAGTGATGGGCGGCTCGGGAAGGTGGGCCCGTCGACAGGGCCTTTGGGCTGGGCTGGGCGGGGCGAGGTTAGGCGCAGTTAAGCAATTCAGAGCCAGATAGGCCCCGTGTCTCTTTCTCCCTCCCCCCCCCCGGCTTGGGGGTGGGTGGGGGAGGCCCGGGAGCGGACCGCTCGCCCCATCCTCCGGGTAGCCCCAACCCCTCCTTGTCTAGCGAGATGCCTTTGTATTGCTTGTCCTCCATCGGCTGCTGCGGGAGGGGGTGCTCTGTACTCTTCCGATCCCAAGTTGGATTTGGCTTTCCTTCTCCCCCCCCCCCCCTTGTCCCACGCCCTGAATTTCCCATGACTTCGCTATCCGGTATCTTCTTTTCCCCGGATCCCACCTCCCTTATTCGTCCCACGCCGAGCTCGGTATATTTTGGGGAGGGTGGGGGAGACGTTGTCTTTGAAGGTTTGAGCGTGCCGAGATCTAGAGGCTCGTGTTACAAAATGGACAGACACGGGTTATATATATGAGTCATGTGTGTCTGAGTGTGTGTCCAGGTAATAAATGCATATATACATATATACACACCCCAGGCAAGTTTTAGGTGTTTTCTTCTGCCTTCCTTTCTTCCTTCCTTCGTTCCTTCCTTCCTTCCTTTCTTTCTTTCTTTCTTTTTCTTCCCTTTCCTTTTCGGAAGTGTCAGCAAAGTCGAGGCAGATGAAAGAGACAAGATAAGCTTTTGACGGAGGGCCCAGTCATCTCTTGCACAAGTTGGGTTTAATCAGAATCCGGCCTTTGACGTCATTGCTTTGTTCCTTCTACTTTTGCTATCTGTGTTTTAAAGCACTGGGCATCCGAAATCTATTTCAAATGTATTGTGCTTCCAACAACCCTCCATCCCCCTTCTCATAATAAAAGCACCCACACGCTGTTTCAACACATCCAGTTGAGTCCGAAGCAAAATCAAAGAAATCTGTGCTGATAGGGTTGTTTATTACACAAAAATGCTTGGTGGAAAAGAAATGACTTCCCTTGGAGCTAAAGTAAAACAGTGGTGTCACCAGCCTCCTTTCCAAAGGAAAGGATGTTCTAACAAACTCAAGTTCCCTGGGCTGATTAAGATTTATTGCAAGTTTGGTAGGTCCAGATCATTTATGCTGGGCTTTTCCAAATGACTGATTTTTCTAGCCTTGGCATAACGCCTGCTTGCGTCATTTTTGGGATGAGATTGTGGAGAAAGGATCCCAGAAACCTTTGTATTCAGGTTTTGGTTTTTGCCTCTGTCCTATAAACTGTGCCTTTTCCTCAGTCATCCACTACATGTCCTCAGTCACCAATAGGTTTTATGACGTTTCACTTTGCTGTTGGGGAAGGTCATCCCAGGACACCTTAATTTATCATCATACCATGAATTAATTACATTTGATTTATTCTCTGCTATTCTACTTTGCTGAATACTTGAAATAGTTAACAATTTTTTAAAAACCAACACAGAAAAGAGACTTTAAAGTTAAAAATATAAACTTCAATACTATTAACTGTTAAAATTTGGTAAAATCTGTAAAACAAAATTACAGATTTTCCAAAAACAAATGTTTAGGCGAATATATTTTTGTTATTGCCTTGCCAGTCCAAAGTGTATTATTTTTGTATATTTTCGCCACACCCTATTAGTCCTTGTCATATCATGCTTGGAGCAAGTGCTCAGGAAATCAACAGCTAGCAAACTTCCAAAGGACTTGTGTTTACAGAACTTGTGAAGGATGTGTATATAAGGGATTTCTTGTGAACTTCCAGACTTGCATATCTCAGAATAGAATGGGGATAGTCTCTACAGATAAACAACAAAAACAATTATTGACTGGTCTGCAAAAGGATTCACTGTCAATTGCAATTGTGTGTACCATTGCATTATACAGGGATTGCGAGGACAAAATGCAAACATCCTAAAACTATTCCAGGTATATATAATTTCACATCTTTAACGCAAAAGAATACAGGAATAGTTCAGAACTATTTAGACCAGGGTTCTGCACATGAAACCAGCACATTGAGTTGGGCTTGGTGCCAGATAATTAACCAACACTCTTGAAGGATCAATTTTATATGGCCTCATGTTGCCAAACCAGTTTCCACCCTCACAGCTGCATTTTGCGCAAGCTGCTCTCTCCAATTCAATTTCAAGGCATCTCCATGTGAAAGTGTTTTGTTCTCTTTTTATAAAGCTATATAATATTACAACCAAGAAATTAGCAAAAAATCATGCTTGAAAGTATTGATAATTGAAATAATAGTTGGAATTGAAGTAGGTGTTTTGTACTACTAAAAGTTTGGGCAACTCAAGTGACAGGTAAATTTCACATGAATTATGATAAATTATATTTTGAACAAATTCATTTAGACTAAACTATTTTCTTGATTTATGGACTTGGACACTATCAATCTACAGCTCCTCTATTTTGCTTATCGATCGTCATCCAGTCTATTATTGATCAAGCATCTTCATTTGTAGTACAGGTAGTCCTTGACTTACAATAGTTCATTTAATGACTGTTTGAAGTTATAATGGCACTGAAAAAAGTGACTTATAACCATTTTTCACACTTACGACCATTGCAATATCAATCATGGTCACATTATTTACATTAAGATGCTTGACAACTGTTTCATATTCATGACGGTTTCAGTATCCTTGAGTTATGTGATCCCTTTTGCAACCTTCTGATCAGCAAAGTCAGTGGGGAAGCCAGATTCATTTACAAACCGTGTTACTTTACACCTGCAATGATTCATTTAACATGTGTGGCAAGAAAAGTAATAAAATGGGGCAAAATTCACTTAACAAATTTCTTACTTGGCAACATAAATTTTGGGCTAATTGTGATTGTAAGTTGAGGATAATCTGTATAGTCAATTCATAATTAGGAAACAAAGACCAGTATAAAATATTGTTTACTGTACTAAATTCAGGTGTCAGAATTTACTTTTGATGCTGTGATTTGAAACAAACTTACAAATGTGAAGAACCAGAGGAACCAAAGTTGTTTAATTAAAAACTGATTAAAAAATAAATAAAATCTTAGTATATATACATCTTTTGATTCATTGCTGTTCTTAGATTTGGGCTCAGTTAATCTGGGATGTATAACTAGCCTGGATTTCCTTTTTTCAGTTTATCACAGAAGTTGACTTAGAAAAACATTCATTGGCTGGATTCTATGAAATCATACCTCAATCATAGGTTATATCAATGGCTAATGCTATTAATATAGCACTAATGGTTTGAATTATTGTTATGACTTGCATGAATTTTGGTGGTAGGCAATATTGTGGATTCCAGATGTTTTGAATTACAACTTTTATAAGTATCAGCTAGCATGAACAATACTTTCAAGTAGAATTCTTCTAATGTCAAACATCCAAGAATACTACATAATTCTGTTTGGCAATCTCACTAATTATCAAGTGCAATGATAACTTTCTAAGCTTTAAGATAAGATTACCTCCAATGCTAATGTGCTATACTTGAAATTTATTGTTGATCATGTATTTGTTTGCTTTTCTTCCAATTTTGGGGCCAAAGATGTGTTCTGTCTACACATTTATTTGTAATGGAAATGGATGGAATCACTAACTCCCAATCTATGTATTGGCAAGGTGGAGAGATTGTTAAGAGGTGAAATCATGACACACATAGCAACCCTTAAAAGTAACCTCCTTTGCAAATCAGGAGACGACAAGAAAGTGTAGTTGAAATTGAAAAGAGTTGCCTACATATACTATAGCCTGTCTTTCAAAGAAAGATAATACTGGCTATATTCTGATAGCACATGGGTAAGGTAGTCCTTGACTTAAAACCACGTTTGAACCTAAATTTTCTGTTCCTAAGCAAGAGAGTTGTTAAGTGAGTTTTGCCTCATTTTATGGCTTTTCTTCCCACGATTGTTAAGTTAAAAACATGGTGGTTAAGTAAATCTGACTTCCCCATTGATTTTGCAAAAGGGGGGAGGAATCACATGACCCCCTCTATTCTGAAACTGTCATAAATTCATGCCAATTGACAGACTGGATTTTGATCAGGTGATCTTCTACAATGGTTGTAATATTAAAAATGGTCACAAGTCACTTTTTTCAGTGCCGTTGTAATTTCAAATGGTCACTAAATGAATGGTTGTAAATTGAGATTATCTGTATTTGACCACACTGGTCAAATACACATAATCTCGATTTACAATCATTCATTTAGCGCCGGAATAAAAATCAAAACTGATAGTTCTATATAAATCTTATTCGTTTATAATGCTTAGACAATAGACTAAAATTCTAATTTCTATTTCTTTAACTTTTAATGGGCTCTTATCCAATAAGCTTTTGATTTAATTTTAAAATGTAGATACATTAAATATCTTTTCTTAATGTACGCATTTATTTGCATTCTTTTCCCAATAAATATATTATCTGTTTATTTTCCTTGTATGGTGTGTTTAGAATTCGCCATCTCCAAATAAAGGTTTTTTTTTTTTAATTGTCAACTGCATTAAAATATTTGAGGAAGTATGATTTTTTATTACATAAGCATGCTCGTTCTCTAACCAGGAATTAGGAAGTGTGTTTGCTGGAAATTTTGTCCACGTGTTATAGATGCTCATAAAACACCTGCTTTATGATGCATGATGTTCTATGACTGGCATGATGCCAGTCAGGCATGATGCCAGTCATAGAACACTCACTTATCAGGAGTCAGCTGAAGGAAGTTAGCACCCACCCCTCTACTAGAAAAATGAAATATCCTAAGAAATATTAAAAAAGCAGAATATTATATTTCCCTGGACGAGAAATGGAGAAACATGTTTTTAGACAGGAAACAGATTCACTCTTAGTAGCCCTACCCCCACTACCTTTTTCAATGGGCCATTAAGGCCTGAGCCAATCTATTGTACATAACCCCTTCAGGCAGAGCCATTTCATTGCCCTTCATTGCACCACCCAACCAAATTTAGCACACAGATAACCTACAAATATAGCTATGACCTCTGACAGCAACCAATCAGGATACTCTTCCTGTGCCCCAGGAAGTTAAAAGCCCAGAGGGGGCATAAAACCCAGGGACTCTCAGCATCTCTTCCCTTTTCACCCAGGAGCTCCAAGGCATGTGATCTTGTCCACCATTAAACCATCTTTCCAAAGAGTCTCCATGTTTCCAGTGTTTTCCCCCACTTGGAACTGAACCCAGATAGACATTTCTTCCAATACACCTGTTGAAATTGTTTCTATCCAGAGTGCTCATTTCACCCAACTTAACTTTTCTTTGTGAGTGGGTGGGAGTGTTTGTAGTAAGTATGTATTCTGCAATCCAAAGTGCTACATTGTACTAAAGCCAAAATCTTGCAGTGACATTACTTACAAGGTTTTGCATAAGGAATTGTATTTCATAAGTATATATTGTTATTTTCTTACTCTACTATTAATTTGCACATAAAACTAAATCTTGGGTAATTTACAAACATTTTTCATGTAATGAAAGTCATTGCTAAAGACAATGACATTGCTATACAATAGTATTAATAACATTTTGATAAACCATACCAATAAATATTGAAGTAATCCCCATAAATAAAATGCATTTTAACAAGAACAAGTTAAGACATAAAAATGGATGTATAGAACTGAATAAGGATGTTGCCATATTTTTTTTAAAACTGTAAACCACTTTTATATCATTAAGAAAATTCAAATTCTCTTTTATGTGTGATAGCATGTGTACAAAAACACCAAATAAGAATAGCTAGTTTTAAATATAATGTACAAAATTCTGCATATTGTATTAATGTAGAATTTTCCTACCTCCAGATAAGTTTGCAGTGTTGTAAATAAAAAAGATCAACATAATGCTGAAGTGGAACGGTTTTCTTTTCCATACCTAAGACATACCTATGTAAGTTGTGCTTCTTTTTTTCTTTGACAATGTAATGATGTTTTTGTCAAGTTCATAATGCCTATCTAATTGCCAGTTTTGTTTTGCCTATAAACTGTTGCTGGAATGATAATTGATTAGATGTTCTCTGCTTGTATAATTGAATTTATGTAAGCCAGAAAAGTTTTCTTTAGCACAATTTTTAAATGCAATGCCTTCTGAATTATAGGCTTAGAAATATCCATGTTCTGTTGTTCATCCCTGAGTATATGAAAACATTGATGTGAAGGGTTGGAGAGGTGATATCCAGGGCAATGTGAGCATTTCTCCTCTCCTTATCTGGAGAGATACAAAAAGTCTATCTATCAGTCTCTTTTAGAGACATGCTAGTCCCTTCCCTCCTTCCCCACCCAGAAGTCTCCTCAGGGTAAGCATAGTTATGCAAATTATAGAAAAGGAACTAGTAAACCAACAAAATTAAAGGCATGACATTTTTAAAAAAGGAAACATGTAAAACTAGTTTATACCAACTCAATCACATACCTCTCATGTTCTTTCAAATCACCTTAGCTACCATGAAACATACGTTTACCACTTTGGTTGTTGCTTTTCATTGTTTGAACATCTCACTTAATTTCTCACCTCTGGTTTTGAGGATCTCATCAACTCTATCCAACCACAGCTTTTCTCTCAACTCAGGCGTCCTTTCACATTCATTCAGCATCCATTTATTTATGGCTATCTCTTCTTGTTTTAAAATCCTCCATTCTCCAGTGTACTGCTTGGAGTGTCCAAGCAAGGGTTAAATTCTGTCCCACTGCCTAAGGACTGGATTGAAAATCTTTGGCCATGTCCTCTGGCTCCTTCCATCCTCAGTTTTTCAATTCAGTCCAAAGCCCATCGGATGTATTTAACAGCCTTAGCTGATAGAAATTCAATTGCTACCTTTCCTTAGCTTAGATTTTTATTGTTTTACCTTCCCTTTTCAGTTAGCTAGCCTTCCTTACTGTAGCAGTATCGTTTGCCTTGCCCTGAGAAGCCGGATTCGCTCGGATGGAGCGGTGCGCTTCTCAGCCTCCCGGGCGGCTCGTCACCTCTGCGGTGCAGCCGCCCAGCTGATCTTCACTGGCGGGACTGTCTGAAGCTTTGGCAGCCCGTCCGGCATTCGGGAGGCACTTCCATCGACTCCAGAGGCTGCACGACGAGGGATCGACCAGGAGCGGCCATTCTTCTGCCAGAGCCGCACCACATGTTCCCACTGGGCGTGGCCATCTTGGTGGCGGTGGCCATTTTGGAGGCGGTCTTTTTTCCACCGAAAAGCTGACTTGCTGCCCATTGCTGCCAGAGCTCCAGGACCCACCGGATGCATCTCCCTGCAGCAGTTTTGGGCAAGTGCTTGGGCATTCGGAGGCCTTGGCAGCTGCCATCCTCCATGGCCCTTTTCCCCTGCCAGTAGCAAGTTCCACCTGCGGCCCAACAGAGCCCTGCCCCTTCTCCTGACCACAGTGCCTCAGCCTGAGCAAGTGCGTGGGCAGAATCACCATCTGCCTCCAGGCCCAAGTTTTCCTCAGGCTCAGCTGTGGATATCTCAGGCAGCATGGACACGGATCCCATTGTTGAAGCTCCTGAACAAGGGCCCTCCACCGGGATAGATAGGCTCTATAACAGAAGGGCAGCCAGGGGAGCCAGGGGAGCCAGGGCCTTTCCCAACCTGCCCCTCCCCCATCCTGTGGGGGAGAATCACAGGAGTTCTCCTCAGACCAATCTTATAGAGAGTCCAGGTCCCCTTCACCTTCTATTGGTGGGGGTGCAGATCTGTTTGACTGTGAGGTAGGAGAAGAAGAGGAGGATTCTCCCCCTTCCCCCCTTCTGTGCCCTGTAGGCCAGCCTCAAGTTCTATTTCCAGGACGGGGACCTGCCCAGTGGAGGACCACCTCCTTCCAATGCCACCTCCTTCCAATGCCCTTATGCCCAGGGCTCTGAACGAAACCAGGACAGGCAGCCCGTTAGGGACAGGACCTATCACCAGTCCTTCTCTAGATGCCCATTTCAAGACGGATCGGCTAACAAGATGTTCTGCCGTAAATGACCACCAGTCACATACTCTTATAGGGGGTCGGTTTCAACTGTTTGCAGAAAGTTGAGAAGCGACCATGTCAGATGCGTGGCAGTGAGGCTCGGCCTCACCCTAAAGTTCATTTCCATTCTCCCTGTCATTTCATTCATTGTCCCACACCCAGGTATGCCATCAAGAAGGGCTCATGGAGACAGAGATCCGTCATCTGACAGAAATAAGGGCCATAGAACTGGTTCCCCTGGGCAGGAGAGGAGGGGGTTCTACTTTATCCTCTTCCTGGTCCCAAAAAACTCAGGAGGGTGGAGGGCCATCTTGGACTTGAAGAAGCTCAACTATCATCTTGCCTACAAAAAGTTCAAGATGCAGCCCCTCCAGTCAATCCTGGGCAGCCTTCGACTAGGGGATCTGATGACTTCCATTGACTTACAGGAGGCCTACCTCCACGTTCCGATAAGACTGGCCCACAGGTGATTCCTGCAGTTTTATTATGCTGGCCGGCATTACCAGTATTGGGCCCTTCCCTTCAGCCTGTCATTGGCCCCGAGGGTCTTCACAAAGATACTGGCCGCAGTGGCGGCGGACCTCCAAAAGTGCCCCATTTGTCTACAATGTTATCTGGATGACATTTTGATCCAGTTGTTGTCCCACATGCAAGCGCTGCAGGACCTGAAAGTCACCATGGACTCCCTGCAGTACCACGGGTTTTCCATCAACCACAAGAAGAGTCATCACACTCACTCCATGAGAGTGGTACACTTGGGAGTGGTGATCGACACTTCGTCACGCCTTGTATCCCTGTCTCCAGATTGGATCCGCAGTCTCCAAGACCTGGTACAGCAGGTTCAATGGTCTCACTGTTCCCGTGGTCCTGCTGTCGCAATTGCTGGGCAAGATGATTTCCTGTCTGGCAATTGTTCCCTGGGCAAGGCTGTACACAAGAGACTTGCAATGGTTCCTCCTTCCATTGCAAAGAACCAATGTTCCACTTGTACATAAGCAACTTCAGGGCCCACGTTCGCCCATCGCCGAAAGTACTTCGCTCCCTCAGGTGGTGGCAAACACCAGCATTGATGAAGAGCTCGTTGTTCTGAGAACCCAAGCGCGTGATCCTCACGTTGGATGCCAGCCTCTTCGGGTGGGGAGCTCACCTCTGCAACAAGGTAGTGCAGGGCAGGTGGTCCGCCAGCGAGCTCACCCACAACATCAACTGGCTAGAGTTGAGAGCAGGCGGTTTTGCTCTGCGCAAGTTCCAATCAGACATGCAGGGGCGTCACATGCTTGTTCACACGGACAATGTGGCGGCAAAAGTGCACATCAATCGCCAAGGCGGCACCAGATTTGGCGCATTGATGGTGGAGCAGATGCACTCTAATGATGGGCAGAGCGTCATGTAAGTTCCATAAGAGCAGAACACATATCGGGGATAAACAATGTTCAGGTAGATTGGTTAAGCAGGTCCATTCTGGACCAGTCAGAGTGGCACCTGCATCTGAACCTGTTTCGTCATCTGTGTCTCAGGTTCGGCACTCCTCTAGTTGATCTTTTTGCCACCCCAGAGAACGCCCAACTTCCCTGATTTTACACCAGGTACAGCCACCTCAGGCGGAAGGGGTAGACACGCTCAACTGCCCTTGGCCCAAGGGCCTGCTTTACACCTTCCCGCCATTGCCTCTTCTTCCTGGACTCATCAGGAAGATTCTGCTGGAACAAGTGGAAGTGCTGCTGGTGGCCCCTTACTGGCCTCGAAGGACTTGGTTTGCCGACCTCACCAACCTCTCGGTCAGCCAGCCTTGGAGAATTCCCCAGGATTGGTCTTCCTCAGCCAGGGGGTCATAGAACACCCAGAGCCACAGTGGCTCAATCTTACCGCCTGGCACTTGAGGGGGATATCCTAGCTCAAGCCAACTTCTCGAGGCAGGTCATTCATACCATCCAGGCGCCCCTGCGTCCCTCCACCATCAGAATCTACAGGGCCACGTGGTCTGCCTTCTTCACCTAGTGCGGCTCACATTACCTAGAGCTAATTTCTGCATCTTTTTCTCAAATACTGGACTTCCTCCAAGAGGGTTTCGATAAAGGACTAGCTCCAAACACCTTACGACACCAAGTCGCTGTATTGGCCACTGTAATATCTGTTGACTTTTCCCAACCGCTCAGCCATCACCCCAGTGTATGGGCCTTAAGGGCGCATCGAACCTGCGGCTGCAGGTGATCCATCAATACCTGTCCTGGGACCTTGCTGTTGTTCTCAGTGCTCTATCAGATCCACCCTTCGAACCTCTCCACTCTTCTTCTATAAGGCACCTTGCCTTCAAAACGGCTTTCCTCGTCACCATTACCTCGGCAATGAGAGTGTCTGAACTGGCAGCCCTGTCAGTCAGGGAGGATTTGTGCCTCATCCATAGAGGCAAGGTCATTCCCCGGCTGAACCCATCGTTTATCCCGAAGATCAATCTCTACTTTCACAGGACCGAGGAGCTCGTTTTCTCAAACTTTTGCCTGAGGCCCTCACATCCTAGGGAACGCCTTTGGCATACCCTCGACGTGCGGAGAGCATTGAAGCCGTACATTATGCGTACGTCCTCCCTCTGACGCTCAGAGGCCTTCGTTGTATCATTTCAACCGGCGGCCATGGGCCAGAAGGTTTCATCCGCCACCATCAGTCGCTGGCTCAAGGCTCATATTGCCCTCACCTATGAACACCAGACTGACAGCGCACTCAATCCGAAGCGCAGCGGCTACTTCAGCCTGGGCTACCCAGGCCTCGATTGAGGAAATCTACAAATTGT
The DNA here is from genome assembly GCF_009769535.1 of Thamnophis elegans. NCBI lineage: Eukaryota > Metazoa > Chordata > Lepidosauria > Squamata > Natricidae > Thamnophis > Thamnophis elegans. Next base: position 82,373,651 of record NC_045542.1, read on the forward strand.
TCTCGGTGCACTGCAGGAGTCCAACCCCACCCTGGGGTATTATTTCCAGAATGTCCTGCTTTTCCTTGTGAGGATACTTTGCCTGACAGACATCCGTCTCAGATGGACCATGCCTTCATTGAAAAACTGAGGATGGAAGGGGCCAGAGGGTGTGGCTAAAGATTTTCAGTCCAGTCCTTGGGCAGTGGGACAGAATTTAACCCTTGCTTGGACACTCCTGCAGTGCACCGAGAACGACCCTTCAGGTAAGCCAATGGTCATTCCAACTGTATTTAGTTTTTGTTTTGCCTGATATACAGGTAATCCCCGAGTTACAAACGTTCCCTTAGAGAACGTTCACAGTTATGCTATAAGCATCCCTTGCGTTTACAAACAAATCCCAAAATTACGAATGTTGCAGCACCTCAGCAGTTGTTCGCCCTTGCGAACAACCACAGAGGCTCTGCAACATTCACTCTGTCTATTCCCCCACCTCACCAGGTCGTCACAGGCACTTTGTCTATGGAGGCTCACTTACCTTGTGAAACTCTCCTCTCTATCCTGGTTTCTTTGCCTGATTCATTGCTTCAGGCTTTTGGTGCATTTGCAGAGAACAGAAGCCTAACATACTGTGAGATCATGCAAGATCAGTAGCGCGAGATCTCGTGCTACTGTTCTCACATGATTTTGCATTTTGGGCCTCTATTCTCTGCGAATTGAGGCCTGGACATTTGCAAATGGAGAGAAGGCTTCATTCCTTCAGGCTTTCCCTCTGTTTGTCATTTCCTTGCTGAAGCCTGCAGGGAGATTGTATCCCTGTAGGCTTCAGCAAAAAGCCTTTGCAAAAAGCCTTTGTCGGCCCTAGCAGAGCTTGGGAGGGGCGGCGCATCCCTCTGAAGCTCTGTTCCTACCAGCAAAGGCTTGTTGCAAAGTGCTGCTGAAGCCTATAGGGAAGCAATCCTCAAGCACTTCTGCGGCGAGAAAGGAGGCCCGGAAGGGTGCAGGCATTCCTCTGGGCTTCTTTTTTTGTCACCGAAGGCTTCATCAAGTGGTTTGGTTGCGAGAAAGGAAGCCCGGAGAAGCGCAGGCATCCCACTGCACCTCGTTTTTTGTCACCGAAACCTTTTGCAGATGAGAAAGGAGGGAGCAGGCAAAGAAACAGAAAGGCTGGAGAGGAGACAGATCTTCATAAAGTAAGTGACCCAGTGGGGCAGAATGGGGGAGAGCAATTGTGGGGACCCTAGTGGGGAGGGAGAGTTAGGTATCTCAGTGGGTCAGGGGAGGCCTTGGGAGGTCTGAAGTAGGTGCCCTGTTCCATTGCTAGTCCCACCCCATGACTCCCCCCCCCCCCCTGAGATACCTCATGTGAACTTAACAAGCCACCCATTCGATTAGCAAATCTGGGGGTAAAAGGAGGAGCGATCAGATTCAAGTTACACAATTCACTCCTACGAATCCTTGGGTTATGAATGGAATGGGCAGGCTCCATTGCATTTGTAATTCGGGAAGTACCTGTACTTAATTTTCACTTCTGTATATAACAAGTAGGGCAGAAGCATGTTTTATATGCAGCCATTTTGTACTTTTTTTAAAATGAACATTCATTTCTTGCAATAGACCACAACCTTTGTACTATATTAATATTTGCATGCCTTAAAATTTCTCCATCCATTTTTCCATTTTTTAATAAAAAAGGTAACAAAATGTCTTCAACATGTCTCACAGTTTATAATTTCTGTTTATTCAATGCACTCTCCATTTCAAACCCAACTACCTGTCCTTTGAAAGCTTGATTTTCAGATCCATAGTCATCAAATGAATACAATAGCAGAGTTGGAAGGGACCTTGGAGGTCTTCTACTCCAACCCCCTGCCTAGGCAGGAAACCCTATACCGTTCCAGACAAATGGCTATCCAACATCTTCTTAAAGACTTCCAGTGTTGGGGCATTCACAACTTCTGGAGGCAAGCTGTTCCACTGATTAATTGTTCTAACTGTCAGGAAATTTCTCTTCAGTTCTAAGTTGCTTCTCTCCTTGATTAGTTTCCACCCATTGCTTCTTGTTCTACCCTCAGGTGCCTTGGAGAATAGTTTGATTCCCTCTTCTTTGTGGCAACCCCTGAGATATTGGAACACTGCTATCATGTCTCTCCTAGTCCTTCTTTTCATTAAACTAGATATACCCAGTTCCTGCAACCGTTCTTCATATGTTTTACTCTCCAGTCCCCTAATCATCTTTGTTGCTCTTCTCTGCACTCTTTCTAGAGTCTCCACATCTTTTTTACATTATGGCGACCAAAACTGAATGCAGTATTCCAAGTGTGGCCTTACCAAGGCATTATAAAGTGGTATTAACACTTCACGTGATCTTGATTCTATCCTTCTGTTTATGTAGCCTAGAACTGTGTTGGCTTTGGCAGCTGCTGCACACTGCTGGCTCATATTTAAATGGTTGTTCACTAGGACTCCAAGATCCCTCCCACAGTTACTACTATTGAGCAAGGTACCACCTATACTGTATTTTGTTGCCTAAATGTAGAACCTTATTCTTTTCACCATTGAATTTCATTTTATTAGATAGTGCCCAATGTTCAAGTTTGTCAAGATCCTTCTGTATCTTAAACCTGTCTTCTGGAGCGTTGGCTATTCTTGCCAACTTGGTGTCATCTGCAAATTTGATGAGTTCCCCATTTATTCCCTCATCCAAATCATTGATGAAGATGTTGAAGAGTACTGTGCCTAAAATAGAGCCTTGGGGTAGTCCACTGCATACTCCCCTCCATGTGAATGCAATTCCATTGAGGACTACATGTTGAGTGCGTTTGGTCAGCCAGTTACGAATCCATCTGGTGGTGATGCTGTCCAACCCACATTCTTCTACTTTATCTAGTAGTAGGTTATGTTCTACCTTATCAAATGCCTTACTGAAGTCCAAGTAAACTATATTGACAGCATTCCTCTGCTCCACTAATTTTATCACTTTGTCAAAGAATGCAATAAGATTAGTCTGGCATGATCTGTTTTTGACAAACCCATGTTGGCTTTTGGCTATTAATTTGTTTACTTCTAGGTGTTTGCCAATTTATTGCTTGACTATCTTTTCCAGAATCTTTCCTGGTATTGAGGTCAGGCTGATAAGTCTATAGTTTCCTGGATCTATTATTTTCCCTTTTTTGAAGATGAGAACCACATCAGCTCTTTTCCAGTCCTCTGGCAGTTCCCCGATGCTCCAGGATCTCTGAAAGATATAGTTCAGTGGTTCTGAGATCTCATCTGCCTGTTCCTTCAGAACCCTGGGGTGTAATCCGCCCGGATCTGGTGATTTGAACTCGTCTAGGGTAGACGTGTTCATTTTCCATTTTCTTCCCTATTTCAATTTGTGTTCCTAACCTGATTTTTGTGGTGCTGTTTTTGATAGGTTGGACTGTTTTATCCCTTTGTGTAAGGACAGATGCAAAAAATGAGTTAAATAGTTCTGCTTTTTCCCTGTTGCTTATCACCTTGCCACTTTCTCCCAGCAATGGACCAATTGTTTAACTTTTTTCTTGTTTTTAACATGTTGGAAGAAGCTTTTTAAATTATTTTTTTTACTTTTGTGGCAAGCCTTTCTTCATTGTGAGCCTTAGCTTTCCTTACTTCATCTTTACAGACTCGGGCTATTTGCTGATATTCTGTCTTAGTAATGTCCCCCTCTTTCCACTTTTTATACTTAACTTTTTTGTCTTTCAATTTGTCAGAGAGTTCTTTATGCAGCCATGCTGGTTTCTTTTGGGAGCTGTTATTTTTCTTCTTCATTGGTATTGTGCTAGACTGAGCTTTTGTAATCTCATTTTTCAAAATTTCCCAAGCTTCTTGAGTTGTTTTCCCTTTGAGGATTCTCATTCATGGAATTCTTCCCAAGCTCTCTATTGAAATTAGCTCTCTTAAAATCCAAGACTCTAGTTTGACTTCATTTTACTACTTGTGTTTGCATAATGTTGAATTCCAATATTGCATGGTCACTTCCCCCCAGGGTTCCTATGGCTTCAACACCTTCTATCATTTCCTCTCTGTTAGTGAGAATTAAGTCTAATATGGCCGATCCCCTTGTTCCCTTCTCTACTTTTTGGGAAACAAAGTTATCTGCTAGGTTCGTTAGGAACCTGTTGGATCTTCCACTTGGTGCAGAGTTTGTTTCCCAGTTGATGTCAGGGTAGTTAAAATCCCCCATTACTATTGTGATGTGCTTCCTACATACCTTAGCTGACTAGCAAAAAGTTCATCTACTTCCTCTGCTTGGTTGGGTGGCCTGTAGTATAGACCTATGGCAATGTCATTCCCCCCTCCCCAACCTTTAATATTGACCCAAATGCATTCAAAATATTTCTCTTCTTTATTGTGCTCTATTTCTGTAGAGATGTAGTTATTTCTTGTATATAGTGCAACTCCACCTCCTCTTTTATTTGGTCTATTTCTTTTAAATAATTTAAATCCTTCTAGCTGTATGTTCCATTTGTGAGTTTCATCTCACCAAGTTTCTGTAATGGCAACAATATCGTATCTGCCCTCATTTACTTGAATTTCTAATTCGCCCTGTTTATTCCTCATACTCTGTGCATTGGTGTATAGAGTGTATATTTGAGTCCATTTTGATTGACTCTGTGTTTACTGTCTACATAACCTGTGTTGATTGCCTGCCCCTATTTTCTTGCCACTTGTATGATTCATGCACATGGTATGGCACTCACTATTAAATGGTTGGTTTTGCTTGACAGCAGGAGTGATAATCTTACCCGCACAAACATCTATGTTACATGCACTGATAACCCTATGAGTTTTAGATTGCTGGGGACAGAAATGTTCTGTATCAATTAATTTTCTGTCCCCGTTGTTCAGTTTAAATGTTTATCCAGAAAATATGCAAATTTAATGCCAAGTAACTCAGTCCCTTTCTTGGATGGGTGCAAACCATCTCTTTTGTACAGTTTCATTGGACCAGCTGCAGGCATCATGACTAATAAAACCAAAGCCTTCTCTTTTACACCACTCCTTTAGCCACACATTAAACTCTGCTACACTCTGGCTCTTCCCTTTTTGTTCCTTATATACTGGTAAAACCTCTGAAAAGATAAGCCTACAACCTACACTACTAAGTTCATACCCCAAGCTCTGGAAATCATGCTTCACAGAAAGTACATCTTTTTGGGACAGATCATTTGTGTAGATGTATAATAGCATCAACGTCACAGTCCTTACTTGCATTCTTGACTATCTTAAGAATATGCCTCTTGTGTCTGCTGGCAGTAGCACCTGGCAGACACCTGATCTCTTTTAAAACCTCCATATCCTTTCCTAAATTTACATTCCTTACGATTGAATCACCAACCAGAAAGTGATTTCTCTTTTTACATACCTTGAACTTCTTGTGCAACTGATGTGTGATACCTGGGTCCCCATTTTGCCTTTCCAAAGAAAGTTCTTCATTTTGGACCACGATCCCCTGCTTATTTGAGTTATCACAACTATCTTGACCTGTCTCTTTAGTGTCCCCATTAAGGTCAGCAAGGGCACTATATCTGTTATGCTGGGTCACAGCAAAAGCTTTGTGTTTATGGTTCACAACTCTCACCCTGCCAGATCCCACGGTTGTCCAGACTACTCTTCTCCTGTGGAATCTTTGCGGTAGGGGGGGCTGATAGCGTGGCATGGCCGAATTGGACACCTAATTTCTGCTTGGAGAGCACAGATTAGAGATTCTAGATAGGTAATCTGTCTATGTAGACTAGTAATTTGTTTACAAAGGGGACAATATCCAAATTTGAAAAGAATACTGCGAAAAACAGCTATTATATTGAACTAAGCCGGTCATTTTGAAATAAAATAAAATCACAATCTCAAGTGCACTTATCCAGAATGCATTATTGCTACTTTGGTTTATAGATATATGATTTGTGCGCCATTAGGTGTTTGGGCTACTACCTAGTCCTCTTTGTCTCTCTGACTCTCCCCTTGTAGCCAGCAGCTCCAATCACCAGCCTCAGGGAAATTCAAATGAAATGGACTTAAAGGGCCCCTACCTAGTCCTCTTTGTCTCTCTGACTCCCCCCTTGTAGAAAACAGCTCCAATCACCAGCCTCAGGGAAATTCAAATGAAATGGAGTTAAAGAGCCCCTACCTTTGTCTCTCTGACTCCCCCCTTGTAGAAACAGCTCCAATCACCAGCCTCAGGGAAGTTCAAATGAAAGTTTAATCATGCAGCATACAGTCTAACATTCCCTGAAGTTCATTCAGATTCTCAGCCAACAGCATGGAGTCATCTGCGTAGAAAAATACACATACATTCAAATTCCCAGCCAACACATCTTGACCGAACATTTTGTATATTTATCCATAGTTACAATAAGCAATCAAAGAGACATAACACACTCTTGTCTTATACCTTGATCCTTGCTGAACCATTTGTTAAATAATAAATTTTCATACATTCTTTACATCCATCATACAGTATATTACCATTGACAGCTAAACCAAAACATTCACATTTATTCAGTTTATCATACACTTTTCCTAAACAGATAACTTTGTTTCTCAGATTCTTTTATTTCATAAGAGTTGTGTTGTGAACAAAACTTGATATGTGTACCATCTCAAACTTTGCTGATTTTGATTTCTTGTATCCTTTTGATCATAATTCTGCCATACACTTTTCCAAAAACACCTAGCAAGCAAATGCCTTTTAATTTTTGTGTGCACTTTTGTTATTTTTTACATTAATGGGGATCAGTGCTAGTATTATTAGACACATGCATTACAGTAACTGCATAGTTCCTACTCAAACAACTGACATCTATATTTTAACATTTCTCCAGTTGCACTTATCTATGTTTTCAATCTTAGAATTTACAAGTTTTTTATGGGTAGCCCTTGACTTAACAACCACAATAGAGCCCCAAATTTCCTTTGTCAAGCAAGGCGGTTGTTGTGAGTTGTGTCCTATTTTATGACTTTTTTTGCAACAGTTGTTAAGTTGCAACTGCACTACAGTTAAGTGGATCATTGATAGTTAAGCAAATCTGACTTTTCCCATTGACTTTGCCATTGTCAGAAGCTGGCTAGGAAAGTCACAAAGAGGGATCACAAGATCCCAGGACAATGCAACTTTCATAAATACATGCCAGTTGCCAAGCCCCTGAATTTTGATCATGTGACTAGGGGATGCTGCAGCAAACATCATAAGTTGAAAAACATACATAAGTCACTTTTTTTCAGTGCCATTGTAAGTTTGAACAGTCACTAAATGGTTTTAAGCCAAGGACTACCTTATATAATTTTCAATTTCATTTTCACCCATTTTTTTCTTGGTTTATTTATACCATTCTTTTAAAATGCATTTATATATATATTACTGTCATTTTCATAGAAATCAATAAATACTTCTTTCCAGCTTTCTCTTTTAGTGGAAATCATTTCCCCATATTTATTTTTAGTTTACTTCACTCTGTTGGAGTTTCCTTTTTTTTGCCATCTTGGCTCATTTTCAAAACAACTTTGTATTTCCTTTAAAATTATTCTGCATTTTCTTTGTATATTTGCTAACAGGAAACAGTAAGTAGCACACATAGTTTTTTCTGAATAGTAGTGCCTTGAGTAATGGTTTGTTTCTATCAGCATTCCTGCATGAATGGAGGAAGGGTCAAGCTAGTTAGTAATCAAAATAGGGAGCAAGTACTCTTAGAGATTGTGGTAGTGAAAGTATTATTAAGATTGCATTAAATTTATTCAGTGTTTACTTCTGCTCTTTCAGAGATCAGAAGTAAACAATTCTATGAGTTGTTATCTTTTCTATTAGAATGCCTTCAAATGGATAGTTGCGACCATTAGGCTTTACTCTGAACTGGCCAAATGTTGTTTTCTTGATTCTTACTACATAACAGTGATGACAGCCTCCTTCTTCTATAGGAATTTATTTGTGTACAGGATCTTAGCTGAGCCACTAAATGGTCTCACATTCATTCAGTACTTTACTCCAAGTGCTCTGCTAGAGAGATACAACTTTTTGTAAGGACTAGCCTCAATTTAGTTATTTTCAAGTAAGAAACTTGTGTGAATCTCAGAGACTATGATGAGAAAAAATTGGTGACATGCCTAGGCAGATATATTCCCTTAGTTTTCAGAGATTATGGGAAATAATTCGGATAATGTTATCCATGCTAATGTGCAGCTTTTATCAGTTTCAAGTTTATTTTTAAACTTATCCCTAGACATAAATTACGTAGTAAATTTAAGAACCCTACTGCAGTGCACACATAGAGAATATTGTCCAAAATGCACCAGAACAATCCAACAGTCGCTTTATTATAATTATTACATTATTATTGCATTAGAGATGCATTGTTCAAATTTGCCTCAACTAAAAGTATTATCATTTGTTCAGAGCCGAAATGGAACTGTGAACTGTGTTCACATTTTAAAGAGGGTACAGTTGAACTCTTAAGGAACATATTTCAAGCCCCACAATGAGTTGCTAATGTAGTGTTGTGCCATGAGCTGAGCTTGAACAAAATTAAAACTCATATTTAATTTGCATATTCTCTTATTGGCTAAAGTTAGTTTTGTTCCACTGTGGAGTTAACACACTAATTTTAAGTAACAACTTTGTTTTATCTTGCGGTAAGGACATTACATTAGAAGTTGAAGAACTGCGGTTTAGTGCAATCCTGATAATGGGATATCAGTGGGTAGAGGCAATCTTTAAAACAGCAGGCCAAGAATTTGGATGATGTATCACACCCAGAGATACGTTTATGGACAGTCATTCACTTTTTCTCCCAAGCTTCCCCAAGCCAAGTAATAATTCCCAAAGTCAAAAGATCCCTATCGCAATTTTAATGTCCTCCAAACAGATGTTTATGGGGGGAAATTATGTGGTAGCACACTTGAATACAGAGTTTGCTCCTATAATGGAGTTCCTGAATATTAATGCATGTTCTGTATTGCTTCTACTACAAAGATGCCTGGTTGCAGCTACAGTAATAACATGCCATCAACTTGTATTTCCAAATCACCCAGATCTATTTTATTTATAATTGTTATTGCCAATGTGATTTTATTTCTCATAACATTGTTAAGGTTCTTGTGTCAAAGCTTGAGCACACCAGTTTTATAATTGGGTTTTACTGTTTTTTTTCTTGCTTCTCACAATTTTGTTTTTTGATTATTTTTGAGCTGGAGTTTGGCTGTGATAAAAGTATCTAATAAAATTACATTTTTATTTTTTTCATACTTTTGAGACATAATTTCTCAACATTATAGTACATGATTTATATGGTAGACATAAATACTTTATTGAATCTGTTCTAAAATCAGTAATTTGGGAGCTGGCCATCCTAAATGAATATGTTTAGATGGGTATACAAATAACTAGTTATTTATAGTAACACAGAAGCTTATTTATCTTTCATAACTAAATATTGGCAAGCAGGAGTAAAATTGTGTCATGTTTTGCTCACTGGCAACATCTGCTAAGAGCTATTTCTTCTTTGTATTTTTATGTTGCATAGAACACCCCAGTTAGTTAAAAGTTAGAAATAAAAATAATTGAAATTAACATTATTAATCTTTAAAAGTCTATCTAAAATTTTCTTAATTGTTTTCATCATATTAGAACTAGTAGGAGCTAAACATCTCCCGAACAGTTGCATTATTCTAAATTTTAAAATAAGCTATTTTTTTTCAGTGCAGGTAGTGTTTAGTGCAGGTAGTCCCAACATACGACCATAATTGAGCCTGGAATTGCAGTTATAAGAAATTGCGGTCATTAGGTGAGACATCACTTGACTGGATCCAATTTTTGACATTTCTTGCAGTGATCAGTAAGGGCATATGGTGGTTGATAAGTGAATGCTGCAGCTAAGCAAATTCATTTCCCCCAATGAGCATTTTTTGCCTGAAACCAAAAGTAAACACCAAAAACCATCAAGAAAGCTGAAAATCCAAATCAAACAGTTGTAAAGGTGAATAAATTGCCAAGTGCCCAAAATGTGATCACATGTGGGGATGCCGCTGTCATAATTTTGAAAACATCGTAATAGCTCTGGGGAGATCCATCATAACTTCAGCCAGTCAAGTGACCACTTGCAAGTCAAGGACTACCTGTATTGTATTATTCTCTGAGCTTGGGTGGCTGATATTGATTTAAAAAATGAATCTAACTTTATTTTTAACATTTTAGAGAATGACCTCCTTTGATATTTATTCTTTTCTCTTGAAATATGTTTGATTATCCAAGGGAACTTTAATATTCTTCTTACATATTTTTGTTTCAATATTTGTTTTAGCTGAATATAGCTATTTTGTACCTACTGTAGCCTTTTATTAGCCTTTTGTCTACATGTTAATTGAAGTATTAAGTGAGCTTCATGCCTTCTAGTCACATTTTACGTTTAATATGAACAGTGAAGTTTGAGTGATCTTATTTTGCAAATGCATAATCTTATCAATAAACACAGTACTACTTGGATTGTTTTGGATAAAATGCAGTTTCTGGTTGTTACAAACCAAAGAGGAACTAACATTTCAAACAGAATTTCTTACATTTTCCAAAGAAATACCTATATCATATAGTCACAGTAAAAATTATTTCATCAAAAGCTAGTTGACAGTACATACGATTGAATTCAAAACTGAAAGTATGGATTTAAAGTACAAACAAATCCTTTTTAGAAACATATAAAGAGTAGATTAGAGACATATTGTGGAGCATTTTCAATAGACTGACAGAGAAAGTTAGGGGGACTGCAGGTTTTGTATATAAGAATGAAGAAACATAGCACTTGCTGATAAGAATTTTGAGTAAAATACACGCAGTCTTTACAACAGCAAATGGGGCTGGAATTGCCATTACTAAGTGACACAGTTGTAGAGCACAATGTCATGTAACCATGCTGCTTAGCAACAGTTGTTTAGATAGTCCCAGTTGCCATCATTAAGAAAGGATCTTATGTGGCTTCTGACTTACTGATGGCTTCTCCATTGACTTTGCTTCTGGGAAGCCAGCAGGGAAAGTTGTAAATTATGATCATGGAGACACTGCAACAGCTGGAAATCTGAGGACTAGTCATAAGTACCACTGATCAGCATTGTCGCAAGTTTGAAAGGTCGCTGAATAAATGGATATAAGCCAGGGACTACCTGTACTTTATTCAAAAGTCCTCAATTATTTTTTTGAAAAACTGTTTAAATGTTAAATTAGACAATACATTTACTTATACAATAAAAATAATATTTAGAATTGATTGGATTCCATTATGTTTGCATAGAAAAGGGCTGTCAAAACCGGAATTTTGTTGGAAGTGTAATAAGGATAATGCTTCTTTAAAACACATGTTTTTACAATGATCTCATTTCCCAAGATTTGGGAGAAAGTATGATTGTGCAACAAAAGCTAAAATTCTCAGAGGGCATTATTGTCTTAAGCTGCACACCTAGTACATGGAAGTTGATAACTGGACAAACAATGTAAATGGATTATCTCTTTACTATGGTCAAAACACTGATATTGCAGCATGGAAAATATAAATTTATGGCTCCCTTTCTTTCAATGAATTGAAGACTTGATTGCCCTTGTCACCTATGAGTGGATTGTCTATAGATGTAGACTCTGTAAGGACAAGCATAATGAAATACAGGACTCATTTATACAGAGTACTTTATGTTGTATAAATGTATTAGAAATATTTACATATTTGAATATTTGCATTAGACAAGTATATATATAATTGTTTATTGTTATAATGATATATGTGTCATATTTTTTCACTTTTTGTTTTATTGACTTATTTTGACAATATCGTTATCATTCTTATGTTTTGTTAATTTAAAAGCAATAAAAATTACAGTGGTATCTCAGTACTTGTCATTAATTGGTCCCGGGAGGTGAAACGAGTACTAAAAAATGAGTACCAAACAAACCACATGACTAATGCGTGACCCTTTGTTTCAGCTGAAAGGGTAGCAAGTCACGAGGCAATTGACATCAACAAGTTCTAGCTTGCGGGTCGAGTACCCAACAAACGACGAGTACCAGGACAAACTTTTTGCGTCACAATGCATCGATTACCAAATTCAATGAGTTTCAAAGCAGTCGAGTACCGAGGTAACACTGTAATTTTTAAAAAATTAAGACAATACATTTAATAGTTTATTTAAAGAATGCAGCATAATTTTTCTTATGAAAGTAAACGGCTAGGTTTTGTCAGTATGTATGCATAAGACAATTTCTGATGTTTAGGCACTTATAGATTTTTAAAAAATGTGCATTAGAATACTTTTTTGTAAAAAAAAAAAGCAAAGCTGCAGATTGTCAAGGTGTAAAAAGCAGAATCACTTACTTTCATACCCTCTCATATAATTACATTGTTTTTCTTTATAGCAACATGAACCGTGAAGATCGGAATGCGCTGCGTATTAAAGAAAAAGAGAGACGTAATCAAGAAATTCAACAGGGTGAAGAAGCCTTCCCACCTAATTCTCCTCTTTTTGCTGAACCATATAAAGTTGTAAGTTCATGAGGTTTGTTATTTTTCTTAATGATCACATCACAGATATTTTTTTTCTGTAAATTCAGTACTGTGATGAACTTTCTAAGTAGATGTAGTGTATACCGTAATATAATCAGTATTCTAGAAACATGAAAATAAGAATTTGAACCTTACACTCTAAATGCAAATACAGAGGGAAAAAAGATATTTTATAAACTTACATTATTTTTTTAAAAAGTTTATGTTGATAGACCTATTAATGAAATATTAATATTGTTAGGAATAATACAAGCTCATTCATGTCAACATTCTTTTCTTAATGTCCCAGCACTGACAGGTCAAACCATTTGACCATCGAACTGTCTAAATATGAAATGGTAAATAGAAAGTACTTACAGAGATAATTGTTACAATGTACTCTTGCCTTGTAGCAAAAGAGTAATTCAAGACAGTAGCATTACTGAGATTGCGGAGAATGTTTTCTATAGATGAAAGGTAATTATTAGGGCTTGATATTTCTAGTACCTGGCTGTTTGTACATAAGAGATTCACTTTGATGCTGCAAAATGTGTTTCTTTCATGCAGTTGAGTTATTTTCCTGATCATGATGGCATACATTATTTAAGCATAAACTGTTATTTTTATTTGTGCTTTCATTTTAAGACTGAAAGAGGGGAGTAGACAATGTGTTGTTGCTTTTCTTGTCCCCTTATTTAAAGGTACTATGTGTATTTCAATATTAAATAGTATTTAAATATTTTTTAAAAATAGAGAGAAATAATTAAGAAGAAGGGAAAAAAAGTTTTCCCACTTGTTTTTCAGTCATCTTTGATTTCAATAACATTCTCAATACAGGAAGGTAAATACGTGTGGTGAAAATTAAGAGTAGTTAACATCTGCATTAAACAGTCCAGTGAACTTTGTTTATTCAAATTTGTTATAGTTGGACAACTCCACTGACTCTGGATGGCATATGAAACAATAAAATAAAATAAAAACATATAAGAATAAACCAATCTTAAAAGTAACATAAATCAAACAGAATGAGGGCTGCCAAAGTACAATAAAAATAATAAATGAGGGAAATAAATAAAATAATATACCGTGTTTCGTTTGACCCCCCCTCCAAATTTTGCTTGGACCTTATTATTGAGGGCGGGGGTTATTGGTTTGGGGTTGCCGGGTGGCTGCTATCTTGCGAGCGGGCGCCCGAAGAGCTGGGCACAGCCTCAGGGGCAAATGGCTGTGTTGCACTGTTGCAGCAGTGCAACGAAGCCGCCATGAGATGACCACGCTCATGAGCAGCTGCCCGGCAACGCCCTTTCCTAGCCGGTCAGAGTGCCACTCACCAACCCAGTAATATCCCAAAGGTGCTAAGCCACGTGGCACTCTGCCCGGCTGGAAAGAGAGGTTGCGCGAGCACTTGTTCTGCCTCCAGCTCGCGTGACTTCCTGCTTCACCATTGCCAACATTCCCTGCAGGGCTGGCCATGGCGCCACTGCCACCCCGCTGCTGCTGCCACGCCATGCTCCGAGCATAACCGGCTTCTAAATTCTGGAGATCCGCTGCCAAGTCTTCCATAGAGCGTAGTCCCAGAGCGGCTGCTGCCGGAAGACTTGGCAGCGGATCTCCGGAGTTTGGAAGCCGGTTATGCTCAGAGAATGGCAGTGGCAGCGGGGCAGCGGCAGCTCCCTGGCCTATCCCTGCAGGGAGAATTGGGCATGGTTAGGCAGGGAGGCATGCGAGCTGGAGGCGCCTTTGGGATATTACTGGGTCGGTGAGTGGCGCTTTGCCCGGCTGGAAAGGAGCATTGCTGGGCAGCTGCTTGTGAGAGCAGCTGCCCGGCAACCCCCACTCCAGCTGGGCACACACCACTCATTGCTCCAGTAATATCCCAAAGGCATCAAGCAATATGAGCGCCTTTGCCCCCCCTCTCCCTGGCTCCTGCAGCTTTGCGCCTTTGGGATATTGCTAGGTTGGTGAATGGTGCTCTGCCTGGGTGGAGGGGAGGTTGTCCAGGGGGTTTATTATTGGGGGAAGGCATATATTTTTGCTCACAGGAAAAATATGGCATGGTCTTATTATCAGGACATGTCGTAATTTCAGGGAAACACGGTATTATCTCCAGGCCTGGGACCAAGCTAGAAGATAGGATACACTCCTTATTTTGGAGAGTGGGAGTGCTGTTCTAGGGAATGGGGCCACCACAGAGAAAGCAAAACTCCTCAATTCCACAAGATGCCAATATTTGATAGACGGGTGCTCATTACACTCGGCTGGAGTGTACTGAATAGAAAGGAACAATTTTAGACAATTGGCAGTGCACATATACATGTATTTGGGGTTGAATTTTTAGCGTAAAAAGCGTTATTTACTTGCTGGCTAGCTTTATTTGTTTACTTCGTAACTCTATGGGTGATGATTTAGTTTTAGAAATTTTTGTATTTCTGTCCTTTGAGAGAGGTTCTATTTCTTTATATATTTATTTTATTCAGTTAACTTGTGCTGGTTCTTTAGTTTAATTACTTAAAAGTGTAGTTTATTTTTAAAGATTAAGTTCTGAATATGATTTTTAAAAATCTGTTTTCTTCTAACGTAAGCATTTATATCTTTCTATGCGAAATACAAAAATCATCTTCTATGCAAAGATTGACAATTTGTTGTTTTTTTCCATTCTCTTTATTAGATCTATACCATTCTACGGGTATAGACTCTCCAATATTGCCTTACAAAATAGCCAGATTTTAGTGACACAGTTTACCTTTAATTTTTCCCCCTTCAAACAAAACAGTGGGAAGAATCACGGGAAGTGGACTTTTCTATTCTCATTTTTAAAAACCCCACATGATTGAAATTTTGCCACAAATTTATATTTTTAAAACTTTTTTGGCTTTCAGAATTGGAATGGGAATGCTGTGTATTCCCATTTCAACCATCTGTGTATAAACTCATCCAGAAACTTATGTCTGAAAGAATAGCGGTACTCAGAGGCCCATAGATTGTTGGGAAGTAACCCTTCCTTCATTGTTGAGAATGTTATCCTCTCTTGCCTTATATGGTTTGCGCCATGCCTTGATTTTAAAAAAGGGAGATACAGATCTCTAGAAAAAGAAAGTCCCTCTTCTGCACTTTTGCTTAGTCAGTCAGTCAGTCATTCGACACTGTGAACAAAGCTCTTTATATGTTACAAGTGGCAATTCCACTATGAGGACAGGTTATCAGTTTCTTTAAAAATAGGGTTTCAGGTTCAAATTTATATTGCAAGATTGAAATGATTTTTTTAAAGTTTCCTAAAGGAAAGGCATGTTTACAAAAATGCATTTAAAAAAGCTAGAAAAGATGGTGTACTTTTGATATAAGAAATCAAAATGTTGAATATTTTTAATTACAGAAATAAAATTATTTTGAAACGCATACTCAGTTTGATGAAAAATATAGTTTCCAAATAATATGCATAGTTAAGAGAGCTCTTTCTTTGCTGGTTTTCCAGGGCCCCTACATCCAGAAATCTTTTACTTTCAGTTTTACCTGCAATCTGTCTTTCAAATTTATACCTGTTCTTCCAATTAATCACAGAAAATACAAAACTCTGTTTGCAGCAAGTGTCATGGAAAAGCTAAAAGGCCCCTCCCCTAATACCTTTATATTAAGAAGCTAAAATTCAGATGCATATAGGCCTTGATATTAGTAACCTGCTAGAATGGTCAAGAATGCTTGCAAAAGCAAGAATAATTGAGAATGATTGCTCAAATGAAACCCCAAACATATCATAGGACAAGCCAATGTCTTGGGAAAAGATGAACTAGGGGGAAATATACTAATTATGATATAATCAGAGGTGGTACTTAGCAGGTTCTGACCAGTTCTGGAGAGGAGAACCGGTAGCGGATATTTTGAGTAGTTTGGAGAATTGGCAAATACCACCTCTGACTGCCCCTGCCCCCATCTATTCTCTGCCTCCCAAGTCCCAGCTGATTGGGAAGAAATGAAGATTTTGCAATAACCTTCCCCTGGAGTGGGGTGGGTATGGAGATTTTACAGTATTCTTCCCCTCCACGCCCACCAAGTCACACCCATAGAACCCGTTGTGAAAAATTTTGAATCCCACCACTAGGTATAATGTGCTAATTGTCACTGGAAATTAGAGACAGAGTGCTGATTGCTGCTAGATAATGCTGATTATGCTAGCCAAGTAATATTGGCTGAACACTGGATAAGATGACCTAAAAGGAATGGAGGTAAGGTGAGCTTTTAAAGAAATAACTATAAAAACTACTATTGATGGAGTGGCTTTTGCACAGACCTACAGAATGATGCCTCTGTGTCCTTTTTCTGCGCAGAATAAAGACTTTGCAATCTCTACCTCCATTTGTGTTTCACTAGGCATGGCACACCTGGTACGAACCCAGCTTTTTCAGACAAGTATAATGTAAAAATCAAAGGAATTTTAGTGATATTTCTGGGTAATAATTATGTATTATTTTTCTGGGGAGTTGGATTGCTTTTCAAATAGCTGTGCTTTAAATATCAGATGCTTCAGATGGCTGCTAAAAAAAGATTACATGGATAATTTCCAAATGTGTATTACCATTTAATAATTCATCTGATATAAAATTTATATGATTACAGTATATCTTAATACCGTAACATTATGTATCGTTTTTATTCATTTCATTCATTCTTCACACAGACCAGCAAAGAAGATAAATTGTCTAGCCGTATCCAAAGCATGCTTGGAAACTATGATGAAATGACGGATCTTATAGGTGACCAGTCTCTCCAGAAACTTGTTAGAATTCCCAAACCAACCGGTCCATCAGCAACAGACGACAAATCAAACCAAAGTTTCTTTGGTGATCAGAGACACAATACTGGCTCTCATCAGAGCAGCAAATGGACACCTGTAGGCCCAGCGCCTAGCACTTCTTCCCAGTCACAGAAACGGTCCTCAGGTTTACAGGGTGGACATAGTAGTCAACGCAATAGTGGCAACAGCACTAGCAATAGCGGACAAAGGCATGATCGTGACTCATATAGCAGTGGTGGAAGCAGCAGTAGCCGCAAAAAAACCCAGCATGGATCAGAACATTCAAAATCCCATTCTTCCAGTCCTGGAAAAACATCTGTTGTTTCTTCTCTGAACCCCAGCCATTCCAGATCTCATGGAAATGACCATCACGGTAAAGAACATCAGCGATCCAAATCTCCACGAGACTCAGATGCCAATTGGGACTCACCTTCCCGTGTACCGTCTTTTTCTAGTGGTAGCCAGTCGTTTCCTCCTTCGCTTATGTCAAAGTCAAGTACAATGTTGCAGAAGCCTACTGCTTATGTAAGACCTATGGATGGTCAGGAATCAATGGAACCAAAGTTACCTTCTGAACACTACAGTAGCCAGACTCATAGCAACAATATGAATGAACTGAAACCTAGTAGCAAAGTACATCTAACAAAGCTGAAAATTCCTTCTCAACCACTTGATGTAAGTTGTCTTTTTAAAATGATGGTTATAGTAGTCAGAACGATGATTATGTCTGATGTTTTGTAAATATAAATTAGCATTAAGAAAGTTACTAAGAATATATAGCATGCACATTTTCATATAAAGTCCATTAAATAAACTAAATAAAAAGTAAAAGAAATACATCACTGTTAAAATATTAATTTTGATTTTCAGTTCTGCATGCTATTATTAATTTAGCATTAAGACACTAGAGAGCTGGTAGTACACAGCAGTATTTTTGTTATGTTGATATTTGGTTCCGATAATTCAAAATACAAACAGATAATTTTGGCAATCTCATAATATATTAAATGAGCTCATTTAATATAACGAGATTGCCAAAATTAGCTGTTTGTATTTTGAATTATCGGAACCAAATATCAATATAACAAAAATACTGCAGTGTACTACCAGCTGTCTAGTGTCTTAATGCTAAATTAATAATTAAATTAAAGTTTAATACTAATTCATCAGTTGTTCTCTGTTTGGATTCACTCATGTTCTCTGAGTTTGAATTCACAAACTACTGAAGCAGATCCAAATTCCGTATATACCGTCTATATTTAAAATAAAAACACTATCATATATGATGAATGATTAAAAATTGTAATTTATGTTTTTATTCCATCTCCTGTATAGAATGATAATCCTCAGAAAAACTGGCATCATTACTTTTTAGTATGCTATGCATTTAGATTAAACGATTCTTATTTTCAATTACAAAATACAACATGCACATTTTTATATTAAAGAATTTTTTTTCAGTGATTCAGTATTTTCTTTACATTCTGGATCTAAGGACATCATTTAAAAAGGCAAGGTACAGGGATGACAAGAGAACTCTTCACTCACATACTTAACAATTTGCCTCTTACTTTTTATTAAGAATTATAGTTTGGTAAACAGCTGTAGATTTCTGTGGGCTTTATTCAGCCCATTGTGATTTTAGTGAGATTTCTAATGATTTTCTGGGTGGGGAGGGGGAGAGAGCATCACAGTTATTAGATGAAAGTACCTAATTGAGTTGGAGACCTGATTGCTTTGTAAAATTAGACATTTTGGATAGCGCTATAAGTTTTGGAGATGTTAACATGTTGACATGTAGTTCAGTTAAATTTTCAATATTGATTTATAGGCTTCAGCATCTGGTGATATGAATAGTGTGGATGAGATTCTAAAAGTAAGTTATACGTTTTTACATTGGCTATTATTGTTTACTTGCTTAATTAATTAAAATACTTAAAAATTATTTTAAATTTCAAGTATAATTTTAAAAATTATGAAAGAAAAGCATATTCCTATATTAAGGTAAAAGTAGAGAGCAAAATTCGCAAGGAACATTTTGCTGGAACAGATATTAATGATGTTAATTCTTTATCTTGAGCATTTTGACAGCTGGTAAAGGAATAGTAACGTTGCATGTCTTCAGTGCTCTTATGACTAGAATTCATATTATCATTTATGAACCCACTGGTATTTTAGTGCCATTAAGTTATACCTAAAAATACTAATTCCAATTGAAAAAAACCATACAAGGCAAACACAATCTTCATTAAAATAGCTCAAAGGCAATTAACAGAATGCTTGATTATTTTAAAATTACTGAGTAAATTGTTTTTTGAATAGTGCCTAGTAGTAATGTGCCAGGCAAGTTTTTGCAACTAAAATATTCAAAGAACAGGTGCCATTGTGAATGACCCCTTCACATATGCGTGCGTGTACACAAACAATTTAATCCAGAGAAAAGTTGCCCCTAAAGATCTTAGTACTGATATAGGAAGAAGTGATCTTTCGTGTATCTGTTTGCCAAACTAAGGATTTAAAGCAAACATCAGCATCTTGAAATGGTTGAGAATAGACAGGTGGTTTAGTCTTTAAAATGTTATGTTGATTCCATCTAACTGTACCAGTTGTAGTTGCTGCATTCTGCATTAAGGTTTTGAGGTCATCATCAAGGGACAATAACAAATAGAAACCCAGTAAGAAAACTGAACTCGATTGTCACTGTCAGATCATTCCTGAAACACTAGGAAACCAGCTGAAATGTATTAAAGGCATTCTGCTGACCTGAAGCCACTTGAGCCTTTAGTGAATTCTCGCAGAAGAATTCTCTCCCTTTATTTGTCTTTGCCATTATTTAACTTTTAAGTTTTATTGGCGTTATAGTAATTTCTTTCTTTGCTGTTGTGTGCTGCTCAGAGTTGTGGGGAATTAAACAGCATACAAATTTAATAACCTATTTTATGATAAGAATGTAGCCCTGTCTAGAATGAGCTGTACTTAATTTTCAAACATGGAAATAGCAATCCACAGTATCTCCCATCTTATCAATTTGGCCTCAAATTTATTTATGCAATAAATCCAGTAGCTAGAGAGCTTCATTGACTCAGATGACAAAAATTAGAATCAATTGGTAAATGGACCCAAGTGATTGAAATTTCCAATTATACTTTCCATTCAGTATTTTAGTTACTCTACTTTTAAATGCCCAGACTAGGTTCATCTCTACTTATAGCTCTGTAGTTGAGAAGTGAAAGGGGAGTTGGGTGATTATTATTGGGAAAGAGATTAAGGTGAATCTAGAGCAGTGGTTTTCAACCTTTGCAAATTTACAACATGTGGACTTCAACTCCCAGAAATCCCCAGCCAGCCTGTGTCTAGAACATGATTGAGTGACACTGATGATATTCTGTAGATATATAGTTAAATTATATTGCATTGAAAGAGAATGTTTCAGTGTTGTTTTGGAATTTTTCTAATGTTTTGGGTTTCTGTTCACAACAGGAGATGACCCATATTTGGCCACCGCCACTTACTGCAATACACACACCTTGCAAAACTGAACCTTCAAAGTTTCCATTCCCAACAAAGGTAAATGAATAATGCTATAAAGTAGCTGTTGTTAGAAATCAAATAATCCTGGGATGAGGAAACAATATTTTCTGAAGAATGATTTTCTGAATCTATTTCAACTCAACACTTGGTTTATTTTGTGGCCTTGAAACTTCTCTTTCTTGTGTAATTGTTTTGATGTTAAAAGTTATTTTGCACTATTTTTTCACCTGTAGTTAAACATCTTTTAATATATTCTACACATTAAATCATACAATTATTCATAACCGAAATCCTGTCTGGAAGCTTGAGTTGGGCTGTTTTCTGACATGGCACTTCATTGCCTTCAAAGGATTTTATTAGTACTATAGGCAATCCAGTGTAAATGGTGCAGTGCTAGATTTCTAACAAACATGTACTGTTTGGTGACAGTTTATTCTAATGAAAAAATATCCAAAACTGACAATCTGTTAAGAAATCATTGTTGCACTGGGAAGAATCAGAGAATCTAATAGACTTGACAACTGGTTCACACTTTTGAGCAGTTGCAGCACTCTGCAATCATCTGATTTCCATTTGCAACCTTCCTTGCTGGCTTCCTCAGAAAGTCTATGGGGAAGCCAGCATGGAAGGTCACAAGTCACTAGGGTGAGTCTTCCCCACCAGTGCACCCACCCCTAGTCCTTTTGTGCTCATGTTGGCCACTTGTGCATTTTTCTTGACATTTATTGAATCCTCATATACCCTCCCCAAACTGCACACTTCCCATCCACATAAAAAACTTCCCAACATGTATTCCTGCACATCCTCCACAACTCATGATGTAGCTCTTACACACCTATCCTGATCCATACCAGGCCTCTCATGCATACCCTTGTGCATCATACCCCCACCTGCCAGCAGCCACTTACCTGCTTGCTGGTCTGGGACTTGCAACTTCCTATCAACTTTCCCACTGCATTTGGTTGTGGGAAGCGTTGCCTAACCACCTTGGGCTTTGGTTAATAATGGCAATATAGACTGCAAGGATTGGGTTTAGCATCAGTAGTTCTGGTCCTAAGTGCTATTGTAAGTTGAGGATTACCTGTACTTTTTTCATATATGAACTTTGCATTTATGATTACTTAAATTACACAATGGACTGGCAAATGTAAAAGCTGCATGATATTTGGTAGCTTAAGCTTTTCCTCTTAATATGTACTGTTAATAACAACTTTTTCTGTTTTATACAGGAAACTCAGCAATCTAATTTTGGCTCTGGGGATCAAAGTAAGTACATGCTTAATCTCTCTATTGAATTATTCCTTTGTCTAATTTTGATGTTTTACATTCAGATTTTCTTTGGAATGCTTTTTAAAAAAATATAAATAAACATTTAATACTGATCTAATGGGACTTTCAGCAGAGGAAAGAACTGAATCACATTGCTCATGCATTCTTCCAATTATGGTTGTATACTTGCTTATTTAATAGGACATAAGGTTAGAACATTTGGCATCTCATGATTAATTTTGCATTTCCTTACATTTGCTCTATAGCTAAATTTGAGGATTTTTTATGATATATTTTGAATATGATATATATTTAAAGCTAAAGAAGTGATTCATGAATCCTATAATATCCATAAATAACAAAAATGAGCACCAGCAGAGCTGTCTTCACTTGCTTTTCTAATTGGGACAGAATTGTAAGCAGGCAATATCTGTGCCAGACCTTTGTGAGATAATTTTCCTGTTCTTTTATTTTCCTGACATTGGAGTGATTCCAATTTTAAAACAAATTTCTTTTAAAAACGATTGTTGTCAAAATTAATTATAACTAGAATTCTAACTAGTATAGCTGCATGCAATTTGAAATATCAGACTATTCTTCTATAACTTTGATGACTGATCTACTTCATGTATATAGTGTGCAATTGAGTGTCAGGGCTCACAAACATCTTGCCTTCTTTCTTTATTCCTTACCAGGTTCCCCTACATGCCATCTTTGCCCTATATCTAATATTTTGCTAATATAGTGAGCTTGAATGTACTGTATTTTGCTTACATTGAAATCCTGAACAAGTGATGGTTGTTGCACATTTTATACAAAAGTGTCCCTTTTTTCTCCCAGAAGCAGCACTCATATTCCATGGTCTAAATTAAGCAGACCATCCATTTACAAATTTTTTTCTGAAATAATAAACTTGTCCAATCTTGCAATGTCAATCTGGGCCATTATAGTCTGTAAAGTGTATAATTTGGTTAGTGCACATGTTTTCAGAGTTCACTTTTAAGCCATTACATTCTCCTTTTCAGAAAGATACAATCCTTCAATGAAAACATCTAATGGCCACCAGTCTAAGTCGTAAGTATGGCTATAATTTTGAGTGAATATAAAATAATTAGCAATGGTCATATTTATATAAATATTATTTCAAGATACCTGCGTTTACTACACCAAGGTATACTTATTTCTAAATAATTCACTTCCTGTCCTAAAAAACAGAAATTGAGTCTGTGCTGGAGAACAGGAAATGACTATGGACCTAGGTTTCCATAATTTTATTTTATTTAATAAATAAATTTTTATTTATTGTAAAATTGTGTAAGGCTTGATGCATATTCAGTTTACTTGGCAGCAATATGGAAATGTTTGGAATAGGATATTTTTGATTTCAAGGCCTACCCTAGTAGCTTTATTGAATTGCCTTTTAAGCCGCTCGATATGTCCTTATTCCTACTCCTCATCTTGCTCTGCATTTGTATGTACGATCAAAGACATTCTGGAGTTGAGGCCTCCCAATGGTTTGGCAATCCAAACAACTATAGAGTTGATATTTCCTATTTCTGCTCTAGACTTAGAACTGGATAGGCAGTTTGAATACTTTATGGTTCAACATTTAAACAGCAATCTCAGATTTCCTCTCCAGGGTTTCTATAGTTTAAAGTATTACAGTATTGCAATGCAGTTGCAGGGATGATTCCATTTTTCCCCAGCTTAAAGAGCCCTTACCACATAAATATGGTAAGTAGGTTTCAGAGTCCTACTAAAAGCCTACTTGTTTGTAGAGACAGACATATCTTGATCATACCTAAAGTTATTTAGAAACATTATCTAATGCTGTTTCTGGTTATCCATGCCACATAGGAGAGTAAAGCCAGTAATTGGTGCCTTTTATTAAGAGCTTGAAACTGATATGTCTCATATGCAGTCTGCAGCAGTTGCAATCCATTTCTTTACCTTTTGTGTATTTTCTGCTGTATGTGTAGAAGTCAAGTGTAGAATGTAAATAAAATATCACTCAATCTAAGTTTAATCTTTATTTTGAAGTCTTTTAGCTTGAAAATGTTTAGCCCAATTTCTGCTTCTATTCCAGATGTGAATCAAGCCAGACCAAGTAAGATATTATGTTTGTTATTGTTTATCATTTAATGTAATGTCTTAATTTTTTGAAAAATACGAATATTTTGTTCAGATTTAGTTATTTGTAAAGTATTCAAATCCCAGGACTTGAATTTTCAGAGTAAAGCATGAAAAACTGAAGTATGAGCTAATAACTTTTAAGTCAGTTAAAAAGTTATAACGGTTTCTAAATTATAAATCTAAAATAGGTTTTATCTTACTATCGAGTACAATGGTTTTTAGTTTGGATCTTTTGTAAAATTATCTATAGCCTCAGTAATGTGAGTTACTTATAATTGTTGAAACAATAGTTATTACAGTCTCTGATCAATTTGTTCCTGATTTAATATTGACTGTTTTGTAAATTTTGGGTAGATGTGGTCTGTTGCAGCATCTAGACATGTTTGCAACATAGTTTGGATTTTATTTATGCTAGTTACCATGTTGTTTTCTGAGGTATGAAATTTTACAATTAATGCTTGCATTTTCAGAATAAGTATTGGGCTTTGATAGTATTGTAAGTCCTTACTATCATTCTTGGAGTAGTATTTTAGTTTAATAATAAAGGAAAATCAAAAGTATCATGATATGGTGTATCTGATAATATTTTTAACAAATATTTTTTTCCATCTCTCTCCCTCTCCTCCCCCCCCCCCCCAGTGTTCTGATAAATGATTTGAAACTTAGCAGCAGTGAAGACAGTGATGTTGAACAGGTTATTATTACTATTAATTTCTGTTCTGCCTTTTTATTCCCAAATTGAAGAGCCTTGTGACGTAACCAAATTTATGTAATATAAACACAAAAATGAAATTAATCCAAGGCAAAGACAAAAAAACACAGTTTTAAATTGGAGCACAATTAAAATCTTTGTTCTAGAAAAACCTATTAAAAATAACTTCATTACTTTTTTTTTTTAAGATAGTGAAGCTCAGGCTCACTTTCATGCCTCAGTTGAAAAAGCTGTCCATGTTCTTAGTGGCAAATCTTTGAAATGGAAGTACAGTCCTGGACAGCTCATATGATATGTTGGTATTCAGTTGTTGTTGGCAATCACATGTGAAATGCATTAGTGTAGGTAGTCCTTGACTTACAACTACAAGTGAGCCCAAATTTCCATTCCTAAACAAGTCAGTTGTTAAATAAGTTGTGCTCCATTTACAAACTCTTTTGCCACTATTTGAAAGAGAATTGAATGGTTGATAAGCAGATCTGGTTATCCCATTGACTTTGCTTGTTAGAAGCTCTCTCAGAAGGTTGCAAATGACAATTCCAGGACTCCGGGATGCTGCAAGCTAGGGGAAGATCACAAATCATGTCCACATGACTACAGGATGTTGCAAGTGTCATACAGCATATGTGAACCAGTTGCCAAGCACCCAGTGATCACATGATCACAAGAGTGGTGTGTCAGTTGTAAATTTGAGGACAGCTCATAAGTCACTTTCTTTATCATTATTGTAACTTTGAACCATTGTTAAAACAATGCCCGAAGGCTACCTGTACTGTAAACTACATCTCTAGCTAAAGAAAGTTGTCCAGTACAGGTAGTCCTCAATTTACAACAGTTTGTTTAGCAACCATTTGAAGTTACAACACACTGAAAAAAGCAACTTACGACCATTGTTCATACTTATGGTTACTGCAGCATCCCCTTGGACACGTGATCAAAATTCAGACGTTTGGCAACTGGCTCATATTTATGATGGTTGTAATGAACCAAGATCATGTGATCTTTTGCAACCTCTGACAAGCAAAATCAATGGAGAAATCTGATTCACTTAGCAACCATGTTACTAACTTAAAAAATGTAGTGAGTTGCTTAACAACTGTGCCAAGAAAAATCATAAAATGGGGTAAAACTCAATTAACAACTGTCTTGCTTAGCAGCAGAAATTTTGGACTCAATTGTAGTCGTAAATCGAAGATTACCTATACCCGTGATGGCGAACCTTTTATCCACCGAATGTCCAAACTGCACATGCATGCAGGCCCAAACTGAAAGGTGTTATCGTGCAAACACGTGCATGTGCATGTGGACATGTGTTCATGCACAGACATGCTCAGCAGAGACCCAAAAACCAGCTGACTGGTGGGAGGCGGGGCATTCCAACACTGGCAGCGTGGCAAGAGGTAAGATCTTTTTCTTTCCTGAGCTTCTATTTCGTTGTTTGCAGGGAAACAGAAGCTCATGAAAGAAATGCCACAGAGATCTGGATTGAGGAGACGGAGCATGTGCCAGCAGAGAGGGCTCTGCGTGCCACTTCTGGCACGTGTGCCACAGGTTCGCCATCACAGACCTATTCCGATTAAAGCATTTATTAAAGATCTATCTTTCTTGAATTCAAGAATAAATTTGAAATAGTAAGGCTATGCAGTGCTTTAGGTTCTGTTGGAAAGGTGCTTCAGTGAGCATGGGAGCATCAATTCAATCCCTGTCCAATGCATTAAAGCAGCTTTGTCTTTATCCAGAAAGACTGATTTGCTGTAGGGAGACTTCCTGCCCAATCATATTAACAGATGTCTCTGCTTTAGTCGGTCCCAAATAGGAGCTGTGTTCCTACCCCTGTGATTTCCAAAGGACCTCTTTCTAATGGAATCAAAAGCATTGCACAGACCCGACAGGACACAAAAATGTAATAAACTATATCACTAGTGAAAAAATATCACAGTGGCCATTATAAAAAGCCTGGAGAAAATGTTTAATCAAGTGTTAAGAAAATAAAGACAGTGGGAGGTTTCATGGCAGATAAATTAACTCAACTGGAAACATTACTCTGTTTTCTGTCATTTACTTCATTTTAAGTAAAACTGTAAAAATTTAAAAAGCAACACTGGAATTGTACTCATAAGTGTATTTATTTCAAGTACCAGATACAGGAAGAAAAGCTGATATATAAATTTACACAAAATGTGTGGTAGTATTTAAACTATGAGTTGATAATCTAATTTCATATTGTTTTCCTTAGTTTTCATTTATACAGATAATCCATCTTTATCCATGTCATAAAACACTAACAAAGCTATTATTACCATAATTTTAATCAGCACTAATCTGCATTTTTTTTCTTTACTTACAGGATTTTGATAAGACAGTACCAAGAGGCACACCTGGAAGGTATGTCTGGCAGTTATATTAAAGTAATATGCATGGTAGTTGCATATAATCTATTTTTGAGAATTAGGTTTGAAATAGTTTTACCTGCAAATGCAGCCTTTTCCATGGTTGTTTAGTTACTTGCTCTTCATATCCTGTGAATAAGATTTCAAGATTTTAAAACCTCTCAGCCTTTGTTCTTTATTCCCTTTTTCTCCTAGTAATTCTGAGCCTTCCCAGCATACAAGTGAAGGAGCAGATAATTCTAGGGATGACTCAAGCAGCCATAGTGGGTCTGAAAGCAGTTCGGGTTCAGACTCAGAAAGTGAAAGTAGTTCCAGCGATAGTGAGGCAAATGAGCCTTCTCAAAGTGCATCTCCTGAGGTAAGTTTTTTTTCCCTCTGCCTTTCAAATAGTGCTATGGCTGGCAACCATGACATTAATTGCCCTCAGGTACTTCAATAAACAGCAGTAACTCTGTATGTTACAGCTTTGTGGAATCAATTAATTAGTTTATACAAATAATCTGTTTACAATCAAAACTTTCTAACAGCAAACATAGCCTGATGCCTGTTTAGCTTAAAACCAAAAAACTACTGATGATTTCTATTTACTCTCAGGATTTCCAAAATTTGCAGAAGTAAATGTGTTCAATTTGTTCTGATTACCGTTTAAATTTTGCCAAAACTTTGTTGTTAGTTGCGAAGTCATGTCCACCCCATCGCGACCCCATGGACAACATTCCTCCAGGTCTTCCTGTCCTCTACCATCCTCTACAGTGCATTTAAGCTCACGCCTACTGCTTTGGTGACTCCATACAGCCACCTCATTCTCTATCGTCCCCTTCTTCTTTTGCCCCCAATCTTTCCCAGCATTAGGTTCTTCTCCAGTGAGTCCTTCCTTCTCATTAGGTGGCCAAAGTATTTGAGTTTCATCTTCAGGATCTGGCCTTCTAAAGAGCAGTCAGGGTTGATCTTCTCTAGGACTGACCAGTTTGATTGCCTTGCAGTCCAAGGGGCTCGTAGGAGTCTTCTCCAGCACCATAGTTCAAAGGCCTCAATTCTTTGGCGCTTAGCCTTCCTTATGGTACAACTTTCACAGCCATACATTGCAACTGGGAAAACCATAGCCTTGAGTATACACACTTTGGTTGGCAGGGTATGGCTCTGCTTTTTCGAATGCGGTCTAGATTTGGCACAGCTTTCATTCCCAGCAGCAAGTGTCTTTTAATTTCTTGGCTGCAGTCCCCATCTGCGGTGATCTTGGAGCCCAGCAAAATAAAATTTGTCACTATCTCCATTTCTTTCCCATCTGTTTGCCAGGAATTGAGAGGGCCAGATGCCATGTTCTTAGTTTTCAATGTTGAGTTTCAAGCCAACATTTGCACTCTCTTTCTTCACCCTCATCAAGAGGCTCTTTAGTTCCTCTTCACTTTCTGCCATTAGAGTGGTATCATCGGCATATCTGAGATTGTTGATATTTCTCCTGGCAATCTTAATTCCAACTTTTGATTCATCAATCTCCACCTTTCTCATGATGTGTTCTGCATTTAAGTTAAATAGGCGGGGCAACAGAATACATCTTTGGCGGACTCCTTTCCCAATTTTGAACCAATCAGTGGTTCCATATCTAGTTATCACTGTTGCTTCTTGACCCGCATTTGTCAAGAGACAAATAAGATAGTCTGCTATTCCCATCTCTTTAAGAACTTGCCACAATTTGTTGTGATCCACATAATCAAAGGCTTTAGCATAGTCAATGAAGCACTAGTAGATGTTTTATGGAACTTCGTAGATTTCTCCATGATCTAGCGTATGGATGGAAGAATGCCAAATCTTACACACTGTAAATTAACATTTGTATGTTGAGAAAGCTAGAGGAACTCTTCTTGTTTCATAGAAATGGAATCACCAAACATCAAAGGCAGGAATTCTTGGGTGAATTAATTAACTCTACACTTAATATAAGTCCTTCACTTAAATAATTTGTTTAAAGTTACAACAGCTCTGAAAAATGTGACTTATGACTGCACTTATGATCATCACATTTCCATGGTCATGTGTTCAAAATTTGGGTGCTTGGCAACTGGCATGTATTTATGACAATTGCAGCATCTTGGGGTCATATCACCATTTGTGACTTTCCCAGTTGGGGAAAGTCAATGAGGACACCTGATTTGTTTAACAGCCATGTGATTCACTTCACAACTGCAGTGATTTGTTTAACAAACGTGGCAGAAAAGGTCATAAAATCAAGCATGACTCACTTAACCATGTTGTTTAGCAGTGGAAAGTCTATTCCAATTGTGGTCATAAGTCACATACCACCAAAATGTCACTTTGATAATTATCAAGAAGGAAATAAGGTGGTGGGATATGGATGGCATTGATTTGATCAAACAACAGTCTATCCTCTGGAGGGAGAGTGGGTTAAAATGCATGCGCACAAACCTTGATGATTTAAAAATGATTTTAACTGATTTAAAAATGTCATCCTTGTAGAATTATGATACGGGGATATTCCAAAATGAAGGAATTCCTTTTCCATTCTTCAAAATGATTGTGTTCCAGCTTGTTTATTTGTTTAAAATGTGCTAACTGTTATATGCTATATCCAAGCTGCTGAAAATGTTATATTTTTTAAAATGTATTATAAGTAACAAATCAAATGTTAAAACAGTAAACAACAAATACAGGTAATCCTCAACTTATAACAGTTCATTTAATAACTGTTTAAAGTTGCACTGGCACTGAAAAAAGTGACTTATGACTGTTTTTCACACTTAACAACCATTGCAACATCCCCATTGTCACGTGATCAAAATCCAGGTGCTTGGCAAATGACTGGCATATTTACGATGGTTGCAGTGTCCCAGGGTCATGTGATCCCTTTTTGTGAGCTTCTCACAAGCAGTCAATGGGGAAACCAAATTTACTTAAAACTGTGTTGCTAACTTAACAACTGCAGCGATTCACTTAACAGCTGTGGAAAGGAAAGTTGTAAAATGGGGCAAAATTCACAACATTTGTCTTGCTTAGCAACAGAAATGCTGGGCTCAATTGTGGTTGTAAGTCGAGGACTACCTGTAGTCAATGGTTTATACTGTCAAGAAACCAGATATCTGAATTGCACAATGAAGCTTCTGTACTGTGCTAGCTGAGCCCCTAGGGATAGCTCTCTTAGCAGAAAGGATTGCTACTGATTTGTGTCCGTTATTATTGTATCAGCCATTTTGGGTAACACTGAATCTGCTTGTTTGAAAAGAACAGTGCTTCCTTCCAGGTTGATGGTATGAATTGTGAGCTGAATTCTGTCATTCTGATGCAGTTCTCTTGGTTGAGAAATCTAGCAAGCTATGGCAGCCCTCCTCTCATTTCTAGATGGTTCTCTTTTCAAATCTGGATGCGATCACAGCCTTTGGGCCATAGGAGAGAAGTGAGCAAAATAATCCCTGTTTTTCTCAGGCTGTATTCATGCAGAATTTTGTCATTTGGGTTTTCCTCTTTTCTTTCTTTAGCCTGAGCCACCTCCAACAAATAAGTGGCAGCTTGACAACTGGCTAAACAAGGTGAACCCACACAAAGTATCTCCAGCTTCTTCCGTTGACAGTAACATCCCATCAACCCAAGGTTACAAAAAAGAGGGGAGAGATCAGAGCACAGGGGGAGGATATGCAGACCAAAGTGGATCAAAGGATTCCATATCCTCCACGCCTGGGAGAGATTCAAAAGGTAGCCAGAAAGGATCGGAGAGCAATCGTGGTCGACAGAAGTCACCTGCTCAAAGTGATAATGCGATCCAAAGGAGGACTGTAGGCAAGAAACAGCCCAAAAAAGCAGAGAAGCCATCAGTAGAAGAGCCCAGAGGAGGCCTGAAGATAGAAAGTGAAACCCCTCTGGACATGGCAACAAATATACCCTCTAACAGACACAAAGCAGCCACAAAAGGCTCCAGAAAACCAAATATAAAAAAGGAGCCTAAACCGTCACCTCGGCCTATCACAGAGAAGAAGAAATGCAAGGTGGCAAACAAACCCACCCAGAAATCTAAGGAATTCATTGAAACAGATACCTCCTCCTCTGATTCTGACGAGAATGAGAGCCTTCCTCCTTCATCACAAACCCCCAAATATTCGGACAGCAATAGGACTCCTGTTAAACCTTCCATAGAGGAGGATGACAATTTTTTACGGCAACGAATGTTCTCTCCTATGGAAGAGAAGGAACTCCTTTCACCGCTCAGTGATCCTGATGAAAGATATCCCCTTATTGTGAAGATTGACTTGAGCCTCCTAACCAGAATACCAGGGAAGCCTTACAAAGAGACAGACCTCTCCAAATCAGAGAGGAAAAACGTGTGCGAGAAACATCCAAGAGAACCCCAGAAAACGACTTCTGACAAAAGTTCCAGCAAGGGCAGAAAAAAGCATAAAATATGTCAGGTCAGTTTCCAGAATGAAGCTCCAAACTTGTGATCAGAACTGAACATTTAATAAAGTAGTTTTTAAAGTTGGTGGCCTTCATCCAGAGGTTATTTTGATCTTCGCCTAACATAACTCACAGGGTTGTTGTGGAGGAAAATAGGAGGAGAGAGTCCTGTGCCTAGAGTTCCTAAAAATGATGTACAAATCTAATAAATAAATGTTAAGTGTTCACAAATAAGTACTGTTCTCTACAGTATTGATTACAAGCTTGACGCAAAGCCTTGTTTAGATATAGATATATAGGTATAAGTGGAATGTAATAATAGATTATGATATAGTCCTTTATGAACATAGGGTCTATAACCACGTTAATAAATGTGGGCAATTATGTTTCACTGTTAAAAGTAATTGCATTAATTTTATTAAACTTCAAGAATATTGAAAATATTTTTTTAAAATGCTTAGCAATAATAAATAAATAACTAGGTGGTTTAGGATAGATAGGTAAGTTATTCTTTTTTCCTGTCCGCCATGCAGCTTGTCATTCCTGCAAGGTTTATTTTTAAACTGATTTTGTTTTATTATATAATAATATATGTGCATAGTTATATCGCTGTATAATTCTTATTTCATTTTAATGAGAAGATATTCTCAATGTTTGTAGATCCGATTTAATACATTATTAATGGTCACAGTACTGTTTTGGCTTTGATTGGAAAAGGTCTTTTGAATCATACTGGGCCAATGTAATGGCTGCAAAGGCCAGAGAAAAGATGCAGCTGCTTTAATGAGTTCCTCACATATGCCGCAGGAGCATCTCTTACTGCACTTTTTCCCATTTGAAGCCAAAGCACTGCACAGCCCTATTAACTGAATAGCTTAATAACAAAAATATTCCTACGTATTTTTGGAAATAGTAAAGTAAATAGGACTAGAAATTTCCATTTTTAGAAAATGCTGTTGTCAACATAGCAAGAGTTGTAGCTGTTTTGACAGTCTGTGGTCAATAAAAAATAAGGTGTCACATTTGTTTACATTCATCAAATTAAGCAGTATTTCTTGTACTATGGCATCATAGATCATCAATGTATCATCCATGTATGTTATCTACTGAGGAGATGTGAGGAATATTATTTGTAACAGTTGTAAGGAATTATGGGTGGTAAAAAATGGAAGAAATAGCAATGACTAAGTTGGTTGACAGCTTCATAAAAGGCAACTTGGCCCAAATGGGGAGAAATATGGGGGGAAACACTGAAAGTTTTCAAAGATATTTTGCCTTAATATAACTGAAAATAAGACTGGGAAATATCTTAATATAATTTCTAAGAATGTATATTTATTGCTTCCTTAGTCTGGCCCAGCTACACAACTATTTAGGCAGCTGTTTTGCCAAGATTGTTATCACTCATCAGGGTCTAGGAGAACTTGCCACAGCCATGGCCAACTTGCTGCGGCTAACTTGCCATGGCCATCTCACTGAAACCAAATCACCGTGACACAACTCATCAAGGCCAACTCACCACGGGACAAGAGTTACACTAATATCAAGAAATGGTGGAATAGAATAATTAAAAAGTAATGCCAAAAGAGGGACAAAATGAAATAGGAATATGAAATATGATTATTTTAAATAATTAAATAGAATTGTTGAGTTGTCCTGCAGCAAGTTGGCCATGGTGAGTTGTTCCATGGTGAATTGGCCATGGCGAGTTGGCAGCAGTGAGTTGGCTGTGACAAATTACTATGGCAAGTTGTCCCATTCCGCACTCATATCATCCTAACGTCACTGGGTTCTTTGAGAATTGCGATGATTTATAAAAATCAGTGTAGTTGAGATTATTAAACTTTGTCTTGGTTATTAACTCTCAAATGTCCTGTCACAGAACTCAGAAGACAGCAGAGGCACCGAAAGCAAGAAAACTAAAGTGGAAGAAAAACCTTCTTCAGCACACAAGACTTCTAGTAATAGAGAGTGAGTAACTTTCCAAGCTATAGTACACAAGTACATGGTGTACTTCAGTTTCTTGTTTTCATTTCATTTAGGGATCAAGCAAATCATTTCTTTTTTAAAATTCAGTTGTATTGTATTATTTGAACAAGCACTGATGCCAAGTGTATTATCTTACACATTTCATATTTCCATTGCAGTTTTTAAATCTTTGGGATGTCATTTTTAAGACATACTATTCCAAATATTGGGCATCTCCATCTTTCTAGATTAAAAAATACTTTATTTGGAGACTTCAAATAAAGTGCTTCTAGCTGCTATGATGTCTCTGGAACTTTCTATACCTTTTATTTTATTTTTTTAATTTGTTTATTCTTATTTTTGAACTTCCCAATAGTCAAAGCTCTTGTGCAGTTTACAATATAACACATTAAAACAAAATCAATTTATGTAAAAATATCTGTACTACCTTTATATATTGATTATTACTTAATTAGATTTATAGGAGGAATTTTTTTAATGCTTTCTAACCCTCTGCTATTTTTCTTTTCTTTTTCTTTTCCTCTGCTATTTTGCATTCCCTTGTTTTATTTGAAATAACCTGCTTCCATTTTGATTGTGACAGTTTTGATTAGATGAAAAGTATTGTAGGCAGATATATATTTATTTATATCTTGAAGAATAAAGGATTAGGACAAGGATTAGGGAAGATAGAATCTTTTTGTGATTTTGGCATATTGTGGTTAGTTGCACAGTCAGCCAGATGTTTAGACTGGATTTGGCATTTTATCTACCTATTGAATTCTTCCTAAGGACCTGGATAAGCAGATTTGTTAGTTGATGCTGTTAAAGGTATTGTGAACCGTTGGAACAAGTAAACAAGTTGTAAACCGTTTCAAGTAAACTTCCTTTTGCAAATTTATATGATCTTGGTATATTCCAGCTATTCTTTTGCTCAATCTGAGATAACTGTCAAAAGTTTATTGCTTGTGCAAAAGCAAAATACCCTTTGCATATAATTAAATACATCATCTCTAATTCTGTTTCCTATTTTATTTGGGGAGGACAGGTCTTCAAAGCAAAGCACTGTTAAAGAGAAGGATCTTCTCCCATCTCCAGCTACAACCTCAGTTGTTGCAAAAGATCCAAAGCAAGAGCATGGATCTCGGAAAAGAACTATCAGTCAGTCTTCTTCCTTGAAATCAGGCAGTAATAGTAACAAGGATAATAGCAGCACTAAAAGTAGCTCATCTAAGCAAAAGAAGACGGAAGGAAAGGCTTCAAATAACACTAAAGAAACAAAGGTAAAAAAAAACACCTTCAATTAGTGATTATAGCTTGTTTTTTAAAATCTTGTGTGAAATTTAGCATATATAAACTTTATTTAAAAAAATATCCTGCACTAAAACTCAGGCCTGCCATTAATCCTCTTCCTAATACCAGAGGCACTTATGTAGTTGCCTCTGTAAAACAGGTAGGTCCATGTGATTTGGAACATTGCTTCATTTGAGTCCCTAAATGGGTAAATGTCCAAAGACCTCTTTCTTCCTTGAAGATGTTTGAATTGTTGGGGAACAGATCAGGTTTGTGTAGATTATATTGAGAGCTTAGCCTAATTGACATGATCCAAATTAATGCTGACATTCCTAAATAAGCTTATATTTTCACACTAGGGAAATAGTTAAATATTTAATCCAAGAACATACAGATGTGGCCAAAGATATTGGTAGCCATCCACTTCCCATCCCCCTCCCAGCATGCCATTAAATAAATTTAAGCATGCAGAATATGATTTTGTCCATTTTGCAAATTCTCCTATTTTTGAGATGAAAAGCTCTGTTGGGGAAAAAACAGTTAAATGGGATGAAGCCTATTTTTGTCAAATATTTGCTGCATAGCCTAGCTCAATGTAAGTTAGTATACCATTACAGAGACAACAAAGCTTTATAATTCAAATATTAATGATGCCAAATAATTACTGTATTAACAATCTTCATGCAAATTATAATAGCACAATTATTAAAATCTCACCTGCTTTCTGTTTTGAATTTATTATAATGGTTAACACATTTGTTTGTCAAATTAAATTTGTGGCAAGCCTGAACTTGGCAATTACAATGCCTGTCCTTCCAAATAGTGTTTTAATTAACTGTATTCCCCTTTTTTTCCCAAGGAAAAGGTTTTAAATAATTCTTCTAATTGTCCTCCTGACTCCACCACAAGTTCCAATAGTTCAAAGTCCCGAAGAGCAAAGCTAGTATTTGATGACAGGTGAGAACAAAGAAGAAAAACAAGTGCATGGTTTTGTTGTTAGAATGCATTCCTAAAATTATGGAAACATTTGGGTATAGTTCATATTATTTTTTCCCTATAACTATACTGTAATTTGATAAAAGTTATAGGAGACTCTTTGCTAGCCAAAAACTTTAAGTTGAACATATTTTATAAGCATTCGTGAGTATTCATCTGTAGTAGAATGTCCTGAGAGGTTAAAATGCTCTGTTATTTTTTTACGCTTGTTCTGAGTCCTATTGTCAGATTTGTTCCATGAATTTGTTTCATTAACAGATCTGGCCTGTTTGTGCTACAAAAAATGCAGAGGGGCATTCGAGTTTTGCAGTGCTACATTTTGGGGATGCCAATATGTTATATTTTAAAAATTGCTGATGAATAAGATTGTTCCCAGAAGCTGAGCGGTATTTTGAACTCACTTTCCAGCCTACGATATATCTATGAAGATTCTCAGTCATCCAGGTCATGGTTGTCCCAAAGGTGCTTTTTCAACAGGCAACTGGACTTTCTGGTTTTCCTTTGAAGAGCTGAGCTGAAGAAAAACCAGAAAGTCCAGTTGCCTCTTTGGGACAACCATGATCTCTATGACTGAGAATCTCAATAGATATATCCTAAGATCCCAAAGTTGCTTTTTCTGACAAACTTGCAAAATTTGACCCAAATTCATTACTGTATATTCCATCTGAACACATTAATGACATTGCAGGCAGTTGAGTCAAAGCTGAATCCAGTATATCTGTTATTCACAGAGATGTACAGATGTACATCTGCTGTACACAGGATCTCATGCTAAGCACCAATATAGGAACATCATCCAGTATTCTAAAACAGCAGCCCCCAACCTTTTGGGCATCTGAGACCGCTTCTGTGGAGAGAAGTTTTTCTGTGGACTGAACGGGGCATGGTTTCATGTGCTGTCTGCATCCTGCAGTTGGGGTGGACCAGTTGGGAGACCGGTTTCTGGCATGCCACAGACCGGTTAGGGACCCCTGTTCTAAAAGCTCTGCATTGTATCAGTGCAGATGGAAGAACAGTGAACATTGCTAGACTGGAGTTATGTCTTGGAGAAGATAACAGGATTTGTGTGTGTTTGTTTGTTTGTTTTGAAGGCAGGAATTTCATCATGGTTTCTGGCAAAGTGTCCTAAATAGTATTAGAGATTTAGAGATTTATTAACATTTATAGGCCGCCCTTTTCCCTGAGGGGACTCAGGGCGGCTTACATAAAATCAAGGGAGGGATATACAAACAATAACGTAGACAAAAACATAAAATAAAATAATGAGCAACATTCATTCATCATTTGGGAGGGGCAATTATCTTTGTCCCCAGGCCTGACGGGCTAGCCAGGTCTTAAGGGCTATGCGGAAGGCCTGGACGGTGGTGAGAGTACGAATCTCCACGGGGAGATCGTTCCAAAGGGTCGGAGCTACTACTGAAAAGGCTCTCCTCCTTGTAGTTGCCAGCCGGCACTGGCTGGCAGATGGAACTCGGAGGAGGCCCAATCTATGAGATCTAATTGGCCGCAGGGAGGTAATTGGCAGAAGGCGGTCTCTCAAGTACGCAGATCCACTACCATGGAGGGCTTTATGGGTGACTAGTAGCACCTTGAAGCGCACCCGGAGATCAACAGGTAGCCAGCGCAGCTCGCGGAGGATAGGTGTTATGTGGGTGAACCGAGGTGCACCCACGATCACTCGCGCGGCCGCGTTCTGGACTAGCTGAAGTCGCCGGATGCTCTTCAAGGGCAGCCCCATGTAGAGCACATTGCAGTATTCCAGCCTAGAGGTCACAAGGGCCCGAGTGACTGTTGTGAGGGCCTCCCGATTCAGGTAGGGTCGCAACTGGCGCACCAGGCGAACCTGGGCAAATGCCCCCCTGGTCACAGCCGTCAGATGGTGGTCAAAGGACAGCTGTGGATCCAGGAGGACTCCCAAGTTGCGAACCCTCTCTGAGGGGTGTAGAATTTGACCCCCCAGCCTGAGCGATGGAATACTGGTCGAATTGTTGGGAGGGAAGCACAACAGCCACTCGGTCTTTTCCGGGTTGAGTACAAGCTTGTTAGCCCTCATCCAGTCCATAACGGCCTCAAGGCCTCGGTTCATCACGTCCACCGCTTCATTGAGTTGGCACGGGGCGGACAGATACAACTGGGTATCGTCCGCATATTGATGGTATCTTATCCCGTGCCTGCGAATGATCTCACCCAGCGGTTTCATGTAGATGTTGAATAGTAGGGGGGATAAGACCGAACCCTGAGGCACCCCATATGTTAGGGGCCTAGGGGTCGATCTCTGCCCCCCCACTAACACCGACTGCGACCTGTCCGAGAGGTAGGAGGAGAACCACCGCAGCACAGTGCCTCCCACCTCCCGCAGTCATCGCAGAAGGATACCATGGTCGATGGTATCGAAAGCCGCTGAGAGGTCAAGGAGAACCAGGATGGAGGGATGACCTCCATCTCTGGCTCTCCAAAGATCATCGGTCAATGCGACCAAAGCGGTTTCTGTGCTGTAACCGGGTCTGAAGCCTGACTGGAAGGGGTCGAGATAACTTTAAAAGTGTATTAAAAGTGTTTATTACTCCTGGTATCAGTATATAATTGTGCAACCCAAGAAAAGTTCTTTCCCATGCCAAATTAGTGACAATTGAGGCAGGCTTCTCCATTTCATTCCATTTTTTTAAATTCTGTCTCAGTTAAATGTGATATTTAGCCTATTTCTAGTCCCTTCTGTTAAACTTTGCCACTTCATGGGAATTAAAAAGTGTGACCTTTCTATGGCAGCCATTGTCCTATGGAAACTGTTTACCCTGACGTTCAGCAGGCTTCCACTTTCCTAGCCTTCCAAAAAGTGTTGAAAAGTTGAGCTTTTCCCATCATCTCCAAGATAGGATAAGATGACTGCATCTCAGAAGCTTCATTTAGTGCCAGGTTTTTGTTCTTAATGTTAATAGCTTTAATATGGTTTTTATGTTGTATTATGGATATTTTTTATTTCATGGGAGCCACCCACAGTTCGTTGCAAGATGGCTAGCTATATGCAGGTTTTGAATAAATACTCTTTGCATTCCATCCTCAAATAGACACAAATAATGAAATAAGCAGAACAAAAAGATTAGACATATTGTAATTTTATCGTTTCATTTTATGTTGCAGAAGCTACTCAGCAGATCACTACTTGCAAGAAGCAAAGAAATTAAAGCATAATGCCGATGCATTGGTAAGAAAAATGTATTGTCTATTGATTGAATCCTTTTAAGGTGAATTCTTTGACTTGGTCATAAATCTCCATGTAAGACACTTTTTTTTTTTAGTCTGACAGGTTTGAAAAAGCTGTTTATTACCTTGATGCTGTAGTTTCATTTATTGAATGTGGGAATGCATTGGAGAAAAATGCTCAGGAATCCAAGTCCCCATTCCCTATGTATTCTGAAACTGTGGAGCTCATCAAGTAAGTTATATAGACAATCAATTAGTATAATTACCAGAATAGGGACACAATAGGGAATTGTACTCCTAATTGATATACTATATTAGTAGTTGGTTCTAGAGGTGTTCTTCAGTTGCCACCATTTGTTTCTAAGACTTATATGGCAGGGGTTTTTTTTGTACAATAAACCTGGATGGCTCACAGAAATAGTAATAAAAACATAAGGAGTCAAACAAATCAACATCAAAAACTCCCAACAGCCCAAAAATAATCCTCCATTCAGCAAAATTTACATTGACCAGATTAAAGCCTCATCCTAACTCAGTGCATGAAAGAATCAGTTCGGGAAAGCAAGGAGAATCGTGGCCTGCTTTCTAGGTCCCAGCAGATGGCAACATTTATGGCATCTGGAGCAAACATGCCCAATTCTCTGATATGATACACTTTGAATTGCACCTGGAACGAAACTGGAGAGCAGTGGAGAAGTACAGGCAAACTACCCAAAGCTTTACATGTTGCTGCATTCCAGACCTGTTGTAACTTCCAGATTGTCTACAAGGGAAGCCATGTAAATCACATTGTGATCCAACTGGGAAATGATTAGAAAGTAAATGATTGTAAGAAAGGCCTTCCTGTCTAGGAATGGGTGCAGTTGCTGCACAAGATGAATCTCTCTTTTTGTTGAATGAGATGAATCTGTCCAAAAGCTCCCCTAGTTTGCTCCTTGAGCCTGCACTGTAGTCCAGAATGCCCCCACCCCAAATTGTGCACCAGCTCTATCCAAGGGAAAGCAGCCCTACTGAAAGTTAAACATGGCACCAGATCCAAAACCCAGTCCCACTACACTTTCCTAGGTTAAGTTGGATTTGGTTCCTCCCATGCAGATTCATATAGCCTTTAGGTACTGAGTCAATATCTGAATTCAATTGCCTTGCCAATTGTGCAATAGGAGTGGAGATGTATAACAGGATATATCGTTGTTTAGTTTGTGGCAAAAGTAAGGTATTAAATCTTATATAGAAATAGTTAATATTTTGCAAGTGCTTGCAAAACTAAATATCATTTTAAACACTTTCTTAACACTTAGCTTAGTACAGTGTACAAACTCTTATCTTTGCTATACTTGACATGGTTTTAAGAAATGGAAAATGCTCAGTATTCAAGCTCTTAGGCGATTTTTTTTTATAAAAGTGAAAAAGAGTTTTAAAATGTATTATTTGTCTTATTTTTTGGTTGAAGGTATACTATGAAGCTAAAGAATTGCTCAGCACCAGATGCAACTGCTGCAGACAAAAGGCTAGCAGTATTATGGTATGTATTCAGAACTAAATTAGCAAGATGGGAATAGCTAGAGGCAAAACGTATTTGGGTAGTCTTTCATTTTGTGTGTGGTCAGATAAAGCATATATTACTATTCCAGTTTAATATATGCTTATACTGGAAGCAGCACAATCACTATATAAAATAAATAATTATTTGCTTTATTATTAATTTTGGGTTTTAATACTTGCATTTCTTTCTAATCTTTATTGAAATTTAATTATTTTAATAAAAAAGCAATTTTTAAAAAGAATCTCAGTAGAAGTATAATTTCTATTTTAAAATAAATTAAAGATCAGTGAGGATCTTTTATTAGCAAATTTCTAAAGTAGTAGCTTTCTTCTTTTTATTAGTCTCAGATGCCAGTCCCTCTTATATTTAAGACTTTTCAAGCTGAAGAAGGAAAGTGCGTTAAAATATTCCAAGACACTGACTGAACATTTGAAGGTAAAAATGTGTGTTTTTTAAAAAACGTATTAACTTGTAATTTGAAAGATTGTCTTTTTCTAAATATGTTATCATTGATATATAATTCATTCATCATGCTTTTGAAAAGTTTATTGTGTCACTTATTTAATTATGCAGACATTTTTACACTTCATTTTAGTAATAATTATGCCTAGATTTGACTTCCATTCTTACTCAAATTCTTCCTAGTGTTATAACATTTATTAAATTGACTATTTCAAAGCACTTCATGGATTGATTTTTTTTTTTTTTAGAAATTTGTTGTTATAGAATGTATAGTATTTAATTTGTATTCATTTTGAAATTTGTGGATTTTTCCTAAACAGAATTCCTATAACAATTCTCAAGCCCCATCACCTGGTATGGGAAGGTAAGCATTTATGTAATGCATTTTTTTGTTTTTTGCATGAAGGCATGAATTAAACAGTGAAAACATGAAATGGATAGCTGAATTTCCAATCCAATTTTGAAGCATTATAAAAGCAGTTGTTCTATAAGGCTTTACGTTTTAATTAATTTGTGGGTAAATATTTTCTTTATATATGTTTTATATGACAGAACGTTTCTATTTTCGCCTGAAAGATTCAAACTTCTTTATGCAGACTTCTGTCAAATTTTCATAAATAAGGGGAAGGGGATTTTATTGCATAATTATATCATATACCAGAGCAATAGTAGTATCATTATAACACTAATAATATCATTGAACGCTTATAAGCAGTTTGAATGGTTTAAATAAGTGATGAACCCCAATCATAATTCAGTTTTCAGAATAAACATAAACACACACGTACATGTTTGTGTGTTTGAAAAATTAGATGGGCAAAAATTATATGCTTCCTGTCACAACTACCCTGGGCTGCACACAACAATCAAAGAAATTAATATTAAACTTTTTTTAAAAATAAAAACAAGGAGTGCTTAGTACTCTTTACATTCAGTTACCTCCTTAGAAAGGGTGCTTAAAGGAGGTTTAATACTAGATACATGGGTAATACATGGGTTTAATACATGGGTTTAATACATGGGTTTCTGCTGCAGCTACCAGGGCACAAATATTGAAATTGTATTTCTGTAGTTAATAGCAGAATGCAGGTTTTGAATTATGTAACTTTATAGCAGTTTTGTAATTTTGCATGTGTTGGTAAAATTTTCTGTTTTGCAAGTGTTAGTAAAAAAAAGGTTCCCCTTTTAATTTTTAGCAAACCTGTCAGTATGCCATCTCCAGTTTCACCGAAATTGTCTCCAGGGAATTCAGGAAATTATTCGTCAGGGTCAACTAACCCTTCAGGGAGTGCTTCTTCAGTTACTATTCCACAGAGGATACATCAGATGGCAGCCAGCTACGTCCAGGTTACTTCCAACTTTCTATATGCCACTGAAATTTGGGACCAAGCAGATCAGCTTGCCAGAGAACAAAAGGGTAAGATTGTGTTATATATATATAAGCATTGTTGCTGCTGAGTCAATTAAAGCAATAAAGCTTTGATATATTTTCCAATCTCTTTTTGAATTATAGTTTTATAAAAACTAACAAGGCATGTGACTTTTATCAATTTGTTTTGGGAGATGTCATGGGAAACAGTCTTTTTCAATTTGTTTATTTTTCTTTTCTTTTTTTTCTGTAGAATTTTTTTCAGAACTGGACAAAGTTATGGGTCCTCTGATCTTTAATGCAAGTATTATGACAGATCTGGTACATTACACCCGACAGGGATTACATTGGTTGCGTTTGGATGCCAAGTGATAACTGGATTGAAGTAAGAGGTTTGCTGCCTCTGGTTTTTTTCAACACTGTGTCATAAAAAAAAATTAAGGAAGACTGCCATAATGAAAGCAAAGAAAGTGAAATCAAAGAGAAAGGAACACTTTCCTGTGTCTCCCAGCATCATGTGTGTAAGAACCTCCAAACATTGTGTTAATGAACTTTTTCAGCTGACCCCATTTTAAAAAATATATATTTAAAAATAGTTTAAACTCTGCGATGTTTTAATGTAAGATGGATTCACTGATTTGCAATTGGATTG
This sequence comes from Thamnophis elegans, assembly GCF_009769535.1. NCBI lineage: Eukaryota > Metazoa > Chordata > Lepidosauria > Squamata > Natricidae > Thamnophis > Thamnophis elegans. The sequence goes on from NC_045542.1 coordinate 82,416,875, forward strand.
GAATTCTAATAATGATGCCTAACAAATCTGTTTTAAGACTTATTTATTTTAATTTGTTTTTAAAAGCTGTGTTTTGGGGTTGGTTTAAAACTTAGCTGTTTTTCCTATGAATTTTACCTAATCAAGTACTTAGTGAAGATTAAATGTAGACACTTTATTTAAGTATTTTGTGAGCTTTGTTATTCTGTAATGTCTTGTGATGGTGGAGCTTGTAAGAGAAAGGTCAGGGTTGATAGATTTTAAAGTGTAGACACACACATTTTCCTGCATATTTATGTCAACCCTTAATGATGGCCACAGTTTTATTGATGTGCTAAGTTACAAGATTATAACTTCATCATCAATTAAATCATTTGAAGTCAAAATATTCAAGTATTTGAATGGAAAATCAGTTTTGAAACACATGTTTTAACACTAATAATCTCAGTATGTTACAAAATATTGCATTTAATGCAATATTCAGTGTGTTGTGAATCAAAATGGACTTCGGTTTCCGAGTATAAAATAGGAATGGTTTCAGATGGACAATCTCGTACTTTGGTGCAGCCTCTTTTATTTCCTAACTTGTAATTGTTAGACACCAAAGCTTCTAACATTAGTAATTCCTTAGGTGAAACTGATGTGCTTCATCAGAAAACGCCATGTGTGACAAACATCTGTCTTTGTCAGAATTATGTAATGGACAAGACGGGGTAGAGAATAGACCTGTAAATTACAGGGACATTTTAAACTGTTCGGTCCAATTAATTTGAAACTTTGCTTTTATGCCGTTCTGTGGCACATTCATTAATGTTAAATGTTTGTGATGGGAACAGATTATTTAGTTATAATGAAATAACTGTGATCAGCAAGAATCATGCATGGAAATCTGCTTTAAGCAAGGTACCTTTTCATAGAAGGTGCTTATCTGATTAAAAGAAAAATACTGCTTTAGCGTCCCTATCATGTCTGGTGTGCCTTATGCCTTTTTAGATGAAGATTTTAAATACTGTTTACAAGACGTTTTACACTTAGGACCTGGTATCCAGTCAGTCTCCAGCAGTAAAATTATACTTCTTTTTCCTAATTCTAGTGGCTGTCATTTGTTGACAATTCATGTTGCTTGTACTTTAGAGTCAGACTCTAAACCTTTTCGTTGTGGAATTGTGATATGCTGCTTTGCCTGCCTTTGTTCCTAAAACCCACCCAGATGTGAACATGCATGTTCAAGAAAACAATTGCACTAAAATTATGTCTAGCTGTATAGCTATGTGCCAAAATGATGGCGAGTTTTGAAAGAAGGATAGAATTTTACACCAATTAGTATTGCAGTATCTTTGGGACAGTGAAAGTTCAGTAGCTTCATAAATTATAACAACTAAAGAATAGTTTGTATATTCATGGATATTTGTATCCTAATGGGATACTTGGTTTCTTTTATATCCTGATACTTCGGATCTGTTACGTTGAAGTTGCTAACCACTTGGTTTGTAATCAAAGTAATTAAAGCTTACTGTTGCACCCTGCAGCACAAGAATGAGTTGTGAGAGCAGAAGAAAAACATGTAGGCACAACCATACAGCATTTTTGTTTATACAAAAAAGTATATTGTGGTTTTGCCATTTAAGTGATTGAATTATCACTGTAAATTTACTATGTGCAAAAATCACTTTAGCTAATCAATAATGGGAAAACCCATCTGTTTATATGAAATTGCAACATACCAGTGTTCCACATACTTATGTTCCTTTCAGTCAGTGTGAGCAGCTGTCTTGGAGAAGATTTTTTAAATCACTCCCTTAGCAAACAATTTATCGTATTTACTCTTAACGCAGAGATTAAAGAGTTAAAGAAATATTTTTAGCGGGCTTTCAGTGTTTCATGTGAGCTGCTTGTGAAATTGTGAAAAGCAATTTTAAAATATATGCATTTTCATAAACTATAGAGTCAAGAGGAAGAGCACAGATTCCTGCTAGCATCAAATAATAGATAGCTAATTTTCCAAGACTAATTTTCCTGCTAATATCAAAAGTCAACATCTTTGACATTTGAAAGTGCCTGACACATTTATTATAGTAAAATCTTTACATTATCCCAGCGTGGATTATAGGCGCTCTTCTTATAAGGTGCTGCAATGATCATTTGACTAGCTTGCTTCCTTTTGTACCCATTTAACATAGACTAGCAGTAAGAAAATGTCTCTTTTTTATCTATTGTTTTTAAACTAGAATAGTATATATCAGACTGATTTTTTATATATCTCCAGATACTTCCTAAGTGTTTGTCTCTTTATTAATTTAGCAAGGCTTCTCTAGGTTTAAATGTAGACTTAAACGCAATGAATTACCTGTTGCAATAGCTGTCTTGTGGAGGTCTTATTTGGATGTCCTAAATAAATCAATTGTTTATTCATAATAAGTTGTTTGTTTTCCAATTTAAGGATCAGTCAAATTTTCAAGCAATTGAAATCAAATTATCAACTTTTAAAATACCACCTAACTTAAGAATTCAATTGTCTCAGGAGTGCATGAGTAATTTGCCAAAGTTCATTGTCAAATGTAAGGACGTAATAAACTTAAAGTTCAAAGGCAAGTGACTTTCCTTAATTTGCCTTTTATTGAGTTGGACTTAATCTATTCTGAACCCATTGCATGTACATCTTGACGACTAACATAAATTGTTCAATTATTTTTGTTTGAAAACTCTGGAATATTATATATTATCGAGTCCATGACTGAGTATTAACACATCAGTGTTTTCATATATCCCAGTGATGCGTCTTTATAAGATGGCCTAATACTTTACACCTCAGTGAGCAAAATGAATTGCTTCATCGCACATATAATTTCGATCCCCCCCCCCCCAAAAAAAAAACCTTGTTGAGTTTTAGGAGAACAATTCACAAATGGTAGGATGAAATCCACTAGAGATCTTGAAATGCTTTGTCAGAGTGTTGGCAGTGAATTTTTCAGATTGTATTGGACTGAGAGGTTATAAAAGTTTTATTTTGGGCGTTAGGAATAGGTTATAAAACAATGGACATATACCATTCTAAAATGAAGTTTTGATGGCAAATTTAGTCTGGGATCCAGTGATTTTGTACATACGTGGCTACTTCCTTTTGGATCTTAAATGAACATTCAGGGTACTAGACTAAATGACCCCAACGTGTTCAAATGCAATTTAAGTCCCTCGTCTGTAAAGAAGAGCAAATGGTTGTAGACCTTTTGACGGCAGTATGCAATTTGTAATATACGTGTTTCTAATACTATATCTATATGCCGAAATAGATGAAATTAAGCCTGTTCAAAGTTTGTTATTATCTGTGTTAGATTATAGTACATCTAACTACATCACAATATCTATTGAGTGTTGAGCCATCCTCATTTTGATGGTGGTGATAAATTTCGCATTTTATGCAGGAATGCTTTCAGTTTCTTTTAGATTGTTGAAGCTTCATTACTATGATTTTATACAAAACAACCCATGTAAGAGTGTTACGAAGCAAGTGCAGCCATATGGAGCCAATAGGTATATTTGCTTGCCGAAGGCAAGTAAGTCAAGCTGCAGCAGATAACTGTATAGTTTGCCAAATTTGCAGTTTATAGGAAATACTACTTTGCTATGTGTAATCCTTGCCCTGTAATCAACCCTGCAGTATTTTATTCAAATGGTTTAAATGGGCCTGAGCAAATCAAGCTGACTATATTTAACTAATGGAAGGAGAAAGGAACCTCCAAACATAGGATAAGAGTCTTGAATAGCAATATTTCATAAATATTTGGATCAAAAACATAATGATTTTAAATTGAGCAAAAAGCAGTATTGTGGGAAATTTTAGTTTCCAATGGTTCAATAGTATACTTTACTAGTCAACACTATTATGAACTTCATTTCCCCCCACACTGTAACTAACACAGCTTAGCTGTACAATACAAAGTGTGATGAACAGTTTTATTCTTTTAGATAAGTTCAATGTATTTATGGCATTTTATAATAGCATACGGGAGATAATTTACTAATAAATCTCACTGGAGTGAGGCTATTCTGGAAATGCAAGCATTTTCACTAAATGCGTTCATGCCCTTCGCATTTACTGATTTACAGTAAATCCAAGTTCTGAACAAATTCAGTTCATTTGTACCACCGCTTCCACTAAAAAACCTGTTGACCTGTTGAAATGTTGGCTTTGCTTCTTGGTTCTATTTAAAAACCTTTCTGGCAAAGCATTTTGTTTCTGATAATGTGACTGCCAAAATAGAATTGATGTTGGCATATTGGATTCAAAACCATTTTCTCTTAGTGAATAAATAACATCAAAACTGCAGCCACTGCCCCATGATGATTAGATTCAGATGTCTGAAAATGTGGCTGCACAGCCCAGGCATAGTCTCTGCAAGCACATTTGTATCAACTCCCTTTTAAATGGTTTTAAGAAGTTTTGTATATGGAGGATAAAGTGCTTATATATTTATAAAGATTTTTTATCTTATTTGAAATTATTTGGTAAGGAAGATTTTCTTTTAGTTTGGGCAATGGGGGTGGGGAGAGAGGTTATTTGTACCCTTTTATCTTTTTTTTAAAAAAAATCTTTCTTTAAAAAAAAAAAACCTTGAACATGCATCTTGGTACTGATTATGATCGGCAGTATGGCTGTCTGTTGTGTGCATTGTACATGCTGTGTCCATGACTTACATTTTTACTTACTATTTAGTCATCTGTTCTCAACCAAAACTAAACATATAAAACTGATTTTTCTTCCTTCCTTTCCTTTGCAATACATTTGAAATTTCAAAAGGGTACTTTGGGCTCCAAATTAGGATTTCTAAGTCAGTATATGTGCATTTCACGTATGTTAATGGTGAGCAAAGTATTATATACTAACCAGATTTTTCCCCCATATCTGTATAGTATATTCTATGTATTTTGTGGTATTGAGATTATAGAAAGTTTAGTGTCTGAAATATGCGTTTAATGTGTATTTTTAAACAAATTTATGGCAATTAAATATTTGGAGAAAAGGGTATCGCATTTCAATTTGTAAAGATCTTTTTAACTACTGTGTCATTAAAATGCTTTGTATAATGCAGAACTGTAACTGGAGAAACTAAGTTTAATAAATATCAAATAGATTTTCTGTATTAAATTTTATAAGCACTGTGCTTGAATTAATCCTTTAGCATAAACCTTTCTGCCATGGCACTGCACATTAGATCAGAAAATCTTTTCGGTTTGGGAATGGGAGCAATTGTGATCTGTCCTCTCATTTCCTGAACACAGAATAGTGGGAAGGTGATAGGACTTCCTACGATTGTCATTGAAATATTTTCATTAAGCTGACTGCAGCATTACCCACTACGCAATGAAAGTTTGAAAGCCATAGGAAAAATTAAAAAGGGAAAAAACTTGGAAGAGTGTTGGAATTGGTGGTATTTAAATGCCTGTTGTTAATAATTTAATGTTCTTTAAGTGCTTCATTAAGACTGGAAACTGCTTGAAACTGTCTAGCACTATTAATGGTTAGATAGAGTCAAAATGTTATCACTTTTGCTCAGAAGAGTCATCTGTTGGAAAAGTCCATCTGTTCTCAGAATATTTTCAGTGTGTCTTAATTGTTCTTTCTCTTTTGAATGGTATGCAAGAAAAATATCAAGTTGTAGTTGCTCTTACAAGTATTTATTTATTTTGTTTTGCACACAAAAAAATACAAATAAAGATAAAATCAGTTGAAGCTACCATAGCTTGGATAAAGCACTATTGGAACAAGATGGAAAATATAAACTAAATTAGCATATATTTCTGCCAAGTTGAAATTCTTTCATTTGTCCATACAACTGAAGCACCAATTGAAAGCTTTAAATATATATGTATATATATGTATATACACTATATTGCCAAAAGTATTCACTCAACCATCACATAATCAGAAGCAGTTGTGAGCAAATACGTTTGGCAATATAGTGTATATATATTAGGAGAGGTGACAATAAATAAAGGGGAGCATAATCCAAGGTAACAGCTTGTTCTTCTTAAGACATAATTACTCTTGCAATATTCTTAAAGAACATAGTTTGTTCCTGCAAATAAAACAAAGAATCAGTCTGATTTACTGTTTTAGGCACATTAAGATTAATCCATTTGTAGGAAAGAATCTAGTATTTTTAACTTCTGTAATATTGAAGCAAACATTGCATTACTTTGTTTCAGAAAAGCAATAGTGCCACCAGTACTTATTTAGCTCATTTTTTAGAGTTGCACATCCAAATGGGAGGTTTTTGTTGTTGATGGTAATGATGTACAATTGCAAGGAATAAGAAATGTATCAATAAAGGTAAATCAGTTTTCATGTTAGATTGTCCTAGAATTGCCTGCATTACATTTTCCAAATGTTTTAATTTCAATCTGTACTGTACTATATGAAAAATTACGTTTAATGTTTCAGTTTTAACATTAAATAGAAAATATTTGTAAATGAAGTCTAGGTTTGTAATTTCTTTTGTATTGATTTTTTTTTTTTTGCTTCTGCTAATTTACAGAGAAACATTAATTTATTTTTATCTTTCTCCTATTCAAAATGATCTGATAATTGCAGTTATCCTAAGAGTAAAAAAACACGCTGGAAGTAGTAGGAAACACTTTTCATTTTCAGGCATGAGAAGGAAATTACCTGCACACTCTTGTGAAGCATTCACTGTTATCTCTGCATGGTGCTCCAACTGGTCTTGAAAATCCCCTCCAGAAAGGTGTCGTTCTTTTGGCCTCACCAGATGAGCATTTTCTGGATGCATGAAGCACAGTGTACCTGAAACATAATTATAATCTGGCTATGATATGAAGCTGAAATCTGTTTGAACATCCAGCCCTAGAATTCTCTTCAGACCTTGTTTCAAATCCTGTCATTTCTGCATGAAATTTATACCACTTACTCTTTCTGTACAAAACTTAAGACAATTATAATTTCAAACTTGCCTGTCTCACAGAAATTCACATAACTTACATCTTAATGTCACCAATTTTCCATACTAATTTATTGACAGTATTTGCAGATTAGCTCAATTTTGAAACTCTTGTACAAAAAGAAAAGGCAAAATCCAATAAATTAAACAAGTTAAACAAATCCAAACTGTTAAACAAATATACATATACAAAGCTACTTATCACAATAAATTTCCCTGGAGCATAAGATGCCTTGGTTGTCATCAGTCTCTTTCCCAGAAAAGCCAGGGTTTGTAGCTTATCAAATAAGCCAATGTGATAGAAATTTGAGAAGAATGCCATTCCAAAAATGGAAAACATAATGCAGAAGGTTTGTCCCCAAGGTCTCTGAAGAGGACATTAAGGGAAGAGACCTTGAGTAGCCCACCCTTCCTGAACTACTGGGTAAGCCAGAAGCCATTGGAAACGGATGTAATTCCTTCCATTGAGGAAGAAGTCCAATACTGAAATAGTAATTCCAGGATATCCTGGATTCTTGATAATGGCCCCTTCTGATAACAGACATCTCTTAGGCATGATATATATATAGAAATACATTTGCCTTACAATTTTGAAATTCAAATGCCAATTACGTCCTTACCCTGAAAAAAGTAGGGCTGAACAAATTGAGAAGATTGCCAAAGCTTTCAAACCCTGAATCATCTTTTGGATCCTTTTGGGCCCATCAATTTTTTCACAAAAGGGAATGAGTACACTTGAACATCCTGGTTCACCTTTTATAGATGCAGGTTCCCATTGCATCACTCTTCCAGCTTATTCAAGGGACAAAGATCACTTTAGAGACACAAAGATTTAATAAGTTAATGTCTACTAAGTGATAGTCCAAGGTCTGTCCTATAAGCTAAATATATTTATTTTTCAATACTTGTACCTTGATCAGTATATGAAACCTGCCAGCTGTTCCTTTTAAAGCCTAGAATTCACTCTATTTCGTGTACTTGTAAGTGGTCAATGTCAAAGCACAAGAATATAAGTGATGCTGTTTTCTCATTGTGTTTTAGGCTTAACTACATAAGAAATAACTACCTATGCCTAGCAAAGGAAAAGGAAAACAGATTTTAAAAAATCTCTATAGTGAGTGGTGTTTATTCATTATCATCAAATAAATACATAATCATGCATGCATGTACCACAATTGGAATTGGTAAATGTAAGACTGATTCTCTAAACGTTTTTGCTGAATAAAACGGATCAACTCTTAATTCTTCACAGTGTGTGGCAATAATATATTTTTAACTTTTCTTCACGAAGATAATGGTGTTTAAGTTCAGAATTTGCCTCAATTGTAATTCACTGGGAGTATCTAGGAAAACTTCAGCATCTCAGGCACAGATTGAACTTCATCAATTCTCTGACAACTAAAACGTCTGCAACAATTTAAAGTTTATCTAGTATTTACATTTATTTTCCTTTTTAATTAAATTCAGGCAACACTATAACGTACTGTACCTGTACAAAAACATGTCCACAGGAGGTTATGGCAAGGTCAATACTAGTGTCTGCTTCCCTGTGCATTTGGCTTAAATTTTCCCAGTCCAACATCAATAAGAAATTAGCAATTATGGACGAAAATTCATTTGCAGAAACAGAAATATTGTACAATGCTATGTCCAGATTTTTTCTGGTGCTACTATTTATAAGATATTCCAAAATACTTTGTTTAAAGTGTAAAATGCTTGTTTTTAGAGATAAATACTTAAAAAAGACTCTAAACCCATTGCCCCCTATATGTGTGCAAGAATTGCAGTATCCAAGATTCTCGAATGGTTATAGACATGACACATCTGGAAGGCACCAAGTTGGTAGGTGAATAAGTCGTTCTATGCATCTAAATTGCTATTGCATGACTATTGCAAATAAAAACAAACATCAAGAACTTCTGGGATGCGGGTGGTGATGTATTACATTTAGATATATATCTATATATATATATATATATTATATATATATATATATATATATATAATCTATATATATTATATATATACTATATATAATATATATATATATTTTACAAATTCACCGTCAGTCAATTGCAAAAGGTAGCTTTACTCAGAACAGCTCACATCCTCCGATGATACCTCTTAACACCCATCGCACATCAACATCTGTCTATCCAGGGTTCTTAGGAAGGACTGGATAGCTAGATTAAAATGCCAAATCCAGTCTGAACATCTGACTGACTATAAGACAAACCATTTAATAATTTTAATGATGGAAACACCATCAAAAGCCATCAATACCTAGTGACAACAACCTACACAGGTGGAATTAACCGGACACAAGCTGAACTGGACAGCTTGATCAAAAAACAAGAAAATTCATGATTATTCACTATGCATTATCCCTGCAGTAATATTAATAGATTATACCTGGCCCATAGAAATGGAGGCAGAGATTTACTTCAAGTTGTTGTTAAAGAAAAGCAATCATTCGCTGATGTAAAGGATCTTCAAAATCAAGCACTGATGCAACTTAAAAATTGGAACTTACTGAATGTACAGGAGACAAACATGAATATCAAAATGATATAATTAAAAATGATATAAAAAAACATGCTAGCATTACACGGCCAATCTCTGTAAAAGATCAAGGAAAAATGTATAAAGGTAAACCTGGAAATTCCTTACAATAGGAACATTGAAAAAAGAAGGCGAAGGCTTGATTTTGGTTGCTCTAATGCAAGTTATTGTTACTAATGCAGCCCAACGCCAGAACTAAAAAAATCATCAAATGATTTAAAGTACAGATTTTGCAAAAAAGCAGAAGCAGCAATACAATCATATACTCAGTTTTGCAAGAAGATCACACAGCTGATTATTAATACAACATAACACAGCTGCCAAAATGATTCACTGGAACATCTACACAAATTATCATGTGCTGCTAAGGAAAAATTGGTGGGAACAGATAGCTAAAACCAGCAGTTTAAAATATTGTGGAATTTCTGAATACAAAATGATAAAAAGACCCACCAAATTTAATTGTGTAGATAAAAAAGAAAGTGTAGATAATTGACATGACAATACCAGATGATAGTGTAAGAGAAGAGAAAGAAGTGAAGAAGGTCACAAAGTATTAACACTTGAAAATGGAAATGGAAAAAATAAGTCATAAACCAGTTGTAGTGGTCCTAGGGTTATTGGCACACTGGATATAATACTAAGCAATCTTGGACAACACTTAATCTCTAAACACCAATAAAAAACTGGCAGCTATGATTACACAGTGATGTGTGAAATAATAAATTATATAGACAGAAATAACTTGTTATTGAGTAAGCAGGGCCAGGACCATTCGAAGTAAAGTTACTTTCCCATCACAAATATGCAATGACAAAGCAAAGGAATAATGATTCAAGCTATGAATCAAGTCCAATGAGAAGAGGCTATCTGAAAAGAATGCACCAGTTCTGGAAAGAAACAACTTCCTGAATCAGAAGTAACAGAACAAAGGCTATTAATTAATAATGCAAAATAAGCATTTGCAGAAGTAGAATTAGAAGAATTGCAAAGGTCTAATCAGATAAAGAAATTGAAGCTATGCCAGAATAGTTCAGATAGTAGAGGCAAAACAAATGGAGTCAGTAGTAGAGGAAACTAGCAAGCTATTGAACCATTCTCATTTCTAAATCAGCTGCTTTTCCCCAGAAAGAACAAAGTCCTCTAACTGAAAGAAGAACAGAAAACAAATAACTGATTATCTAAAACAACACAATAATGTTGCCTGCATTGAAGCCTGTACAAAACCCTAAGCTAGCACATATTAAAAGATGCAATACTGTAATATTGAACATTAGTACCAGCTCGCTCTAAGAAACAAACTAATGTACAGCACAGCTGTAATAATAACAAGATCTTGGATGCAAAATCAACAAATGTTGGTTGGTTGGTTCTAAAAATGGAAGATCAGATTGGAAAATAAGATCAGCATGTTATGTTCAGATGCAAGCAAGCAAAACACATGGAAGAAAAGAAACTAAGGAGGCCCAGTTTGGTCTAGTGGTTAAGATGCTGGGCTAGAAACCAGGAAACTGTGAGTCCCACCTGTGGCATGAAGGCCAGCTGGGTGACTTATGCCAGTTACCCTCTCTCTCAGGCCTACCCACAAGCAGGTTTCTGACTGTGAGAAAAATAGGAGGAAAGAGTATTAAGTATATTCACTGCCTTGAGGTATTTATAAAGTAATAAAGGCAGGATAAAAAAAACTAATCTTAAATAAAAGTAAAAAATACTGATCACAAAATGTCGTCTAGAAACAAGGAAGATCAAGCAAGCAATGGAAATATTAAAGCAACAACAATGGACAAGAAAATCAGTAGATACAAAATTCAAATTGCACACTATAGGCAAAATTTAAGATGAATCAGAACATTTCTACCAATCTTTCAATAGAGCGACAGTAATGAATCAGTCACACCTGAGAAAGTAGGAAGTGCGGTTCTGGGGAGATAACCCTAGTAATACAACGAGAATGCCGTTTGGATAAAGTAGTGGATAAGAATAAAAGAAGAAGCTGAAATGAAAGAATTTGTAATAATGGCATGCGAGGAAAATCTAGAACTGATCAGTACCGGAGGAGAGGTGAATTGCATGGTTTTGATTGAAACATCTGACTGGTCTGCACTCAATCATTGCCAAGCAGTAACAGAGGCTACACCCAGCAACTATAGACCATTTGCCTGCTTACTAACAATGACAAATTGCTAACTGGTATGGTAACTAATGCAGCCCAATTGAAAACAAGCTCTTTCTATCTGAGCAGAAACAAACTGCCCAAACAGCAGAGGGATAAAAGATCAGTTCCTAATTGACAAGATGATTTGGAAAGCTATTTAGAGAAGGAAGACCAACTTGAATGTAAGTTGGATAGATTACAGGAAGACATTTGCCACATGACTGGATAATCAAATTTCTAGAAATAACAGGAGTCAGGAAAAACATCATATCTTTTGAGCAAAGATCAATGGCACATGGAAGATACAGTTGCTGGTCAATGGTGAAAAAAACTAGGAGAGGTTAATATTAAGAGAGGAATCTTTCAATGAAATGCACTATCACCTCTATGGTTTGCCATTACACTGATTCCTTTGTCGAGAATAAAGGAGCCGAGGTGGCACAGTGTTAGAGTGCAGTACTGCAGGCCACTTCAGCTGACTGCTATCTGCAGTTCAGCGGTTCAAATCTCATCGGCTCAAGGTTGACCAGTCTTCCATCCTTCCGAGATGGGTGAAATGAGGACCCAGACTGTGGAGGCAATATGCTGACTCTGTAAACCGCTTAGAGAGGGCTGAAAGCCCTATGAAGCAGTATATGTCTAACTGCTATTGCTATTGCTAAGAATAGAGAACAAGTTCAAGCCATGGCTATCAAACATCAAATATATCTGCGAGGCTATCCCACCTCCTTTACAAGGATGATCTAAAGCTGAATGGGGAAAAACCATCTGAAATGGAATCGCTGCTCAACACTGCCTGAATGTACAGCCAAAGATATTGCAATGGAGCTGGACTGGACAGATGTGCCACCCCTACCATCAATAAATGAAATCTGAAGGTATCAAGATGTCCTATGGAAATAAGCTCAAGAATCTTGATCTTATCTTGGATGAGGAAGATCACTACAAGTACCTGAGCATTCTTCAGGCTGATAACATCAAGCACACTGAAGTCAAGAAGAAGGTTAGTAGTGATGCATTGAGCTAGAACATCATGAAGGCTTAATTAATACCAAGATACCAAATTGGCCTATAAGAAAGACCAAATGAAGAATGGAAAGTAGAAACAGAAAACGAGACATGGCAAAGCATAATATTACATGACCACCACATAATAAAGCTAGTAGGCAAAACAGAAAACCACAAGACCTGGCAATAGCTAAGAGTGAGAAAGGGGGCTAATCTGATTGCACAAGACAAAGCTTTAAGAACAATGGTATACAAAGCCAGAATTGAAAAGACAACAACAGACAGTACAGTACATTATCTGTGCAAAGAAACTGAAGAACAGTGAACCACTTAGCTGCTGCAAGAACACATTAACTGGTTACAACAACAGCATGATAAAGCAGCAACAGCAGCACATTGGAATATCTGCAATAGATACTACTTGCCTGCAAACAAAAAAAATGGTGAGACTAAAAAAATAGACAAAGTAATAGAAAATGAAGAAGCTAAAGTTCTGTGGTGTTAGAATTCAAAGAGACAAGCATCTGCTACACAACACCCCAAACTAAACAATTGTTGATAAAAAAGACAAAAAGTCTGGATAATGGACATTGCAGTACCAGTGGAAACACAATAAATGAGAAATATTAGAGCACAAAGTAGAAAGATCTACATAGAGAAGTAGAAGAAACTCTGGCAAAAGAAAGCCAAGATAGTACCAATAATAATAGGTGCCTTGGATACAAATTCCAAGACACCACTAGAGTGGAGCATCACTTGAACACCATTGGCATTGACAAAATCACCATCAGTCAATTATAAAAAAACAGCTTTGCGAGGAACAGCTTACATCCTGCTGCAATATCTTTAATATTATTAAATAACAATGTCTGCCTATCACAGGTTCCTTATTTTTTATTTTATTTATTAAATGTTTATGTTGCCAATTTCCCTTATAAGGTGACTCTAGGGAAGAGTTTGGTAGGTGGATAATGCCAAATCCAATCTAAAATTTGCCTTATACAACAGCAACAACAACAACAATAATAAATATAGCTATGTATTACACTCGAGTTCATGGTTGGGACTATGGGACTTCTGTAGTACTTAATCATCCTACAAAAACCAAATGCTTATTGATGAAACATACTAGCCCTACATTTTAATTAATCTCGTATGTTAAAAAATAATATTTCTTTCACCAACTCCACAAAAAGCCCAAACTTCTATAACATTTCACTTCACTAAGCAAAAAGTGTTCATACAGTAGGGCAACATTTCTCTGAATCTGGCACTGTGCTTGCTTTGTTTAATGTTTTCTGTTTGCATGTACAGTAAGTACTGTTTGTTCTAAGCAATTCACCAAATCTCTTAGAAGCTAATCTTAGCTTGTTTCAAAATACTTTTCACGGAAGAGGTAATTTGGCTTGTCAAACAGGACTTACAAGAGCAGAACTTGTCTAAAAGCTGCACACAGAGAGAGCACAGACCCTTTACTTCATTTAGGTGCCCAATAAAATGTTCTCATGTGTCTCAGAAAAATAAGGGCCAATGTAGTCTTTGAAAGCAAATATGGGGTAGCAATAAAAGAGACAGCTTAAGAAGCAGCCTCATGATTTTGCCAAAGTGCTTTGTCACTTTAGCATGAGATATTCACTTAGCTAGGGATCGTTTGTAGAGCACCTTTTTGAATTGTTGGCACAGCCCTATGTGTACATTTCAGATTATATAAGATATTGACAAATTGCTTGGAGAAACTGAAACTTAAATCACCTGAGTTGTCATGCTACTTATCAGTTTGGACCATGAAAGTTTATGTACGTTATCCTAGAACATGGCTGGCTATCCAATTAATATTTCAAAGTGGGTGCTATTGAAAGAGAAAACTAAAATCTTGATGTGAAGAAATTATGATATTACTTAACCAAAGTGTAACTGCTGGGATAGGAAGAATTTTTTTAAAAAGCATCCTATAACATTGTGTATGCATATGCACATACACACACGTGGCATTATTAAGTATAGTGAATTGTCATGTTATAACAACAGAATGTGACTAATCTTGCCAACCTGCTAAGTTCCATGAAATACTTAAAATAAAATATGAAAATCACTCATGTCACGGATGAAGTAAAATCATACGGTCAGAAAAAAATCTTGAAAGCTTTTAGCTCAACCAACACTTAAATTAATTGATGTCCTGAAGTTAATTTTAGCACTTAGGAATTTAAATCTTCAATTTAAAATGCAAAAATGTCATCAGCTAATATCAACTTTCCTGACAGTATATAAAAGATTACTGCATTGAAGAGAGACTTTCTTGGTAATAATTCAGTTAATTTGAGTGATGAAATAACAACAAGTAATAAATATTTATCTAAATAAAGTTCATAGGCAAACATTATGCATTTTTCTTTTGCCAAATGAAGACCTTTTTTTGGAACCAATGAACTATTAGGTAAACATGGAATCTCAGCTTACAGGGGCAAAAAGCATAGATCCCATGAAATCTCTTTCCCAGACTCAAAAATTAAAGTTCAAGTAAACAAAGCACAGTCAGTTACTAACTAAAACTAAACTGAGCTGCCATAATGGACTGTTTCCAAATTTCTTCTGCTGTCTATTTACCATTCTGGAACTTAACATATAAATGTCTCTAACTTTACATTGTGAGTTTGCAGTTATCTGACTTAAAGGAAGATCTCCAGACAACTAAAAGTACTGTATTGAATCAAATATGATTCCATGAAATAACCAGGTTCTATTTACTGACTACACTCTGAACAGAAATATTCTCATACCTACTGTATGTACAATGCTATACTCACAGGTATTTATGTCATCTCACCTCCTTTTGTCAACCATATAATCCCATTTTTAAGGTCACATATTTTCCTTCTTCTGCATCCATATTTAGTTTGTTTACTTCCTTACTTCATATAGATCCACCTACTGAAGATGGCTCCTTTACATAAAAACATCTGAAGTCACAACAAAATGCAATAATGAAAACATAATAGAAACAAATGAAGTTAAAATTACTGGCCCACATGCCAGGCAATGCTTAACTTCAAAGGTATATTGAAACATCTACATACAGTAAATCTTTTAGCTTTCTTGAACATTAATCACATCAAGATCTTTAACATAGATCTGCTCCAGAGGAGCAGGTTGCCACCTCTCTGACTTCTTTCAAGGAGGAGATCGATTACATTCTCTCCTGGATAACTTGAACAGGATGGATAGATTCTATACTGAGCAGATGGTCCCACAAATTCTCCAAATTCAAGCACTCATGTTATTATCAGTATTGTATCTTATTTTGACCAAGGTTTTGCTGCTAAAGGGGGTCTCAACCCTCAATATGCATACATAATATGCACCAATGGTAGTTCCTGAATAGTCCTCAGGGACAGACCTAAGAAAACATATTGCAGTACCCCAACTGCAAGATAATAAATATGTAAATTTCTAAGCCTCCCGTTCTAAAAAAGGCTAGTAATTTTCAGAACTATCAAAACTGGCTGAAGTTACCTTTGGCCATACTCTTAATCTGCTGCTCTAATTGTAAATTCAATTCCCAAACTGTAAGCCTGTTACTTCAGGATAAATGCTATCCCAGAATTAGAATAAGAAGTGGCAGCAAGCCAGATAATTTCTGCACAAACAGCCACTCTGCTGGAATGAAATCCCTTATTGCTCCCAGACATCAAGTAAGACAGCCACAAGATCTCTTACTCAGCCCTGGGTGGAAATATATCAATAATCTCAACAGATACACTGCACTCTCAACATCGTTGTACATCAACTTATGGGATGATTCTCATTTCCCTTTTCAGTGACTATTTAGTAAAACCACCACTATGGCCTCTCCTCTTTCCCCATATTACTCGGTTCTATCAACCTTTGAGCTGATGTGGCGAATCTAGGGAACTATCTTTGCACTTTCTACTCAGGTTCTCCATGGCAGTAGCACAATTGTGGTTTTATCTGAAGCAGGTATGTCCTGCATGCTAGCCTAAGATTTGATTGAAGGTAGACTTCTTAAGTCTAGACTGGTATGCAATCCTCTCCTGGTGTTTTATATCTTCTGAATCACTTCACATACGTAGTTCCCCCTTCTCTTGCTTTGGTAGAGTCCTCTATCCGAGCCACTGATACCACTGCTCATTTTCCAAAATCCAGCAATGAATCAAAAGGCCGTTCCTTCCTGCAATCTGCATTCCCTAGACTGACCAAGTTCTGTTTTGCTTAGTATACATCATGCTTAGATTATCCTAGAATTCAAGGTGTGGAAATAACCCATTGCACCCATGCAAAAGTTATGTTGCTAAGGGAGTGGGGAGAAGAAGCCAGAATCAAGACCCAGATTTGAAGTAATATGCAACAGAAAGTCAATCATAATGCTGTTTTCAAGATATCATCTTACTTAGAATAGAATAGAAGAATAGAATAGAATAGAATAACAGAGTTGGAAGGGACCTTGGGGGTCTTCTAGTCCAAACCCTGCTTAGGGAGGAAACCCTACACCACTTCAGACAAATGGTTATCCAATATCTTCTTAAAAAACTTCCAGTGTTGGAGCATTCACAACTTCTGGAGGCAAGTTGTTCCACTGATTGTTTCACTGTCAGGAAATTTCTCTTTAGTTCTAGGTTGCTTCTCTATTGATTAGTTTCCACCAATTGTTTCTTGTCCTGCCTTCAGGTGCTTTGGAAAATATCTTGACTCCCTCTTCTTTGTGGCAACCCCTGAGATATCAGAACACTGCTATCAAGTCTCCCCTAGTCCTTCTTTTCACAAAACTAGACATATCCAGTTCCTGTAACCGTTCTTTATATGTTTAGCCTCCAGTCCCCCTAATCATCTTTGTTGTTCTTCTCTGCACTTTTTCTAGAATCTCAACATCTTTTTATATTGTGGTGATCAAACTGAATGCATATTCCAAGTGTAGCCTTACCAAGGCATTATAAAGTGGTATTAACACTTCACATGATCTTGGTTCTATCCCTCTGTTTATGCGGCCTAGAACTATGTTGCCTTTTTTTGGCAGCTGCTGCACATTGCTAGCTCATATCTAAATGGTTGTCCACTAGGACTTCAGATCCCTTTCACAGTTACTACTATTGAGCAAGGTACCCACCTATACTGTACCTGTGCATTTTGTTTTTCTTGCCTAAATGTACTTTTTCACCATTGAATTTCATTTTTTTTAGATAGAGCCCAATGCTAATTTACATTTAGTTGGTCAGGACTTTGGATCAATAAGAAGTTCTATACCAAGAAGGTGGGGCTTAGCAGTGAGAAGACGGAGTTTCAGGCTATTCCTGAAATTCCCCTATTCCGAAGGAAATTGGACGGGTCGTTTTGGACCCAAGCTGTCCCGGAGAGACAGTGAAAGGTTGGAGGAGATCCAGTGACCTCAGAAATGTTCGCAAAGTCTCTGGGGGGCTTGGAATTTAACCTCCTTTGCCAGTTCCTTCTGGATTAGCTGTAAGCTAACCGAAACTGCAGGTTGCCCCTAAGAAGTGGGAGTGTTTTCAACTGGTAAGCTGATTTTATTACTCAAAGAGGTCCGCATTAAAATTTAAGCTAATTGAAATCAAAGAACAGAAGAATCTAGCGGCGAATTGGTTTTTTTTTATGGGTTTATGGTCGGTGGTTACCCTATTTCTTAAATGTTTTGAATGCTATTTACGTGGATAAAGGAAAGATTACTCCAACATTCCCTCTGACTCTCCTTAAGTGGGCTGTAAACCAATTTACTATAATTTGGCTTCTTACAATTTGACACTTTTATTGCTTGGCTGTGTTGGTCTAAGATCAGATAAGATTGCACAGCTCCCAGCGTGTTCTTACTTGCAAATATCTTAAAGCTTCTAGCTGCATCACAATATGGCGTCTATACATGCTTCAAATGATTCGTTTCAAATGATAAATTCGTTCTCAATTTTCTGTCTTCACTTTACACAAAAACAAGGTATTATAAACTGCTATACTACTGATGCCATACTACTGATGCCTTTTGTTCCTCTGCACCTAGTTCCCTACATTAATATGGAACACTGTGATACTTACAGATTTACCCCAAGCCAAGATGCACCATTAAAATCTAGTATCATTGCTTCACTTCTATGTAACAAAATAGTATTTTATGATGTGTTCGTCTATATTTAAAGGAGGCACAGAAATCAGCCTTGGTTTCAGGATCAATTCTTCTAACAGGCAAAAATGCATGTGCCATTTCTAGCACATGGCTTCTGATTCATGTTTAACTCAATCATGGTTTAATTTAGATGTCTGACTTTGCACTGAGCCATACTGGTCAGTTTCACTAAGATACCTAAGCCACCAATCAGCCAAGCACATTTGATTTAACATGTTCTACAAACCTAACCTAAAGATTTGGCTTAGATTCTTATCATTCTTCATTGTTTCTTGGCCTCAACAATTCTTTCTAAATTAAAACAAATGCCCTTGCTGCCAACCCAGTCATTGCCTTTGCTTTCCTATTGCAAAAAAACCTCAACCCAACCATAAAATGCTGAAACTTTCTGCTCATCCTACAATAATATTAAACAAATAAAGCATTCAAACTATATCATTTTGATGCTTTTGGGTCAGAAAGAGCTTGTCCCTCACAACATTTGGTTATTTAAATAGACTATTTCTTCTACGAGGAGAACAGATTTGTAGTTTAGGATATAAACCTGGCATAGTAACTCTAGTCAATGGTATACCATAAATGATCATTGGCACCAATGCTAACTGTGCTTTGGTTTTAAAGTTGGTATTCAACATATTCAGGAAAAGAACAGCTGGTGGAAACTTAACTATGGGACTCATAGCCATGGGAGGAATAGTAGGGATATCTTAAATAACTGACCACCCATCTTTGGATTTCAAGCCTCATTAGCCTCTTAAAACATGATTAATGAGATTGTGGGAGATGTAGCTGAAAACTTTGGCAATATTTGCCTCAGCAGCAATAAATCAACCAGATGACTGAAGGGATAGCTCCGCATTGACAAGGCAACTTGCTGAAGGGCTCAGTGCATATTTTATGAACCGAGGTAGCACAGTGGTTAAATGCAGCACTGCAGGCTACTTCAGCTGACTGCAGTTCGGCTGTTCAAATCTCACCGGCTCAGGGTTGACTCAGCCTTCCATCCTTCCGAGGTGGGTAAAATGAGGACCCGGATTGTTGTTGGGGGCAACATGCTGACTCTGTAAACTGCTTAGAGAGGGCTGAAAGCCCTATGAAGCGGTATATAAGTCTAACTGCTATTGCTATTGCTATAGCCTAAAAAAATGTTTGATTGTGCTTTACTATACTAATCCACCTGTGATTTAAAACATGGTTTGATTCAGTCCGTTGTCCAAATCAAACTCACTGTTTTCTAAACTATACAGGGCACCCAAGATCTTGAAAATGTTGCTGACTATCCCACTGAACATTTTTAGTTTCAGCTTGACAGCCAGTTTTGAAACTCAATGCATTGTAGCATTGGAGAAAATGCCACCTGTTCTTCTAATCCATGCTTACTTTCCAAGGCAATGAAATTCAAACATGCCAATTTCTAACCCCTTCCTGCAATATTCTTCTATTTGCATGCTAACAACACAGACCCCATCTACCTTCAATCACAAATGTCTTGCTCATTACAGAGATATCTTCACATGATCCATTACAAAATCTCTCACAAACTTCAGATAGGAGCAGACTAGGTAAAATTGTAGTGTCTATTACAGGGTTGTTTTTCATATCAACTTTACATATTTCAGCGTACTTAGTTAGTTCCAGGGAATGTGAAAACAATTACTTTCATTTAGGCAGTACCTTTTTTCTTTAAACTGATCAAAGTATTTGACTACCAAAGATTGCTACAAAATATAGTTAATAAATGATTGGGATTAATGGAAAAATAAAAATCAAGTCAAATTACAAGTGTTCAGGCTTATACACTTAAATGGGATTTCAGTTACAGATAGAACATTAAAATGCTTTAAGATATCTACAGAACACCTACTTTTAAAAGTTCACTAATACCATGGACTATAGTGCAGATTTTTAATTTATATTGAGGTGAATGATGTTTTCCATTGATAAATCAGAAAGCAAAACTGAAAGCATTTAAAACCTGAATGTCAGAGTTAATTAAAGTCATAAATCAGATAAAAGCCCATTAAAAAAGGGATGTTTTTCAGCCTGCTGCAAAGTTCTTTCCACATTATTAAACCTGTAAAAGAAGGTACTTCTACACAGAACTCATGCTTATATTATTACCAATATTCATACTTAATGCAGTTTGCTGGTTATTGGAGAAGTATCTTCACATAACTATTGCAAAATCTCAAGTTATTTAGTAGGAGTGTATAGAGATATAACAAACTTAGTCTGCATTATTTTGCAACATGAACTTGCAAAAGTCAGAAAAAATGGTTATTGCTTTAGAATGAAATTTACATCTGGTAGTCACAATAGTCTCAACCAGCTTCAATCACTAAAAATATAAAAATTAAGCAATTGAGAAATCAGTAATAGTAAGACCCTTTGCTTGAACTAGTTTAAAAACTTTAACACATGTCTAAAACCTGTCTTGTATGACTAGTTTAATATGCCTATTTTCATTAAACTAATATGTAGTTTAATGAAAAGAAGGACTAGCAGTGGTCAGATATCTCAGGTGTTGCCACAAAGAAGAGGGAGTCAAGCTGTTCTCCAAAGCACCTGAGGGCAGGACAAAAAGCAATGGGTGGAAACTAATCAAGGAGAGAAGCAACTTAGAACTGAGGAGAAATTTCCTGACACTTAGAACAATTAATCAGTGGAAAAACTTGCCTCCAGAAGTTGTGAATGCACCAACACTGGAAGTTTTTAGGAAGATGTTGAATAACAGTTTGTCTGAGGTGGTGTAGGGTTTCTTGCCTGAGCAGGGGTTTGGACTAGAAGACCTTCAAGGTCCCTTCCAACTCTGTTATTCTATTCTATTCTTACTCTAAAACAAAAACTATTGTAACATAACATGGTATTTACTTATTTTAATTTAGATAAATGTGCTTTTTGTCAAACCCCAAAACACCAACAATTCATGGATATTTTTTTTTACTTTGAAAACAAGAAAACCTCTTAATTTATTTTGCCAATCAGAAAAAGCTAAGAAAAACAAACACATTAGAATTATGCTTTTGCACTTCATACTTTATTTTTCAATTAATAATTCACAAGTAGGGAAAATATCAAACTACAAGGTTCATTACATCACAATTAGTTTTAACGGCATGTACAACGTTTCGCTATCATGTTCTGATATTCTTTGTATACAATTGATCTATCAGCCTCCACCTTCAAAACACTCAAAGGACTGTAGTCAGCTGGAATGCAGGAAAGTTCAGGGATTGAAGAATCCAGTTTCTCCCGCATGATGTTCAAAATAACAGCATGAATTGGAGAGCCATAGCGATGACCAACAATTCTTGGACAGTCACCTTTGCAATAGTGAGGATTGTATCTATGTGGTGCAATTATCCATTTGTCCCATTTTAATTGACTGAATTCCAACCAAAAGCTGTGAAGCTCACATTCATTTTGAGGAATGGAGAACTGTTTGTAATACTGACTTATGTTAAATATTGGAAGTGGAGTGTTTTTTATTTTCCCATCTTCTCTTCTGTGACGAGGTATTCTTCCCTGTTTAAGGCCTTTCCTGGCCTCTTCACTGGGAACTGTGAAAGGACTCTTTTTGAGACTAGACAATGTAAAATTCCATCTGTGATAAGTGTGCTCACTAGTGTCAACAGTATAGAGGAGAAGAAAAAGGGATCTCTGTGCCATGTTGAAGAACTCATATTCAGAGTTGGGATAATGTTCATTTTTCAAGCAGGTGAAATTCACAGCCAAATGGAGGTTTCTTTTCTTGTCAACTATCCAAGGGTGAAGAATAGTGGTCATATCAATCTCAATCCATTTGCGTCTATGTTCAAAATCCAGACTGAATACCATTGCATGTGGAACATCGATGCACACTTGGCTGGAGGCATCGCTTTCTTCAACAGCCACATTACAAACACAGGTAAGATTTGAAGCTATAGGAACAGACTCATCCAGTGAGAACAGTAAGGCTGACTTGAGTAAGTGTTCTGAGGCAGTAATACCATCCAGGTTGAAAAACAGGTCTATTGAATGAAGATCTCCTGCAAAGAGATTGAAGAAAAAAAAGTTTAAACGAAGTAGTTCTGCCCTCCCCGGTTGCTCCTCTTAATCACTTTATACTTTAGTATATTTGCAAATGAAAGCAATTAATCTAACTCTTCAGGCATGCTTTTTTTTTTTAGCAAATGGCAAGGAAGACAGTCATTTTAGGGTGGCAGCCATCTTGAATATCCATTTTTTTAACCGAAGCCTATCAGTATAAAGCTTTGGAGAAACAATATGGCCACTACTACTGACATTTTACAAAAAGGTTATTTTCCAACTACAGCAAAATATAAATATATATTTAGTTATTACACTATTAAAAGGGACTCCAAAGATGTATCCCATTCCATTGTACATGGAACAACAAGCAAGACCACCCATATTTTGACAAGGTACAAAAAAAATAGTTAACCCAAAAAAAGGTTTTCACATACCATTAGCAGTGGGATGCTTGCATTCAGCATGTGGTGTGACAAGACGGACAGTGTTGTAGAGATGTCTTTTGTTGGCCTTAAGAATGCCTTCCTTGGTAGCAAACGTTTTATACAAACTTTTCATATACCGTAGGGCTCTAGAATCTGGGGGTGGTCTTGAGACATCACTTTCCAAGCCCTGGGCATCATAGTCAGACAGCAGCTTGAAAAGAGCAGCATGTGGGCCTTGGTCATTTTCTTTTGGAAGAACAAATGATGACGGAGATCTCTTGGACACCTGCAGCTCTGAGAGTGGTAATGGCTGAGAAGTCCCTTCATTTCTCAAACAAGGGGCACACAGGACCCCAGGAAAGAAGAACCTGTCCAAACAGAAACAAAGAAATAATCTTCCCAAAAGCTTCGTGATGAGGATTAGTTGGGCAAGGTAACTATCTCCTCCATAACAGAGCAAGCCCTCCAAAAAACAAAAGAGCCAGCTCCTTCTAGCCTCTTAAATAAAGCTACACTAATTGGACCCCAAGGAAAGCCGCACCTGATGGTGTCATCCTATTTACTTGGACTCCTCCCTTTCCACGTGAGGGTTCCTTTTCGCCTGAAGTTCAGTAAGGTTAAAACCAGATTTAACTAAAATAATTTGGAACATGTGGTGAAATGTATGCTGTAACTCTGTAACACTTTCCAGAAAGTAAGCCCATAGTTCAAAATAGGTCTTCCTTGTGGAAAGGGAGATTTAAGCTTGTGCTCAAGATTAATTAGTCCTGATTCTAAAACTACAGCTGTGCTTAACTTTAGTGCCAGATAATAGAAACATTTAATTTGATAGTCCTGTGCATGTTGAAGACACATTCACAGAGCAGTGCTTGTTTGGGATGTGCTTTTCACTGCACTGGCCTTTCAAATGAAGACAAGCATATAGAGAATAATGAATTCCTGGAGGGAGGTACTGTCCCCATTTATTTGTACCCATTTCCTGTGTTCTTATTCATGTTTATTCTTATTCCTGTTACCTTGTACACGAGTGACAAACTAAAAATAAATAAATATTATTACTATTGTCTAACTTGTTTTATTTTCTGTTCAGGTAAATAAAATGAGCAGGCTATTCTATAATTTTTTTTAAAAAAAAAACCTCTACAGTTTTAAGAATGATAATAATGATCCAGTGTAAAACAACTTTTCCTGCTTAAGCCACAATGAATGCCATGATAATTTCATTAGAGAGTTTTCCGTGAATGGAATGAAAGAAAAAAAAATGAATCGCAGATGTTGTTGCTTGCTTTTTTATTAAAAGAACTTATGATGGTTGAAAAAAGCAGGCAAGGAAATAGAATAAACAGCTTTCCAATCAGTTCCTCCAGCTGAATATTTTAAACTATTACTGAAGATTTCTAACTAGAGTCCTTGGGAAATCTAGCAAGCAAGCCTAACTCCTGAGTAGCAGTTTCTACCAAGCACCAGTCTATAGTTAATGTAGAAGAGAAATCCAAAGACCTTCATAATGTTTCATTATGCAGCTTCATAATATAGTGACTGAATAGATAGACTGACTAGTTAGCTAGTGTGTTGTATACCAGTTTATGCCTTTTGTCTCCAAATTACATACTGCTTGGAAGAGTTCCTTTAAGGTCCCTTTGATGGAAAAGAGTTATCACAAAATTAAGACCAAAACAATATTCTGCAACCATCCAAAACAGCATATGCAGTGCTTTGGAACTCAAGAATGGATTTCAAATCACAGTAAGGCCAAAAGTATTCCTTACTGTGAAGCTGTTAGCTTCAAAGGTACTGGGATTTTTTTTTTTTTTACAGATCTAGAGTTTGATTTTCATACATTATAGTATTTTTCCATATTTATTTAGACATACCTCACAAGAGCATTATGTTGTACTCATTCAATAATGAGCATTTATCATGCGATTTTGAGTTTTTTAAAGCTCTGTATTCTGCAGTTTCTTAAAAAGTTTTTTTATTTCATTTACATAATGCAATACATTTGTATATTTGATTATTGTTTCTTTGGTATTTACACAAAAATGTACTGGTTAAAGGTTTATTCATGTTAAGTCAAACTTCTTATGACTATGGATTTATTAAATACATTTCTATCCTACTGCAATTAAAAACTCTCTCCATGCTACAGACATGTGGTAGAGGTATGCAGGTTTTGGGAAGTAATATAAAACTGGTTGCCATTGATTTCTTCCAGAATGTTTTTGTTTAAAATTCCAAACTAGTTTCAAGTTCTGAGTTTTCCTCAGGTGGGTGTGTAAATGGAATTCAGTTGTGGTTGGCAGAAATTCCTTAAATAATATCATAGTTGTGTAATCTTGAGTTTTTGTCTTTCTATTTAGAGGTAAGTCACACTTTGCTTGAAGGGTTTGTTCAGAGAATTATAGCCAGAGAATTAATCTCTAACATTTAAAATGTTCTTTTGTGATATGGGGCTATTAAGAATAGGAGCCCTTCTCCAGAAATGAGAAGCCTCTGTAGGTAGACCTTATGAGTTTATTACATTGTAGAGTCTGTTGTCTCTATGTATTCTTTATTTCTAAAATTCTCAGGATTTCCAGATAACTTAATTCCAGGCATTATCCATGACAGAGATCTAGAGAGAGGGCTTAGTTAATGTCGAGGAGTCCATTTGCTTTCAGTGGAGAAGAGAAGCAAAATTAATTGTGGGTGATGACACCACCAAAACAAGTGCAATACCCTCCATTTTTTCTTCCCTCTTCATCTTCATGTAGGCTGAACAGGTAGACAGGAGAACAACAGATTATTTTGTCAGAATCCGAAACTGGCAATTACAAAGATTTCAGAACTTAAGAACTGCATATCACTTTAGCCTCAAAAGAAAGCAGTGGAACTAGAAAAGTGTGTAATCTATTATAATAGATTAGGAGGACTCTACCATTCCTTTCATCTTCCATTAATTTTTAAGAGGCGTACATGATCAGAGAAGCTTGGCCCCCAACAGACTTTATTTAAAGAATATTTTACAGATACTTTTGTTGACAATCTCTATCAAACCAAAGGAAGGAAGTTTGTTCTGAACTAGCTCCTGGCTCTCCTAAGACAGTGGGTCTCAACCTTCCTAATACTGCAACCCTTTAATACAGTTCCTCACGTTGTGGTGAGCCCCAATCATAAAATTATTTTATGTTTTCCGTATTTTTTCTAAAACATGTGTTTTCTGATTGTCTTAGGCGACCCCTGTGAAAGGGGTCCTGACCTACAGGTTGAGAACCACTGTCCTAAGAGATTAAATTCTTCTCAGGCTCTGTTTAAAATAAGTGATCTAGAACATAGCCTTTCTGATCTGCAGATATTTCAATAGTTCATTTAATGGGTCTAGATTCAGTTATGAAAGTCTTCCATTCCTTATTTTGTTCCATTCTAGTTCTGGCAAAATTTCTTCTGCATTCTTTACTCTGGACCTCTGCTTGGTTTCTGCTGAAGTTCAGGCATGACATGGAGTTAATAGGATTTTCTGATGAATTCATTATTTCCCTAAGGTATTTTCTTCTGGGTCTCAGTTTTGTTGCCAGTTCGTCTTTTCCTCATATAACTCTTGCCAGTATTGCCATATTGATGCCACTTTGTGTGGACTCTGTTCTGTTTTGAAGGGGGCACTAGATTCCTTGTTTGTGCCCTGTTTGTAAGATTGGAAAGTCTCTGTCTCACAATAGTGATTTATTCCTTGTTTCCTAAATTCATTAAGAGATACCCAGTGATTCAAATAAACTTTCTCTATTCTTAGTCTTAGTAAACAAACCATGGTTCTTTGTCTTGTTAATCTTTGTATTAAACTTAGTTTTGCAGCTGGTGTCTTTTGATGAATGAACAATGCTAAACACAGATTTGGTCTTGTAGCATTTGCTTCCCCCCCCCCCCATAGTTTTAATGGCTGCTTCTACTTTGTATTATACATTGTTAAGTATTTGGATCAAAATCCCATCCAACTTTGCTGTAAAAAATCTTTCCTTATTCTAATGTTCTGAATGCACTTTGTGCTTGAATTCTGCCAATTGTGGAATCATTATTCCTTCTTCCTAGAAATGGATGCAGTTCTGCATAGGTAGGTCACGTCATGCTGAAAAAATTGCTTAATTTTCTTCAGTTCATAGTCCTTTATTTCTTGCCACCTTGTAGTATAACAAATGTCAGATTCTAGGAAAAGTCATTTTTGTCTTATCGTTATAATTCTAGCAGATTTCCATGGATTGGATCAATGGATTCTATTTCAACTTCTACTGATCCCTCTAGTGAAAGGTCTGGTAAATTTCATCCTCATATGATTACCTGTCACCTGTTGATCCCACGTTCTATCTCTATTTAATGTGATTTTTTTTTGGTACATTGTTAGTTGTCAGCTTGTGATACACAATTGTTCTATTTAACGGTGACCAGATTCTTGTCAGATAGAACAACCTAAATCAATGTTTGTTAAAAAAAAAATTCCTTCGGGACTTTTCTCACTTTTAAAAAATTATTGAAAACCACAAGAGATGTATGGGTTTGCATGGAGTATGTTTATTAATATTTACCATATTAAAAATTAAAATTAATGCATTTCATCCACTACTGGATCAAATTTATTTTTTTAACATAGGCTGGCAAATAAATTTGATTTTGTGGACCTATGAGAGAGTCTGGAGGGATGCCCGGTGATCCTAGTATCACTTGGAGGAGATATTTCTTGGAGGAAGTATGTATGCTTATGGGCACTATTAGGCAAATGATTGGGTTGTTGTATAGGTATGGCTTTATTAATTTAATCAATTAATTGATTAATTTACATGACTGCCCATTCCAAGTACATGACTCTGGACAGCCAACAATAAAAAAAAAAACAGAAAGAGCTTTGTGGAAAGATCATGTTTATTTGTGGATTCATCTATGTTGGCATTTTGTTCAATCCCTGTGACATCAGGCTCAGTTATAAAGTACAAACTGCACACTCTAAATTATTCTCTTGACCTATTACCTGAACTGACAGCTGCTCACTTATTTAAAAAGCAGCAAATGTACACATCAAGAAAAATGTTTTGAGGTACACACAACCATAAGTGATACCTGAGTGTATCAAAGTAACAGTAAAAAAAAAGAAAAGAACAATAGAACAATTAAAAGGACCGTGAGAAGCATTGTGGGAGGCAAAGGCTCCAATATGGTAGAACTTCCATTTTTAAGGTAGAAAAGAAACTAGGTGGGGTTTAGATGGAACTCACCCACCACATGGAAAGAAGAACTTGAACAAAAGTGAGTACAGTCAAGGTGATGGCTTTCCCAGTTGCACTATGTGGCTGTGAAGGTTGGACCATAAGAAAGGCTGAGTGCCAAAGAATTAAGAGCTTTGAACTATGGTGCTGGAGAAGACTCCTGTGAGTTCCTTGGACTGCAAGGCGATCAAACCGGTCAGTCCTAGAGATCAACTCTGACTGCTCTTTAGAAGGCCAGATCCTGAAGATGAAACTCTGACCACCTAATGAGAAGGAAGGACTCATTGGAGAAGAGCCTAATGCTGGGAACGATTGAGGACAAAAGAAGAAGGGGATGACAGAGAATGAGGTGGCTGGATGAAGTCACTGAAGCAGTAGGCATGAGCTTAAATGGACTCCAGAGGATGGTGGAGGACAGGAAGGCCTGAAGGAATGTTGTCCATGGGGTTGCGAAGGGTTGGACATGACTTCACAACTAACAACAACAACAAATATTGTACTCACATCTGATCCTGGAAGAAAAAAAGCATAGAAAAGAAGATCCAGCACAACAAATAGACATGCATTAAGTAAAAGAGAGTAATGATTTACTGTAGAACAGCCTGCCAAAGCAAAGTTAGGTTCCAAAACTGATCCTGGCTGGT
This sequence comes from Thamnophis elegans, assembly GCF_009769535.1. NCBI lineage: Eukaryota > Metazoa > Chordata > Lepidosauria > Squamata > Natricidae > Thamnophis > Thamnophis elegans. The sequence goes on from NC_045542.1 coordinate 82,446,009, forward strand.
TTGATTGTTTGCTGATCTAAACTTTGTCTTCCCTCCTTTATATCTTTTCCAACATACAGGAGAGTACAGACAGCAGATGGGAAACTGATCAAGGGCCAAATTCCTAGTCAGCCATGGAAACTTACTGGTGTCTTTAGTCCAATTATTATTATTTCTCAGGCCAGACTTCTTCCTTTGGTGAGGCAAAGTAGAAGGGGTAAGGGGCATGGAGGATACCATGATTGTTGTTGTTGTTGTTGTTAGTTGCAAAGTCGTGTCTGGCTCATCATGACCCCATGGACAATGTTCTTCTCCAGAACCATAGTTCAAAGGCCTCAATTCTTTGGCGCTCAGCCTTTCTTATGATCCAACTTTCACAGCCGTACATTGCAACTGGAAAACCATAGCCTTGACTATACACACTTTTGTTGGCAGAGTGATGGGAGATGCCATGATACTGAATGTAAACAACATTTGTAGAATAGCTGGATAAGGAAAAAAATGTGTTTCTGTAAAGTGTCACAGGGGGCAGAAGTGCTATATGCAGTAGTGATGATAAAGCCCAATAGGATATTCATGCAGTTTCTGATTAAGTCAAAAAATGACTTGATTTGAAACCTAGTCTTGAAAGGAGTAAACTGACGGAGCCAGAGTAAATGGTCACTAACCACAATCCTTGATTATATTAGCCTTGTCTTAATTTTATGGAAAAATATTGTAACATTGGATATTTTCCTCAGAAGGGTGGTATATTGGAAAAGAATAGATTCTTACACACAGGTAATATACAAATCGAATCTCCAAATAAAACTAAACAATGAAAGGCAGAAATTTTCAGGGATACATGAAAATAACCAGTTGATTATTATATAGTCAATTTGTGTTTATTTTTTGGCAAAACATTTTTGTTAGTGATGGATGGATGGGAAGATAGTATGTCATCTAGGTTCAGCAAACACAGGGCAAATAACAATATAAGTTATAATGAACCTTTCTTTTATATTTAATGAAATTGCTAGAAGTATAACAATATATTTATTTTCAAAAATGGCAGATGATTGCAATTAAACCATTTCATCCACCTGCCAAGCACATATTTCCCTCCAATCTGAAGCTTTCAAAATTAAACATATTTAAAAAATGATAAGAGGGGACTTGATATGTTGTAATTGGGGCATGATCAGTTACACAAAGAAGGCAATGAAGGTAAAATATAATTTTAAAAATCCTTAGCAGATCTACTCATAGAAAAAATTTCTTCATGCTAATCTGTTTGTGATGGCAGTGTCCGCCCAGCTTTAATGCAGTGTAATTCAAGGTATATTAAAAACTCATTGGTCTCTTTGAGAGAAATGTGGCACTCGATCAGGTTTTTGATAACTGGGATGATAACATTTGGGATGATAACATTTTGTCTTCATTTACACTATTGCAAACTATTAGTTTTGTTGGTCTTACTGGATTATTCATTATTTGACCTGCTACCAAGAGAACACCTTCACTTTCATTGATACTCTTTGAATTTACAGGTTGCAAGTCTTGATTATTTTGCTTTGATAGGCACCTGAATGCAAAATAATTGATCTCATTTGTAATCTTTCTTCTCATGAACTGCAGATGTTGACATACTTCTCTTCATATTGCTCACAGTTTACTGTATTGTTTAACTTCTGTTTAATGTTGGTTCTATCTTTCCTTTATGGACTTTCTGTACAGATGGCCCTTAACTTACGAATGCAACTGAGGCAGAGATGGCTTTCTGGTGGTTCACCCCGGAGCAGGCGAACTAGTAGTGGCGGCAGTGGGAGGCTCCGCCCACCCACCCGAACCATTCTGCACACGTGCAGAAGCGTCGCACATGCGCACAAGAGAACCAAGTAGTATAATAAATGAAACCCACCACTGAAATGAGCCCAAAATTTAAGTTGTTACATGAGACAAATGAGTTTTGCCCCATTTTAAGATGTTTCTTGCCACAGTTAAGTGAATCACAGCAGTTGTTGAGTTAGTAACATGGTTGTTAAATGAATGTGGTTTCCCCATTGACTTTGCTTGTCAGATGGTCACAAAGGGGGATCACATATGATGCCAGGACATTGCAACTGTCATAAATATGAGTCAATTGCCATCATCTGAATATTGATCACGTGATCATGGGGATGCTGCAATGGTCATAAGTGTGAAAAACTGTCATAAGTCACTTTTTTCCAGAGCCATTGTAACTTCAAATGGTCACTAAATGAACTGTTGTAAGTCGAGGACAAGGGATTTTTGTCTGTTTTATCTTGCTTGTTTCTCCAAAGTTTCTCTTTCCTATCTCAAAATGCCCTGGATTCTGCACAATGTGATGACATTGACTGTATTTCTCAGAATTCGAAGGCCGTAATTCTCTGCAAGTTTTAAAACTTTTAAAATAGCTCACTCTGTCACTTCAATCCCTTGTTAAAAAAGAACAAAGGGGGAAAAACTGTATCTCTTCCTGCCTGCAAAAATCAGGGGCATTTAATTTATTATTAAAGCTGCTTTATCATGTCCAGAATAATAGTTGCTCTCTGCTTTTTTTTTATCTTTTCCTTTCTGCTTTTCTCACCTTTCATTTAGAAAGTATAAAAACAGTTTCAGTTTTACATCTTTCTCTTTAAAATATATTCTGCAAAATCTATGACCTCAAATATTTCATGTCCAAACTCAGTTCCCAGATTAAATGTGGTTGGTGGTTTCAGAGTCTCCATTTATATTCTTTTTCACTGTTTGTTGTTCTTCTGGCTCACTTTCAGTCACGGCTGCCAAAATGTGTGTAACAAGTTAGGAATGCTTTGAGGTTTTCAGACTTTCTTCCAATGACAGGGAAGAAGCTGGTGTTGCTTTTAACTTGTTCCTTCCCGCCCAGAACTCCAGAACACGGAAACTGTATCTCACAGTTGTCGATGGAAATTCTCAGTCATCCAGGTCATGGCAGTCCCAAAGGTGCTTTTTCAAAAGGCAACTGGACTTTGTTTCCCCTCATGTTCTTTCATATTACATGCCACCTGTCATGGTTCAGGATTTAACATCCTGAATACTTAATTGGAGAAAGAAAGAAAAATAGGTCTATCCATTTGTCATTTTTATTTTTTTGCTCTTTAGTCATTGACTAAATTGCAACTTTGGGAGAGATTGTAATATTCTGGAATGGAACAATATTGCCTGCTGAGATATATAGAGTAGACAGACAACGGTTCCACCACAAAACTGCGGAGGACAAAATCGCGCTCGACGAAAGCGCGCATTTGACGTCATCACAGCGCGACGAAAACATCGCGCTGTGATCGAAAAATGTAAAAATAAAGCAAAAACCTTACCCTAACCCCCCCAAACCTAACCCTAAACCTAACCCTAAACCTAACCCTTAACCTAACCCTAAATCTAACCCTAAACCTAACCGTTAACGTAACGCTAAACCTAACGCTAACCCTTAACCTAATGCTAAATGTAACCCTAACGCTCTAAACCTAACCCTAACCCTTAACCTAACCCTAACCCTAAACCTAACCCTTACCTTTATGTGAATCGGCTTGCTTTAATTTTAATTTTATTTCAATTTTTAATTTTTTTCATCGCGCTGTGATGACGTCACATGCGCGCTTTCGTCGAGCGCGATTTTGTCCTCCGCGGTTTTGATGGGTCACGCAGACAACATGGACAGGAGGGCAAAAGGCAGAAATAAAGTTGGCTCTGGATAGTTCTGCCTTCTAGGATAAAACAAGTTTTACTATGGTGAAGATGAACGATAAAGCAATGGCAAGATATGCCCTTGCTTTAGAACACAATTTAGTCACAAGTCACAAAAACTTTATTACCACAAATGGCCAGGATAAAACAACACAATAGGGTATAAGATTAGAGCCAGTTTGGTCTAGTGGCTAAGGCACCAGTCTCTAATTAGGAGACCATGAGTTCTAGTCCTGCCCTGGGCATGAAAATCAGTTTGGTGACCTTGGGTCAGTCACTCTTTCTCAGTCCAACTCAACTCACAGGGTGGTTGTTGTTGCAGGGAAAATAGAAGGAAGGAATATTAGATATGTTCACCGCTTTGAGTTACTTATAAAAACAAAAAGTGAAAATAAAATAAAATAAACAAATGCAAAAGCTGCAGTGCGGGAAAAACAGACCTAAGTAAGAATCAAAAATGGATATTTTTACAAAAAACCCTATATATAAATAAGAAAGTAAGTACAGTAAATAAATATAAATACATAAATTTAATAGCCTCTTAACAATTTAAGAAACCCTTTGGAACCTGCTTACAGTCCTAGACTTCAAATAGGGATGAAGCAGCTCATTTGGAAAAAAACACACATGCGTGATTGACTCCCTAATCTGAAGAAAGAGTATTTTGATGCAATTGTTTACCTGTGATATTTTCCTATGACAAATGAATAGAGTTTCTAAGGAGTGTCCTAGCTTTCTCACCACATATAATCTCCTGTACTAGCAAAGGATTTTTGATTCAGGTTTGTCCCATGTTGTCTGTGTTGTCCATCTATTACGTCTTTAACTACAGTATAATTTAACTTGGGAGAGATGTATTTGTGAGTGGGACAGGTGATCATCTAGTACAGGGATCAGCAACCCACGGCTGTGGAGCTGCATGTGGCTCTTTCATCCCTCTGCTGCAGCTCCCTATCACCAATCAGCTGCATAATTGATAGGGCTTTTGGTTAGAACAGGTAGAGGAAAAAGGACGCCGTGCTATGAGAGATTCTATGGTGGGGGAACCGAACTTCCGGTTGGCTCCAGAATTGAATGGGGAGCTTCCAGTTAGGACCTTTGTGGCTCTTTGAATGTTTAAGGTTGCCGACCCCTGATCTGGTATATGTGTTGTTACTATTGAAGGCTGTCGTTATGCAGTAGCTGATTCTTGCATACCTATTTCAGGAATGTTTGCTCCTTTGTATGTTGAACCTAGTAGGCTTCTTAATCCAAGTATTTTGCTTCTTACTATGTTAACCTCTGAAAAGACATGGGGTCTTTTCGGCATTTCGGCATTTTGTTGTTGAAAATCAGTTTTATTATTTATCTTTATTTAATCAATTTCCATAGTCGCTAAGTAGCTCTGGGCAGCTTACAATTCTAAAATTATGAAACAATTAATATAAGCTAAAAAAAATTTACAATAATGTAAACATCCACAAAAAAATGGAATTTTTTTTGTTGTCTTTGGGTCAGTTTTGACTTGCCTGGAAAAGTATCTGAAGTTTTCTTAGCAAGATTTCAGAAGTGGTTTATCATTTCCTCCTTCTTGGGGCTGAGAAAAAGTGACTGGCCCAAAGTCACCCTTAGACATCTTTGAACCTAAGACAGGCCTGCAACTCATAGTCTCCACATCTACGCTGGTGCTCATCAAACTGGCTCACCATGTGAGATCCTATGATGCTAACATTTAAAGAATGCTGTTGGTTACCAAATTATTTAATTCCAATTGATAACTACCCAGAAAATCCATTGTAATTTTGGATTCAAATATCTGGAGGAACACATATTTCTATGGGCAACATATTAGAGAATAAGGTCACTTTTAGCCCCACGTTGGATAATGTGAGCGGGCGATGCTTTTCCCAATATAAGTTGTCTATCTATAGGTGCCTCATTTAAAAGTGAATTGCTGGAATTCTTGTAAACTTCCTTAGAAAGGTTACCCAGATGCTGATAGAGCCTGGGAAGCAGGAGGCTACTGTACATCTATGTATTTTGTATTCTTTAGCACTTAGCACCATAACAATAGCACTTAGAGTTATATACCACTTCATAGTGCTTTTACAGCCCTCTCTAAGTGGTTTACAGAATCAGCATATTGCGCCCAACAATTTGGGTCCTTATTTTACCCATCTTGGAAAGATTACCAATTTCCTTTGTAGTTGCATCCATATAAATCCAAGAGTCCTTAATCTTCATATTTGTCATAGATATCTACAGACTCTAAGAGAGAGGGTGAAAATTTGGGGTATTGGTTGTTTATAAAAGCCTTGTTGTTCCTAGCCTGTATGCTCAGAAGAAACTTCTGTACAAGGGAAGAGGTGCCTCTGAACCTGAGCTGTCTTAGGGTCAACATGGATCCTTTCTACCTCTTTTGCCTTAGCTTGAAAACAATCCTGATTTGGATGACTTGTTATATAGACACTCAAATTCCTTGCCTAAAACTTTTTGTTGTGGGGAAAAATTTGCTTGAGAGTAGAGGGAAAGGAATAAAGGTAGCCATTATTTATATATTGCCAGGATTGAGGGGGGGGGGGGGAGACAGGAAAATCTCCACGATTCTCTGGGTCAAGGATGGGAAAAATTTAAGAAGTGGTTTGAGAGTTATTTCTCACACTGATAGAAAGTCTAGCAAAAGTTTCAAAAATAACAGCAACATATTGCATTTGTCAAACTTCGAATCTCCTTCATTATAAGAGCACAAGAAAAGTATGCTTCATAAGTAGTATATATAAAAGTGCTACACTTGACATAGAGGAGTCACTTGAATTTTTCTGTTTTCACCTAGCAAATCATCATCATCATCATCATTCTCCTTCTGCTTCTTGTGGGGAATTGAGGGAGAGACAAACTTTTTGTTCTTGTTCTTCTGGCAGCCTTAACCATTGCCAATTGATGTTCAATCAATTAATCAATCAATTAGAACAGAGCTGGAAGGGACCTTGGAGTCTTCTAGTCCAACCCTCTGTTCAATCAGGAGACCCTATACCCGTGATAGCAATAGCAATAGCAGTTAGACTTATATACCGCTTCATAGGGCTTTCAGCCCTCTCTAAGCAGTTTATAGGGTCAGCATATTGCCCCCAACAACAATCAGGGGCCTCATTTTACCCACCTCGGAAGGATGGAAGGCTGAGTCAACCCTGAGCCGGTGAGATTTGAACAGCCGAACTGCAGAACTGCAGTCAGCTGAAGTAGCCTGCAGTGCTGAATTTAACCACTGTGCCACCTCGGCTCTCCTGGTGAACCTACGACATGCGTGCCAGAAGTGGCATGCAGAGCTGTCTTTCTGGGCACGTGAGTCATTGCCTGTTGCTCTTCTGGGTTCTTGTGTTCCGGCCAGCTAGTCTTCACATGCGTGGGAGGGCCAAAAACCAGAAGAGCAGCCTCCCATTGCACATGGGCATGCACCAGGAAGATGATCTTTTGGTTTTCAGCACAGGCATGCACACCAGCCACTTAGTTTCGTGCATGCATGCATGCCAGAAATCAGAAGACCATGTGGCCGGTGAACATGCAGGTGCTGGAAACCGGAATATCATCTTCCTGGCGCATGCATGCTCACCGGGCAGCTGTTCTTCCATTTCCAGTGCACACATGCGCACTGGCCAGCTGGTCTTTGCATACACATGCTCACCAGAAACCAGAAGACCAGGTGGAAACTGGAAGATCATCTTCCCGGTGTGCGCATGTGCACCAGGTGCCTGCTCTTCTGGTTTCCGGCATGTGCACATGTGCACTCCTGTTTTGGCACTCAGTGCCAAAAAGGTTCCCCAACATTGCCTTATATCATTTCAGCTGTCCAGTCTTATGCGTTTTTGACGTTGTCTCTCCATCTTCTTCTAGGTCTGCCTTGTGTTCTTTGACTTTCTCCTTTTTTGTATATGCCTTGTATGATATGGACTACCACAATATCCTCTCCAGGTGAGCAAACCACTTCTTCTCTTATGATCTCATTTCTTGTTAGGAATATAATCTAACAGTTGGGTTGACAATATATAAATCATGTAACAATGCTATACCTGTTTTCTTTAAATCACACTGTAAAATGTGATTGGTTGCTGTTTTCCTCAATCGGTCATAAGAGGGAGCCAGAATGACTGTTAGCTTTCTGCTTGTGAGATGCTGGGCTGATCTGATTTGAGTGTTTTGGAAGCTGACTGTTAGAAAGTGCTGTCAGCTATTGTAAGTTTTGCAACTGCTAGCAAACTTTGAGTACCGGATTGTTTGTATGATTATGGACTATGTAATTTGGATTATCCCTTAACTGAAAGACGTTGATGACTGACTGTCTTGGACTGTTTGATGGACTCTGATACCTTTATTTCCACGAAAGTAAAAGCCTATTTAAACTGCAGTGTCTCTGTATGCTGGTTTGTGTGTTCTCAACACAACTCTCACAATGCTTCTCTGAACGCACTCGCTCTCCCAACAGGGAGCTTACCTAACATTTTATCTTTTCTGGTCACTCCAGAAGCTTTCCTCAAAGATCTCATTTCTGTGGTGACTAACTTTCATTTATGTTTTATTGTAAGTATCCATGTTTGGTACTGGTAACAAAGTGGCAATGAATATGCTTTGTATGATATACTTCTTTGTACTGATTGGCTTATGCCTTATGCCTTCTGCCTTATGCTGTAGGAATGGAGCCAGCTGTCCTAATACTTGGTTTGCCTTACCACGTCATATGCTAATCTCTTTATCTCATTCATTTTAGCAAATGTTATTAATCTGAATTCTGATCCTTTTTCCTTGGAGAAACTGTTTCCTGTCTGGACTGCTAGGAGGGAAATTTGGCACTATTGATGTTACACAATGGATTTTGTGTCTAATAAGATGTTCTTTTGTCTTCAAAAGCCCTTAAGACCTTCCAAGCTGGAGCTAGAAAGTTAGAAGACCCTATGAGTTAGTATTAGTGCTGGTAGTTGGGGGCTGCCAGTTTAATTTTTTTTGCATATTATTACTTTATGATTATATTGATGTTTTGATTCACTGTCTAAAGTTGCTTGTGTTGCTGTAGTTGCATTGAAGTGGGTTGAGTGATCAAGCAGAACCAGTACCAAGCAACTACCAAAGAGAAAATTACACCCCCAATTTAACCCCGAGCTACATATATTCCATTTCTTGTAAAATATTTCTTGGATATAAAAAAGTATGGTTTTAACTCCCTGTTTAAGTAGTTATGAAAGTTTTCTTTTTCAAAGCTAATGTTTCCATATAGTAAAGATGGCTTTAACACACACACACAAATAAGCTATGAACAAATTAAATATAAAGTTTCTTGTCCTTTTCCAAAATTGATTGAACAAATTGTAATTCAGCAATCTTGTGCATTTGGAACATCTTTATTTCACTCTTGTGTTGTCTTTGTTGAGTATGGCTTCCTGATTTTATTGCATATAGCTTCTAGTTGCTGGGATGTGAGTAGCAAAATGTTGGCTTGTAAGGGAATTCCCTAGGTTAGAGATCCTAGCTTGTATGGTATAGCGTAAGCATACTTGGTGTAAAGCTGGACTTTTGTTGCACTTGTGGCATACTGGCCAAAATAGGGCAAAACCAACAGTTCTTGTTTTTATTTAAATAATGTTTTTATTTAATCTTATTTTATTTAAATTGTGTTTAAGGCACAGTTAAGAATAAGATGCCAAATTAATATTCCCATAACTTTTCAAAAATTGTTACGTGAAAGTACCAATTGATTGAAGCTATGAAGACTGAATAAGCCATGATTGGATGTAGTTGATGAGATTCTCAGAAGAAAAGCAGAAGGTACAGAAACCAATGTTTGAAATAGTGGACACAATTTTGATACAGCAATATTTTCATGATGCTACTTGCTTTCATATTTTTAATCTTGCGGGTATCATTGCAGATATAGATCACTTCAATGAAATTTCAGCCTTAATTTTCCATGTCTCATATCTTTGATATCATCTTCATGAGTTCATAGCCAAATTTATTGGTGTCATTTTAATTTGACCAATTAGCACTCTTCCTATTGAGTACATTAGAGACTCTTTTTAGAATGCTTGTATTGGTGTGGTAATCTCATAACTCTGAGTTTTGCTACTTTTTTAATTTAGTACTTTATTTTATTGATTCCAGATAGTACTATTCCACTACCTATGGGTTATATCTCAAAGTAATTTAAAATAAAAATATTTCATTGAACATCTCATCTCTGAGATTGTTTACTAATTAAAAATGATAAAAGAATTGTATAGTCCCATTTCTATTTTTCTTTAAAAATACACCACCTTTCTGTCCCTTAGGAAGGATGATTATTATTGTAACTTCCTTGCCCACATTGCTACTTATTCCCATAAATGTGCACAGAATGGAAACAGATCGAAGATTAAGCTTGCAACTTAATGTTAAGATCAGTTGTGCCATTAGAAGAATTCATCAACCTGGTCAGATGGCAGATGCCAAGAGTCTGCAGTTATCTAGCTGTCTTTCCTGAGCACCAGTTTCTCCTTCTGCTAGAAGACTTTTTTTTGAGGGGGGGGCACTGAATAAATCTATACCCCTTAAAGTGATCTGCTACTTGACAGTAGAGTGGAAGATGTTAACTTACCTTAGTTTTACAATAATGTCAGTGATGTACATGGAGTGAAGGAAGTTCTCTTTATTGTCCTCCCATCAAAAAATTGGGTATCTTGTTGTGGCTCTGCACAAAGGAGAATAAGAATTTGGAATCTTTTAGGGTCTCCTTTATTTATGAATCAAATTTATATGATTGTCCATGTTACAAATGGGAGAACTAAAGCCAGCAAGGAAAACATTCTTCAAAAGCCCTTAAAACATAAATACAAACAAATTCATGAAAGAAGGCATCAGAATCTTACTCAGGGTTCCACCACAAAACCGCGGTAGACTAAAGCGCGTGTGACTAAAGCGCGGTGACAAAACCGCACCGTCAAAACCGCGCAAGAACAGCGCGCCGATAACAGCGCACCGACAGAAGCGCGCTGTAACATAACCCTAAAAATAACCCTAAACCTAACGCTAAACCTACCCTAAACCTACCCTAAACCTAACCCTAAACCTAACCCTAAGCCTAACCCTAACCCTAACCCTAAACCTTACCTTAAGTTAAATCGCGCTTCTGTCGGCGCGCTGTTGTGGGCGCGCTGTTGTGGGCGCGCTTTTGACATCGCGGTTTTAGCGCCGCGGTGTTGTCGGCACGCTTTTGACATTCGCGGTTATGTCGTGCCACACTTACTCAGAACACAATCAAGGTTTGGGCTGTCTGTCTGGGAATCCCCAGGTCTATTTAAAAAAACTATGTTTTGAGAGAATTGAGTGATTTTGCCTTCAAAAAACATCCTCCCCCACCCCGCAATTGTCATTAATACTTCACGGTGCAAAATTCAAGTGAGACGGAGCAGCTGTGCCAGGTTTATGGATGTTCTACCTACAGTTTTCTATGAATAAAACTTTCCAGAGAGTATGCCTGAAACGTTAACTTCAGGAGAGTTTATTTTTCTCATGCCATCTCCTGGTCTTTAGGTGTTTGGCCACTCAACCTCAATGGAATCTTTCACGACCCAAGTCACAAAAGGAGAAGGAAGTTTTTATTTATATACCCAGTTATAATTTTTGGAAATCTTGCTAAGCGCTGTCTGCTTCAACTGAGAACTTTTTTTTGAAAAATCTCATTACCTGAATAGATTTAATTGAAACTTTTGGAATTGTAGTAGAGGCTTCATTGCCTGGAACAATTATCCTGCTGTTGAAGGATAGTCTTTCCCAGCAGTTGTTAATGAATTATATATGGGATACATTCAGCCAATCCTAGATTTCAATATGCACCTGACATATGAGAAGTCGAAGTGTACATACTTTCCACACTATGATTTTCCTCATGCATATAATTTGCCAGCGTCTTTCTGGGAACCAAATATGTAATTAGAAAGTCAGAGAAAGAGCTGGAAGGGTTGCCAGAATATTCTGAAACCAAACTTCACTAATGTCTGCAACATAACATATCAAAGAAAAGACAGGACAGCCTTACAATAATTTTCTTCAGAGACAAAGGAGACATTTGAAATCCTTACTTTAAATTAAGAGCCAGATAAACGTGTGTAGGCATTCTATGCAGTAGATCAATACCTTAAAAGAGTCTAGTTACAATCTGAACCTTGACACAAATTCTAAACTGAACATAAATCTTCCTATTTACCATTTGGTGTGCTGGTAGGCTTTTCTCTTGCATGAGAGGATCTGGGTCAAGCTGAAACACAGTTAGTCTGAAGCCAGCGTTTCAGGTTCATTATTTTAACCCCACCCACTTTCATGCGATTGGATGAGAAATTCTTCCAATTGCCTGTAAGATGTAAAAGTAGCTAGGGAACCAAAGAAAACTCAAAGAGCTGCTTCTACTGTGCTTAAGGAAACCGTACTCCTATATCCAACATAAAGGAATAGCAGCAACATCTTGCTAGAGACTGGAAATGCATATCATCTACATTGGTCTCTTTAAAATAATGCTTCCAAGCTGCTACTTTGGAAAGTGCAATTAGACAGAGGCAGCATCAAATGATGACAAGCAGGTAATTATGATTTTATGATAATCCCCATATAGTCCTAGAGTACATTGAGAAATAGACAAATCCAGAAATGATAACATGATATCTACCTTAAGGTGATAAAGTCTATTGCCTGGGAATGTGGCAAAAAAATATGCATCTGACCGCAACGTTATTATTATTTAAGATAAAGTAAATTGAGATTTCTAAATGAAGATGAGCTTGAAATTGGCGCGGATAGGAAAGTTTTCTTGTTGCTAGACTTTATAGTGTAGGGATATTTTAAGGAAGAAAACTATGTACTGTAAGCGGTTTGAATCCAGTTTGGTGCATTTAACAACGACAAAAAGATAACTGTGCATGGAAAACCACTTATTTCTTTCAAGCAAGATTGAACTGGAGCAAAGGAGGAATTAAAAAATTGAGTTATATATAAAATCATATGTATTATGTTTTTGCATTGTTTGCATTTGAACTATAGATGACTTGGTTTTTAATGTATTAATTTATAGCCATAAATTACTATAATATATACTATTTTCCATATGTGTGGGAAACCTTATAAGAATCTATGTGTAAAATAGTACTTTGGGGGATTTTTAGTCCGCTTATTCTGAATTTGCAAACACTTTACAATTACATTATCTGGAGAGGTTTGTTTAATTCAGGAGAAGCAAGTTCTTTCAAGACCAAGCATAATGGAATTGCCTTATCTTCCCCAGGATGCTGAGGTTGTAAAGTACGGGAATATTATTCATTTTATTATTCACTTGTATGGTTTTAGTGAAGCCATCAGCTAAACAAGTGGCCTTTGATGGCTGAATCGTGCAAGGGTTGGTTTATATGATTTTCATTGCTTCCAGAGCAATATTTCAGGTCAAAGCAATAACCAGAAGCTATGTAAAAATGGTAACTCTTTCTCAACAAAAAGTTGAAAGGGGGGGAAAAGGCAACAATGTTAACACAAATTAAATTCCATCAATACTTAGAAAGGCCATGTTCCTGTGTACTGCAATATCATCAGAATATGTGTTCAAAAAAAACCCTTTGGATATATTTTCTGATTTTGTTTTAACCACAAAATGTAAAATTATACGCAGCTTTCAATCTGCAAACAATCAAATAAAGGAATAAAATATTTTTTTTGAATAAAAATGTTTTATAATTTCCTTTTATAAAAACCTTATGAAACCTTACAAAACCTAGGAACAGTTCAGGGGATTTACCAAAGCTGTTCTACCCGAGTGGAATTAAAATTCTTTAAAATACAGCTGAAGATACATACACACCAAAAGACATAATTTTGCGGCTACCACGTTTTGGCTGAAAAACTTCAAACAACCAGCAGTGCAAACTAAAATTTAGAATCTCTATTTGTCTCTGGTGCTATCTAGTGTCTGTCAGGAGTATTGCAGTCCAGATGTGTCACTGTGTGAAAAGCTACAGTATACAGTAGTGGTCCTTGATATGTTCCCAAGTTTTCTACTGATGAGAAACAAAGTTGAAGAAAAATTGTGGAAATGGCTACACGTCTGGAAAGAATGTCATAAATGAAATGAACTTCCCAACCAATCTAATAAAAATAAATTATGCCCCTTCACAACTCAATGAATGTTTAAAATGACCAATTACAGGTAGCTCTCGAATTACAATGGTTCATTTTAGAACATTTAACATTACAACATCACTGAAAAAAGGGACTTATGACTAGAACATCCCCAGGGTCATGTGATCAAAATTCAGGGTCTTGGCAACTGATTCATGTTTATGATGGTTGCAGTGTCCCTGGTCATGTGATCATCTTTTGCAACCTTCTGTCAAGTAAAGTCAATGGGGAAGCCAGATTCACTTAACAGCCATGTCACTAGCTTAACAACTGCAGTGACTCACTTAACAAATGCCAAGATATGTCATAAAACGGGGCAAAATTCATTAACTGTTTCACTTAGCAACATAAATTTTGGTTGTAAGTCAAGGATTTCCTGTATGAGAAATATCATCATACTGCTACATCACTGAGGCAGAAATGGTAGCAACATTAATTTGCCAACATTAACATTGTGATTTCTGAATTTTAACTACATTAAGAGTTGTTACTTCATGGGAACTTTAGCTGTGATTTGGATATGTTTTATTCTGAACCATCCTGGAAAACATTAGATTCAAAGTCAGACAAAATATTTAAAATTAAAGGCATGCCCTCAACACAGAAGTAGCAATCATCAAACCACAAGAGATCCAGATGTTATGACTTTGTTTTCCATTCATTCTCTGTAGCTTAAAGTCAGAGTTGGGGGGATAATTAAGTTAATCTTCTCAGGGCCGACTGAGATCCATTTCGGTTTATCATCATTGAAAGCCACACCATGTCTGTGGTGAATTTGGCAAAAGACCATGAGGTAAAGCTTTCATTTTTCTGATTTCAGACATTCTATTTGGCTTCCCTTTTTCCTTGCTTTTCACTACCTTTTATACAGTAAATCAGGTGCTAATTGGGAAATAAAAGATAAAGTAGCAGCATCTGTAAGTGGGCCCTTCGCCTGTGATGGATGTTCTTTGGCTCCATAGGTCTCAAAAGTCCTTTAGGCAAGAAACACTTTGATATAGTTAATGCATCTTCTATACAGGGAAATGTAAATAAGCCAGTTCTGGTGTTACATAAGTAATTCCACTATTTAAGGAATGCTGCATAGCTTAGGGAATAGTAATTGTGTGGGGCCACACGAGGTGAAATTACATCAATCTTAATAGTAACCCTTCCACCAGTATATCTGACATTTAGTGGGTTTTTTTTTCTTAAAAGTGTTTGACTTAGCTTTTTACAGATGCTTTATCATTTAAGAAACTATTAAGACTTGGAACAAAATCAACTGGGAGACTGCTTTTAATGTTTCCACTTAAATCAGGTCAGCAGTGGAGGGATGCAGCATGTATTAGAGAATTGCCTATTGAATTATACCCTTTTAAAAAGTAAAATGCTGTTACTTTAATATTCATGTAACAGCTATAATTCCATTTTTATAACCCCTTCAAAATTTTATGACCATATATTTGATACACATTGGAACATATGAATGGGATTTGTTGCAACATTGTCTTCTATGCAATAAACATTCTTGCAGTTTGAATGGAGACTAAATGTGTTGCTTTGAAATCCCATTTAAAACATGGTAAGTGTGTAAAATAACTCATGAATTATATTCCATTGATGGTACTAATAACCAAATGCAATCATGTAGGTTATATTCAGTGAATTATGATTATTTAATCATGTCTTGAGACTGCAGAAAACGTCACCAGTCAGGCACAAAAACTTTGTCTATCCTGAAGAAATCAAACAAAATAAAGGGGGGAAATCTCACGTATTATGTTAAAATTAAATATAATTTGGGAGGAAAAAAACAGTGCATGGGCAGTTGTCAAAACATTGTTAAGGACATTTATATATTTTAAAAAACCATTGCAGTACTTGAAGCTAAGCATTTAGAAAATATGTTCTAGTATGGATGGTACAAACTGTTTAACCAGCATGAAACAGGTTGTGCTATTGTGAGTAAAATGATTGTTCAGCCATTTGAGACTTGAATAGCACTGGCAATTCCAAGCTATGATTGCCAACCGAAAATTGGCTCAGCATCAATGAACCTCCTCTACATGGCTCCTTTCTCTCCTTTTCACTGGAGGACGGTTGAATGCAACTTCTAACATAATCACAGTGTTTTGGAATGGTTTTGGGCAGAAGATACTTCTGAGCAGCCTGAAATTAAACTAATTTGAAAGAGGAATTTGCAGACCAACTTAAATCCAATGACGAAAATGTACAGTTCTGTGTAACTGTATCCTTATGAGGGCAGAAAAATACGTAGGTATAAAATCTGCTGTCTCCTGTTCTGTTTGTTTTGACTCCATGCTGAATGGTGCAGCCCTGATTATGGATAAACAATATGTCAACAACAATGGGATTAGCTGCAGGATTCTCTTCATCCTCTCTAGGTTTCCTTCCTCCCTTCTCCTGTTCTATCATAGTCTGAATTGAATAACATCAGAAACAAACAAAAACAATTGGGATTTCAAATCATGAGAATAACTTTTAAGATTTTTTTTCTCTTGAGCCTCTCCTTTTTTTAATCAGTTCAACAATGTGTGAGTCCAAGACTCTTCTATTTCT
Organism: Thamnophis elegans; assembly: GCF_009769535.1. Taxonomy (NCBI): domain Eukaryota; kingdom Metazoa; phylum Chordata; class Lepidosauria; order Squamata; family Natricidae; genus Thamnophis; species Thamnophis elegans. The sequence goes on from NC_045542.1 coordinate 82,462,422, forward strand.
TATTCAGGAGTCATTGTGGAGGGGTTATGGCTTGCTATATTCCAGCTTCCAGTTATTCCACTGCTAAAGTGGCAGTGGAAACAAACTTGAAGCTCTTCCAATAAGCCTGGCCCTATTATGTAGTTTTAATAGATGTCTGGCACAGTCCTGCTGCATCCAGCTCTTTAGGAGACAAGAGCAGAGGAATGAAGGCAGACAAAACTGACCAGAAAGGAAGGCAAGGCACGAATCAGCCTGAAATGGTCAGAAGCAGCTGGGCCATTATTGGTTACTTGCTCACACCTCTGATATAACGGGTGGTGAATCATAATAGATAATACAGATCTTGCAGCTGAAATGGATGTTGTCAACTTAAGGGGGAAAAACACCATCTTAGCATGATTCAGCTATTAATAACTTAAGCTGTTTCAGCAAGGGCTTGGGATGAGATGATGGTAATATCATGGGGATGCAGCCCCCCCCCCACACAAAAAGATACTGGTAGGTCATGTTTATCTCTTGATTAAATTCAAATAGTGAAACGCCTAGTTTGTTTTATAGAATGAATATATATATATTCTGTCTGTCTGTCTGTCTGTCTGTCTGTCTGTCTGTCTGTCTCTATATCTCTATCTCTATATCTCTATCTCTATCTCTATCTCTATCTCTATCTCTATCTATCTATCTATCTATCTATCTATCTATCTATCTATCTATCTATCTATCTATCTATCTACCTACCTACCTACCTACCTACCTACCTACCTACCTACCTACCTATCTATCTACCTATCTATCATCTAACTCAGATGTTGTGAAACAGCACTTTAGATTCAAAGGCAAAAAGGTGCTTTAGCCACATTATTGTGCCCCAGGTTGGCATGGCAGTCAGCTACACAATTCTCACACAAGATGCAATTGCTTTTTCCGGGTGATCCCTGAGCAACTCTGCCTGCTCTAAATCATTTTGTGCCTTTGAATCAGAAATATGGCATAGCCCTAACATTAATGCTTACTGCTTTGAGGTTTGAACCACCAAGGTGCTTCAAAATGGAAAAGATAAACAAAGAGTTGCTTTGTGTTTTATGGAATAAGGAGTGACAGTCAGCTTATGGTAAAAATGACTGAGGTTGGAACTAACGTTGTGTTTTAACATGGCTCAAAACACAATTGCCAACTCAAAATGAGGAACTCTTGGCATATGGTTTTACATCGACCTGAGTTAGGATGAGTTCTGGCTTCTTCTACTGCCGGTTCGCTCAGGGACACGCTTTGGGCATGTGTGTGCTTCATGCGTGCTACACCGCATGTGCAGTAGGTTAAAAAAATGTGTCTGCTCATATGTAGAAGCAAAAAACAAGATGGCGCTGCTTACAGCGCCGCTGATAGACTCGGTTAGGGGGCATGGCCAGCCGAGTTATTACCTACTTGGCCAAACCGGTCCGAACTGCTAGGAACCCACCTTTGCTTTCAATATATAGATTCTTGCAATAGAAAGGATAGGGAGTTTTGCACCATGAGCAAAGAGGTTTTTGAAAGTCATAATCATTGGGGTTTGCTCATGTAAAGTCCTGCTGGGGAAGATGAACAATGGATTTGACAGGTCTCTTTTCAAGATGGTGACACTTGCAGTTAGTTGCACAATCCACAGCCTTTTTAATAGAATAGCATCTTTGTGAGAGCTGAAAATACAGGTTGATAGAAATATACCTCTTGCCACTGATTGATATCTTGTTGCAGGTCAGGCTTTCTTTTCCATGGTTATATGATATGACACTCTCCCAATTCAATTTATTTATTTATCATCACTCCCATTCTCTTCTAAATATCTTTCAGTTCTTTTGTTTATGTATGAATGTTGTTGTATTTTAAATTGTTGTTTGTCTTATTTATCCCCTTTCCCCTTTCTATTGTAAGCCGCCCAGAGTCCTCCGGGAGTGAGCGGCATACAAGACTAATAAACTCAACTCAACTCAACTCAACTTTATCCAGATTTCCATTCTGACTTTTTCTCACCCATCCTTTCCTTTTCCCAAGGTATTCCAACCTATTACTTTATTTCAAGACCGTTTTACAATTTTCCTGGGATTTTTTTGTTTCTCCTCTTTCATTCGTTGATTCCTCCTGCAAATCATCTGTTATTCATTACTGGCGTACTTGCATATTTGTCTGTGCAACTAATTGTAAGGACTAATTCACCCTGAGTGCCTGTTGTCTCTTTTTGTACTTATTACGCAACAACCACATTCATCTGCCTTAAGTATGCTTAATGAATTTGCACTTTTTTACAGCAGATTGAGAACTGAGAAGGATCAGGTTTCAGTCAAACTGTCCTGTAAAAATTATTAGAAGAGTGATGCTATAGTTAAAAGTATGCAATATAAAGTTATTTGGCACATGGACTGATTTCACTTTACCAGACATTTCATTCTGTTCGGGTAAAAAGCATATGTATGCTTGCATGTGTATCAGTGGTGGGATTCACTTACCTTCCCTACCAGTTCGCAAATGGGAACACACACTCGTGCATGCTCACATGTGCCACACATCTGCACATGTGCAGTGCTTGCGCATTACATTGGGGCAAGTGGGTGGAACCTCCTGCAGCTGCCACTACCAGTTTGCCCGAACTGGAGCAAACCGGCTGAATACCACCTCTGATGTGAATGTAGTATTTGTATGCACTGCAGTAACATGAATTGCAAATATGCCTCCCCCTTCCATTTAATGTTTATGAATTTTAACAGGCTTCATTCACCCTCTCCAAAGAAAGTCCTGTGAATCAGGCAGCCTGCAAATAATTGTAATAAGCAATAGTATGTTGATATTACTGCAAATACTTGTTCTCTGATGACCAACAATATTTTTGTTTTTCACATGTTATTTAATGGGAGAGTCAAGCTTGAGATTGGATATAGGAAATGTATCCAAACTAGCTATGCTCCAAAGAGCAGGGGGTAGGAATGCTTGTTTTAAGTAATTTAACATGAAATCATCTTTCCTCTTGCTAGACATTTGCAAGTGTCATATGTCCTGCTTTACTGGTAGATTATAGGGAAATCCAGACAGAGCTACATATCTTGTGTAACCATTAGGAAAGCTAGGATAACTCGAAAGAAGGTATTTAATCTCTGTATACGTATTTTAATCAACTATGCTCCCTTTCTTTTGGGGGAAATTCTTAATTTCTTGTAATTCTCTAGCTTTAGGGAGAATATTGATGTAAAGTCTTTTAGTGTGCATCTTTGAGTCAGTGTTAACTCCTGATACCAAGAATCATTTAAAATCAGACTAGAGCTGGAAGGGACCTTGGAGGTCTTCTAATTCAGCCTACTTCTGCTCAAGCAGGAGATTCTATACCATTTCAGACATTACCATTACCATTAAGTTCCTTCTTAAAAACCTCCAGTGATAAAGCAGCCACAATTTCTGAAGGCAAGCTGTTCCATTGATTAATTGTCCACACTGTTAGGAAGTTTATCCTCAATTCCAGGTTGCTTATCTCCTTCATTAGTTTCCATGCATGGATTCTTGTTCTGCCCTCTGGTAATTGCCTGGACTAGTCCCTGTAATTTTCTTGGTAAGGATTTTTCAGAAGAAATTTGCCCTTGCCACCTTCTTCCTAAGGCTGAGAGAGAGGGTATGGCCCAAGGTTACCAAACTGGCTTTTTACCTCAGGCAGGACTAAAACTCACAATCTTCTGGTTTCTAGCCTGCTGCCTTAATCACTACTTTATGTTGGTTCTCCCATAGATACAATGATGGAAACTGTGTCAGAGTGCCAGCTGAAGTATCTGGCACCACATAAAGAAGCCACTTGATTAGATATAGTAATTATCTTTCCCATTTGAGGGATTAAATAAATATACATGATTTGTGTTCTATTGTTCAGACCACAACTCATGCATCTCTCTGACATCTGAAACTTTGCCAAGACACAATAAAAATATCCCCATCCTTTAAAAAAAAATTGCCTATTCTGAATAATTTCAATTTTATTGATGGGTTTTAAATTCAAATACAGAAGCCAAGAAGAAGATTTTACTTTTTGTTTCGTCTCAAAGAATTGAGAAAAGGAATATGTGTCTTTGTGTGTATGCATGTGTCTCTCATCAATATATAGTGTGTGTATGTACATATGGTCTCATCCATGTACAGTTTGTTCCAGTAGTCTATTGTCCCAAAGATGCTTTTTCAAAACAACAGACTTCCTTTGGTTTTTTCTTTGAAGATGTTTAGCTTTTCATGCAAGAACCGCCTTCAAAACTTTTGAAAAAACACCCTTGGGACAATCATGACCTGGATGATTGAGAATCTCCATAGACATCCAATAACCCATTGTTTTTACAAATGAATGGATATGTAAAGCAAAGAATCTGAGGCCAAACCAGCTTTCCCCATTCTGATATTCTCTAATTATGCTGACAACAGCTTCCATATACTCTTTGAGAAGATGGCTAAAAGCTATTTTTTTGTTGATTTAAAAATCCAGCAAAAAAGGAGATTCCCCACTTTTGAGGAGTCTTAGCCTAAATGTTTGGAGTCCTGAGCTGTTTTGTTTGCGAGGTTTGCAGAATGAAGGAAAAAAAATAGCTTTTCTGTGGTCGAGAGTGTTATTATTTATTCAGTCCCTTGGTAATAAAGACACTATTGTTTCAAAACTTTGCCTCTGCCAAGTAACACTTAGCAACACAGTAGCTAAAGGCTTCCTGCTTCATTTATTCATTGGTTTCCCTACAAAAAGGGAATGAGGATACATATACCATTTTTACCCTTTGTGATAATTTGCAAGAGAGGCTATTATGCCTCTTAAGTGGGATTGTCCCTCTTTGTGGCTGTGACATAGAGGATTATTTCTTTATTTGGCTTTTTAAAATGGCTAGTCCAATCAAGAACTTGAGAAACAGGGAAGTGATCATTCAGACTATATAGCCTGATGCCATGATACTGATGGAAGCCAGATTAATAGGCCAGTGTGAAGTTTCCCCATGGATGATACACACTAGGATCAGATGTGTTATTCAGACTGTTTGGACCGATTCGGGCGAACCGGTAGTCTTGCCCACACATCCCAGGTCTACGTCGTCCTATTTAGCCATGTTTTTTAAGCCACACGGATGCATGCAAGCCGCATGTGCAAGCAAAACACACGCACGAAAGGCACGCATGCTCACAAAGTGAGTGGGCGCATGTACGGCGAATCGGTGGTAAACTTATGTAAACCCCACCTCTGAGTAGGATGAATATTGTTGTAGTTTATGAAGCACTGGGGAACTCATACAAGGCACACTAAAGGCAAAATATAAAGTCAGCTTTAGAAATAGTTCTGAGCAAAAAGATGAAAGTCTGAAAAATAACATTTTTATGAAACAGCTAATAGGCAAAGAAAAATTGGCTTTTATTGTAAATATTCAATTTATAATTACCTGGTTTATGGTTGATAACTTTTCGCATACATTTATTCATTCTATTCGTATATTAATATTGACTATTTGTCTTTCCTATGTAAACAATCACTACTGAAAGCTTGCTTACAGAATACTCACAAAGTTTCAGAAGTTATTATAGTCATCTGGCAGGGATCATTGCTTGTAGCTATAGTTTACGCTGTGTACACTATCCAGACTCATTGTTGTGAGCTGGACAGCTATATAAATTATTTAAATCAATGACATACCACAATTAGTAAAATGCAACAGCATTTATAAAGGCCTTCTTAAAATCAGTTGATTATTGTACGTAACAGATTTTTATCATGAATAGTCTAAGTTCATTTGCTCTTCCTGATTCAAACATAACTTAGTTGAAAATATGCAGAGTTGGAGAAGGTTGATACAGATGATACATTGTATAGCTATTGGAATGGAAGAATTTCCTAATTAAATAACTTATGCGGCTATTATTATTATTACTTTTTTTGCATTTTCAGAGAACAATCATTTAACTATGCCACTGTATTCTAGTTAAGTTAATATATATATTTTCCTTGATACTTGATCCTGGATAGCCTAAGTACAAAATTATACAGAAGGACTTCTTCCCCAAGTAATAATATGTTCCTTGCCATGTATTTAATTTTTTTTTCAAGATCAGAGATGAATGTCAGCTGATCGTAATAAATGCAGTTGGTTTATATTTTATCTCACTGTTGTAACTGGAATCTCAGAGTAGCAAAAGATCTTCAGTGTATCCCTTTTGAATATATTTATTTATTTAGCTTACATTTATGATTGCTATCTACTAAAGGCATGCTGGGCAGTGATCAAAAATTAAACAAAACCAAATTCACAATTCATTATAACCTAGAGAATTACAGTTACTGATCTCAATTATTGGGATACATATATTTTTAACTCTGTGAAAGTGCATTTCTGCATAGAATTTTAAATGTCACATCTTAGATATCTATATGCAACTAAAGTTGAAAGTACTGTTGTTTTTTAAAAACTACAGATTTTTCATAAATCTGTAAACTATTGAAAACATAGGCATTTTTATGGTGACCTTGTTAAAGCATGATGAAAGTCTAACTAAACCTGCATCATAATCCTGATTAGTTAATTCATATTTAATCTACCCAAAGCCCCCCTTCAGGCTAAATATGTGTATTTTATTAACTTCAAAGGAGCAGCAGATGTTATTAAAAATAATATGTAATCATATGGGAAATATAGTTTTACACTCAGACCAGACCTGAAAATAGGTTTACTTAACAAAATTGTAATATGAAATTTACCTCATCTTTTGAAGTGAGTCAAAAAGTGGACTTTATGCTTAAAAGCCAAAGACATGTACTTTGAACTGGACAGCTAATCAATCAAACAAACAAATCTGTGAAACATCTATTGATGTTGAATTGGATGTATGTAGAATTTTCTTGGCTTAAGTTTTTTGAGCAGTCATGATACAGAAGAGATCGTACATCAACAATACGAAGATTCCTCCAAAATTACCCTGTTCAGGTTAAGGTTATCATGTCCCATTTCTTCACTTGCTAGTTAAGTGGTAAATTGTTATTAGATCTTCTTTATCTCTTAGCCTCAGGCTCCAAATTGTCCAGAAAGACCGGTTATGACCCAATATCTCATTCTGGTTATGAAAGACCTGATCTCTGATATTTGCTGCAGGGCTCAGCTGGTAATATAACATCTGTGTCTGTTGCAAGAAAAGCCGAGTATTATACAGAGCCTCTTGATGCACTAATTATGTGTTCATAGGTTGGGGGCTAGACAGATTTTGCCAGAATATGTGACTACATGTGCTGGCTAGATGTTCTTCATTGATTTGGCATTAGATCAACACCCTATGACGTGAAGTGATCATTGAATTAGGGTGCCATTGCATTCATAGAAAAGGATAATATTTTGAATATGCACAAGTCCTGGCTTACTTATGAAAGTCTTCCTTCTTCCATCTGCCTTCCCTATTTTTGATGTTTGCACATTTTTGAAGCAACGAAGCTTTTATTTAAAAGAAAAACAGGATTTTGTGCTGGATGAGGCAAATCATAAGTAGGCATTATTTTTTGTTTGCTACAATCAATATTAAAAAAAAACAGATTTGCATGCAGAGGCACCGCGATATTTCCTTTGATTTTGATAGGAAATCATTTCCTTTTCAATGCAACATTAGGTCTGCAATAGTATGTACAGCATGCTTAACAATAAGAGTATACTATAGTTTAACATTTTCGTTTTATCTCGGTTGCATGTCACTCTTTACTCTTATGGAGGTTGATATCAATATAAAAAAAAACATACATATTACAGTAAGCATATATGGATTTAGGTGAGGGGGACAAATGTTCTACAGTCATGTTTCTCTAAAAGAAAGTACAACTTACAGTACAGGCAATGGAATTAAAAAAAAAGTTAAACTATAGCATGTTTTTATTGTCAAACACCTTAAAGGCATCTTAAGAGCCATGGTGGCACAGTGATTAGAATGCAGTATTGCAGGCTAAATCTGCCGACTGCCAGCAGTTTGATTTCACTGGCTCAAGGTTGACTCAGCCTTCCATCTCTCCAAGATCGATAAAATATTGAAAGAACCCAGATAGTTGGGGGCAATATGCTGACTTTGTAAACCACTTAGAGAGAGCTGTAAAGCACTGTGAGGCAGTATATAAGTCTAAGTACTAATGCTATTACTGTATGAACTGTAAGAAAAGCAAAGTTTAGCAAAATTTTGAACTTCTCTGAAAGCCTAAGGAGTTCACTGCTGGATTTGCTGTGTTCACTTAACATGTGGTTCTCACATCAGCTAACCAGATTTGGACAGAAATGCAGTGGCGTCACACAAGATTTTGAGATATATTGTGATTGTTCTACTAGAGTTTTAGTCATCGGTGGTACCAGTGGTGGGATTCAGCCAGTTTGCACCACTTCGGGAGAACCAGTTGTTAAGTTTCTGAGCAGTTTGGTGAACTGGTTGTTGGAAGAAATCATTAGGGCAGAGAACCAGTTGTTAAATTATTTGAATCCCACCACTGGGTGGTACCCAGTGATAGCGTTGTTCTTGCTGATTTTGTCAATTCTATTAAATGTTGTTCTTGTTACTGTTTATTACTACATTTCAGGATAGCATATTTCATACCTGGAACACTTTGTGAAGTCATTCCTTTCAACTGAATGAAACTGAACTATTAGAATGAAAGGAAAAAATCCGAGGAGTCCTTGGGGCTCTCTGAGCTGGCGGATGTTTCATTACCCAAACTAGGTAACATCATCAAAGCTGCTCCTCATTTCAACCCTGAGCTATATATATTCTCCTTTATTGGAAAAAGTCTCCTCGCACTTCTATCATGCCTCCCTTTGCCCTGCTTTCTTCTCATCTAAAACATCCTAAACGTGGTAATTTTTCATCATTCAGAAGTTGCTATGGCCCTTTGATCATTGAGGTTTCCATTTTACAATTTGCATTTTCTACAAGGTACACTTTTCCCTACCGTTGACAAACAACATCTCACTCATCGTTATTGATCTTTTAGATCAGTGATGGCTAATCTTTTTGGTGCTGAGTGCCGAAAGTGCATGCACACAGCCAGAATACAATGCATCCGTGCCCCCTTGCACACCCCGCCCCTACACGCACACACACAACTCCCACGTGAGCACCCCGTCCTCATGCATGCGCGTGCGTCTCCTGCATGTGCCCCACGCCACATGCAAGCATGGCAGAGACCAGAAAATCAGCTGACCAACAGAAGGTGCGTATGCATGCGCAATGGAACTGCACTGGGGTGACTGCTCACATGCCCGCAGAGAGGGCTCTGCATGCCACCTGTGGCACACATGCCATAGGTTCACCGTCACAGTTTTAGATGCTAATCAGAGGGTCAAGTTTCAATAATTAGATCTCTTCCTGAATGTCTACGTTGTCCCTGATGGTGATCCTTTCACCCCAGAATTTTTGCTTCTAAATAAGAAAAAAACGTGGATGCCAGTGGCCACGTGTTCTGAATGGAATTTTAGGAATGTAGTTAAATATTGATCTTAGCCATTTGTACCTTGATAAGCCGTGAGTACCAGATATAATTCCAGTGAACTAGTCATGATGTTTGCTTTACATTTCACATTTTTATTGATTGCATTCTTCTGAGAACGGCTGGATTTTTTTTAAAAATAAAACTATTCATATAGGTTTTTTTGTCTCATGATTTTCTATTAAGAAAGGGAACTCTTGTTTTGCCCCCCCCCATTATTTGGTTAAAAGCAAATGCATAAACCACAAATCAGTTCTTGACAGGGAGACCATAAATTAATGAGTGTTGATCATATCACTAAGCTGTGAGCCTGTAAATCAATCCACGCATGTTCCAGGTAGATTTTAATGTCACAGGAGCAATACTCTTGCATGACCGAGAGTGTCTTCAGTAATTTTCACTTGATGAGGGGAAATGTAGTGAATGGGGTGCTGACCTTGAAAGAGGTAAAAGAAAAAAAAAACCCGGATATTTAATTCAAATAAATGGACAGGGATATCTAAATCCCACAAAAATCAAACTTTGAAGATCAGGCGTGAGAAGTGGTCCCTTTCAAGTCACCTTTAAAATGGGTTAGGGTTAGGATTATGGTCAACAAATATTAACAAAACACATTTGGTAGACAAAAGTGGACCCATGCCAATTATCCATGTCCAAATAGACTCCAGGCCTATGATGGCGCAGGGGTCACACAGGTGGCACACAGAGCCGTTTCTGACGGCATGTGAGCTGTTGCCCCAGCCATGCATGCACGGGAGTGGGGCACATGTGGGAGATATGTGCACATGTGGGGGGGGGGCTGGGGGACCACCACATGCACGGGAGGTGGGGGTTGACATGTACATACATAGGGAGAGGGGGGCAGAGCAGGTGGTGTGGGGCCCTCCCTGGCTCATTTTTGATCCCAGGAGGCTGCAGGGAGGCCTACTATGCCCAAAACGGGGTACGGAGGGGTCACACAAGCATGCACAGGTGCATGGGGCATGGGGGTGGTATTGTGCGTGCATTGCATTATGGGTGCAGGTGCGCACTTTCAGCACTCAATAACAAAAAGGTTAGCCATCACTGCTCTAGACTCTCTTGTTGTATGAAAAGACAGGTGTGTGATGTGTGTTGAGGTGGCAGACTCCAAAGATTATTTTATTATTGTAGCTTATCTATCTCTCATCTATCTATCTATCTATCTATCTATCTATCTATCTATCTATCTATCTATCTATCTATCTATCTATCATCTATTCATTACTTCTCTATGACAATAAATCAGTTTGCCTTCGTAGACTGCCGAGATTATGTGAATACAATATCTGAGCATTCCAGATGGTTCAGAGTGAGAATGGGAAAGTATCCAGATTTAGTTGTCCTTGGTCTCTGATCTCTTCGTGGTTTTTGGAAAAACAAAGCAGGAGAGCATGGTGCTTTTTCCTGTGATCCTTGGGCTCTCTTCTCTTCTCTGCACTGCCACCTCTTTATTTCCTGAACTGATTATTTCTTTTTTCATTGTATATTTACTTTTCCATCACCACTCCTACTAGATGTATTTGGTATGTGCTTGTAACTAAGAATAGTACAATAAAAACATTATAATAAAGTAGCTGTAATGGACTATGAGAATAACCATGGGAGAGAGGAGGAAAAGTTGTAGCCTATCAATGTTTTGATAAGAGAAAATCCAAAGGAACCAAGGGGAGGAGAAAGCTTCTTAGAAGGGATCTTCCCTAATTCTCTCGAAAATAAAGTGAGGGCAGGGAGTGCTTTCAAACAAACAAGTTTTGGTTATGGTAACACTACAATAAAGGTTATATTAGTACTCATAGTCTTAGTTTCCTTTCCAGCCTGTCTTGAAAAGCTAATAGCTTTTATAATCCATTGCAAAAGCACAATAAATACTTAGACATATAGATAGACATATAGACAGACAGACAGACAGACAGACATTAGTGGGTTTACTGCATAATATTAGTGGCTTTTTTTCAGAGACAGATTTACCGTTCTCTATTATGTACCATTTCCACTGTCATGACTTTACTCTTCCTTAGGACTTGTCTTACTTGCAAGGCTGTCTCCATCATTAAGGCAAAGGACTTAGACCTCATCACTCTGCACACAGCATGGGGAGGGCTGCATTCTGCTTGTCAAGCAGCGTGTCATTTTGGTTTATCCTTCCCCCTTCTTTAATCTGTCTTGTAGATCTACTTTATCAATTAACTATTCGCCGCTTCTACCTCTCACCCAGTTTGGCTGATTTCCCTAACCCTAAGCTCAAAATAAGTTTAGATATCAAAACTGTTCTTGAAAATATTTTGGAACGCTAAACTTTTTGCTGGAGAAGGTAACTCTCCAATGAACTTACCCACCTCCTTCCAACTGAAATCCAAAATGCATATACGTTCCATACGTTGTATGGAAAATGACATTTATTTTTCATGAAATTCTGTGGCAGCATCTTATTTATTTATTGGTTTGTCAAACATGTACAAGATAGCAGGTATAAATATAAACATAGACATGAATGAAAGAAATGAATACAAATAGTTGGGCACAGTAGGACAGGGACAGTAGGCACGCTGGTGCGCTTATGCACGCCCCCTTTACGGACCTCTAAGGAATGGGTTGGGGTCCACGGTAGATAGTTTAAGGTTGAGGCTGTAGGGGTTAGAGGATGTAACAACAGAGTCAGATAGAGCATCCCAGGCATTGACCACTCTATTGCTGAAGTTGTATTTTCTGCAATTGAGTTTGTAACGGTTTACCTTGAGCTTGTATCTATTATTTGTCAGTGTATTATTGAGGTTGAAGCGGAAGTAGTCATTGACAGGTAGGATGTTGTAGCAGACAATTTTGTGTACTGTGCTTAGATCACACCGCAGGTGGCGCAGTTCCAGGTTGTCCAAACCCAAAATTTCAAGCCTGGTGGTGTAGGGAATTTTATTGTGAGTAGAGGAGTGGAGTACTCTTCTCGTGAAGTACCTCTGGATCCTCTCAATTGTATTAATGTCCAATATACAGTGTGGATTCTCCCATTCTTTCCCCCATTCTTCTGCCAGGAGATGCTGTGGGATGGACACTCAAGAACCTCTACAATTGTTCATATGAGCTTTGGAGGTACTTGCTCTGCCATTAGGCAGGTGAATCATTTGCCTCGGGCACCTGATTCTGGGTATCCATAAAAGATAGAAGATTGTTTGTAACTGATTTAGAACTGGATGTAATTCATCAGTGTGTCAGAAGTTTGAAAAGTAATCTTTTGACAATCATATTGCTAAACATGTCTCTAATTGCTTCTAGGAACTTACAGAATCCATATTATGTCAAAACAAGAGCATATGATTCATAACATCACCACACAAGTGGTACAATTAGGTCATGATGGTTAATGCATGTATTCAAGTTGAATCTTTTGTGTACTCACATTCCCAGCAATTATCTGTGTGCTTTCATAAATAGGCAACAAATGCCAGCTAAAGAGTCCCCTGTGCTTTATTAGTGAAACAATGGAGAAGATTGGTTTTTATTTACTACCACTTATTACATCTAAATGGCATGCTACTTCAAGCCCCAGTGAGTAGTTTCCTTTATGTTCCTCCATGTGCTGCTATAGCCATCTCTTTAAGGAGACAACAACAGATAAATAGTGGCAGATAACAGTGATCAAGAACAAATGATGAATAAGGTAAAGGTTCCCTTGCACATGTGTGCTAGTCGTTTCTGGCTCTAGGGATGGTGTTCATCACCGTTTCAAAGTCGAAGAGCCAGCACTGTCTGAAGACGTCTCTATGGTCATGTGGCTAGCATGACTAAATGCCGAAGGCACATGGAGTGCTGTTACCTTCCTACCAAAGTGGTCCCTATTTTTTTACTTGCATTTTTATGTTCTTTTAAACTGCTAGGTTGGCAGAAGCTATGACAAGTAACGGGAGCTCACTCTATTTCGTGGTGCTAGGGATTCAAACCGCTGAATTGCCGACCTTCTGATCAAGAAACTCAGCGTCTTAGCCTCTAAGCCACAGCCTCCCTCTTAAATAATGAATAGACCCTGACAAAAAGATAACTACAGTAACTGTAGTTATGTACAGTAACCTGTAACATGAGCATTTTTAAGGACTAGGAACTAGACAGGAGGACCATGCATACATCAACCAGAAATCACCCAGAAACATATTGGGATCTACCTTCTATAGGTTAGTTCAGTGTTTTTCAACCTTTTTTGTGCAAAGGCACACTTTTTTCATGAAAAAAATCACAAGGCACACCACCATTAGAAAATGTTTAAAAAATTTAACTCTGTGCCTATATTGACTATATATAAAGTGTTTTTCCCACGGCACACCTTACACTATGTCACGGCACACTAGTGTGCCGCGGCACAGTGGTTGAAAAACACTGGGTTAGTTGATCACACTTCTGATGTAATGCAGCTTTCAGCCTATTGTCATTTTAATTGTCAGGACTTTAGAAAGAATTCACCATAACGTAAACCTTGTGAAGCAGCAGTAGAGGTCCCCAAGTGAATCGATTTGTTTTTAAGGCTGGGAAAGAGTAATCTCCTTATTGCCTGTGGATGATTTTTGAGATATCAGGAAGATAAAACTTATCTACTTATTTATTAGGTATAAAAACTGTCAAGGCAGAGTTGGCAGCATTCTTTCTCCACACAACCACAACCCTGTGAGGTAGATTCGGCTAAGTCATCCAGTAGCCTTCCAGGACTGAAGATAGACCAGATCAACAGCAGTGATAAGTAGGTTACAAATAATTGTCCAGGATAACCAAAGAGAGAGATTTTAAAAAGTTAAATGTTGTTTTTGTTTTATCACCCCATTTCTCCTTTTCCGGGACACTTTAAGAGTCAATGCTACAGTACCAGTAGCCTCATTTTTTTTCCAATTTTGATAGTTTTATACTAGATTGACTGTCATGGCATGTTTTGAAATGCAGAGCTCCATTGAGAGACAGCTTGTTTATTTATTTTTCTCAATGACCTCAGAATGTTTGCAGACAAATTGCTATTTTGGAGGCCAAAACTGTTTGCCTGTCATTAAGATGTATGATTCACAACTGTCAGACAACTTTATTTTAGGGAACAGGGATGTCCTAAGGTAGCTGATTTGAACTTTCTAACATGTTAACCAATATGACCTTCACAAAAGCTATACCATCAGAGGGTTCCACCACAAAACTGCGCTCGACTAAACCGCGCCTGACTAAACCGTGTCGCTGACATCATCAACAGGGCGACAACAGCGTGGAGACAGAAGCACGCTGTAAACCCTAAACCTAAAATTAACCCCTAAACCTAAACCTAACCCCCCTAAACCTAACCCTAAACCTAACCCTTAACCTAACCCTAAACCTAATCCTAACCCTTAACCTAACCCTAACCCTAACCCTAACCCTAACCCTAACCCTAACCCTAACCCTAACCCTAACCCTAACCCTTACCTTAAGTTGAATCGGCTTGCTTTTAAAGCGCTATTTAAAGCGCCCTTCTTTCTCCGCGCTGGCTGTTGTCGCCCTGTTGATGACGTCAGCGACGCGGTTTAATCGGGCGCGGTTTAGTCGAGTGCGGTTTTGACGGGTCACGCATCAGAGCCCCCAAAAATGTATACCCATTGACCTAGTAACCTTCTGTCCAAACCTGGGACAAATATACTAAAATATTAAAAGTATGTGTACCTTTCCAATGCACCCTCCTGGGGCTATGAAAGTAACTTGATTCTGGCAAAGATTAACAATAATCTTTGTGAGATCTGTAGACCATTTAAACAGTAAAGTCTGAATTCTTTAGCCTCATGATCATTAGGTGAATTTTGTACTATATTCCAGATACAATTTCTCCAAAAAAACATTGCGTCCAATAACTAACTCTCTACTCTCTTTGGTTATTTTTCATGCCTTGTTCCTTTTTTTCATACCGTCTTTGGAACAGGAATAATGAGTTGTGTTATACTTGGAGCAATCCCTGTTGTTTAGACACCCCACGTGATCTGGTTGCCAGCATCTGCAAACTGGATGGAGCAATGCAATGAATAAATAAAATCTGACTGCTCTGCACCAGGTAGTTGTTTCTTAGCCCTCCTTCAACAACTGAAGAAAGATGCTTAATTCTGGCACATTTCTCCCATGCTTTGCTTCTTTATTGCTACTGACTTGCTACTCAGTTGGTCAAAATGAAAACAAGATGGGGCAAAAGGTCTTACAATTGGCTAGTAAATGATATAGGTTTTAGTGATATGTGATTTGCTCTTGTATGGGCAAATATTCTAGCAACAGCCAGAGGGCAATTCCAAATTCAGGAAGGTATATTCTTTTTGCCTTTTTATATGTTGTTTACATGTCTGTATGTGAATGTGTGTTTGTGCCTTTGAGTCAATCTTGACTCATGTCAACGTTATGGACAGGATCATAGCATAGCAGTTAGACTTATATACCGCTTCATAGGGCTTTCAGCCCTCTCTAAGCGGTTTACAGAGTCAGCATATTGCCCCCACCTGGGTCCTCATTTCACCCACCTCGGAAGGATGGAAGGCTGAGTCAATCTTGAGCCGGTGAGATTTGAACCGCTGAACTGCAGATAGCAGGTCAGCTGAGTGGCCTGCAGTACTGCACTCTAACCACTGCGCCACCTTGGCTTTCATATAGTTTTCTTGACAGGAGTGACTTGACAGAACATTCCTTCAAGACTTTTTCAGGCTAGGGCTTGGGGAGAGACTTCTATGCCTAATAGGTGATTGGAACTCAAAGCTTTAATGTTTGCAGTGTTTAACCACTGATCCAGAGGCAGTATTCAACAGGTTCTGACCAGTTCTGAGAACCAGCAGCAGAAATTTTGAGTAGTTCGGAGAACCGGTAAATACCACCTCTGACTGGCCCCGCCCCCATCTATTCTCTGCCTCCCAAGTCCCAGCTGATTGGGAGGAAATGGGGATTTTGCAGTATCTTCTCCTGGAGTGGGGAGGGAATTGAGATTTTACAGTATCTTTCTCCTGCCATGCCACACTATGTCCACCAAGCCACGCCCACAGAACCGGTAATAAAAATTTTGAATCCCACCACTGCACTGATCATTATAAAAGTCATGATTATTATAAAAATGTTCAGAATTATGGAAGAAAAAGTTATCACTCCAACAACATATGGCCATAAATTTGAATGAACAGAGATACATGGACCCCCAAATTAAATTTAATTAATTTTTGAAGGGCTCAGGTGTCACTTCCAAGATCATATGGGATTTTAATCTTTGCACCCCAAATGTGAGTTTTAAGCCATTTCCAACATATGCTCTTATATTTTTGTTTAATTTTGCAGTTCTCTGAGAATGTCAGGAGTGCAGCCATCTACTGTTCTGTGCTTCAACAGAACTCTTGGGATTTCTGACATTTTATCTGGTTGCCTTTCCATAGTCCATGAAGGAAATTGCCAGATTTTTTTCCTCTTCCAGGTGGAGAAAATTAAGTGGCTCAAGTGCTTTACACATGTTGCCAATGAAGACATGCGCTTAACTTTAGCTAACTCTTTGATGTGGCAGTGAAAACTGGAGAATGATTCATGATTCTTTAAATACGAGTCTTAGTTTATCTAACTGGATTAGAAACTATTTACTCAGCATGCATTGAGATCCTCCTGGGGTCTAAACCCAAACATAGGACAGGAAAATAAAAGTTCATTACTATCCTAACTGATCATGGAGCTTGAACCTGAGATAAAATCTTGCCTTCTACTGTGTAGCCTGATTTAGATTCGTAAAAATAGTATCTTTCCAATATTGTACTAGCTACATGTTGGCAGTGAATTCTGGTGTGGAAAGTCTTCATTCTCAATAAGGTCACAAAACCAGTGTGACTCTCGGGAGCCTTAGCAATGTGACTTATGCGGCATGATAAACAGAACTGTGGTGGTACTCAGGTGGTTTCTTTGCATTCTTTTTAAGCATATTTCTTATTTTGGCAGCAAAGAGACCTTAGCAATTCACTGCCAGGATTCCTTCAACGATTAAACAGAATCCAAACCGCCACGCTAGAAAATAACCTTGGATCAGACTAGGATAAACATACCATTATTCTTCTCTGAGGTAAAAGGCTATTTCAGTGGACTTGCTAAGCAGTATCAGCTATGCTGGCTTTAGTATCATTTAAAATAGTTAAACGCATGTGATGAGGATTGAATTTGAATGTCCCAGCACTGACAAGAATCCAAAGTATTTGAAATACAGCTGTAATTCCCCCTCCCCCATGATAATCTTTTCTTTGATTCATACATTTAGTAAGTTCTGCTGTTAGTTGCACGGCTTATTTCAAAAAAAGCTTCAAAAATTCATTGGTTATGTGCTGGGTGGTAGGTTTTTTTTATTATTTAAGGTTTGATTTACATGCTAATTTTTTGTCTAAAAATTAAAGACCATGAGTTTACTTCTTTGGACTAATATAATTTTTTAATGGTTTAAAGTTTCCTGCTGGTGCACAGGAATTATGAGGATAACCTTCCAAGGCATTTTCATATGCAAACTCTTTTCCTTTTTACTAAGTATTATGTAGTAATAAAAATCATTAGCTAAATTTAAAATATCTTCAAATTCATATAGTATTAGAAAAACTAAAGAGACAATCCTACTATTTAAGATATAATCACAGAAGGTTAATATCAGGGGTGAGCTGCTACGGGTTCACCCAGGTTCGGGAGAACCCATAGCTAACATTATGGCCAATTCAGAGAACCTCCAAATCCCACCGCTGGCTGGCCCCGCCCACCTCTCCCTTTCCAGGAGTCTCCCATTTTGGATGCAAGGTAAGTACAGGGCCTGCATGGAAGCTTGGGGAGGGGGGGAAACGGGCATCCCGGAAGTTCTGGCAAGCTAGAAACGGGACTGTTTCTGGCCTCCGGAGGGCCTCTGGAGCCTGGGGGAAGCAGTTTGCACCTTCTCAGAGGCTCAAGGAAAGCTTCTGGAGTCTGGGGAAGGTGAAAATGGGGCCCCCGCTGTGGTGCAGGAGGCTGACTAGGCCACGCCCACCATGGCCATGCCCACCCAGCAACCGGGCAGAGAACCATTTGCTGAAAGTTTTGAAGCCCACCCCTGGTTAATATTTGCTATGGTGTCTTCAGAGCTGGAGGTCAAGTGGGATCCTTCATTTGCAGTTTCACCCTCAAATATGTCCAGAGACAGTAAAGGCTTCTTGGCACAAGGACAACAAATGGGAAAAAAAATGAGGGAAGGTTCTGCTGAGAGAAGGTGGGAAGAAGAAAATTGCACAAGGGCTTGGCAGTTTCTAAGTGACCAAAGTCTGAACAAGAGTCAAATTCCAGAATGAGGAACCAGGAAATTAGAAAATTATCAATCAAACAGAAGCCTGTGAAAACAACCCAACCTTGTTTTTTCTCTGACCGAGAAGAGTTTCAGGGAGGAATTGTATTATTGACCAATAACATATGGCTGAAACAAAATCTGTTCACATTTTACACAGCAGTGGCAAAAGCAGATAAAAATATTCCCATGAAAATAATTTGAATTTTTTTTTTAAGGCTAACCGATCAAATGCTTCTGGATAAAAGTATAAGTGGGGGAGGAGTGAATAAATGTGACAACTTTTGCTGTGTCACAATCAGCCAGCTGTTGACCACTGGACAGATAATTTGTAAAGCAAATATATTCATGTAACAGAGGAGAAAAGTTAACATGATCTCCTCTTCTAATGTCAACGCACATGTAAATATAATTCATGAGACAATAGGATTCATAATTACAGCTTCAGTGCTATTACTCCTAATATTTGCTATCAGATATTTGGTTGTTGTATTGGTTAAAAAGTACAATATATGTGATGAAATCAGGGATGGATTTCAGCCGGCATTACTGCCAGTTCGCTCGTGTTTTGCACATGTGCTGGCTGCGTGCTGCGTGCACATGCACAGTTCAATTGAAATTGTTCTGGGCATGTGCAGAACTAAAAAAAGAGATGGTGACAACGGTGGCAGTGACCGGGAAACAGTTCAGGGGCACAGCCAGCCTGGGTTGCTGCCAATTCTGCGACTCAGGCTAGCAAGCCACTCCCGGTTCAGCTGAACCGGGCTGAACCGAAAGGAACCCACCTCTGGATAAAATATGCGTAATATGATTATTATAAAAACTATAATATTAATTACTGAAATTATGAAATTCCAATAAGTGATATCTATAAAATATACCAGAAAACAATACCACAATGATTTCACAAAGTATAAGTATAGAATATTAATAATTGTGCACCACTGATTCGCAGATATATTCAATCATAAGAGCAATTATTTAAAATTATACTACGAGAGATAGATTATTTTCTTTATAAGATTCGGTACTGGGTGTTTAAAACATTTTGGTTGATAAATATTTGCTGGGTTTATCATCTTAATGATTAGCTAGAAAAAACAAACAGATGTACTAGATGTGTTTTAATTCTCTTTTTTTTTCTTTTCTAGCATCTATCTCCTCTTCTCATGAAAGGTGGAGCTGACGGGTGAAACTTTCTCCAAAGAAATATGTTCCAATATGTGCATTCCTGGCAATAAGACCAGAGATCTCTTCAGATTGCTTTTTTTCTGGAAGACTAGACTGATTCGTAATACAAAATGTCTTCCTCTGACAATGAAGTGACAAAATGGCCCCCTGGAGAAGTCAGAGAAATAGCTGAGCTCTTGTCACCGTTGGTCTCACCTAACACTGTTCACATTTTCTCACCAGAGACCCCTCTTCCTGGCACAGACCAATATATGCACATTTCTGGAAAAACAGATTCTGCATACAGTTCTTTCTCAGGGAGCTCAAATCTGCCAGACGCCCCTGTGTCATTAGGCTCTGGGGAACATGATTTGCTTCCTCTAAAGCAAATGCCATATACGGATTCAGGATATATAGGAAATATTTGTAATCCCGGTGCAAGACATTTTGAAGATGGACAGATGTATGAAAACAAGATAGTGAGAAAAGCCAATTGCCCTAGGTTGGACAGTCCTACATATATCAAATCATATGGAAGCAAGCCAACTCTTGAGATGTTATACCAAACTGCATCACCATTGACCAGGCTCTCACCTCTGTTTTCTCATCTGCCATCCCCAACAGCTCAAGTAGACCACTCTGAAACTAATCAAAATGTGGATGAAACTCATGCTGGAATTTGCTTTAGCCATAATGTTCAAGGAGAAGCCTTTGTGAAAGAGGGCAACCAAGGGCTTCCTTTGCACACCCTACCAAATTGCTGTAATGACTGTTGGCTCTCATTTTCTCAGAACGAAAGTCCAGTCGTGGAAAAGGACGTTGCTTGGTATTCTGCTAACCTGAATACTACAAAGAATAGTACTACCTCTTCCACCAAGCATTCTATCCTTCAAGAAAAGTCAAAATCTGGCTTTTTGGCCAAGAAGAGCCAGGAGATGTTGACTGCTCAGAATGCAATTCATGCTCATAAATTTCCAGAAGCAACGAGGGCTAAGCCTTCTCTTTCACTGCAGACCAAGTACAAACCTGTTAATGATCCACTGGAGAACAAACAGTATTGTGCCAGTGTATATAAGCCACACTTTGGAGAAGCAGATTTTACAGGGAGGGCAGCAGTACTCATGAAACAGGAGGGGCAGCTTTACGGACCTCTGGATTATTATTCAGGTTTCGATCACAGCATATGCAAGAGCAGTAAAAGTTTAAAACATGCTGACAACTCTGTTCCTAATGAAGTTACACCGAGAATAATTAATATCTCTGAAGATAAGGACTGCACTTTCTGTTCTGAGGAAGGAAACAGCGGAAGCATTTGGCAGCAGCCTTTAAAAATCCAGAACCTGCCATCTCAAGCTTTGGCTCCTACCGAAACAACTTACGGTAAGATTTATGAGACATCGCATTCAGGATCTTATTTCGACTATGCTACAGAGGAAGTTGTTTCTCAATTATTCAGCAGCCCTGGAAAAGCAGAGGAGGATACAACCAGTAGCACAAGCCTTTTAGCATATCCTAAAGAGGAGGAAATGCTCAAGCCTTTTGGTTTTCCCAGATTGCCATTTTCAAAGGCTGAAAGTCAACCCCAGAATGAGTCTGCCAATATCAAGATAAATAGAAAGACAACTCCTTTGCTTTATTATCTCTCTGGTGGGAGAAATTCCAGCCTTATGAATCATAAAAATCAGGATCAAGAACATGAAGACTTTTTGATGAAATCTCCAAAGAACAATCAGTCAGGCTTGGCTGAACCAGGAATAAGGCCAAAAGACAGAAACAGCCACGTGGATGATGTTGCCAACAAGAATGAAGGTTCCTTGGATGAAAAGTTCAAGAATGACTACCGAGAAAAACTTAAATTTGCCCAACAGAAAGTCCTAAGGGAGACATCTTTTAAGAGGAAGGATTTACAGATGAGCTTACCTGTTCGGCTAAAAGAGAAGCCTTCTTCAAGGCCATCTATTCAACATCTAAGGTCATTTTCATTATCTAGTACAAATGAGGACTCCAAATCAATTCCTCCAACAAAGCCACAGGAAAATACTTATGCAGACTGGGAATTTAAAAAGCCACAGACTGTTCGAATTGGGGCCAGGAAAAGAGCAACTAAGGAACAAAAGAAGATGTCTTATTCTGAACCTGATAAACTCAACCAATTGGATGATCAGAAGGATCAAAACATATCATGGGGACAGAAAAAGGCAAGATCCCGGTCTGATGAAATTACCGGACAGGGAATAACAATAATCAGAAGTAAAGCTCTGGAAAATCAAGGCAGGGCCATTTCAAAAGCTGAACTGAAGCAATTGCAACATAATGCACTCCGAGAGTACATGGAACGAAAGATTGGGCAACAGCCTGCCATGGCAAAGAGCTGGTCACAGCAGGCTTCCCAACTCAGAATTCTGAGTTCAAAGAGGCCTCCAGAAGGCCACACTTCCAATCCCGGTACCATTAGGAAGTCACAGAATATGTTCTTTCCGTTCCCTGCTTCTGGGAAAATTCATGAACCACCTTCTACCTTCCCTACTTTAACCTGTACAACCACCACTGATAGATGTACGGTCAGATCACTAGAGACTGAGCTGTTGAATTTAAAAGCACAGCCTGCTATCAGTGAAGAAAGCTATAACAGCAAATATGTACCTGCTCAAAGTTTTCTTCACTCAGATTCTGTTTCCAGCAGAGTTCGAGAGAGATCCCAATCAGTTCCTTCTCCTGTTCAGGTAGTTATGAAGCTATTAATACGTAATTTACTTCTGGTGATAATTTTCTCTTTCCTTTAGTATGCTATAATACACACGAGCCTGAATTTCATCTGTGTAAAGGCAATATATTGAAGAGATCACTGGAGGAAGGCATGACTTACGCTTCATTGTCACATTTATTTCTAGCATGACCTTGAAGAATAAATTTCATAATCTGAAAAATTACCTCACTTGTACTGTAATTCCAATGATGTCAATTGAACTTCAGTGTGTTTGGGCATTAATAATTAAGCAGAAAGAAAGAGAAAATATCTGAACTAATTTCTCTCTCATTGAAATCACTGTGACTTAAACATTAACTTTCTATAATATTTTTTTTCTTCCTTTCCCAATTCTGTAATGTCATAAAATAGTTAATAGATTACTGGTAGAGTTGTCATGATAGGTTTTTTTTTAAAGAGCTGAATTTACAAAGAATGAGAGACTAAGTAATACCTTCCTCTTTATCTTAGACATAGAATTGTTTTGGCTAAGGTCTCCCATGTCACGTAAAATTGTGATTTCTTATGTTCTATTTATTTATTGTTTAAACAATGTATGTAATCATCCATTTCACAGCAATGCGTTTTTGTGACAGACAGGATTAAAGAAAAAGAAAAAAGGAAAAAAGGAAAGAAATCACAACACACAAAAATGTACACAGAATATTGTGTTTATAATAATATAACATAAACTAGATTATAAAAAGTGTTTCAGTTGATGAAGCATAAGAACAGACAAATGTCTGTGGAAACATCAGATTTTTAATGCCTTATAAAAGGCCAAGATATAAGGGTCATCTGGACCTTCAGGGTGAATGCTGTTCCATTGGGCAGGCACTATGATAGAGAAGATCTTACAGGATGACATAGAAGGAACCTGGACAATCTTACTCCATAAGTCCTTAAGAGCTGAGGAAAAATATCTTAAATGACATCCTTGGCTTCCAATTTCTTTTAACTCTGTTTCTTCCTCGCCTCCCCCACCCCCTCAAGGGAACAACCTGAATGAGGCAACACAATATTATTTTTCCTGTGAATTATATTGGGTGTTTTTGCTGGAAGCCATATTTTACATTTCATGTCAAATGATTTTTATGTGAAATTTATTGGTGATAAACTACTTTCAAAGTTTACCATTTTCTGTATGCTAGTGATTTTTGAGTAAGAGGTTTTGTTTTGAGTTTAAAGGTGATCAAATACCATGTAATGTGCCATGATACAGATACTGAAGCTCAACTGATTTCTGCCTATCGAAGATATGATATTGTTCCATAGTTTGCCATGAAATCTGCTTCTTCTTTATGTTTCCCAACTTGATTTTGGGCTTTAAAAAAACACTACTGACCACGGACAATTCTCTATCTTTATTAATAATTGAATCTTACTGTTTTTTAAATTACCTTTTAAATTTTTCTTTCATGTTCCACATTTATTTCGCCACACTAAACAAGAAATATATGTTTCTTAGTGTCGAAACTTCAATTACCTATTTCTTCAGCTCAAGAGATTTCAGTTACCTATTTCGCTGATAACAAACTTTCTATTATTATTTGTTTTAAATGTCTGTAGAGATTCTCAGTCATCCAGGTCATGGTTGTCTCTTCCTTCCATTCCCCACTATCCAGTCAGAGCTGAAGAAGCTTCTTGGATGAGAAGTGAAATGTCTTCAAAGAAAAAACAAGAAAGTCCAGTTGCCTCCTGAAAAAGCACCTGTGGGGCAATTATTTTTAAATGATTTAAAAATAAAACCATAGCAGAGTATTTATATAGCAATATAATAAATAAAATGGGAGAAAAGGTTAATGGATCATTGTACTTGATTCCTAGGGTTTCTGAATCATGGCTTAGAGATCCAGTCTATAATATACCCTTCTCAATGCCCTCCAGATATATCCATGAGGGACGACAATGATGACACTTGTGATCCAATTAATTTGGAGGGCATGGATGGAGAAGACTACTTTACATTTTTAAATGGAATTTAAGGAGAGGGATAGTTCTCATATTACAGAGAATGAGAACTTTACATCTTTTCAGATGATAACTCTTGAACTATTTGTTTTAAAATACTAGAGGGAAAAGAGGTTCCTGATTTCTTGGTAAAATTATGTGGAGGTAAACAGAAAAATTGGATTTATGAATTTCATGAATGTTCCCTTATTTTTAAACTCTGCTGTCTATTTATTTTAATTTACAGTTAAATAATATTTTGAAATACCTTAATAATTTGGCTTCATTGATTAAATATGATAACCAAAATGTTACGTCTACTGATTGCAACTGGACCAGTTAAAACCATGGGCCTCTAGTATTTGAGCATATATAAGGTGACTAGATTTTCAGATTGGTAAAGAGGGACACCTTTGAACGGGAATTGGTAAAGAGGGACACCTTTGAAAAATTTTATACGGAGCAACAAAAATTTTCATACAACGCAAAAATAGTATTGTAATATTTTTTTTATTTCAACATAACTACAATTTACAAATATAAATTGTAACTGTTGCCAAACATCAAAATTTTGATCATGTGACCATGAGGGTGCTGCAACGGTCGCTAAGTGTGAAAATGATCACTAAGTGTGAAAAATGGTCATCAGTCACTTTTTTCAATGCCATTGTAACTTTGGTCACTAAACCCATTATACCACCTTTCTTGCCACAGTTCTTAAGTGAATAACAGCAGCTGGTATTTTGTATTTTGGATAGAATCCACACAGAATAAATTGAAGTAAAACATTTCAAACTATTCCACACAGAATAAATTGAAGTAAAACATTTCAAACTATTCCACACAGAATAAATTGAAGTAAAACTATTTTAAAAAATCCTATGCAAAATAAATAAAATATTTAATGTATTTATTTTAAAATACATTAAAAAATAAAAGAAAAAAACCCGGCTCACTTACCAGCAGGCAGGCACTCCTCCTTAAGTGAATAACTGCAGCTGATAAGTTAGTAACATAAGTGAATCTGGTTTCCCCATTTGAGTTTGTCAAAAGGTCATAAAAGGCGATTACATGACCCCAGGACACTGAAACCATCATAAATACGAATCTGTTACCAAACATCAAAATTTTGATCGCGTGACCATGAGGATGCTGCAATGGTCGCTAAGTGTGAAAATGGTCGCTAAGTGTGAAAAATGGTCATCAGTCACTTTTTTCAATGCCATTGTAACTTTGGTCACTAAACCCATTATACCACCTTTCTTGCCACAGTTCTTAAGTGAATAACTGCAGCTGATAAGTTAGTAACATAAGTGAATCTGTGTCAGCATCACTTCATTCAGTAATCAGGAAAGAAAACCACTGGACTCCATTTTTATTGAAATCAAGTGTACTTTTACTAATTATAAATGAACAGTTGCAAAGCTAAGCTGAGTCTGGTTAATTAGGCGCGAAAGCTAATAATATAATGTATAATTTATTCCCCTCCCCTTTGCATTCCCGTGCACAGTCCAATCATATTTCCCCCAAATGTCAGGTGTGAGATAACTTCAAAAGGCATCACCAGGATGGAATGCTGGCCTTTGCAGGAAATACCCCTCCTCCACATGCGCAGTAAGGTGGTCAATTCAGCGTCTAGAAACTTCCTCCAGCACAGCAATGATTCCCCTCCCAAATCCCCGTTTCAATGGCAGCCGAAGCAGTAGCAAAGCAGAGGCTGACAATCTGGTTTCACCATTTGACTTTGTCAAAAGGTCACAAAAGGCAATTACATGACTCCAGGACACTGAAACATTCATAAATACGAATCTGTTGCCAAACATCAAAATTTTGATCACATGACCATGAGGATGCTGCAACGGTCGCTAAGTGTGAAAATGGTCACTAAGTGTGAAAAATGGTCATCAGTCACTTTTTTCAATGCCATTGTAACTTTGGTCACTAAACCCATTATACCACCTTTCTTGCCACAGTTCTTAAGTGAATAACTGCAGCTGGTATTTTGTATTTTGGATAGAATCCACACAGAATAAATTGAAGTAAAACATTTCAAACTATTCCACAAAGAATAAATTGAAGTAAAACATTTCAAACTATTCCACACAGAATAAATTGAAGTAAAACTATTTTAAAAAATCCTATGCAAAATAAATAAAATATTATTTTAAAATACATTAAAAAATAAAAGAAAAAAACCCGCCTCCCTTACCAGCAGGCAGGCACTCCAAGTCAATCCAGAATGATGTAGATGTTAATACAAAGAACTAAGCAAATTAAAATGGTGAAATTAGTCCCAGGGAAATATTTTTCAAAGAAACCTTGCCACCATTTTTCCCACATGAGCCGACCTCCAACCTCCGTGCCCCTCCCCTCCGGGAAATCCAGGAAGGAACAGTAGCTACTTCTCTACCGAAAGTATTTCCTGGAGCTCTATGGTACTGGGTCATCTTTTCTTATAAAAGGAAGTAAAAGGGGTGGGGGGGGGTTCCATTTTCTTGCTTTAATGTTTTAATATCTTCAATGAATGTACTGAGACATAGAGAGGGGTTAGAGTTAGACAGGGTGTCTTTTGTCTTGCCCCGGTTAGGATTTCTTAAGCAAATCCACTGCACTTTCAACATGAAGCCAGAAAATCGGGACTTTTTAAAAACGCTGCGGGACATGGGACAAATTGTTAGAAATCGTGACTGTCCCACCAAAATCAGGACGTCTGGTCACCTTAAACATGTAGCAAGAAAATCAGAAAGCAAAGTAACACTTTGGGTGAATTATAACACAGAGCACAGGGAAGTTGTAGCTTCCCTTTGTAGCAGTGACTTTCCCACTTCCCCAAGTATATTTTTTCTTGCATGGTTATGAAAGGTGGAAAAAAATCCATTGGTCATGTGTGTGTGCGTGCTTGCATGTGCATGCGTGTGTGCATATGTGTATGTGAGAAAAAGAGAGAGAGCTGTTGGTTGTAGCTGCACAACAACATGTTTTATGGATGGAGAGGTGCTCAAACTGGAGCAAGAAGGAATCGGTTATGTAATATTCCAATTAGCTGTTTCTTAAAGAAACCACATCTTCTCTTGGCTCCCTTTTTTAAGGATAACAGGCAGAGTGAGCCCATCCAAACCAGATCTGAGCACCTTTCCCTCTTTGGTTCTGAATACAGGCAGTCCTATTTAGCAACTATTTCTCTTGCTAGGCAAGATAGATGTTAGATGAGTTTTTCTCCACTTTACAACTTTTCTTGCGCCAAAGTAGTTAAGACTCACTGCAGTTGTTAAGTTAGTAACACAGTTGTCAAGTGAATTTGACTTCCACAATGACTTTGCTGATCAGGTCACAAAAGGTAATCACTGCCATTGTTATAAATACATGCCAGTTGCGAACTATCCAAATTTTGATCCCATGTGACCATGGGAATGCTGCAATAGTTATAAATGTGTAAAACAGTCTTCTTCTTCTTCTTCTTCTTCTTCTTCTCCTCCTCCTCCTCCTCCTCCTCCTCCTCCTCCTCCTCCTCCTCTTCCTCTTCCTCCTCCTCCTCCTCCTCCTCCTCCTCCTCCTCCTCCTCCTCCTCTTCTTCTTCTCCTCCTCCTCCTCCTCCTCCTCCTCCTCCTCCTCCTCCTCCTCCTCCTCCTCCTCCTCCTTCTTTATTGCAAAGTCATGTCCAATCCATCATGACCCCATGGACAACATTCCTTCAGGCCTCCCTGTCCTCTTCCATCCTCTGGAGTCCATTTAAGCTTACGTCTACTGCTTCAGTGACTTCATCCAGCCACCTCATTCTTTGTTGTCCCATTCTTCTTTTGCACTCAAACTTTCCCGGCTCTTCTCCAGTGAGTCCATCCTTCTCATTAGGTGGCCCAAGTATTTGAAAGCAGTCTTAAGTCACTTTTTTTCAGTGCCATTGTAACTTTGAATGGTCACTAAATGAATGGTTGTAAGATGAGGACTTACAACCTGTAGCGAAGTTGCATGATGCCATATGATCACTATTTAGGCAATAAGTCAGTGGTTTCTCTGGTAAGCTCAGGGAGTGAGCAAATGTTTAGTCTGCTTGGATTTTCTGTTTTTATTGTGTGAGATGAATTTCCAGTGCCACTTCCAATCCCCTTGTAGGGATCCCTTCAGTATAAGTCAGTCAGCCTTTTCCCCTGTTATCTTGCATTCTTATCAGTTGTAAAAATATTTTTTCTCAGCATTGCAGTTATTCATCAACACTGATGAATGGCAATTGTTTGGTAATGAGATACCTTCAAGGAAAACCCCAAAGCTAGAGAGTACCAAGAATTCCTCATTTCATACCTTAGGTATAAATATTCTCATCCTCAAACTTTGATCAACATTTTCTATAAGATGTCTAATCTTTGAGGATGGGGATGCAGTGGCTCAGTGGCTAAGACACTGAGCTTGTTGATCAGAAAGGTGGGCAGTTCGGTGGTTTGAATCCCTAGCACCACATAATGGAGTGACCATTACTTGTCCCAGCTTCTGCCAACCTAGCAGTTCGAAAGGATGTAAAAAATACAAGTAGAAAAATAGGAATCACCTTTGGTGGAAAGATAACAACACTCCGTGCGCCTTTGGCATTGAGTCATGCCAGCCATATGACCACAGAGACATCTTTGGACAGTGCTGGCTCTTTGGCTTTGAAACAGAGATGAGCACCACCCCTTAGAGTCAGAAATGGCTAGCACATATGTGCGAGGGGAACCTTTAACTTTAATCTTTGAGGTCTTTCAATTGGCCCATTTAGGTGCAAGAGACCAGTCACTCAATGTAACCTGCTAAATTTAGAAATTATAAAACAATCTTTGGATTCCCTCTAGGGTTGGCATTTCTTGGGGGATTGTTGAATTAGTGGCCAGTTTGACTCATAATGAGGGGTAAAATACTTTGCAGAGTAGTGAAATACCATGCAGGGCAAAACAGATTTATAGTTAAGCCTATCTTGGCAATCAACTGGCCTGGTGTTCTCCTATTGGGTATGTCACTGGGTCTGGTAGGTATCAAAGTCTTTGTTTCTGCCTTTGAACCGAAAACATGTCTATTTGGATTCTTAGTAATCTACATTCTTTAACCAGAGTCACTATGTACAATGCTTTGGCCCCAAACGCCCTCACTTCCTGTTGCTAATGTGTTATTTTATATCAGCATGTTTAGATTAAAAGTTAAACAACAACAACATGAGTGCTTTGTAATGATGTAACTTTCTTACATAATTTTTATTTTTTAGGATTACTATAGATCTACAGCTTTTTCAACCTCATCATCTCAGGATCATGAACATTATGCTGCACATCACAGGTAAATGGGATCATATAATAAATCTGGCCAATTGACTTCATTAGAATTTTCATATGCAGAGATGAACATAGTTTCCAACATGTGCATTTTATGCAAGGTGCAATATATATTTTTTTGCATTTTTATATGCATTTCCCCTCGTTCTAATTTTTCGCTGTATCGTTCCACCAAAGTTCTTTTTCATACTTTTCATTAATGTACTGTAATTGCATATACTTCTGTGATTCTCTGAACATCATTTTTGCATTCTCTTCCAAAATAATCTTCCAGATCCTTTCCCCTCTGCTATCATCTAATTTTTTTTAAAAAAAACTTTGTACTTTCCCATCCTGCAGCTGTTTCATTTTTAGTTACTTCTTTTATTTTTCTCCTTTTCTTACATTTCCTGTTTTTTCTCTCTCTCTCCAGTGTTGACTCTTGGCATTATCAAAAAGTGGTTTGTTCCACACGGAGAACCTCTTACCTTTCTTGTATGTTACCCTCTGTCTTTCCACATAAGGAATCAAAACAATCAGTGTTTTGCCAGACACGCTTAAACTGTATATTTTAAAAAGGACATTTTCCAAATTGAGCCAATAGCAGAAAATGCCTTGAAAAAATTGTTAAATGTATAACTTGTCATTTCATAGAAAATGGTCAGGGCAATTAACTATAAAATATACTAAATGTGTGATAATATACATATTAGGCAATCACATGATAATGCAATATAACTATCAGGTAATAGCTGATTAGTGTAGAGTTATTTTTCCAGTAGTGATCTATAGCGTTTTTTAGAGTAATCCAATCATTGTTATGCCAAAATAGCAGTACTTATAAATAGCAACTCAGCCTAGGTTACAGAACACCTGAAAAGATTTAAAATTATCCAATAATATATAAATGAGGGCTGAAGTTTCCTATCACAATTTCCCCACATTCTGTACTTTAGCCCTAATGATAGCATTAAAAATCCTTCTTGCAATCTGGATGCTTTTTGCTTCCTTGCTCATGAACTGCATTAACCTTGTCAAAGATGCTATAAGTCATTAGAGGTTAGTGACTCATGAAGTTTCCAACTTACCTGAATCAAAAAGAGGAGCATAACTATTATACTAAACCATATCTATCATACTAAACCATACCTATCATACTAAACCATACCTATCATACTAAACGATAACTATCATACTAAACCATACCTATCATACTAAACCATACCTATCATACTAAACCATAACTATCATACTAAAACCTAAAAAGGACATCTATGTCCTTTTTTGCAACAGCCGCCCCTATCCCCATACTTATTTATAAAGACAAATATTAGTAAAGTGACTGCAGCCCAAGCAATATTAGCCACTATTACTAAGCCTAAAGCTAAATCAGGAAATGTGTTTAAAATAATGAATGGGAACTAAAAGACTTTTGTTGAATGAGTTCTTCTAACTTCAGCATTTCAGCAGTTTTTGAATATAATGTTTAATATAATAAAGGAATTAAACATGTGAACTTGTTTACAAAATAAAGTAGTGTTTTGATAAGAAAAGGTTTCAGCCTCCCCTCTGAAGCAACTCTGAAACCTATTTCTGCTGTGAAACTGTTAGCTGTCAGTAAATAGTAACAAGGCATTTGAGATACATACCTCCTATGCAGATTCTGCGCTTCGATAATTGGTGTAAAATTAATTCATACAAGTATATCTTTAGATGAATTTTTATAACTAACTTCTATTGTTGTTATTGTTTTTTGAGAAAAAATACTAATCTTAACAGGACGTGATTGAGACACATGAAGCATTTATGGCACTTGATATTATGTTCCAATAGTGCTATTATACAGAATTTTTGCACTCTTCAAAAATGTATGGCATTAAGTTTGGATGGATGGGAAATAGAAAACAAGAAAAAAGAAATATTCCAAAGAAATATTCAACAGTTTCCAAATTAATAACATCTGGGGAAAGCTATTTAATTTCTTAAAGTTATTATTATAGTATAAAATGTATATACTACTTGGTATGTAGGTAAGTGAGATTATGGTAGAATGCAACTCTAAAATGGTTTTTTTTTTTTAATTTGGAAAAATAACCTCTAAAGAAGCCTGGGGATGTAACCACAATATTTGGGTTTATACAATATCCTAAACCAAAATTAAACAAAGTATATTGTGGCTTACTGTCACATGTAAACACAGCCCGTGCATTGGCTCATAAGAAGTATCATTAAAAAAAAGAAGACTGTATAGAATTGTATAAATCTGTTTCTACTTTTTTGTTCTAGCTTCTCTGTGTCTGAGAAAGATGATTCTGCAGACAGTGAAGATGATAAGAAATCCTTAGAGAATTCGCATGGTCAAGAAGTTGAATTGTCTTTGTTCTCCAAAGAAAACAGTAAGAATTCTCAGCTGAAGCAAGAAATAAGTGAAAACTTGGAAGTGTTCAGTGATCCTGGGGAAACCCAGTGGCAGCACAGAGAGGAAGAAGATGCATCAGATCAATCAGAAGCGAGAACAGACAATTGCACAGTCCTGTTGGACAGTGAAGGACCTCAACATTTGAGTCAACAATTTGCAAATTTAAAAGTTCCGCAAAATGAACAGGAGCATCAGTTTTCATTTCAAGATACAGCTTTATCCATAGATCAGTCAAAATCTCAACAGGATCAAAAGCATTGCCATCTTGCAGTTGATGTTATTGTGGAAGACAGCTCTCTGGTTGATATCCTTATGCCTCATCCCTCGAGAAAGACTGTTTATGATCTCATGGAAGGCCTCTTTCCTGTGAACACTTCAATGATAGGGAGGACTCACAGAAGGAATGGGGGAATTCAATCTGCCCAGGCAAATGAGTAAGTTTGGGAAGCACAGAACTTTATATTGAATGTATGGCAGTGGTGGGTTTCTGTCGGTTCGCACCGGATCGGGAGAATCGGATGGTGAAATGGACCCAGAAGTAACTTCCGCCCTGTCGCTCCATGCTCACCCCGCCCGCTAGAGAGGTCCAGCGGCACAATCCACCAGTCAGCAGAGGCAAGCTCAGGAGTTTTTCCCCTTTCTACTGGATGCCCCTCTGTCTTGCCTCCTCCGATCTCCCTAATTTCAGCCCTTAATCCTCCAGTTGTCTATTTTTGGGAGGTTTTCCCCTCCCCCCTTTCATAGGAGATCCAAAAAAAGTTGCCACATGGTTTGGGGGTGGTGGTCATGTGACTGAGTGTGCATGAGTGATGTCAAGTTGGCCATACCTGCCGGGTCACATAACTGCCAAGCCATGCCCACAAAATAGGCCACACCCACAGAATAGGTTCTAAAAAAAATTGAAACCCACCACTGATGTATGGGTAGAGATAAATGTGTGCAGCACAATGGATGTTAACAACTCTGTGGATGGTTTGCAACTGAGAAAAATACATTGGTGCATGAATAGCATAGGCACAGTTGATGGAGAGCCACATTAATCTAATATGGGGGGGGGGAATCAGGAGTCTGGAAGCATCTTTTCCTGCTAACAAATTTGACTGAAGCATTTGTGATTCTTCGGGAGTTTTGTTTTTGTTTTTACATGAACATCAGCGATACAGCATTTGTTAAAATATGTGACACTATCCTGAAGGAAGAACCGTAGTTCAGTAGTAGAGCACAGGTTTTGTGTGTGGAAGGCCTGAAATTCAGTCAAAGTAGAATATATTACATAGATGAACAAATACTCTTATCTCGGATCAGATAGTTTGCAATGATGCTACAAGGAATTTTGGCAATTTTTTGACAGAAATGTCTGGTGTTTATATAATCAACTTTTTTTAAAAAAAATGTGCATGTAGGATCTAAGAGCCATAGTGGCATAGTGGTTAGAATGCAGGCTACCTCTGCCCACTGTCAGGAGTTCGATCTTGACCAGCTCAAGATTGACTCATCCTTCCATCCTTCCGAGGTTGGTAAAACCCAGGTTGTTGGGGGAAATATGTGGACTGTACACTGCTTAGAGAGTTCTGTAAAGCACTGTGACATGATATATGTCTAAGTGCTATTGCTATTGGCATCTGGTGGAACTGCAAGGTACAGCAGGCAGCAAAATGATTGTTTCTTCCTTTATTGGATATCCTCTTCCTCTTTTGCTGATATTATCTTTTTCTATGATATTACCTCCAACTTTTAAAATGCAAACCTTATAGCACTGGCTTCAATCCCAAGATTGCAGGAAAATTATTATTTCAGAACTCTTCTCACTATAAACACAATATCCACTAATTGGGTGTCACAGCTGACTGGGTCCTTTTGGAACTGGAGATATATTTAAGTTTTCAATGATAGCAATCCTTTCCCAAAGACTAGGACTTCATCAAAGATTCCCTCCATAGCCAACCACCTCCCTCATTCTCCTGTTGAGTCTTGAGTGAAGAGACCCTCTCTCTGGGATTTTGCTTCTCTTCCTCCAGTAAATTTCATGTTAACTTTCCTTCTCCCCTTCTGACTCAGGAACCAACAACTTCTCTGCACAGCCACTTCAACTGAACTGTCCAATTGCTGCTTCCCTTCTACAAGAGTCTTTGTAATTCACATTTTCTCTCCTTGTTCTCCCCTCATTTCTACCCTACTCTTTCTCTCAAATTTTGGGTTACACCAGCAGAATGACCCCTAAAAGCTCTAGTCCCCAATACCTATTAACAAGGCTAGACCAATGGGACTGCTGTCTACATCTGCCCCACAACTATCCTGGACAGCAGCCAATTTAGCTTATCAATCAGTTTAACATCACCACACATCATGGCTAGAACTAAATTTCTTTTCCCCTTTACTCCTTTTTTGCTGACTCATCCTAGCAAAATAGCAGCCATACTAAGCCTCTAAAAACTATACACCACATTAGGAAAGAAATATTGTTCAGTGGCTTAGCAGTCAAAACATACCTATGTTGCACTGGGAAATATTGAAACAAGCATAGACCATTCTATCTCTGATATCCATAAAAACTTTAGGTAGGATTGTGGATGTGCTTGGAAGAAAAATGGTCTAGAATAATCTAAACCACTTATTTGAATAATAACTTCTCTATTGGCTAATTAGGGATGCAGTGGCTCAGTGGTTAAGACTCTGAACTTGATCAAAAATGTCAGCAGTTCAGTGGTTCGAATCCCTAGCGCTGCGTAACAGAGTGAGCTTCCATTACTTGTCCCAGCTTCTGCCAACCTGGCAGTTCAAAAGCATGTAAAAATGCAAGTAAAAATCGGAACCACCTTTGGTGGGAAGGTAACAGCGTTCCATATGCCTTCGGCATTTAGTCATGCTGGTCACATGACCACGGAGACGTCTTCGGGACAGTGCTGGCTGTTCGGCTTTAAAACGGAGATGAACACCGCCCCCTAGAGTCAGGAACGACTAGCACATAAGTGCAAGGGAAACCTTTAACTTTACCTTATTGGATAATTGTTTGTCACATGGTTTGGATGATAATGTTGTGGGTGTTTAATTTTTGCAGCCAAAGAAGCAATGAGTGTGGAACAGATCCATATTATGGAACTGCAAATGAGTTTGGATACAGAGCAGAAGATGAGATGTTTCATATAAATCAAATAATGAATGAAAATAATGAAAAGAAAGAAAGTCTTCCTGATGTAGACAGAATCACAAGTAAGAAAGTAAGTAGTTGAATGGCACAACAACCTTTACATATCTATTAACAGGAAAGTTCCCTTGAATTCAATAGAATTATTTTGTGGTAAATGCATATTGTGTTGCTGGGGGGGGGGGAATGAACAAAATCCTGCTGAAAATGTATTTACTTAAAAACAAAAATTATATGAGATGGCAAGCCATTTTGTCAGAACATCAGGTGAGGAATTATGGGCACTATAGATCCACTTTTATAAGACCATTATGAATTTCCAATGCTTCGCCTCCCCAAACTATAAAATACTTTTCCTGCACCATTTTCTTTTCATCTTCTGCTCCCTTATGTGGATTGACACTCCCTTATTTGTCTAATCCACAGCTCTTCCCCCTGTCTCCCAAGGTTATAATCAAATAGCCTGTTACAGATTCTCATATGTTTTTCTTCTCGCAGAAGCAGCTTATTTTGAGCATCCAGTCGAAATTGCAGACTCTTCAGGATGAGAGGAAACTTATCCAGTCTGAAGCTCAGGAACATGCTGCTCATGGGAAGGTGCTGGAATCCCTGGTGCAAGATCTATGTAAACCCAATGAGTTTGAGCGCTACCTGATGTTCATGGGTGATTTAGAGAAAGTTGTGAACTTGCTGCTGTGTCTCTCCACCCGCCTTGCCCGGATCCACAATGCTATGGGGAAAATGGATGAAAACACAGATGCTGAGGAAAAAGTGAGTGCCAGGAAAGATACTGTAGAGTTTTATACTGTTGTACCTTTTAAATACACACTGGTACTTTTTTCCCAGTTGCCTAGAGCAGAGCTGGCTGGAGAATTCTGGGAGTTGAAGTCCACAAGTCTTAAAGTTGCCAAGTTTGGGAACCACTGGCCTAGAGAACTGAAGGGAAGTCTGTATCTATTGTTGATAGGATGGGGACCCAAAGAAACTTTACATAGAGTTGGGGTAGAAGATGGAACATGATGGGACATGAGTAGATGCTTTCTTCTTTTGTCATTATTCCCTTTAAAATTGCCTCTTCTTTCATTTTTAAAACCCATAATGGAAAAAAGGAATAGAAAAAGAACTGGAATGAAAGAAAAAGAATTAAAAACACAACTGTAAAAACAACATATTTTTTAAACTTTAAGTGGCAACTGTCCACAACTGCTTTTCAGTATGGTGAAACATCTAATTGGATCCCTCATATGCTTGGATTCAGTCAAGCAAGAAAACGAGATTCTAGTTACTTTTATCTGCATGGTGCCACTAATCATAAGATACAAGGGATCTGCAGAGACATCCCAGAAAGAATCAGTAATTATTAATTTCACATTACATTTTACCTATTAACCTTGGTTTGGTTATGTTTGCCTTCAGGAATCCTTAAATGAGCGGCATCGACTTTTATCCAGACAGCGGGAAGATGCAAAGGACTTGAAGGAGAACTTGGATCGCAGAGAAAGGGTGGTGTCAGGCATCCTTGCCAAATACATGACTGAGAATCAGCTCCAGGACTACAAACACTTTATTCAGGAGAAGATAACTCTACTGATTGAACAAAAGGACCTTGAGGAATATGTTAAATTTCTCGAAGAGCAACTGGAGAGACTAGAGAAGAGTATTCTTCCTTAAAAACCCTATTATTTGCTCTCGCTTTCCTAAATATCTATTAACAAAGCATCATTTAAGATGTGAGCAATGGCACCTTTTGATTATTTCTAGCAAGCCATCACAAGATCCCATTGACAAAGGCTGAATTGGCTCAGGCATACAGTATATTCTTAGAATGAAAAGAGAAAGCCTTCACTGCAGATAGCACTTTTTAAAAAAACAACAACAACAAAATCTTGAAATGACTGGTACAATGTTCATTATCTTTTCATAAGGAATTAATGTGATCCTTTCTTCTTTGTTGACTACAGTCTGTTTTTTTCAGGCTGATTATAATAATAATAATAATTCCATAAATATATTTTATTCTATATTGAATGTTCATCATTGTCCATTCTTAATTTTTTAATCCCAAACATCAATATCTCTTCCATTGTTATTTATAGTTACTGCCAGGTATTATTTTAAAATCATGTGTTTTGCTCTTGAGGCCCTTTCAATAAAAAATATTCCTTGGTTATGGAAATGCTAATCTAATTTACACTCTTACTGTCAGGTAGACAGTGTTTTAAGAGTGTAGCATGGTTTGTAGAAGAAGAAAGGGCTGGTTCCCAAGTCATGCTAGCCATTGCTGGCTTCATCATTCTTTATGGAGTAAGCTACCATTAGCCCCAAATCCTCAGGCTTGACTATAGTTACAATAACCATATGCCTTTATTATAAAAGACAGCCCTTTATTTCAGAAAGTTTTTTCACTAGATTTATGTAATTGATTTATTCTTGCTGCTTTTCTCTTGAATTTTCCTTGGTAAATCAAAATTACAAATGTGATTTTTTTAAAATGAACCTCTTTCAGATCTGGCTCTTCTCTAGCCTTGTCCTTTATTTTTTTTCCAAGAAACTCTGGTCACTGTAACTATAGTTCAATTCACACCAAATTAGGGTTTGGAATCTGTGAACACAGGTCATCTCTTGTTTATCCTGTATTATTTAACAGCATCAAAGATACCAAAAGTATAGAAAAACTATGAACCAGGAAGAGTTCAGTAGCAATAGCCATAGCACGTAGACTTATATACCATTTCACAGTGCTTTTACAGCCCTCTCTAAGCAATTTACAGAGTCAGCCTATTGCCCCCAACAATCTGGGTCCTCATTTTACTCACCTTGGAAGGATAGAAGACTGAGTCAACCTTGAACCTAGTGAAACTTAAACTACCAAACTGCAGGCAACTGGAAGTCAGCAGAAGTAGCCTGCAGTTCTGCATTCTAACCACTGCATCGCCATGGCTCTTAAGTAAATGATTTCTAGAGGTTTATAATGATATTTATTTTGTCAGGAGCCCTTGGGTGGGTGGGACTTACCCTTAGCAGTCCTGACGTTAATACAGAAGTTCCCTTTTCCTCTAATACTGTTCAAGGTCAGCCTCAGGATGGAGTAAAACCTATGATGTTGTGCCCCTCATTTCTTTGAGGAAAGTCAGGTGTCTGCATTGCCTGAGAATAGAGACTACGGAGGCAGGAGAGGGTTAGGATTTGGATAATGCGGATAGCAAATTCCATACCAGTCTAGTTTTCTGGACATTTTCTCATGAATCATTTAAAATGCTATCTGCCGAGCCTGGCGATGCCACCCACATCAGCTAGCACCAAAACTGGAACGAAGAAGCAAACAAACATTTTTTCAGTGCTACTTAAATGCCTTGAAAATCCTGGGTTTTTTCCACTATATAGTTCCAAAAGAATGCACTTCCAAGCTACCATATGGTCAGTCATTAACTGTTTTGCCACATCCTACTTTCAAACACCCACTATCATTTACACATTAAGTGGCTTTGTTTTAACTGAAGGACAAGTAAAGGGTGCCAGGTATGTAAAGCATGGATTGGATCTAAATTGATTGGTCAGAGGTGAGCAGTAAAAGTATACGTTTATTTAAAACTAAGTGCCACATTGTTCACCAAGTTATAGGCCAGATCTGTACCTTCTGACTGACCTGAGTTAAGTGTCTAGGCCATTCAAGAACAGACATTAAGGTATCCAATCTCTCCTCGCCCCATGCATATACACCTGGCCCAGAAGTTGGAAGTTGGTTCAAAAATACTACTTTCCCTCCCTCCTGAGCTACCATAAGTACCCCAACAGTTGGTGTACAACTAGAATCATTCAGATTCTGATGGAAAGTGCACCTCAAAAAGGAGAATGTGTGTATGCAGTGGTGGGATTTTTTTTACTACTGGTTCTGTGGGAGTGGCTTGATGGACGTGGTGTGGCTTGGTGGGCATGGCAGGGGAAGGATACTGTAAAATCTCCATTCTCACCCATTCCAGGGAAAGGTTACTGCAAAATCCCCATTTCCTCCGATCAGCTGGGACTCGGGAGGCAGAGAATAGATGGGGGTGAGGCCAGTCAGAGGTGGTATTTACTGGTTCTCTGAATTACTCAAAATTTCAGTTACCGGTTCTACAGAACTAGACAGAACCTGCTGAATACCACCTCTGTGTGTATGTGTGGATGTTGGCAGGAGCATTGCATTTTCCCAGAGTAGTATTGCATTTCAGAGAATTCAGAGAAACATTTCAGAGAAAGAAGCCCAAAATAAGGGACTGCACAGTCCTGAATTGGATCTGGGCAGGAGGAAAAGTAGCCACAGGCTAGAATTTCTTAGTTTTTAACTATTGGGTTAGAAGGTTATAGCTTTAGTCTGGCAAGATTTTCTCCATTATTTAATTTATTTATTTTTCACATGTTTGAACCACCCACGTCCCTCAGAGATTAGATGTACCCTGATAAAGAATTGGACTTGACCACCATTCACCATGGTATATTTGGGCTTGGGTTTGATATCAATCTAACAACATCCCCATTCCAACTGTCTAAAGCATTCATCTCTCCAATGGGTGGTTGCTGTCCCACATGGCCATTTGCTCCTAGCCTGCAGGGCTGCTGTGTTCTCAACTGGTCAGTAGCTTCCATTTCTTCCAATTGATCCAACAGTAGCCCATAAGGAACATGGAATCTAGTAATCCCTTTGCCACCATATTGTCCCCACCTTTTCTGTTAGCACATTTCTGTCTTCTGCTTCATCCTTTCATTTCCCAGTGGGGGTGAAACAATGGTGGGATTCAAATAATTTAACAATTGGTTCTCTGCCCTAATGACCAGCTGGGTAGGCGGGGCTTGGTGGTCATGTGACTTGGGTGGGCCTGACCCACTCAACGTCACTCACGTCGATGGGCGGTTCACCTTAGCTGTTACAATATAATAAGGGTTAACCAGAGAGGCAGTTTCTGTAAGCAGGGCAATAAAGATTAAATGAGAAACAACACCAGAATGTTTCCTTCCTGCCTTCCTTATAGGATTAGCCCTGTAAAGCGGAAAAAAACAAAATAAGATTTCTTCCAACAACTGGTTCTCTGAACTTCTTGGAAAGTTAACAACCGGTTCTCCCAAATAGGTGCAAACTAGCTAAATCCCACCACTGGGGTGAAACAGACTGTACTGTATTTTCTTCTTTTTCCTACTCTGTGCTCATCATACTGCAACGGTTCCCTTCCCTTTTTAAAAAATTCTTTATATTGAAACATAGTCACACTGGAACAAAATTAAGAAGCTTTGACAAATGCAACTTCTGTGAAATGAAATCTTCACTGCCCAATCATTTTTATGGACCTACAATTGAATGAGGGAACATGTTTTCGTTCTTTTAATAACCATTTTATCAAAACAAAAATGGTGTAATGGGGCGGAATAGAAAAGTCTTGAGTTACAGAGAATATGGGAAGGAGCATAGGAAGGCATTCATTTTTGAAAACGCCTAGAAAAGCAAAGGGAAAGAACAAGGCCAGTGAGAGATGAACAACCTGTAAAAGAAAACAGAAGACATTAATGCACCTGAATTGACACAGGCTGGCCAGCAAGGGCTTGTGGTCCAGTTTGAGTACCAACCCTGGCTCCATTATCAAAGTATCCAGCCCCAATTGTAATTTGTTAAGTCCACTTTGGAACAGCCTAAAGGACTAGCTACTTGAGGGGCCTTGCGACTATAAAGCACACTAATAGTAATAGGGGAGAGGGTATAGAAAAGCCTGCTTCCTTCCTTCTACTGGATGATTAGAATTTTGCCCCCAAATCTGATAACCCTAATTTAGAGATTCTGTAGAATGTTGACACTTTCAGTTATTTGAAAGCCAAGAACTTCTTCAGAGACATTAACTCTGCTTGAGCCTGGGGCCCTGGATCTGTAAGGCAGCCTTATTATCTACCAGAGTCAGGCCTTTGCAGTTTTAAACTCATCTGATCTCTTTTATTTTTTCCCCACATTTAAGCATTTTAAACACTTTGAAACATTTCCTGCAAGGTGAAAGAGCACCTTCTAGTGGCCAAAATCATCCCTTGCTTCTTATTCCATCGGGTCTTCTAGCTGAGAATCAAGCAACTTTCCTTATCTTTTTTGGTAAGTGCAGACAAGAAGAGTGCAGAAAAGTGCAACTACAGCTTATATGCAAGGAGGGAGAAAACCAACAACTCCAGATAAAATCTCCGTAGCAGTCCAATCCTATAAATACCTACAGTATTTCCAGGTAAGTAGGTTAAAGGTGGTGGGGCAAATATATTAGGAGGCACAAAATTGGAGCTGCAGAAATCTGAGTGACCTCTAAATACAGGTAGTCCTTGACTTAAGACTACAATTGAACCCCCCCCAGATATCTGTTGCTAAACAAGACAGTTGTTAAGTGAATTTTGCCCCATTTTATGACCTTTCTTGCCAGTCACAGTTAAGTGACTCACTGTACTTAAGTTAGTTTCACATGGTTATGTAAATCTCACCTCCGCATTGACATTGCTTGTCAGAAGGCCGCAAAAGGTAATCATGTGACCTCAGGACAATTCAACCCTTATAAATACATATCAATTGCCAGGTATCCGAATTTTGTTCACGTGACCACTGCAATTGTTGTAAGTGAAAAATGGTCATAAGCACTTTTTTCATTGCCATTGTAACTTCAAACAGTTCCTAAAATAATGGTTGTAAATTGAGGACTACCTGGAGTAGCAAAGAATCACATATTCCTTTATGTTTCTGTGGCCATTTAGTGACATCCAGACTTCTGGCAACCTTGTATAACACAACATATCAACCTTGCAGTCTTTCTCATCTCTACATCACAATTTTGCTTGCCTATAAACAAGTCCTATGCTATTTGATTAGTCCTCAACAGAGCATTTATACCGCAAACACCTGACTCCTGGTCTCCCTTTGGGAGGGAGAGCAATTGCTGTTGTTTTTATTATCATTCCATCTCAAGCCTTATGTTACCATCTCTGGATTCCTATTCTTTTCCAAACTGAACTCAGAGTTTCGAAGAGAATAGGAATAACTGCACTAACAGGCAGCAGGCAGGCCAAAACCTGTCCAGTCCAGGCAAACATAGCA
This sequence comes from Thamnophis elegans, assembly GCF_009769535.1. Lineage (NCBI taxonomy): Eukaryota > Metazoa > Chordata > Lepidosauria > Squamata > Natricidae > Thamnophis > Thamnophis elegans. Next base: position 82,504,976 of record NC_045542.1, read on the forward strand.
AGATTGAAAACATTCTGACCTTTTGTGCTATAAAAAATCTGCACAAAAATGTTTTTATGTTTATAAGATAAGTTTTAATCCACTTAGGTAAACATTTTTATATTATACAGCCCTAATGAACTTTCCATATTGAGGTTTTATTATTGTTGTCACACATTTTCTCTTTAGACATTATTTCTGTTTTATTTGAGGCCATTTTTTAAAAGAAAACATAACTCTAGAAGCGTATATCAAACATAAAATGACAATAAAATTGTACAGCAAAGCCTGAAACAATTAGCAGGTGTGAAGGAGATACTGGATGATTTTTACAAGCCATGGCTACTGTTAAAAATTTGGCCATCATTTTGGAAATAGCTGAACTTTGATCTCATAGGAAGAAAACAATATATGCCAAGGCCTATGGAACACTGTTCCCTTCCCACCGAAATGATACCTATTTATCTACTCACATTTGCATGCTTTTGAACTGCTAGGTGAGCAGGAGATGGGGCATGTAAGGGGAGCTCACTCTCATTGCTTGATGCTTGGCTCTTGAACCTGGACTGTCAGATTTGCAACTGACAAACTTGGTGTCTTTACCTGCTAAGCCATTGTGTCCTTCCCTCATTTCGGTTCTATGCAGCATTATTACATTTGTATCTTGCTCTCTCCTTCTAGTTTTTCAATGAGGTGGATTGGGCTGGGATGAGAGAGAATATGTGGCTCAAAATCATTCAGTGGGCTTTCATGCCTAAGAACTCAAAATGTCCTGGTTTCTTGTTCAGCACTTTAATCAGCACACCAAATTGGTACTGTTTGGATTTGCACAGAAGGAAAGACAACAGAAAAGCAAAAATATTGACTCAGTCAGGGAACAGGAAAATCTAGCTCAGACTAAAGGCCTATTTAGCCCAGCATTTCCTAAAGATGTATGAAAAAAACTGGGTTATATTAGCAGTAGGGAACTTATAGCTCATCAGCTATTCGATTCAGCATTGATCAGCTCACGTTAGCTGCCCTACTGAAACAGTGAAGATGGTTCTTGCTGTTTCTGATATGAGCTTAGCTGTGTAAGACTTTTGAAAAGTCATTGAATACATCCAAGGTATCAAAGTCCATCTATGGAAATGATGCAGTTATCTTTCCTCAACCTCACCCCTTATTATATTTGGAATGATCATGGTTGTATGCAAATATGAGCTTTGCACCCATGAGTCATAATTAAGGCAGTAGTTGTGAATTGCTAAATTTGTATTCTCTCCCTTTCAGCTAAAATAGAGATTTGGGGGCTAAATCAGTATTAGATTAAGCCAGCAAGTCCCTTTAAATCTTATCATCCTGATTTTGTTTACAAAGATCTGCAAATGTGTGCTCAAGCTACTATCTCAGCCATTACATTTAAAAAAAAAAATATCGAATCACTGCATTATATCTACTTTCATTTCACAGGATCTGCAAATAAACTCGGAACAGTCAGTTATTATTTCTCATGTATCTTTATTTCCACTGATAACTTGGAGTTAAACATTAATTATCCAATGAAAGAGCCTTTCTTATAAAAAAATATTGCGATTTCTACGTAACTATTGGAAAAAGTGCTTTAGATCTCATGTGAACACAGAACATCTCTGCTATTAATGAAAGAAATTTCCTTTTTCAGGCTTCTGCGTGAACCTTAAAAATGTAGTTAGTTGAAGGAAAGATTTCAGTGCAGCAGCTTTTAAAGCAAAGACTTTTTTTTAATTAGGCTGCAAAAATGTGACTATTCATCTCTGCACACGAGACAAAGCAGCTTCTTCTGAATCATTTCCAAAGCATACACAATTTGCACAGTAGGAAGTACCTTTATCCTACATACTTTTACATAAGGTGGGGGGGGGGAATACAGCAACAAATTTAAGGCATAGTTGGAAACTATATTTAATTTCCCAAATAGTGTTATTTATATATAAAAAAGCAGTCAATTTATTTTCATATTTTAAACCAATGAGCTTTTGAAATAGAAATTCATTGCGATAAGAATCAAGATGGAAAGATATATGCTTGGCATCCCAAGACAAGCTAGAAAGACCTGCACATGGATTAGAGAGCAAATGAAAATATACAATGCCATCAAGAGAGTAAAAGAATGGAAATGGCCTAGTCACATATCAAGAACTGATGGCAGGTGGACTAAGGCAGTCATAGAATGGATTGCACTTGATAAAAAACATCCACAAAAGAGATCTAAAATAAGGTGGAGCAACAACATCAGCAAGTATTGCAGGCCCAACTGGTAAGGGAAAGCCAAGACTGTATTGATTGGAAATCAATGCGGAAGAGGTCTTCATCCTGCAATGAGTATCCAATAGCTAGAAGAGGATGAGGATGAAGAATCAAGAGCCCAAACTCTAAAAATCCCTAGTTCTTTTTAGCAACAGTGCCTTGTATTTAGACAGACCAGGGATTTATCAAGAATAGAATAGAATAGAACAGAATAGAATAGAATAGAACAGAGTAGTGTAGAGTAGTGTAGAGTAGAGTAGAATAGTGTAGAGTGTAGAGTAGAGCAGAGTAGAATAGAAGGCAATTTCCTTCAAATTTCATTGTTTTGCCCCTGGAGAAAATCTGTCTGTATATCAGTCCACCCATCTCAACTGAAGCAAAGACAGAGAGTCCCTCTCTCCTGAAAAACAATTTGGTGTTGGTACCTGGCCTGATGCTTTTATTATATTGTTTGTATCTAAACAAATCGCAAGTATAAAGGGTGTGTCATGAATATGTTCAGTGACATACTTTGTTGTCGGTACTACCAGTTCAAAATATCCACTGCTAGCAAATTGCCTACTTTGATTCACATTCAAATAAAGCAACACCAAGGGAATGTAGGTCAGGCAACTTAAATACACAAAGCCATAGGGAAACATAAAGTTCTCCATGAAATGATGTTTTTTTCACAGAATAAGCATATAGCAGTGATGTTTCTGCCTCATGATTTGGAGGATCCAAGCTGAATCTAGGTCAATGGTCTTAGATGGCTTAATTTCTGTGTTCAAAAAGGTTCGGATTGTGGCCTGATTTCAGATAAAGCATCTTTACAACAATGCCAGGAAAAGCTGAAAGAAATGGCTAACTGCCATCACTTCCCCACAAAAATTTATAAGATTTTCAGGCAGCGTATGCTATGTCATTGATCCCCAATAGAACTCACTTTTAAGTACACACACACACACACACACACACACACAAACTTCTATGCTTCCTTAAGAACAAGTAGTGCTGAATCTAAAGAGCATTAGTCACAACAACTAGAAATAAAATATTGAATAATTATTTAAGAATTGTACTGATGAGTAATCATGCAGTAAATTGCTGCATTGGCATCTAGAATTTTCCAAAAACAAAATTGTTCTGTAGCTCCTGGCCAAATAATGTTTCATAATGACATGAAAACTAACTGTCTATGCTATTTGGCTGGCAAATAACTATGCTACTTGATGGAAGCCACCCCCCCCCCCAAACAAGTAATAAGTCACCCCAGAGTTCTCATTCGTGGCACATAGAGACAGGTCCAAATTATCCTACTTTGGACACTATTATGCAAAGATCCAGCGCTCTTGAGAAGGCTCTGATGCTGGAAAAGGTGGATGGAAAGACAAAAAGAGGATAAACAGTAGCCAAATGAATGGACTTGGTTACAATGGCAATGAATGTACCGCTGGGAGGCCTGAAGGTACAGGTTAGATATAGACTGTCTCGGAGAAAGTCACTATGAGTTAAAAATGACTCGATGGCATATAATCATGCAATCAATCAACCAGTTTATTTATTTATTTGTTTGTTTGTTTGTTTATTTATTTGTTTTATTAATAAAATTTATATGCCGCCCAATCCCGAAGGATTCCGGATGGCTTACAAAAAGAAAAGGAAAAAAGAAATAATATAAAAAAGACAGATTTAAAATCACAACATATGCATTCGTTCTAATCGGGGCTGGACCTCAACAATGAGGTCAACAGCTCCAGGCCTGCCGGAATAGCGAGGTTTTAACAGCTTTCCTGAAGGCCATGAGAGTGGGTAAGGTCCGGATCTCTGGGGGTAGCTCATTCCAAAGGGTCGGAGCAGCCACAGAGAAGGCTCTCCTCCGGGGAGCCGCCAGCCGACATTGTCTGGCTGACAGCATCTGAAGGAGGCCCAATCTGTGGGATCTCACCGGCCGCTGGGAGGTATGTGGCAGTAGGCGGTCTCACGTACCTAAGCCATGTAGGGCTTTAAAGGTAATAACCAACACCTTGAATTGCATCCGGAGACCAATTGGTAGCCAGTGCAGCTCGCGAAGGACAGGTGTAACGTGGGTGTACCTTAGTACACCCAGTATCGCTCGCGCAGCCGCATTCTGGACTAGCTGCAGTCTCCAAACGCTTTTCAAGTTTAGTAGGAATTGTGAGAATTTTACATCACATTCTTAATCTCTTAAGGAAGAAAGATTTCCTCACTTCTCTAGACATTTCTTCCCATTGTCTCTCACATCTTTCTTCTTCCACCCTCTCTTGCATTGTAATCTGTTAGTTATTGTTCCCTGGGAACAAGGAACAAGAATTTCTGTTTGAATCCTTTAGATTCATCATTGTTAAGAAGAAGAAGCAAGAGAGCATCATCTGCATGCAAGCTTTATCTTGAAGGTCCTTTGGTTCTAATCAATTTCTTCTCTATCACCCTTTGCGGCAAGTGACCAACTGCATAAAGATTGCTTTCTTGTAAGTGTTTACAGCTTTCTATGTGCAAGATTGACACGTGAGACATAAACATCTCCACCCTTTTTGCTCGGGTTTGAGTCACTAGATTGTCTAACTATGTCTAATTCAGAGGTAGGCTGCCTATTACTCTCTGAGCGGTAATATTAGATGTTAACTATCCACTCTATCTTTTAAATAGTGGATAACTAATCCAATTCTCATTATAGGAGAAGTATTTGCTCTGCAGAAGCAAATCATATTACTGTATTGGGAAATGAAAAATAACGCTTTATGGAACAATTCCAATTGTTTTGTTTCAAGAGTTTTAAAGGTGCATAATATATTCCCTCCTAAGAAAGGAAAGTGCATTATCAGTTTTAGATGGCACATGTTTGAAGGTAGTGAAAATTGTACCTCATGGGTGCCATGTTTTTGAAATAGAGTTCTTCCCTGTTTTCTGACAGGAATTCATATTTATAAATCACATTGTGAAAAATAGCCCAGTGTTATTAGCAATACTAATTATCAATATTAATTGGAGTATTTTTTTGGAGTTCAAGATGGGATGCCTGGCCTTATTTGTTTTTTTCCACAACAACCCTGTGACATGATCTGGGCTGAGAGATTGCTCTAAATCATCTACCACTCCTGCATATATATATAAATACAGTCAAAAGTATTGGATTCATTAATTGCGTATCACCAAGTTGTTGTCAATTGTTATGCCCATGTAGATTAGTATTGTAGAAGTATTGATATCCCTCCCCTTTGTCTCAAAGAATCCCAATTCACCATGAAATATATTGAAATTGATACTGTAAATGGCATCCACCATTCTTTAGTCCATAATCTACAAAGCAGACTTAACAAACATCAGAGTGGAGGGTACCAATATTTTTGGATGCATCTATATCAGTGGTGGGTTCCGACAAGTTTGCCTGAACTGGTAGTGGTTTGGTGACCTGGGTTGCTGGAACTGACAGTGACCCAGCTCTCCCACGTCCCCAAAGCGGTTTTCTGGGCGGTGCTGTAGGCACCACCATCTTGTTTTTTGCTTCTGTGCATGCACTGTACAATTTTTATTGCACTGTGCATGTGCGCATCAAGCGTGCGCAGTATGCCCACGAGCAAACCAGCAGTAGTGACTGCCGGAACCCATCCCTGATCTGAATATGTTGGAAAGATTTATTTAAACATATCTGATTCTTCCTCTCTTTCCCCCCCCCGTGAGAACAGAATGGATTGTTCTTCCTCTATTATCACTGTCTTGTGTTCCTCCCATTCTAGAACTATGAGAGAGGCTTTTTAAAAACAATCACCTGTAGCTTTTTAAATGTTCTCAAGATTTAGTATCAGAAATGAGTACTGCTGAAAGAAATATAATTAGGGCAAAATGTTGCACAGTTAAATGGCCGAGAGAAAGATGCTACTCATCTATCCCTAATTCTCCTAAACTGGGAACTCCATTTCATTTCCTTCATGAAACTGGCTGATCCTAAAATCTATGATAATATGTCATATGTTAAGTGTACATTACCCAAATTCTGTCCCTTATTTTCAAAGAATGTGAACAGTAAATATTTCATATCTCCTCCCTATTAAAGCACATTTACTGCCATATTTGTAGAGTTTGATATATTATCCCATGCACACATGAACACACATATACAAAAATAAGAAGCACTGTCTTTATTAATGCAAGGACATAACAAAAACATTCTGAAAACCACTGACCTTGAAAAGAGTTTCATAGTGCAATGAAATGCCACAGTTGAAAATTGAAACTACTAATGTGGATTAAACAACCAAACTATTGTAAACATGCTGTTTGTCCATTTTGTTATAGCAGAACAATGGCGCTCAAGACAGCTTTAAAGAAAACTACATCAGAGAAAGAGATGTTTCTTTAAAGCTGTTGACCTTGCTATATTCCCAACCAAACTACATGGATTTTTCAGGCATGCTTGTATTCCACTCAAGGTGCATTTGCTAAATTTGTCAGATTTACATGTTTACAAATATATATATTAGTTTATATTTTGCCATTCAGCATTAGAAGTGTGGAGTTAAATAATCATTTGGCTTTTAAGCATGCCCCTATGGAATTATGCTTTAGTTTATATATATTCATTTTCTAAAGTATTTAAATGTCTTCCATGAAATATGTGTCATATATCTGTGAATGCATTTTGAAAGTCAAATCAGATATTTAGTTAAGGAAGTCTTTGCTTACCAAAGATGATAGTACCAACAGGAATAATTATATTTCTGTTTGTAGCTGAATTATTAACTGCAGTTACTACAGTGAGTGGTTTTCTTAGCTCTAGACTGTACTGTCACGTTTGTTACTTCATGTTCTCAGTTAATGCAAATTTTTCAGATTTAAATTGGCTTTGGCTTAGAAACATAAAAATAAATTCCATCGTGATAACAGCACTTGTACATTGTACAAGCAGCATTAGAAAGGCACAAAATTTCTGTATACATTTACTTGGGATGTTCTTTCCTGTAAACTCATATTAGTTTCAGAGTCCTTATATAATTCCACGGAGTAATTAACTGTATTAAATCAATATACACAAAATGACTATGCATCAATTTGTAAAGTGGGATCGTAGCCATCTCATTTATACAAGGCTTTCAAAGCATTTTCAAATCTAGAAGGACTTGATGTTGAGAATTTGACAATAAATTTAAGATCCTATACTGAATGAATTTTAAGGCTGAAACTGTAAACAGATTTACTTTGAATGTTTATACGATTAATAATATAAAAATAACTCCTTAAGTTGTTACATTTTGATTCTTTCTTGTGTAAAAATAAATTTCCTAAATAGAATTTTTCTTACTATATTTTCAAATGTTTTAGGACAGAATACTATAACTGTCAATGTATTATCAACTAAAGGTAATAATTGTGCAATTAGGATAGTATGCTTTTTCTAAATAAAAAGTCTTAACTAGTTATGTAACTATTGCAGTGAGGTAGAAGTATGAAGCTTCTTTTTTGTTTTAAAGTTGGCATGAGCCAAATTTATAATTCATTACATATTCTACACATAGTAAATGCATAAACATATTCAATAGAAGCTTTTAATTTTTTATAAAATAAATTAACCTTCAGTTGGCTACCAAAAGCCATGCGTGTTCCTTTTTCCAATTTATTTTTAAAAAGTTAGTGGAAAAGTATCAGTCTGAAGTTTGAGATTGTAAACAAAAATATAGTTTTACTACAGTTGCTTTCTTTTCAACTGCATAAATCAGATCAGCTGAAAAATAGATAGATATAAAATGGGGCCTTGTTCAATTATTGTACAAAAAACATTTCCAAACCTAATAAATGGCACATCATTAGGAGAGGGCAGCTACTACAAATGAATTTGTTACATCTACTTTAATGGAATATGATAGGATGCCAAGAAATGATAAAAAATATTTTTGTTCCCACAATAGGACATTTAAGAGACTTTTGAGAACAGCATGCATGGATCAAATATATTTTTGTTTCAAAATAAAATGATCTCATATATAATGTCAATTCTTAATTCTATCAGTGCTTACTCAGAAGTTTGTCCACTGATTTCAGTAGGATTTTTTCTCAAGTATTGCAGGACTGTTGCCTTACTAAACTTTTCATAGAAATTTGCACCTAAATCTTACCTTTCATTGGAAAAACAACAACTCCCACCTAATAGATAAAATTCAGATGAAACTTCATCAATTCACATTTAATAAATGAAGATTTGGTTGAAAAAAATATGTCTTATCAAATGCTGGAAAGCAGCAACTATCAAGTTAAATCATCATCCTATAATTCTTTTTCTTCCTTAGATTAGGCTTAAATTGAAATGTATTCAAAACTACAAAGCAAAATGTTTTCCTGCAAATGCGAGATCTACCCAAGTCTTAATTAAATGTTGATATTACTTAATGTCAGTGAGGTAAGTGACCAAAGAATAAATCTGAAAGTGGCCTATGTTTTGATGCAGTTTCATTCTGTTCCTCCTCCAGGGCCTGAGACAAGGAAGAAGAAGAAAAAGCCCTTTGGGACTTCAACTTCCTCCTAGGGGCTGTGGCTATGTTAAGAAATTTATTGACAGGAGCAGGTTTCTTCAAGCCTTTGGTCAATTCATAGAAGGCAATATCGTCAGATAAAAGCCCCAGGACGGTGCTGGTGGAACTCAAGATAGAAGCAGCCACTTTTATGTTCTTCTTGGTGGAAGGGTTCTGTCCAGTGTTGGTGTGAAGACCAGGGTCATTTAAGAGATGCCTGACTGCAAAAGAACCTCCTTTTAGGTACTGGAATGGTTTCTTCCCACTATAGTCCCTTAAATTGACTTTGGCACTGTGAACTTTGACTAGCTGGGCAATAACTTCTTCCTGCCCATGGATAGCAGCAATATGGAGCGGAGTATAACCCCCGAAGGACTTAGCATTTACATCAATGTGAACGCCTCCTTTCTCAGCCATTTCTATGACTTTGCTCAGTGTTTGGCAATTTCCACTTTTAGCTGCCCAGTGGAGAACCGTGAAGCCGCTCATGAAATCTCTTTTGCTCGCCAGATTCAAGTCAGTGAGCAGCAAGCCGTGAAGTTGCTGGGACCACTGGCCGGCTGTGGCATTCACCACCCACTGGTGCTCAGCAGGTTCCAAGGGCACACTGGCCGTGCTGTCAGCTTCCTCACCCACCTTTAGTGGTTTTGTACCCCTTCTAAGGGAAGAGGATTTGGGCCCCATTTCATTTACCTGCGGCCTCTTAGTAGGAGGGGAGGTAGACGGGAGGGTGGCAGAGAGATCCACTTGGAGACCCTCTTGGACTGGGATCCTGTTTTGCTCAGGGCTCAACTCCTCAGATCTCTTAGTGTTGCTAGAAGGGGGCACCGAGCGGACCGGCAGCATGCAGGGCTTTGGGGAGGCAGCTTTGGGGGCCAAATGCTCTTTGACCCTGGGAACTTTGAGGGTTTCCGAGCCTCCCCTTTGAAAGAGGGTCTTCAACTGGTTCACAGGGATAGTCCGATGCGCTTCAGGGTCCTCCTCCCCAGGCGAGCTCAGAGGCGCCACGAAGCCGGCAGGGCAAGCGGGCTCTCCAGAATCGGCGCCTTCTGTTTCCTCGTCAGACAGATCCCCGAAGGCGATCGGTGTCGGTTCCGCATCGGAGGAATCCGGGACCAACTGGTGCCTTTTCTTGAGCACGACCAACTTGATCCCCTCCGAGACCTGCACGACCGCCACGCTGTTGACCAAGTGGACGAAGCGCTGGCGGAGAGCCGCTCGGACCTCCGGCGTCGCCTTGGGCACGTCCATCAGCGGCTTGAAGTGGCCGAGCAGCAGCGAGTTGGGCACCTTGCCGCCGTGTTCCCGAAGGAAGCCCACCAGGGCGGCTTGGTTCAAGAATTCACCCATGACAGCTACGGCCAGGGAGGAAAACGGGCGTGAGAGCCACGGAGTGTGTGTGTGTGTGAGAGAGAGAGAGACGGTGACCGTTCCCCGGGAGGCTCCCGTCACCTGCCGCCGCTTCCTCGGCTGTGGAGGAATCTCTCTCTGGCGCCCTCCTGTCCAGCTGGCCGAGAACACACGAGGTAAATTGCGGGGCAAAAACCTCCCGCCGCGGAGCCGGCTGGGATTTGTAGTGAGCGACACACCTGAGTTCGAACGCCGCGTTTTTTTTTCTGAAACCGGAGGCGGCTCCCCAGGCGCAGCCGCAGATCGTCCTGCCTCCGCTTTGCCTACCCGAGCAACAGGCGTCTCCCGCCTTCCGTCCCGCCACGTGCGTCAAAACTAAGACGAAGAGCGCCCCCCTCCCCACTCTTGATTTGGGAAATATAAATGGACAAAAAAAAATCGGGGGATTATTTCAGTGCTTTTGGTTTTTCTTCACCACCACCACCCCCCCTCCCAAAACGCGCGGAGCCCTCTTGGTACGGTCCAGGTAAATTGACCGCTCAGGGGAGCAAAGTGACTGTTAGCGAGTTATTTTGAAGCACTCCCCGGCTCTCTTTTACGCCTTTTAATATATGGCACTGCGTGGGCTTGACAGGAAGAATAGTTCCGTTGACATAGAAATATGCTCTGGAAGATAGTGTTGGTCTGCAGCTCTCTGCAGTGTCGGAAAATGCTAGCCTCCTAGAAAAGAGCATATATGTGTGAATATAATATAGAAATACCCTTTCTGTTGGCGCCACACATTTCTCCCTTCTTCCTATCACTTTGACTCTGTTTGAACCAAGAATGGCCCACTTGGTGCTCTCTCCAACTCATGCTGTCTAATAGAAGAGAATATGTATGTGGCTCAGGGTTGAACTGTTCTCAGTGCTTTGTTGCTTGCTTGAAGACATTTCATTACCTGACTAGATAACATCATTAGTGCTAGTGAATGTGGGATTTGCTCCCTGTATACAGTATACAGTCACTTGCCCTGCCAGTGTTGGTGGGGGCATGGTCTTCTTCGTAGTTTTTGAGCCATGGTGGCACAGTGGTTAGGGAGCAGTACTGCGGACTCCTCCTGCTGACTGCCGGTTGCCTGCAATTTGGCAGTTCGAATCTCATCAGGCTCAAGGTTGACTCAGCCTTCCATTCTTCCAAGGTGGGTAAACTGAGGACTCAGATTGTTGGGGAAAATATGCTGATTCTGTAAACTGCTTAGAGAGGGCTGTAAAGGACTTTGAAGTGGTATATAAGCCTAAGTGCTATTGCTATTAGGATATTATTTTCTGGTTCTTTGGCATTCATCCCTGCTTATCTGGCTGTAGAGGGTGTGTTGTGGGATTTTTGTTTCCTTTTTAGCTTTCTTATTGTTTTGAATCATTTGTAAATGTGGTTTATCTCTATGTGTCTATTGATGGCTGATTTGTCTGAGTGCCAAGTTTCCAGAAACTCCCTCGTGTTTATGGATTTGGCTTTGTCTAGTATACCGAGTTTCCCAGTTGAAACTGTGATTGAGTCTGTCCCCATATTGTGGAATTAAGAAGTTTTCATTGTATCTTCTGACTGCTAGTTGATATTCATGAATATGTGCTGTTAGTCTTCCTGTCCTACATAGGTAGTGACTATTAACAGTGTGTTGTAGATTGCTCATGCTTCCCCCTGCCCCTTTGGGCCACTGAGTCTTTTGGTTTACTTAAGTTTTGGAGGGCTTTAGTTGAATTGTGTGCTATGGTGATGCTACATGGTTGTAATAGTAGGTGCTTATTTCTGAGATGTTTTTTATGTATGTCAATATTATCCTTCTTCATAGCTTGACTTGGTTGTGCTGAAGTGGGTTGAGTGGCTTTGAGAAAACTTTTGATAAAGTTATCTGGATATTCATTTTGTGGAAGATGTTGGTCTGTTCCCTTTTCTGGTGTTCTGGATTGCTGTAGTGCGTTTGTGCTCATCTGAGTAATGTTCTTACATAACTCTTCTTGGTTGTTACTTTGACAGTGGAGTGTTTGGATAGCGTGGGTGGTTTTTTGATAGAACTGTATTTTTAATGTGCTACCATTTCTTATGCTACTGAGAATATCCAAGAAAGACAGTGTGTCGCTGTTGCCTAATTCCCTAATGGATTTTACTCTTTTGAAGATGTTGCAGATTGTTTCATGTGTCTTCTCTTGTTCCTTTTTTATTATGACGAAGGTGTCATCCACATACTGTATCCATATTTTTGGTTCCATGTAGGTGTCAGCACCTCTCCATTAATTAATTAGGAAAGAAAGACCACAAGACTCCATGTATGGAAATCAAGTGTACTTTTACTAATTAAGAATGATTAAAGGCATAGTGAAGCGAAGTCTGATTATTTAGGCGCAAAAGCAATTGATATATAGAATAGCCCATTCCCCACCCCTTGGCATCACAGTTCCAGTCCAATCATAATTCTTCCAAGTGTCAGGTGTGAGATAACTTCAAAAGGCATCACAAAGATGGAATGTCGGTGCCGTTAGTCCTGGCGGGAAACACCCACGCATGCGTAGTCCGATCAGCCGGTGAACTCCAGAACCTTCCTCCAGCACAATGAGTAACCCCTCCCAAATACCATGCCCTCCCTCCCCGTTTCATGGCAGCCGAAGCGATAGCAGAGCAGAGGCTGACAGTAGGGCAGTACTATGGTGTATTTGACCAACAACGGAAGCAGTATGCTCCATCTCATAATTGGATAAACCAGGTTGCCCTGATAGACTGGTCCCACTGGAGAGAGAAAAAAAACACTTATGTATGGCAGTGCTATATTTCTAGATGCTGCATTAGAGTCTCTGCTATGAGTCCTGTGAGTGGTGATCCCATGGGTGTTCCTTTAATTTATTGGTATATTTGACCATCAAACTGAAAGTAGATAGAGAGGCAGAAGTTGAAGAGATCCATGATTCTGGGTGTTTTGGTCTTAGTGTATTTGGTAAGGTAAGATGTTGTGTAGTACTGCTGCTATGGATTCTTTCACTAGTTATGAGTTTATGGATTTAAACTGTGTTGTGACATCAAATAAAATTATAATCTCACCTATTATTGAGTCTTTGATTTTCTGGGCCATCATAATGGGAAGTTATTAGAATATTTGCTCCCCTCTGTAAGATGTACAAGCTTTTTTGCAATTTCTTTAGTTATGTTGTATGTTGGGGTTCCTGGTAATGATATAACTGGAAAAAGAGATATGCTGGACTTTTGTATTTGGGGGCATCCAAAAAACAAGGGAGGATGGGACCACTGCTTTTTATCTCCTCTCTTCTTCTTTTCTGATTGTTAACAGGCTTGATCAGGTTATCTACTTTATGTATTAGATTGTGTTACTGGGATGTAGGTTTCTTTGTCTTCCAGTAATTCTTTGGATTTTTGTATATATAGTGATTTATCCATGATAATTGTGGTACATTCTTTATTTGCTGTGTGATGATGGTTTGATCTTTCTATACATTTTTGTGGGCTGTGCTGTCATCTGAGTTGGTTCTGATTCTTTGTATTTTGGTCTGTGGTATGATTGTCTGTGTTATGTTTTCTTGGGATTCTGTGGCAAGTCTAGTGATTTCAAATGCTGCATTTAAGGCTACAAAGAATTCTAACTAATTAGAATCATGTAATTAAAGTATAGTATAGTTTCTGGAGGATATTGCATTCCGGGGGAAATTCTTTTTGAATTTTCTTTTTGAAAAATTTTGGGAATATTGTGACTGCTGTCTTTAAGAAATAGTTATGTAGAAAGGTAATATGTTCCAAAGCAATGTAGCGGATATATCTGGAGTTCATCAAAATCCAGCATGGCAGAAAATACCTTAAAGAGCTATGGCACATCTAGGTGGCCATTTTGGGAATAGGAAAAAAAACTCCCGTGACAGCCTTTTGGTGACTCCATCTGGTCTTAAAATTCCAAATGTGCCCACTGATGAATCTCTAAAGAAAAAGTTCGAGGCAATGAAACAATATTATGCAGATTCAGAGGCCAATTATATTGCCTCATAGTAAGCATACCTTTGTGCCATTGCAAGGGTGTGAGGAAGAGTCAAGGATCATATGGGTGTGAATGTTCCTGTTAATAAGCAAATCTCAAATGACCGATGTCTTTAGAGATAAGCAGAACCTTTAAAAAAAAGGTATAAGTGTTATTGATCCATTTTCAAACCAATTTACATTAAATCCCAGATTTGCACATTCTATTGAATTATAGTTTGACTAATGAGTTCTAATGCTGCCTTAGGCATGAGTTACTTTGGGCCAGCCATTCTTTCTCAGCCCAATTCACCCCACAGCGTGGTGATTGTGGGGAAAATAGGAAGAAAAAGGAGTATTTGGTATGTTCACCACCTTGAATTACTTGTACAGTAATAAAGGTGGGTTTTAAGATCTAATAAATACATATACTAACCACCTGGAATTTAACGTGTTCAAAACAGAGAGATGAACTAGCAAATCCTCAACATAAATTCAGAACTCACAATGGCTGTTCTAAGAGAGTTGCACTGATTTTATTTCTGTTCACTTGTCTCTTATGGAAGATGTTAAAGATTACCATCTGAAAGTGGTAACGGATGAGGAGAAACAAATTAAAATGTAATCCAGCTTTAAAAAAATGGTGCTCAAAAAGCAAATACTAAATGAGCAAAGTTTAAAACATTTAAAAACTTAAAACTTAAATCACTTAAAAACATGCCCAATAAAATTGAGGCCTCTGCCTTTGTTCTGATGTGTTTATGGAGCCAATGTTTACTAGCTTCAGTAGGGGAAAAATTACCACAGTATCAACAAATGTGTTCTTTAACTTCTAAAGGCAAGGCAGCACATAATATTTATGGCAAAACTGGCTTGGCTGGTAAAGTGTTTGCTTGATTTATTTCTGTCAGGATTTCCTTAAGTAATTAATTATTTTTGCTCCCAGTTATTATGCCAAAACCACAGCTTTCAGAATAATTCCCGAAGCTTAGAAAATGAAGTTCCTTTTGTCCTTAAGGTGTATAATACAATAATACCATAATACAATAGCAGAATTGGAAGGGACCTTGGAGGCCTTCTAGTCCAACCCACTGCCTAAACAGGAAACCCTATACCAGTGATGGCAAACCTATGGCATGCGTGCCACAGGTGGCACACGGAGCCATTTGTCAGCTGAGTTCACCCTTTTTTAAAGCCATTTTTCACCCTCCCCAGGCTCCAGAGGCTTTATAGGAGCCTGGAGAGGGCGAAAAGAGCCTTCCCCCCTGGAGGCCCTCTGGAGGCTTCATGAGCTTCTGTGAAGCCTCCGGAGCGCAAAAAACCGGCTCTACGGGCAAACCGGAAGTTTGGGAATGGACTTCTGGTTTGCTTGGAGAGTCGTTTTGACTTCTCCAGAGGCTTCAGGGAAGCCTCTGGAAGGTCCCTGAAGTCTCCAGAGGGCATCTGGGAGGGAGCAGGGAAGGCTGTTTTCGCCCTCCCCAGGCTCCTATAAAGCCTCTGGAACCTGGGCAGGGCGAAAAAAGCATGCAAAAAATGGGGGGGGAGTGCCTGTAGTGCATGCGCACTGGGTGGGTGTCATAATGCCATTGCATTATGCGTGCAGCACGCCCGCACACGATCCCCCTGCGTTCCCTCCACTTATGGCACATGAGCCAAAAAAGGTTCACCATCGCTGCCCTATACCATTTCAGACAAATGGCTATCCAACATCTTAAAGACTTCCAGTGTTGGGGCATTCACAACTTCTGGAGGCAAGCTGTTCCACTGATTAATTGTTCTGTCAGGAAATTTCTCCTCAGTTCTAAGTTGCTTCTCTCCTTGACTAGTTTCCACCCATTGCTTCTTGTTCTGCCCTCAGGTGCCTTGGAGAATAGTTTGACTCCCTCTTCTTTGTGGCAACCCCTGAGATATTGGAACACCGCTACCATGTCTCCCCTAGTCCTTCTTTCTTTTAAACTAGGCATACCCAGTTCCTGTAACCGTTCTTCATATGTTTTAGTCTCCAGTCCCTAATCATCTTTGTTGCTCTTCTCTGCACTCTTTCTAGAGTCTCCACATCTTTTCTACATCGTGGTGACCAAAACTGAATGCAGTGTCCTTAAGATGTATCTGCTTAAGCTGCAGTTTTAGCCTGCTCTGTTTATTTGGAAAAACATCTGTACAGGAATCTGTACCCTTTGAGGTTGGAGGGCACATTTCGAATTTTGGGAGCATTTTATGGGCACAAAATTGCTCCCACAGTAAACATGACTAGTCATCTATGGACAGTCTCAGTCATCCTGGTCATGGTTGTCCCAAAGGAGTTTTTTCAAGAAGCAACTGGACTTTCTGTTTTGCTTTGAAGATATTTTGCGTCTCATCCAAAAAGCTTCTTTAGAGCTGAAGAAGCTTCTTGGATGAGAAGCATAATGTCTTCAAAGAAAAACCAGAGAGTCCAGTTGAAAAAAGCACCTTTGGGACAATGTGACTAGTCACAAATCTCCTACCTAACAAGAAGCAAGTTGATGAACTTGGATCCCTACTATAGTTTCTAGACTGAGGGATGTTCCTTGGTATTCCCTGAACTTGGTTATTTTCTCGCAGATGTTTCATTATCCAAATTAGGTAACATTGTTAGTACTAGTCAATGATTGGGTAACAAAACATCTGCAAGGAAACTATGCTTAGAGAGCACCAGGAAGCCTTCATTTCAACCCTGAGCTACAAATATTCTCTTTCGTTTTCTGGACTCTCGGGACAAGTTTCTGCAACAACTCTGGAAAGCTTTTCATAGTTTTATCTTTTTCCTGTATTGAACTTAGTTATAACTGTATGTTAAATAAAAAAAACTGCTGCTATTAATTTATAGGTCTGATAGGAATTGCTTGGTTCAGATATTCTCAGTTACTGTATTCTCAGTATTTGTACTAGTAATAGGACAGGTAGTAGAACTTATAAAATGCCATTATAAGAAGTGCAGTTACCAAACTTCCTAGAACCTCCCAAAAGGTTCTAAGATGATCTTAACTCTTGATGAAAGAAATGTCCTTCTGGGTTCAGCGCCAAGTGGGGAAAAAGACATTGGAGACATGGAGGCTGCTTGGAAAGATGGTTTATTGTTGGACAGGGCCACATGGCTTGACCCCTGAACAGAAAAGATGATCACATGCTTCAATGTTGGTGGAGAAGAAGAGAAGGGCTGAAGGAGGGGCTTGCTAGGCTTTTTATAACCTGTTCAGTCCCACCTCTCTGTTTCCTGTTCCTGTGTAAGAAATGTATTCTGATTGGTTGTCAGACTCCCATAGGGCCATGCAGGGGCAACTCTCTGGGCTGTGTTTTGAATCCAGATTTGGTTTAGTTCTCAAATGCCATGTGATCAGTTGAGTAAAGGGCCAATTTATCATGCTTTTACTCCCATCCCCCCTGGAGCTGCAGTGGAGAAGTCTTTATTATGTAAAATGGACTAGCTTGGCCTTCTTAATGGCCCATTAACAGTGGGGATGGGCAGGAAGCTACAGGCAACTATTCTGTCTTTTAAAACATGTTTCTTTCTTTTCATATCCAGAGAAATATTCTGCCTTTTCAATATTTCCTAGGATATTTCATTTTTCTGGGAGAGGGCTGGATGATAACTTCCCACACTCTTTTTACTGCAAGTGGAGAAAAAGACAGAAGTTCATTCCAAATAACCCCGATCAACCTTCAATGAGGGTAAGCTCATTAATGGAAGGGTGGGGGCTGAGTTTCAGTCTAAACTGGCTGAAACCATGGGCACTGGCAGCAGCTGCACTCAAAGTTAACCCAGTCAGTTTGAAATCGCTTTGCAAAACAGATCGGCTGATTGAAGTGCCTTGGCCTACTTCAGCTCTTTTGCCAAGGCAGAACAACTTGCCTCTGCTGGCAATCTGCACATTCTTAATATTAACTATTTGATTAATATTAAATAGT
Source organism: Thamnophis elegans (assembly GCF_009769535.1). Classification (NCBI taxonomy): domain Eukaryota; kingdom Metazoa; phylum Chordata; class Lepidosauria; order Squamata; family Natricidae; genus Thamnophis; species Thamnophis elegans. The sequence continues at coordinate 82,522,996 of NC_045542.1, forward strand.
GTTTAAATACATTTGAATTTTGTTATGACTCTGCCCATTTTACTTGGAATGCAGCCCTGAGTGTGTTACTCAAAGGCCAACTCCCAGAAACTCCTCTGCCTGACGTATTTGTCTGGAGTGAAACACATTTACCCACACATTTCCACTGTTATATATAGACACACTGTCCTCCCATAGACCCTTCACACAACTTGGGTTCTCTTTTATGTCACTGTCAGGCTTGGAGGCATTGAAAAGCATCACTGCTCTATTGGGGGGGGGGCACTCTTTTAAGAACAGCCCGAATTTGAGTCAGGGAAATGCCTCCGATGTTACAAAATTCAGTATAAATTCCTTTGTATCTGTGGATGCTTATTTTACAGTGCGACTGGATTACGGGCTGTGTGCAACATCGTATTCCCTCTTACAATGCCAAGTGCAAATGAGAAAGAAAGAGTCAAGACAGAGGAAAAAGTCATTTTTGACCAAACCAATTTGCAACAAATTCTGTGTTTTCCATGCTAATACTCTCTTAATACAATGTAATCCTCATGTTGCCTTTTCAAGTTTACAGGCTTGTTGTGAAATTTTGTAGCCCTGCCTTTCACATTATTGATGCATTTACCCTACCCTTTGCCTAGGATACTTGTGATATGTGTCTGTGTGTGTGTGTGTGTGTGTATTTTGTGGAGCTGATCTTTTTTGTAATGACATCTAGATATGAAGGTTTGTTCCCAGAGGGCGCACTTTATCTAAACACCTTAAGACCTACATTACCAGCCCACCAATCTTCCTGTTCAGTTAAGTAAATATATAGAAATACAATAAATAGTCTTTCAAACTAGTTAATAAAATACAGAGAAGCAACGTGATTAATTAAAACAACTGCAGGACTCTTAAGGGAGTATCCCATAAGGGTGTGTCTGAATGTATTCCTTTTCTCCACATAATGATAGGGCCTCTAATGCATTTGATGGGTTTTTGTTTTCCCTTCCAGACAGTAACATTTGCTGATGGTTGGCATTATGACAAAAAGGAATTCAATAGATTGCATACAGTAAGTCTCTCTCTTTCTCTCTCTCCTCCCCCCTTCCTGTGTGATATTTGTTGAGCTGCTTGGTGATAAATATAAATGTTATCTGTTGAGAGCAAAGATTAAATAAAATAAGGAGTGGGAATTTAAGTGTCATTCTCCAGCGTAGATTTTTAATGCTAAATTGCCTGCTGGCATGGTAGCATTGCTCCAGTCTTCTGCTGTTGGAGGCAGTTGGATGCAGAGATCTAGATATGTGCAACATGTAAGGGCATACTTTTCAAATTCCATGTACTATAACGTGTTAAAATACACTAAAAATGAGATTGAATTTATTCCACAGACCTTTATCATTGATTCCAGGAAGAAGCAAGGCCAAGCTTACAATGATGTAGCCTTAATCAGAAATAAATTTCCCTTGGGTTTTAAAATACGAAGGCACTCAAGATATGAATTATTACTAATGCAGATAAAAGAGAATTTTTGGAAAAGCAAACATAGGAATCTCTGTCCCAAAGTGCATGCTGTTTCAACATCAGAGGAAGGATAAGTGAAATACAGATAGGACTGAATGAGAACAATGTGTGTGTGTATTTCAGTTTATGCTTGTTCTTTGTAAAGGTCACAAAGGTTAAATGGCTATGTCAAAAACATAATCTTTTAGTTTAACCTAAAAGTTCAGAGTCAGGATGAGAATGTTTCTAGCCTGATATTCTTTCATAACCAAACTTTACTGCAAGTATTTCCTCCCTATTTTGTAAGAAAAGTGTAGCACTGTGTTCCAATACTGTTGGAAAGGGGAATAGCAAACGCATAATACGAGTTCAAGCCTTGCAGCTTGAATGTTTTGTTGTTGCTAGTTGCAAAGTCGTGTCCGACCCATCACAACCCCATGGACAATGTTCCTCCTGGTCTTCCTGTCCTCTATCATCCTCTGCAGTCCATTTAAGCTCACACCTACTACTTTGGTGACTCCATCCAGCCACCTCATTCTCTGTTGTCCCATTCTTCTTTTGCTCTCAATCTTTCCCAGCATTAGGCTCTTCTCCAGTGAGTCCTTCCTTCTCATTAGGTGGCCAAAGTATTTGAGTTTCATCTTCAGGATCTGGCCTTCTAAAGAGCAGTCAGGGTTGATCTCCTCTAGGACTGACAGTTTTGATCGCCTTGCAGTCCAAGGGACTCGCAGGAGTCTTCTACAGCATGGTAGTTCAAAGTCCTCAATTCTTTGGTGCTCAGCCTTCCTTGTGGTCCAATTTTCACAGCCATACATTGTAACTGTGAAAACCATAGCCTTGATTATACACACTTTTGTTGTCTCTGCTTTTTAGTATGCTGTCTAGATTTGCTACAGCTTTCCTCTCCAGGAGTGAGCATCTTTTAATTTCTCGGCTGCAGTCTCCATCTGGGGTGATCTTGGAGCCCAGGAAAATAATAATCTGTCACTACCTCCCCATCTATTTGCCAGGAAATGAGAAGGCCGGATGCCATGATCTTAGTTTTCTTAATGTTGAGTTTCAAGCCAACTTTTGCACTCTCCTTCTTCATCCATATCAAGAGGCTCTTTAGTTCCTCTTCACTTTCTGCCATTAGAGGGGTGTCATCGGCATATCTGAAGTTGTTGATATTTCTCCCAGCAATTTTAATTCCAACTTTTGATTCATCAATCCCCACCTTTCTCATGATGTGTTCTGCATATAAGTTAAATAGGCAGGATGACAGTATACAGCCTTTCTGGACTCCTTTCCCAATTTTGAACCAATCAGTGGTTCCATGTCCAGCTTAAATATTACTGAACAGAAAATTGAAAGATTTCTTCACAAATGGTGGAAAAGATGATCCTTATTCTTCATCTATGTGGGTGATATGGTAGCATTCTTAACTCTTCAAAGCAGAACTGATTGCTCCTGGAATACGATGTTCTATGGGCAATGGAATCATAACAGTCGGAACTATCAAATTATTATATTTTTCTTTGGAACAAAGGATATGCTATGTGAAGGCAAACAGTTCTTCCATTGTTTAGGGGGGAGAGTGGCAAAATTTGAATGGACCAAAATAAATAAATAAAAATCAGATAGCTTGAGGAAGAGACAACATTCACAAATAAAAGGCACCATTTAAGTAGAGATTCACAGGAATCAAGAGCCAATTCTACAGTGTATTGTGCCATGTAAAATAGTGGACAATATCAGACATTGTTTTTCAAGAAGGCAAAGATATCACTGAATTGTGTTATTGTTGAAGAATAATATTTTGCCTAAACTAAGTATTTTATTTAAAGTGGAGTTATACTTGAGATGGACTTGACCTGATCAATATTGTGAGATGATGTTCTTCAAGAATTCAGATGGAGAAATCATAAGGTAATATTCCAATCTTCATATTTTTTTGTTCTGTAGGAAAAGGAATATGGAATTCCAAGTGTCGGCCTTTTAATATATAGAGGGGGAAATTATGGAACCATGTAATATTTTCTCAGCTGCTTTCAGAAATAATAAGAAAGAATTATATGACATTTCTTTTCTGAATTATGTATATGCAGTTTTGATTCCCATGCCTGGGTAAAAAATGGGAAAACAGGATAGCGCTAATTTTGTTGACAGACATGGAATTTGACATGTATACTGCAGGTATTCCTAGAACAGTGAAAATGCAATGCGCACATGACACCCCACATGCACCCCACTCCCCGTGCATGTGCCCCTTCCACCAACAGGTGTGTGTGAGCCCCTCCCCCACCCCCACACATGTGCCCCGCCCCTTCACCCATTTTTTGCTTCCAGATTGGTGCAAGAAGTCCTCTAGGCCCAAAATGGAGTGCAGGGGGCATCCCCTGCATATCCCCTGCATACGCCCCCCCACGCATGTGCAGCAGAGACCTGAAGACCAGCTGGCTGGGGGGAGGTGCGTGCGCATACGTGGTTGAACTTGACTGGGACAATGGCTGGTGTGCACGCAGAGAAGGCTGTGAGTGCCACCTGTGGCATGCATGGCTTAGGTTCACCATCACGGCTCTAGAAGAATAGTAGATGATAATGATGATAAGTAGGTTTAAATTTCTGGTTGAAGGATTGAAAATTAAAGTGGAAATACAAATGATAAACCAAGAGAACAACAAGAGCAATGAAGTTATATTAGATTTACGAAAGAAGAATCTTTTGGGATGGGGAAAAAAAAAGAAAAATTGAGAAGACACCAAATCCTGCAGCAACAAATGAAATAAAGATCAAGATTGTTAGAAGTAAAAGGAATGGATATTTTTGTTTGAGCAAAGTTAAAATCAGACATTTTTCTATGTAACTCATTAGGTATTTTTTGCTGATACCGGTACTGAAAAGTTGATGATTTATGAATTTGCATTTAGATACATGATAGGTTGCATAAGAAGAAGAGATGTTCATTTGTAACTTTTTAGGGCAGTGGTTCTCAACCTGCGGATCGGGACCCTTTTGGGGGTCAAACAACCCTTTCACAGGGATCGCCTAAGACCATCAGAAAACACATATTTTCAATGGTCTTAAGAATCGAGACACCAATTTTATGGTTGGGGGTCACCACAACATGTGGAACTGTATTAAAGGGTTGGGAAAGTTGAGAACCACTGTTTTAGGGGGTGAAGAGTTGTTTTGTTTATATCATGATGAAAATCAAAAATCATTTCTCTTACTTTTCCTTTCTCTTTTTTTCTTTTTCTTTCTTCACTTTTTATTTTTTCTATTTCTCTTTTTTGAGTTTAGTTTGTATTTGTTTTTACTATTGTAATTAAAATCTTCAATAAAATTATTTTTAAAAAGGAGAAGGATTAATTAAAGTACTAGATTAATTAAAAGCCAAATGACTACTAAAAGTATTTCCTTTTTATGCAGGAAGTTAAATGAAAGTGGCACAAGAAATTTAACACTAATAAAAAGAGCCTTTTTTCCTGAGACACTACTGAAATAAGAATGGAGGTAAAAAGCAGGGCTGCAAATGACTTGCTTGTACAAAACCCAACTTTTATTTTAATTTAAATCCATTGGTCAATCAAAGATAAAGAAATATAATATGTGTATTCTTATGAAAGATGTCTAAGTGTCCAAACTGTAAATGATGCATTACAGAAATGTATACCTCTGTTCCAGAGAAATTTTCTTTCTACTACATGTGCCCACACAGGTGAGTCAGAATATAGTGCTGAACTTCTCTACTTTATAAAGTGAGTTGCCTAGATCAGTGGTCCCCAACCCCCGGTCCGCGGACCGGTGCCGGGCCGTGGAGTACCTGGCACCGGGCCGCGCAGTGGCCGGGGGCCATGCAACGGCCGACTCTTCACTCATGCAGCGCCGTCGCCGGAGGGGGGGAGCTGCGCGGAAGCACAGGAGCAAGTGAGGCGAGGAGGAAGAATCCCCCGCTACTACACCACCTCCGCCCCCTCCCCGAGTCAGCCGTCCCCTCAGTGAACGCCTCCGCCTCTTTCTCCTTTCTCGCCTCAGTCGGCTCGCCTGGAAGCGAGGCGAGGAGGGGGCGGACCATGCGCTGGAAGCGGAGCCCTTGGAGGCCGCTCTCTTTCTTTTTTCGGTCTCGGGAGCCTCGGGCGCCTCTCGGCTCTCCGCAGGGCCTTCCCTCCGCCGAGGGCGCCCGTGGCAGGCGGGGCTGGACGGCGTCCTCCCCCCTCTCGCCGCTTCCCCCGCCACAACACGCCCCTTCTCCGCGAGGAGTTTCTGCCTCGTCGCCTCCCTCTCCCTCCCTCCCTCTCCCCGGGCTTCCACGCCGCCTCCTGTTAAGTTTCATCAGCGGAGACTTTGCTCGGCTCTCTCCCGTGGAAATTAAAGGGAAGTAGCGTCAACACGACCAAGTTGGTGCGGGCGACGAGATAATGTGCTTTTATACCCATAAATCCGAGTTCCCTTCGGTTTCCTCCACTGTGGGCTGTCCTTGAATATATATATACACTTTTTGCAGTTCAAGACCTCCCCCCCCCCCGCCCAATCTGTAATATATTTCTATCTTTTGTATATTTTGTACATGCTGATATGTTGCATATGTTGCAACCCTTTTTGCAGCCCACGAGAATGCCTGGTTCTGAGCCTCAAAAAACGAGAGTTCTCTTAAGGCTGCAAAAAAGGAATATACTTTGGTCCTTGAAGCGCTTTTCCTGTTATTTGGACATTATATATATACGTACGTACATACGTACGGTATGTATATATGCATGTATGTATGTATGTATGTATGTATATGTATGTATGTATGTATGTATGTATATATATATATATATATATATATATATATATATATATATATATATATATATGTCTGTAGTCCATAATATAGTGATGATTTAAAAAAAAATTAGTTGAGCACATGGAATCTTTTTTCTTTTAGTATATTTTGGAGGTGGGGGCTCACTTTGTTATTTAAGATAGTATCTCCTTTTATATATGGTAGTGAAGATACCTAATACTCCCACCCCCTATTTCCCCCACGACAACCTTGTGAGGTGGGGGGGCTTAGATAGAGTGAATGGGCTTAATACTGTATTCTTTTTACATTGCTATCCTCTGGCTTATTTAATTTTGCCCTTGCTCTTTTTATCTTTGACCTTGATTAATTCAGCTGTTTATTCCTTAAAATCTACATACAAAATGGAAGGTGGGATATGATTCAGGTGTTGAATTGGGAAGGTGGATTTAAAAAGTATGTTTGTATCCCCCCATTTTCGCCCCCTCACCCCTGCGCGCGCTCAGCGGGCCACGGTAAAATTATCAAAGGCTGACTGGTCCGCGGCGATAAAAAGGTTGGGGACCACTGAGCCAGAGGATAGCAATGTAAAAAGAATACAGTATTAAGCCCATTCACTCTATCTAAGCCCCCCCACCTCACAAGGTTGTCGTGGGGGAAATAGGGGGTGGGAGTATTAGGTATCTTCACTACCATATATAAAAGGAGATACTATCTTAAATAACAAAGTGAGCCCCCACCTCCAAAATATACTAAAAGAAAAAAGATTCCATGTGCTCAACTAATTTTTTTTTAAATCATCACTATATTATGGACTACAGACATATATATATATATATATATATATATATATATATATATATATATATATATATATATATATATATATATATATACATACATACATACATACATACATACATACATACATATACATACATACATACATACATACATGCATATATACATACCGTACGTATGTACGTACGTATATATATAATGTCCAAATAACAGGAAAAGCGCTTCAAGGACCAAAGTATATTCCTTTTTTGCAGCCTTAAGAGAACTCTCGTTTTTTGAGGCTCAGAACCAGGCATTCTCGTGGGCTGCAAAAAGGGTTGCAACATATGCAACATATCAGCATGTACAAAATATACAAAAGATAGAAATATATTACAGATTGGGCGGGGGGGGGGGGAGGTCTTGAACTGCAAAAAGTGTATATATATATTCAAGGACAGCCCACAGTGGAGGAAACCGAAGGGAACTCGGATTTATGGGTATAAAAGCACATTATCTCGTCGCCCGCACCAACTTGGTCGTGTTGACGCTACTTCCCTTTAATTTCCACGGGAGAGAGCCGAGCAAAGTCTCCGCTGATGAAACTTAACAGGAGGCGGCGTGGAAGCCCGGGGAGAGGGAGGGAGGGAGAGGGAGGCGACGAGGCAGAAACTCCTCGCGGAGAAGGGGCGTGTTGTGGCGGGGGAAGCGGCGAGAGGGGGGAGGACGCCGTCCAGCCCCGCCTGCCACGGGCGCCCTCGGCGGAGGGAAGGCCCTGCGGAGAGCCGAGAGGCGCCCGAGGCTCCCGAGACCGAAAAAAGAAAGAGAGCGGCCTCCAAGGGCTCCGCTTCCAGCGCATGGTCCGCCCCCTCCTCGCCTCGCTTCCAGGCGAGCCGACTGAGGCGAGAAAGGAGAAAGAGGCGGAGGCGTTCACTGAGGGGACGGCTGACTCGGGGAGGGGGCGGAGGTGGTGTAGTAGCGGGGGATTCTTCCTCCTCGCCTCACTTGCTCCTGTGCTTCCGCGCAGCTCCCCCCCTCCGGCGACGGCGCTGCATGAGTGAAGAGTCGGCCGTTGCATGGCCCCCGGCCACTGCGCGGCCCGGTGCCAGGTACTCCACGGCCCGGCACCGGTCCGCGGACCGGGGGTTGGGGACCACTGCACTATAGTTCCTGTTTGAATATAAATGGGCAAAAAAATGGGGAAGTGATTCCTAAATCTTGTAAATAAAGGAAAAATATTAGGAACAAATATTTTAGGAGACGTTAGCAAATTTATTTATTGACATTGTCATTTTAACTGTAGAATATATTATTGTGCAACAAATGAAAGGAGGAAGAAGGAAAAAACATAAGAGACCTAATACGATGACACAAAAATAAAAATGGAATTTTACATTGTAGCCAAAGTAAAAAAATGAATATACATATGGTATCCTGATCTTCGACTGTAATAATACATCTGATATACAGCTAGTCCTTGACTTACAACAGTTCATTTAGTGATGGTTCAAGAGTTGCAATGGCACTGAAAAAAGTGACTTACGACCATTTGTCACATGACTGTTGCAGCATCCCCATGGTCATGTGATGAAAATTCAGACGCTTGGCAACCGACTCATATTTATGAAAGTTGCAGTGGGCTGGAGTCAGGTGATCCTTTTTTGCGACCTTTTTTCTTTTTTTCTATGCTATGGAAGCAAAACGTTATGCCACAATTGTGCTGAAAGAACACTCCAGAACAGGGGTGTTAAACTCAAGGCCCGTGGGTCGGATCTGGCCCACCAGGCTGCTCTAGAAACAGCAAAGGGTCAGCCTGTGGTGCCTCTGCCAGTGAAAATGGAGCTCGGGCAGGCCACATGTGGAGAAATGTTTCCCCTTTTGATTTGAGCATGCAAGAAGGGACAGGAAAGGAGAAGAGGAAAGACAAAGAAAAAAAGAAAAGAAGGGAAAAGAGCAAGGAAGGAAAAATAAGGAAAGAGGGGAAGGAAGAAGAAAGGAGAATTAAGAGGGAGGGAAAAAGAGGAAGAAAGGAAGGTTATAATGAAAGTGAGGGAGGGTCTGAGTGAAGTCCTGCCTTAACACTTGTACTTAACACTTGAGCACCATAGGTGCTCCGGATCTGAATGATTTAGAACTGGCCATGCCTACTCTTGTCATACCTATCCCCTCCCCCCCAGGTCAAACACAACCCTGATGCAGCCCTCAGTAAAATCGAGTTTGACAGCCCTGCCCTAGAAACTATTAGAATTAAAGGAGATGCTGAGACACAACACCCTATACAGTTATGGAGCCATTCTGCTTCATTGGCATCCTTGAACATTTGCCTCTCCAAGTATTGGGCTATTTATTACTTGAATTGAGCTGTCAACAAAGAAATAGCAACAATACAACTCAAAAGGCCCAAGATACAGATTAAAAATAATTCTCAGTGCAGTTTTTAAGATGTGCCTTTAGGGATACACAACCAGCTCTGGGGTCATGGTTGGGTTGCTAGGTTAAGACTGAGGAAATTACAATGAAGCCTCCTTCAGATTTCACGTGCCTTGTGGGGGTTGTGTGAATATGCCCAATGTTCTCTTGACAGCAACACGGAAATGTTTGCCATCACCTTCTTTCAGTCTAGTTTGTAATGCTGGCCTTCCAGGTGGTTTCTCATACAAATACTAGCATGGTATGTCTTTGATTCATTTTTGAAGATCAGCCAAGTTTAGCTAGATTTTGCTACTTGGCATGACTCAGATTTTAAATCTCTGCTCAGATACAACATTCACTGGCTGATACTGGCCTAGAGGGTATATCTTAATCCATGTCATGTACTTGTTATGAAATTAAAATGTCAGGGGAAGGAGGAGCTGACAGCACCTTCAATTTTTTGAAGAACAAAAAAATATAAATGCAATAAATAAACAATACTATATATGTTCTTTTTGGGAATGTTCTATTTAGCTCACTGGGGTTTATTCCTAAATAAATTAGTATAGAACTACAGCATGAAGCTTGTTTTGGAGATAAGGTTGAATTAAATTTTTAAACAACTTCAATAAGAATTTCTATGATCGCACAAAACTGTTGACTTGTGTTATAGTGATGAAACAGAATCAGGTATGCAGTCTATTCAACCCACAACTTATGACCCACATGTAGTCACCACACTATCCTTGTCAGAGGTGGTTTTCAGCCAGTTCTGACAGGTTCTGGAGAACTGGTATCGGAAATTTTGAGAACCGGCAAATAGGCTGGCCCCGCCCAACTGATCTTGTTTTGTTGCCCTGAACAGGAGAAAGGAGCTGGAAAGCTTGTGAGTGGGAGGGGAGGGAATGGGGATTTTGCAGTAACCTTCCCCTGCCACAGCCACAACCACAGAACTGGTAGTAAATTTGTTTGAATCCCACAACTGATCCTCCTAAGCCCCAAATTCAAGAATATACAGCTTTACAACATGCCACTTGGTTTTTTGATGTGTTATCTTTCAGATCTGTTTTGATTTTCCAAGATATTTTTTCTATTTTCCCCAGGCCTCATATGTTTTTTAAAAAAACCTTCTCCTTTGCCTGATAATAGTAAGGTTTTTCTCCCCAAAACTGTTGCCCATTTCCGTTATATGCCAATAAAGCTCACTTTTAAATTAAGCAACTTTTAAAGATGAATTATTCTCTCTCTGGACCCCTGCACTCGGACTTAAAGTTAAGGAACATCAGGCTTCTTTACAAAGCTGTTGCAAAGCGATGATGCTATATTAAAATGAATGGTGCGCTAGAGCATTATCTTTATACGTTGGTGTTGTTTTTATAGCTCTCTTGGACACACACACATCCGCACAGACCCGCCAAACAGATTGCCCAAATCCGCCTGGGATCGAGACAAGCGAAGGGCGATCGTTCCCAGCATTCCTTCGATGGAATGCCGGAGAGCCGCAATTAACGCGGTGCTTTTCTCGCCTCTCCTCGGAGACTTCTCCAGCCGGAGGGGCTCACGAGGGTCTCCCTCCAAAAAAAGCGCCCTCCGTGACTTTCCCTACGGCTGTGAGCCCCGGGCGCCAAGGGGCGGGCCGCGTCTGCGTTCTCCCCAGCCGACGAGGGGGAGTTTCCAGGAAGTGGCCATATTGGATTCATTCAGTTGCATCAATCGAAAGAGGAGAGCAGGTTTGGGTTGAGGCGACTTTTTTTTTTTTTTTTACCTAGCGCCTGAGAAGGAACTCCTGTCCACTGACCTCCGGAGGTGCCCGGCTATGGCTGCCACGGACTTGGATCGGTTTTCTGTGAGTAACAAGACTGCGCTGTCCGTCCCTCAGCCCTCCCCTCCCGCTGGCACTAGGAGAAGGGCAGAGGCGGTGTGCGCGCTCGCATTCGCCCGGCGTTGGAAAGAGCTGGATAGGTTTGGAACAGCCCGTCTGCTTCGTTGGTGGATCGGGGGAATCGGCTGGCTAAAGTGGAGGGAGGAGGCTTAGATCCTGCCCGGGCTCTGGGATCTTTTTGCTTGATCTCTCTCTCTCTTGAAGAGAGTGTTGCGGGGCCAAGCTAGCATTAGAGCTCGGCTGAAAGGGAGTCGCCTTCTCTTGCGAAAGCGCTTGCACCTAAGCGCACTCTTGAATCGGGAATAGTTGCTACTATTCCCCCCACCCCCAATCTTAAAATGCGGTTTTGGGTTTGAGGCAGGAAGTTGGCTCATACCGGGAAAATATCTAGGACCTGAGCGGAAGGTCTGCTAATTTACTTAAGAGTGTGTGTAAACAAGGTGTGTAGTTGAACACCTAGGATCTTGTCCATCTGTATCACCAAACGTTCTAGTTATAAATTTGGTCCCTGTGGCCAAGGAGGTGTTGAGCTGTTAGGATGACACCGGTCATCTCTTTTCCCCAGCTGTTGGGAACCTGAGCTTTCCCATGGATTCTGTCTTGCAGTATGTTTTTTTTTAACAGCTTTGCTGTGGTAGGAGATAGTTGGACTCCAGCGATGATACTAATAGCTCTAATTGTGAGCATACGTACTACCCAGTCCTTGAGATGTTTACATCAAATAAAGTCACATTACCGTCAGAGGAATTTCTTTCACCCCAATCAACCCTAGTGAACCCTACTGAAAGCAGAAACCAATTTGTGCAATTGGTTAAAAAAAAAAGGCAGCTGGGTTTAATGGTTGAGCCACCTTTCATGGGTAATGGAATGAATGAGATTTCTCCTTGGGGACAGAGATTATGCATTTAATGCCACCTACTTAGTAGCATGAACAATATCTACAGTTGTTGAGATTTCCTGCTTACAGATTAAGGCTATCTGGTCTGGTTTGCAAAAAAATAAATCTAAATAATCACTAGATGACACTAAAGGACTTTTTGCTGCCAATTAGTAGTTATTCAATTTTTTCCCCAGATTTGATTTGGGAACTCTATTATTTTGACTTTGGGCTTTGAATGTATTCAGATAGAGTTATTGGACCCAAATTAATTTTCTATTTGATGGGTTTTATTCCAAGGAACTTGATTTTATAAATAAATTGATAATGCTATATCTATTCCCCTGAATAATTACTTCAATTGTAGAAGCCCATTTCTTCCGTGAAAATACTTTGTATTAATGAATATTGTCCTTCCATTTAGTGCAACAATTTTAGGATGAGAGTATGGAGACCAGATCAGAGAGTTTGAGCTACAAGCATTTTTCTTAACGTTGTAAGCATTTCTTTCTGCAAATTATTTCTTAGAAATCTGCAATACATTGGGTAAGATAGAGCTCACTCAACATGGATGAATGAAGCTTGATGTTTGTGGTGCATTCCAAATAACCAGTTCAGGCTGTCTTTCTAAAAAAATTTTTTGTAGCTCTGTATAGGAATGGAGTATTTATTTTTCTCTAATATTTCAGCATTCTGCTTGTCCTTTGTAAAAACAAACAGCTATTTCCCCCACTTTCCAAATAACATTTTACCAGCTGATTGTCAGACTTCTATCTGTGCCATTATGTTATCTAGAATACAGCTGATGTTTTGTTTGTGTGGCCAGATGTCTTTGGCCATTGCAAATCCTTAATTGTGTAAATGTTGGCATTCCAACAAGACAGAAGTAAGGAATGGCTTTCAAAACCAACCCTGTGCATATCTCTGAGGGGTAAATTCAATTAAAGGTTGGATTTGCACATTCATAAAACACATACTAGACTGTGGCTGGCTGTGTTTGGGATCTCAGATGGAAAACGAGGAGCGTGTTCTGTATACTGACATGTTGAGTGTGAAAGAACTCTCTTGTTGAGAATAATTGGAATATTATATACATGTTGTACAGCTGCCTGCATATATTGAATACATTGTATAAGGAGTGAATACATGACTCTCAGTGGAAAACTTTGGTTAAAGGAATTTGGCATTGCCTGTAAGTTTGTATAGTTTCTGACTGCTCACTTGAATAATTACATGATTTCCTGCAGTGCCTTTTAACTTGTGCTGTTGCACCCAAGCATTTTCTTCTCCCATCTGGAGACATCTCTCTCTGACATCCTTTGGCAGTAGCTAATTGGAACTCTGTGTCATTAAAAATACGCATTTTATGGCAGCCACACAAATAGCAGCTTGGATTTGGCAAGTTGGGTTCTGCCTTTGGCAGTTACTTAAAATGCCAGTTCTTCAAATGAATTTTGCTTAACAAAATCTGGAAAACTCATCTTGAGATGAGGGAAAAAACAACTGTTGGAATCAATTTTGACTATAGTCCTGGTGGATGTGAATGTTAAAGCAATGGGTTCTTGGAGAACTTGGGCTAAGGATTGTATGGGTCCATATTTACTTATTTGTTTGTATCCTACATTTTTAATTTTTTAATAAATAACTCAATGGCAAACATATCTAATATTCTTTCCTCCACCTTTCCGCACAACAAGAAACTTTCAAGGTAAGTTGGGCTGAGAGAGAGTGGCTGGGCCATGGCATATCTTCAACCATAAACATACTTTTAAGCCTTTGTTAAAGAGTTATGTATTTCTGTTTTCATCATGTTTGCTTGTTCAGACATTGTTTTCCATGGCAGTTCTCCACTAGTTGTTGCTGAATTGCCTGCCTTATATTGATAAGATCTATTAATGGAAACTGAAATAGTATAGTGTACTGAGAAGTTCCTTGGGAGAAAATAACTTTAATATTTTCTCTAGGGCGTTTGATATTCATATGGGTTTGAAGGGTGGGGTGGCCCAAGGCAACTAAGAAGGATAACCAAAACAAATTACAACTCTTTTAGTGAGTGCTTGCAAATGTTTAATGTATGCAAACAATGAACAAGCCAAACTGAGAAGCAGAAAGTTGGTTTGAATTGAGATTGATTGTGGGAAGGTAATCATACACAAAATATATTAAAGACACAAATAGTGCGTCAAGTGAAATGTTGTCGCTTACCTTTAAAGCCTTCCATTTAAAGCCTGAATCTGATGTGATTCTAAAGGATTTGGAAAATCAATTCAATTGTTTGGATGAGTCTGAAAAAAGAAAACCCTACTGAATTATCACATAGATGATGAGGCGTCCAAGGTAGGCTGTTCCATATGGAGAATGAAACTGTCGGTAAAAATAAAGCTTTGCTCTTCAAGACATCAATAATTTAGAGGCATATGGTCACTAGGGGTATACATATATGCAGGGCATCCCTGTGCTCAGTAACACATCCTTTTTCTACTTGTCCTTTTAGCCATAAAAATGAAAATCTAAAATTAAGATGTTTAAACCTATTTTTAAATACCTGTAGGTTTTGCATTTTTTCTGAAGTTTGGAAAAGAAAAACATTTGTTTGTTGTTGGTAATATCTCTCATCAAGGAGAGAAGCCACTTAGAACTGAGGAAAAATTTCCTGACAGTTAGAACAATTAATCAGTGGAACAACTTGCCTCCAGAAGTTGTGAATGCCCCAACACTGGAAGTCTTTAAGAAGATGTTGGATAGCCATTTGTCTGAAATGGTATAGAGATTCCTGTCTAGGAAAGGGACTGGAAGACCTCCAAGGTCCCTTCCAACTCTGTTATTCTATTCTATTTATAGAATTTATCAATATACTAAAAGAGTTTTGGATTTTGCAAGCCTGCAATATACAGTAGCTAATATAATTATTTTGCTAAGACCAAAGATGAATCAGTTTTCAACACATTCTGGAAATAGTTGTTCTGTATCCATATTTAATTGTTTTCTTTTTTGATAAAAAGGCAAGGAGGATTTACAAGCCATTTGGTCAGATTCCCCTTGCATGATTTATCTGAAGTGATATGTCACAGGTCTTAAAAAGACATTAGTTTTTAAATAAGTAAGGTAAAAATAGTATATTTTTACAGTTTTGCTTTGATACCTTGAAAGCCTGCTCACATGTTTGTGATATTTCTAACTCAGAGGAAAATTATTTAATTATATAAGTTAGAAGCACTTGAAGTTGAAAATGTAAAAAAGAGATAAATTAAGTGTTGCTTAGGTTGAGCTTGATTTTTTTTTTTTTAAAGTTTAAAAATATGTTTAAAACAGCTGAAGCATGCAGGTGGTACGTACTATATAATTATTCCCATATACTGAACTGTGTAGGAGATTGGTGGTGTTCAAAAACTTACACTTTATGTTGTTGAGTTCTGATGGAATTTGAATAATGAACAACTTGAGGTAAAGCTAAAGCAATGATGGAAACAGGTTCATGAATTAATATTTTCCCTTCCAAATAGTATGTGTCTTTTCTCTCTTCTATCCTCACAAATATGTTTTCTTTTCAAACTTCCAAAGTTTTCTGAATAAGTATGTATAGCTTAAAGGGACGCGGTGACTCAGTGGCAAAGATGCTGAGCTTGTCGATCAGAAACGTCGACAGTTCGGTGGTTCAAATCCCTAGCGCTGCATAACAGAGTGAGCTTCTGTTACTTGTCCCAGCTTCTGCCAACCTAGCAGTTTGAAAGCATGTAAAAATACAAGTAAAAATAGGAACCACCTTTGGTGGGAAGGTAACAGTGTTCCATGTGCCTTTAGCATTTAGTCATGCCAGTCACATGTCCACGGAGACTTCTTTGGACAGTGCTGTTTCTTCGGCTTTGAAATGGACATGAGCACTGCCCCCTAGAGTCGGGAACGATTAGCATATATATGGGAGAGGAACCTTTACCTTTATGTATAGCTTGAGGAACTTTTGGGGGGAGAACACAGAACTAACTTGGGGGCTTTTTTTCACAGCTTCTGTTGAAAGGACAGAGTAGCAAATGGGTTGATGGCATCTGATTATTTATTTTGTAACATATTTTGATCTAAATCTCTGTGTAAAGCTGGGGACTCTAAAACTTGGTCCCTGTGGAGATTTGGGATTCCAACAAACAACTCCCTTGTCCTTCAAGGACCTTCTCAAGTAACCAGGTACCCTATTTGGAGATTTCTTGATAATAGTTTAGTGATGATAAATTATGAAAATGTGATTCTTGTAAACTGTATGTGTAATATAGCCATAAAAATAGCATATGGTATAGTAGTCTTTCTATCTGACCTTGTTATGAAAGGTTTTTGAAGCACATGAGGATATTTTGGATGCAGCAATATCTTGTTGGCCTCTAGATAACATCAATACTAATTAGTGGTGTGGCCAACTAATAATCTCTGTACATTCATAAAGCTCCCTAGCTGGTGTGAGGTAAAGCATAATTTTTAATGTCCTCTATCTACTGGAGGGAGAAAACATTTTCTTTCTTGTCTGTCTGTGCGTCCATCCGTCCGTCCACCCACCCATCTCCATCTCTCTCTCTCTCTCTCTCTCTCTCTCTCTTTCTTTCTTTCTTTCTTGTTTTTTCCTGATGTATGTATGTATGTATGTATGTATACATACAGTACATACATATATCTGTGTTATGTCAATGCACCTATGCCCAATATGGAGGGAGCATACTGCATACACACACGCGCACACACACACACACACACACACACACACACACACATCTAAGTATGTATGTATGTATTCTAAAAAGAACTATGATTGCCTTCCTACATATGTTTAAAACTCATGTTGACCTTTATGGGACTTTCAGCCAGACAAAACAAACATAAGATTGTGCTGTACCTTTCATTGAAAGATTTGGAATCTTGAGTTTTCCCTTTGCTTGTATGCCAAGAAGATAAAAAGTAATTTTAAAATATTTTTACTTATTTACAATTTACAATTATTAAAATAAGGTTGAGAGAACTCTGTAGGCTGAGGGCCTTCACTTAAATCAGTGGTTGGTTGCAGGGCATACCGGAGCGTGCCCGGAGCAGCGGGTACCGTTTTCCAGAGGAGGGGAGGGAGTGGTCACCTGTGGGTATTCTCAAAGCCTGATTGGTCCAAAGCCTTAAATACTGGTGCCTTCCAATCCTGGCCCAGTTTCCCTCAGTCTTTCTTGGTCCAAGTACTGTTTGAGAATACGTTGTGCCGCCAGGTGGGGGCTTTGTCTTCGATCCTGGGGGGGGGTGTCTACTTCCCTCTCCCATGTCCCCCTGATCAAGCATTTTCTGAAGGGGGCGGCTAATCTCAGGTCTCCCCCCATCCACAGGTTCCCCATGTGGGATCTTCCCCTGGTGCTCAGGGCCTTGACGGGGGCCCCATTCGAACCTCTTCGGTCTGTTCATCTACAGTTCTTGTCACTGAAGGTGGCTTTCCTGGTAGCGGTTACCTCCACCCGACATATTTCTGAACTGGGCGCCCTGTCTTCCAGGGACGACCTTTGCCATTTTCACCAGGACAGGGTGGTGCTTCGCCTTGATCCTACCTTCATCCCGAAGGTGAATACTCCCTTTCATAGGGCTCAGGAGATCATCTTGCCCGACTTTTGCCCGGGTCCGTCCAATGATAGGGAGAGGCTCTGGCATCGGTTGGACGTCTGCCGCGCTCTGCGGATCTACCTCTGGCGGGCCGAGGGGGTCCGTAGGTTGGAGGCCTTGTTTGTTTCATTCCAGCCGGGGACGCTGGTCTTACCTGAGCATGTCTTTTAAGAGGAGGGGAGGGAGTGGTCACGACCCGCCCTGAGTTGTGTTCCGTTGGGGCCAAGGGGTGGTCCCGGGGGTTTGGTTGTTGTTGTTTTTTTGTTGCTTCAATTGTACCGTTCAACTTCGAAGAAACTGGGCCAGGATTGGAAGGAACCAGTATTTAAGGTTTTGCTCTCAGGCTTTGAGAATACCCACAGGTGACCACTCCCTCCCCTCCTCTTAAAAGACACGTTCAGGTAAGCCCAACGTTCTTTCTGGTACAGTGCTCTGGAGGGCCCACCCGCCTGACTGCGCTCCTTGTCTTTCAACTCTTTGGCGCTTCCGCGCACGCGCACAGCACGTACAGCACCTGCGCGACACTCTGCCAAGCAGCTGGAGGGTAAGACACATGCGTGTGTGCTCTGTGCGTTCATGTGGAGGATGCTGGGCTGGTACGATTGCAACAGGATCCAGAACCCATCATTGGTTTAAAATATTTATTTATTTATTTATATATATATATATATGTATATATATATATATATATATGTATGTATGTATGTATGTATGTATGTATGTATGTATGTATATATATATATATATGTATATATTTGTGTGTATATATATATATATATATTTGGGAGGAAGCTAACTGCTTCCAAATATAACAAAGGCAACAGTAAAAATATTGGGTTTCTGTCGTGATGGACTCTTGTGACGAGCCGATTGACAGATGTTGGACAAATATAACAAAGGCAACAGTAAAAATATTGGGTTTCTGTCGTGATGGACTCTTGTGATGAGCCGATTGACAGATGTTGGAAGCAGTTAGCTTCCTCCCATAATTGGGGCTTACCAGGGGTTGTGACACTAATATATACCTTCTTCCCTGGCTTCAGCTGATAAGGAGGAGACCTGTGGCTTGATGGCTAAGACGTTTGCCTAAGATGCAATACAGCACAGGTTCGAATCCCAGTAAGGGTATGGCTAGCTGATGAGAGCTAAATAGCTTGAAATAGATCTATACTAGTCTCCCTTTATTTATTTATCAGCACAAATCAAAACACAAATATAACAAAGGCAACAGTAAAAATATTGGGTTTCTGTCGTGATGGACTCTTGTGACGAGCCGATTGACAGATGTTGGAAGCAGTTAGCTTCCTCCCATAATTGGGGCTTACCAGGGGTTGTGACACTTTATACATCCATCCATCCATCCATCCATCCATCCATCCATCCATCCATCCATCCATCCATCCATCCATCCATCCATAATTCTGCTATGGATAATTCAAGTAACCTTTTCCCAATTGAGATTTAGTTTTGATTTTTGAATAATTGTGAACATATGTAATAAGTAGTACACATAAAGTTCTGTAGATCTTATTCATACTTATTCACAGTATTAAAAATTTCACTCCTGGATTTAACATTCATGAATTGCTTCATCTTCATTAGAATTGATGATAAATCAAATATGATCTTTCCACCTATACTCAGAACCAAACTGTTCTTGGTTGTATATCCACCATAGATGATACAATACCGAAATAAGCACGTTAGGGCATTTAGTAGAAGATTTCATGATAACTTTGAGTTTAGGTCATAGTAGATAGGAGGGTGATCAGAGGCGGTATTCATCAGGTTCTGACCAGTTCTGGAGAACCGGTAGCAGAAATTTTGAGTAGTTCGGAGAACCAATAAATACCCACTCTGACTGGTCCCACCCCCATCTATTCTCTGCCTCCCGAATCCCAGCTGATCAGGAGAGAATGGGGATTTTGCAGTAACCTTCCCCTGGAGTGTGGAGGGAATAGAGATTTTACAGTATCCTTCCTCTGTCATGCCCAAGCCACACCCACTGAGTCATGCCACGCCTACCAAGCCACGTCCACAGAACTGGTAGTAAAAAAAATTGAATCCTACCACTGAGGGTGATAATATTCCTTTCTCAGAAAGTGAAGTCTTTGCATAATATGTCCCAAAGATGACAATTTGGTTATCTGTGCCTTGAGTGATTTCATTGTTTTCTTGGCTAGCCATGGTATTCTCAAGAGATTTCTCCAATATCAAAGTTCAATATCCAATATCAATATACTTTCTATTTTGCTTATTCAAAACCCAGATTTGCTTCTCAGAAGTGTCATAGCTAAAACCATTGCCTGCATGATGCTGATCTTTGTAGCTATGAATATGTTATATGCTATTTATCAGTTAACAATTTATTATTTTATTTCTTAATATGCAGAATATAGGTTTATGGTGCACTATTAAACTTATTAGAAAATAAAGCTCTTTTGAGTTTAATAGGACTTCTTAGCAAATATATTTAGCATTGCAGAACATGTGATGCTGGAAACCTCAATTTCTCAGTTTGAATGAGGTTGAAAACCTCAATTTACCAATTTAAATGTACTGAAAACTCCTTAGCTGACCACAGTGTACTGAAGAGAGAAAGAGAGTGCACATGAAGTGAAAATGTCTTGGGTTCTAAGAAATAGTTGTCTATGCTATTTATTATATTCTTGGAAGGAAGTTTTCATGGGGTATTCTTGATTCTCTCAAGCATTAAGAATGCTGCTGAAAACACAGTAAATTGTCAAAATAACAGCTCCTTTAGCAGTTCTGTGTGACCTAGAAAATAGCGGTGTATGATGTCCTCAAGAACAAAGGCTGAGTCATACCTTAAACATTCAGTTGTAAATATCCAGTATGAATTACCTGCTCTTCAGTAACAGCCTGGAACTATGCATTGCAAGCACTGAAAATAAATATACGGTAGTTTTTTAAAATCACTCTCCTGTAGTGTTTACCCTGAGCTTGACTCTTTCTCTTTTCCTTTGAAGTTTTAGAAAATCTTGCAAAAGGTCATCTTACTTGAGCATATAGGTATTGCTGGTGTAACTCCCAAAGGTGCGTTTTCAAAAGGCAACTGGACTTTGTTTTGAATGAGTTCTGATTCATCCCAGAAGCTTCAGTTCAGTCAGAACTGAAGAAGCTTCTTGGATGAGAAGTGAAACATCTTCAAGGAAAAACAAAGTCCAGTTGCCTCTTGAAAAAGCACCTTTGGGCCAACCATGACCTGGATGACTGAGAATCTCCATGGATATTTTGCTGGTGTAACTGGATTATTGACATTCTTTTAAAAAATTGAGTTCAGATTCTGTTGGCTTAGGGTCCACAGGTAGTCCTCGACTTACACTCATACGTTTAGTGACTATTTGAAGTTACAGTGGCACTGAAAACAATGACTTATGACCATGTTTCACACGTACATCTATGCAGCATCCCCATGGTCATGCGGTCAACATTTGGATGTTTGGCAACTGGCGTGCATTTATGATGGCTGCAGTGTTCCAGTGTCGTAGTTAGGAATATAATTCTAACGGTTGGGTTGGCAATATATAAATCATGTAACAATGCTATACCTGTTTCTTTAAATCATACTGTAAAATGTGATTGGTTGCTGTTTTCCTCAATCGGCCATAAGAGGGAGCCAGAATGACTGTTAGTTATCTGTTTGTTAGATGCTGGGCTGATCTGATCTGAGTGTTTTTGGAAGCTAGCTGTTAGAAAGTGCCGTAAGCTATTGTAAGTTTTGCAACTGCTAGCAAACTTTGAGTACCGAACTGATTATATGATACTGGACTATGTTATTTGGATTATCCCTTAACTGAAAGACATTGATGACTGACTGTCTTATCCGTGTATGACTTGGACTGTTTGATGGACTCTGATACCTCTATTTCCACGAAAGTAAAAGCCTATTTAAACTGCAGTGTCTCTGTATGCTGGTTTGTGTGTTCTCCAACACAACTCTCACAATGCTTCTCTGAACATACTCGCTCTCCCAACGGGAAGCTTACCTAACAGTCATCACTTTTTGCAACCTTCTGACAACCAAGTCAGAGGGGAAGCCAGATTCCTTAACAACTGTGACAAGAAAGGTTGTAAAAAGGGCGTTGGTACTTACCTGATACGCCTCTTCTCATAGTGGGGGGAGGAGTATCCAGGATGGGGTTTGACTTTGTCCTCTCATGATTGGATGAGTCAGATAAGCTCTTTGGGTAACGCCCCCTGGCCAGCAGGACTACCCATTCTTTTGACGAAGAGCTCCATCCGACTCGTTGCACCATTCACTCCAGACTCTTAATTCAGTTCTTAGCTTTTAACATCTTCAACATCAATATTTATATAACTTCATAAAACTGTGAACATAAAACTTAGTCGTACAAACATAGTCAGGGAGGGACTGGATACTCCTCCCCCCACTATGAGAAGAGGCGTATCAGGTAAGTACCAACGCCCTTTCTCCATAGTGAGGGGGGAGGAGTATCCAGGATGGGACGTACCAAAGCCTGCACGTCCCTAGGGAGGGAGACCCCAGAGGCCCCATGTCCCCCGCTCATGCCGGTTGAGGCGTGGGCTCCGCCCTGTGAACCGCCTGCAACGCCCTGCGTCCAAGAGGCCCTGCGTCCAAGAGGCTTTTGTCCTGCTGGGGCAAAAGAGTCCAGTTTATGGTTCCTAGCAAAGGGAGAGGGGGAAGCCCACATGGCTGCCCTGCAGATTCCGGCCAGGGCTGTCTGCGTGGCCCAGGCCATGGACATGGCTGCGCTCCGCGTGGAGTGAGCTGTGATATGATTGGTGTCTGTAAGCCCTGCAATTGGTATGCAGTGGCAACGTAGGTTTGCAACCACCTACCTATTGTGGTGGAAGTCACCCTGTTACCCAGGCCCCTATTTGGAAGGAAACAAACAGAGCTTCGGATTTCCTGTCTGGCCTGGTTCTCCCGAGATAATCCTCAGAGCCCTCCTTCTGCCCAGAGTGAGCCACTTCTTTCCCAACGTCTGGACAGAAGTTGGGCAAATCAGTTCCTGGGTTTGATGGAGGCAGGAGCCCACCTTGGGATGAAGGACGTAACCCCGCTCTGTCTTGGAGGGGGAAGCAGGGATCCTCCCCGGTGGAGAGCTTGCGGTTCGTATATCTGCCTGGCGGGGGAGGGGGTGGCCACCAGAAAGGCCACCGTGAAAATCAGGAACTTAAGGGAAGCTGTTCGTAAAGGCTCAGATGGAGCGCCTATTGGAGCGTCCCCTACCCTGTGCAAGTCCCAGGAATGGTACTTGAACGCTGCATGCGGTTTGGGGTTGGAAGCCCCCTTGAGGAATTGCCTGACCATAGGATGGTGAGTCAAGCTCTGGTTCCTGCCACGCAGGAGAACTGGCGAGAAGGCTGAGACCTGTCTCCTAATTGTGTTAGAAGCTAACCCTCTGTCCCGGCCTGCCTGGAAGAGGTCCAGAATCTGAGGCACTGAGGCCTGGCTAGGATTGTGCCCCAGGGAATTATACCATGAGGCAGAGGCCTGCCACATGGAGCCATATATACGCTCTGTGGAAGGTGTGCGGGCAGTCTGGATAGTCTGCTTCACCCTGGGGGGGGGAAGGGTCTTTCCCCAGGATGCTCCGTTCCAAGAGCTAAGTGGTCAGCTGAAGCCATTGACGGTCTGGGTGCTCCAGTGACCCCTGGTTAAGGGATATTCCCTCCTGGGGGATTCTCCATGGCCTCTCCGTTGAAAGCGACTGGAGCTCACAGTCTCCGGGGCCGGTGAGGCGCCAACTGAACCCCTTCCGCCCCCTCCCGAAGGGTTTCCCATATGACCCTGAGGATCAGGGGTAAGGGCGGAAGTCATACCGACAACCCCTGGTCCAGGGGCTTCGCAGATCGTCCGCCCCTTCTGCCCCCCCCAATGTCTGGTACCTGGAGATGACCCTCAGGAGCTGAGCGTTGAGGGGCGTGGTGGATAAGTCGATCTCCGGGTGTCCGAAGCACTCTGCCATTTCCTTGAAGATTGCTGGCTGCAGCTTCCGCTCCAAACTGTCCCCTTGGTCCGGCTGAGCCAGTCGGCTCTGATGTACCCCACCCCTGCTATATGTTCTGCCCTCAGCGAATGTTGTCTAAATTCATAGGCTATCTGAGGTGCTTCTGCGATCTCTCAAAGTCGGGCATCCCATTCTGAGTTTGTGGTGGGTTCTGGCATGGGGACCAGCCTGTCTGACCCTTTTTTCCCCCCGGCCATAAGGGTGCTATGATTCTATGGCTAGGATTAGCGCAGAGATATTCTGAATGTAAACACCGATGGAGTTTAATGGGCGGCCACTAGAGTGTGTGTAAAGATGAAGTGAGGGAAGCTAAGGCTCACAATAAAGGCCTGCCACAAAGGTAAATTAATAATAATAACAAGAACCACCACAACAATAATAATAATAAAATAAAATACAAAAGGGGGCATCTTCCCGCCTGATAAAACCAAGAAAGATTAAGGAAACGATTGGTCCCTTGCTGGGAGAAAGTGGCCCGAAGGTGACAAGCAGCAGGGGTAGAGCCGATCTATTTAACTCGGCATCTGTCTTTACCCGAAGGGATAAGCTATCCAACCTATCAAAAACAGCACCCCAAAATCAGAGTAGGAACCCAAGATGAGATAGGGAAGAAATGGTAGCCTGTCTATCTTAGGCAAGGTCCAATTCCCAGGACCGGGTGGGTTACACCCCAGGGATCTGAAGGAGCTGGCGGATGAGATCTCCAAACAACTGAAACTATATCTATCAGAGCTCCTGGAGTACCGGAGAACCACTATAGAATTGCTGATGTGATTCTTCCCCTTCAGAAAGGGAGAAAAAACCGGCTCGAGAGCCCAAAGCCAACATGGGTTTGTCCAAAAACAGATCATACCAGACTAGCCCTATTGCCTTCTTAGGTTACGGTGACAACCCTAGTGAACCATAGGAATGCCATTGATATAGTTAACTTGGACTTCAGCAAGTCCTGATAAGGTAGACCCTAATCTACTACTAGATAAAGTAGAAGACTGAGGATTAGACCTAGTCACGCCAGGTGTCTTGGTAACTGGTGCATACACCTGTACTCCTCAATGGAACTGCCTCTTCATGGAGGGAAGAGTGCAGTGAGTCCCCCAAGGCTCAGTGTTGAGCCCAGTACTCTTCAACATCTTCATCAGTGATTTGAATGAGGGTGTTAGATGTGTAAGCTAACATTTGGGATAGCAAAATATATGCCATGATAGTAGTACTATTTCTTTAAGAACTGCTGTTATCTCAAGCGGTCATAAGAAGGAGCCAGAATGACTGTTAGCGCTCTGTTTGTTAAATGCTGATGGGGGGGGGGTCATCAGGTTAGCAGGTGACCCCAGGCTGACAGGAATAGTCAACACTTCAGAATATAGGCTAAAGATACAGAAGGATTTTGATACCCTTGGACATTGGGCACTACCTAGGAAAATGGGATTCAAAGAGGTAAGGTTCTACCTTTAGGCAACGAGGGTGAAGGGCACAGGTACAGAATACCTTGCTCCACAGTAGTAACTGTGAAGGGGATCTTGGAGTCCTAGTGGACCACCCTTTAATATGAGCCAGCAGTGTGCAATAGCTGCCAGAAAACCCAACACAGTTTTTGGCTGCATAAACAGAGGAATAGAATCAAGCTCCCGTGAAGTGTTCATCCCACCTTATAAGGCCTTGGAAAGGCCAGATTGGAATTCTGCATTCAATTTGGTCACCATGATGTAGAAGGATGTGGGGGCTCTAGGGAGAGTGCAGAGAAGAGCAATAGAGGGGATCAGGCTGGAGGCTAAAGCCTATGAAGAACGGTTGCAGGAATTGGGTAGGTCTAGTTTACTGAAAGGAAAGACTAGTGGAGACGTGATAGCAGTGTTCCAATATCTCAGGGGTTGCCACAGGGAAGAGGCAACCTGATTATCCTCCAAGGCACCTGAGTGCAGAACTAGGAGTAATGGGTGGAATCTAATAAGGAGAGAAGCAACTTAGAACTGAGGAGAAATTTCCTGACAGTTAGAGCAATTAATCAGTGGAACAACCTGCCTCCGGACGTTGTGAATGCCCCAACAGTGGAAGATTTTTAAGCAGCTGTTGGATGGTAATAGCAATAGCAGTTATACTTATATACTGCTTCGTAGGGCTTTCAGCCCTCTCTAAGTGGTTTACAGAGTCAGCATAATAATTCAAGCTATTTAGCTCTCATCAGCTAGCCATACACTTGCTGGGAATCAAACCTGTGCTCTCTTGCCTCTTAGGCAGATGTGTTAACCGTTGGGCTCGACTAGTAATGATAGCCATTTGTCTGAAATGGTGTAGGAATTTCTGCTTAGGCAAGGGGTTGGGCTAGAAGACCTGCAAGGTTCCTGCCCCCTCTGCTATTGTATTGCATAGTATTGTATTGTATAGCATTTGCTCTTTGCCTATTCACCCCCACCCTTGGAAAGCCTTGGGGGAGGGGGGTAATCTCTAACCTGATTGGAGGTTCTTCTGTCTCTCCCTGGGGGCTGAATAGTCTTCCTTGGCTTGGGCCATGTGGGGCCCCTCCCCCCTTCTTTCCAAATGGTTTTGCAGGGCAATTGCCATCGCCCCGCCCTCAGAACTTAGCCACAAAAAACAGCTTTTGTTTTGCCGCCTACTCAGGGACTTCCCGCCCCTCCCCCCTCCTTCTCCTACTCAAAGGAGAATTTTCTTAAGGGTGAAGGAGACTTAGCCCCCCCCCAAAAAAACTCTTGCTGGAAGTCTTTTTCTGATGGCATTCTCGCCCCCAAGTCTCTTTCTCCTACTTAAAGGAGAGTGTCCTTAACGGGGGGGGGGGTTTCTCCTGTTACTATGCAGTTAGAAAGGGAGAGAACGGGCTTTTAGGCAGGATTTCTGAAGCACCGAAGCCGAAGGGAATCCTCCCCTGGGAGGGAAGGAGTTCTCAGGTTGGGGGGGGGGGCAGGGTCCTTCGTGCAGTCTTGTGGCAGCTGCCTCTGTGATTCATCTAGGAAGTAGGCTTGGGGGGGATCCACCGCCTGCCTCTAACTCCCTTAACAAGCCTCCTTTTGGCCCTTTGCTGCGTCCCCCGCCCTTGGCTAATGCCTCTGCGATGGTTTCTCACCTTTCAAGGGCTCCACAAGCCTCCGGTTGTGGCTGGAGGGCTGAGAGTTAAGGCTCTGCCTGCCTCCTCTGAGCTGCTGGGGGCAGCCATCTTGGACCACGTGGTTTCAAGATGGCCCCGGCTCCAAATTCAAACGGCTCCTCCTTGCTGGAGCACATGGAAATGGCTTTTGCCTTTGCAGGCTTGCCATGGCTGCAGCTCATCTCCCCCTGCCTCCTGCAGCTCTTTCTAAGCCTTTCCGGCTCTCACCTTGTCGGCTGCCAGCACAGGTGTTCCAGTGGCTCAACCCGAGGGGAGCAGAGGAGCGCTTCTGCTCCTGATTAGCCTCTGCGTCAAGGGCTGCCTCTAGGAAGCATATTGCCCTGCCTGCCCGGCAATTGTCCTCCCTGAGTGACTCCGTCTCACTCAGTGGCCAGGGCAGCGTGCCGCCCCAGGGGGCTTGTGGCAGTCCAATCCTTGCAGGAGGAGGCTGTGTGCGATGAAGGGAGGCAGGATTCGCCGGGTCCAAGTTTATTTTCCTTACTCCTTTGTAAATTACTGGAGTTACCGAGTAGTGCAACCTTTCCTTGTAGGATGAGTCAGAAGAATGGGTAGTCCTGCTGGCCAGGGGGCGTTACCCAAAGAGCTTATCTGACTCATCCAATCATGAGAGGACAAAGTCAAACCCCATCCTGGATACTCCTCCCCCCTCACTATGGAGAATGGGGCAAAACTCACTTAACAAATGTCTCGCTTACGGATAGAAATGTTGAGTTCAGTTGTGATCATAAGGTGGGGATTACCCATATTTCCATTCCTTACTCTTGTGGTTGAACCTTGGAGCACACGACAAGGGAATCCCTTCTGGGCATCTGCTGTGTGTGGTTTATTTAGGGTGGTTTTGTGTGGAAGGCAGAACTATTTTCTTTCTCTTTAGAGAATCCTATCAAAACTTGTTCACTGGAAATGACCCTGTTATGCATACGTGAAAGAGGCTTCCTGAAGTGCAGTCCCTTGGTGAATATTTTGTCCTTTCTTGTTAACTGTTGACCTGTCTGAAACATTTGAGATACAGTGGGGTCAGGATAAGCATGTTGAGTGACTTGGGGAAGTTCCCATTGCTTCCAAATCTGTCATCTCCTTCCCACCATCCGCCTACCCTCTTGGCTGAATGCAAAAATATAAGTGAAGGAATTCTAAGAAGCTGATAACCAATGTTGGATAATGTGAGAAGACGGAATTTCTACACCAGCAGTCACCAATTGGTGGTCCGTGAGAAAATTTTGGTGGTCTGCAGAAAAATTATTTGCATTTTTTATATTGCAGTAAATCAGGGGTCCTCAAACTATGGTCCCTGGGACGGATACATGCAGTGAACGCTTGTGTTGCTGCAGAGAGTCTCCCCCTTCGGGGTCTTTTTTGTGCAGGTCAGAGTGGGGCAGAAATTCCGACTTGGGGTCTGCTTTGGCCTCCTGGTGTGGGACTTTGGGTGAAGGCTGGAGGGAAGTGCTACTGGTGGCAAAGAGCCGGAGGGCCTTGTTCCAGTGGGACTGTATCATGGCTTGGAACTGACTGATCTCAACCCACCAAGCCTCCAGGAACCAGTACCTGGCCTTGCACGCCTACTGATCTTCCCTCTGCTTGGAAAGCCTATGCTTGTAGTCCTCAGTGAAGTGCTTCTGCTGAGCCTCCTTCTCGGTCAGATCCAATTTGAACTGAGACAACAGTTTTGCCAACTCTTTCTTGTGGTGGCTGCTTAGTTCCAACAACTGATTCCTATTGGGGCCCTAAGCAGCCCGGGCAGGGAGGTGAGGAGTGGTTGGCAGGGAAGGGGTGAATAGAAGCCGACAAGGCACCCCTCGGCATGAGTGACATTAAGTTGGCCATGCCTACCCAGTCACATGACCACCTAGCCACGCCCACCGTCATTAGGCAGATCATATTAGTGGTCCGTGGGATTTAAAATTATGAATCTAATGGTCCCTGAGTTTCAAAAGGTTGGGGACCCCTGTTCTACATAGAACTTGAAAACATTAGTAATGTTGGGTTTAACTAGCTGCATAATCATACTGTAAAGATTTACAGCAAGCCCTTGGCAAATAAAGCAGTTTAAAAAAAAAAAAAGGTTCAACAATGTTACAAACATCTGATACTGGAATGTGAGAACTGGTTATATGCTACCGTGCTCCCATTTCATAATAGACCACAACTGTGAAACCTTCCATGTGGGTTGGTGTGGGAAAGTTGATGGGTGTGATTTTTCTTCTTTTGCCAGCCTTAGAACTGGCTTTTTATATTTGCTACCTTATGAAAGATACAAGGGAGGAAGGAAAAAGGAAAGGAAAGAGGGAAAGAAAATCTAAAACAGTTGAGAAAGCTGTAGGTAGATTTTTCTCACCATGGCATACACTGTATTTTCTTTATTTAGTGCCTGCATTATTTTTACCTTGGCTAATTAAGCATGCTTGCATCTTTGTTGTTTTACTCTAGGAAATCTATTTATAGGGGCAGCATTCTTTGCAATGATAATAAGCAGATCATAATTGAAACAGACAGGTAAGGATTAAAACAGAAAGAAAAGTTTAGTACAATAGAAATAACTAGCTCTTATTGTGCCCAAGAATGTATGGATGAATCAAAATGCTCCTGTGATCTTGGAATCATTTATTGTTACTAATATATTTCTATACTATTGGTTACTTGTCTCTTGGTAGTTGAAACAAGCCTTCTCAAAGTTTAAACAGTTGAAATAATTCAGATTATTAAACACCAGTTGGCCACAAAGGGGATCGTTTTAGGGCTTTTAAAAGAGCCTCTAAATATGTCCTCTTCTAAAAATGCATTGCACAGCCTAGCCCTAGGAGGAGCCGCTGCACAGAAGGCCTAGCCTTACGTGGCACGACATAACCACGAACGTCAAAAGCGCGCCGACAACACCGCGGCGCTAAAACCACGATGTCAAAAGCGTGCCCACAACAGCGCGCCCACAACAGCGCGCCGACAGAAGCGCGATTTAATTTAAGGTAAGGTTTAGGGTTAGGTTTAGGGTTAGGTTTAGGGTTAGGTTTAGAGTAGGTTTAGCGTTAGGGTTAGGGTTAGGTTTAGGGTTATTTTTAGGTTATGTTACAGCCGCTTCTGTCGGCGCGCTGTTGTCGGCACGCTGTTGTCGCGCGGTTTTGACGGTGCGGTTTTGTCACCGTGCTTTAGTCACACGCGCTTTAGTCTACCGCGGTTTTGTGGTGGAGCCCTAGTCTTAAGTTGCTGTCAGAGAAGCTGGTGGGAGCAGCTGTGGGCGGACCCCCTCGTGGGATTGAATGAGCCACTGTCAGCTTCTGCCTTGCTGTTGCTTCAGCTGCCATGAAACGGGAAGGGGGGGGCTGGTATTTGGGAGGGGTTAATTGCTGTGCTGGAGGAATGTTCTAGGATGTACCAGACGTTGGGATTGCGCATGCGTGTGTGTTTCCCGCCTGCATCAACGGGCTCGACATTCCATCATCGGCCTATCTTTTTGAAGTTATTTCACACCTGACACTTGAAGGACTTATGATTGGACTGGAGCTATTATCCTAAGGGGGGGGGGAACGGACTATTCTATATATCAATTGCTTTCGCGCCTGATTAAGCAGACTTTGCTTCGCTACTGCTCGCTTACCATTTATAATTAGTAAAAGTACTTTTGATTTCCAACCCATGGAGTCTCTTAGTCTTCTTTCCTAGTTATGTAATGGAGTGGAGCTGACAGCCACGAGGATCATGCAGAAGAGGTGGCTCTCTAAATGAGTTGCATCAAAAGGTGTGAAATGAGACACCAGTGAGATTAGCCTGGCTACAATTTGAGCTGAAGTTTCTGAATCACATGCAAGATAGGTAACCGTACAGAGAAGGGATTGCAGTAGTAATTTTTAGGGGTTACTACTGATGAAAGAAATGTCCTTCTTGGTTCGGCTCCAAGTGGGGAAAAAGACACTGGAGACATGGAGGCTGCTTGGAAAGATGGTTTATTGGTGAACAGGACCACATGGCTTGAGCCCTGAACAGAAAAGGTGATCACATGCTTCAATGTTGGTGGAGAAGAAGAGAAGGGCTGAGGGAGGGGTTTGCTAGGGTTTTTATAACCTGTTTAGTCCCACCTCTCTGTTTCTTGTTCCTGTGTAAGAAATGTATTCTGATTGGTGGTCAGACTCCCATGGGGCCATGCAGGGGCTACTCTCTAGGCTGTGTTCTGAATCCAGATTTGGTTGAGTTCTCAGATGCCATGTGGTCAGTTGAGTAAAGGGCCAATATTATCAGGCTTTTACTCCCATCCCCCCTGGAGCTGCAGTGGAGAAGTCTTTATTAGATAAAATGGACTAGTTTGGCCTTCTTAATGGCCCATTAACAGTGGGGATGGGCAGGAAGCTACAGGCAACTATTCTGTCTTTTAAAACATGTTTCTTTCTTTTCATATCCAGAGGAATATTCTGCCTTTTCAATATTTCCTAGGATATTTCATTTTTCTGGGAGAGGGGTGGATGATAACTTCCCACACTACCACATGCATTACAGTTTTAGATTGTTTTCTAATGCAAATGGGCATAGATAATGTATCAGCTGAAGCTGTTAGAAGACATTCCTTGCTGCTCTGTCAGTTTGGGATTCTGAAGTCGGGTTCAAATCCAGAAGCCATCTGCATTTGCTCTTCTGGAGGATTGTAATTGATTCTAGAGCAATGATCCTTTTTTTCTCTCCCACGGCAGCTCCATCTTCATTGCATTCACCTTCCCTGCAGTTAGTGCTGGTCTGCTGTCAAGGTGAGCTATATCCCTATCTCATTTGACACACGTCCAAGCAGTCTCTGTGAGAATCGGACACGACTGAACGGAAGAAAAATAAATCTTCATTGGGAGGAGAATGCAAGTGTATCTTGATGTATTCCTTTATCAAACACCACCGTCCTAGGCAGCAGTCAGGAATGTTAGATTAGCCAACGAAGAAAGGAAACTATTGTTTTTCTCTGCAGTGGAGTGTGAGTAAGTGGCAGATGTAGGGTTGTGGAAGGAGGCAGGGGGCGGGGATGAGCCTGTTGTTTTGAGATAGTCTGCCCGAGTTTCATTAGAAACGTCAAACAGAAGCAGATGTGGGAAACCAGATTGGACAGCTATACTTGAACAAGATGAAAATGCATGTTTCCGCATTGCAGGAAAGAACCTCAATGAATCCAGTCGAACAGATTTTTTGTTTAAAAAAAAACTACATATAGTTCTCAACTATGACTGGAAATTCAGTCAAAAATTGTTGCGGTTGTAAATAGGGGCATTCAAGTGACCTCATCTTACAACAATTTTTGCAATGGCCATTAAGTGTATCAATTATTAAGCAAATCACATGGTTTTTTTAAAGCAAATAATGCAGTTGTTAAATAAGGCTATTCTTCCAAATGGGTGGGGTCTCCCCCTGGGGTTTAACACCAGAAAGATCATGTGACCATTAGACACTGCAACCAGTTATAAATGTGAGGATTAGAACTGTGGCACAGTATTCTAGGGGTAGTCGTCCAGTGTGGCATGGAACATTCTTATTACTTCCTGTTTTCTTGGCATTGTATCTCTGTTGATGCAGCCGAAAACTGCATTGGCTGTTTTGGCAGTAAGAGCACATTGATGGATCATGTTTAACATGTGGTCTACCAAGACCTCCAGGCTAGAGAGTTCAGATGGGCATAAGGAGAAACTTCCCAAGTTACCTGCACTGCCACATTCTGAATCATTTGCATCATTGGAGGATTAGGATATAGGGAAGGCTTTAGATTGGCAGTCCCCAACCTTTCCAGCTCTGTGGGCCGGTGGTGGTGGTGGGTGGGTGGAGAGAGGATGGTTTCGTGTGCACATGTGCTACTTGCACAAATGTAATTCGTGTGCTTGTGCGGCACTTGCCTGCCGCTTGCGCAACCTGGTTCCCAACGGACCACAGCCTGGTACCAGGCCATAGCTGGGCAGTTGGAGACAAGGCTAATGGATGCCTGAGCTTTAGACTTGGTAAGCTTTAGTTTAGACATAGCTGCTTCTTGATTGTGTTAATGGTTTGGGTTTGATGTTTCTCCACTGCTTTGTATTTTAACTTTTGTAATGTTTGTAATTGCTTCTATTTCATTTTAATTCTGTACACAACCAGAGTCATTGTTGAGATGGGTGGTCATATAAATTGGATAAATAAATCAATAAATGAAATGCTTCAGAATGCATACAAGCACCAGCACAGCCCCTTGTCTTTCACCAAAGTAGCCACACTTTTTCTGCAGCAGGTTCAATCCTGGGGAAAGGTGCCTATGCTTTAATAAGTTGCAGCCAAGGCTTTGCCCATATTTTCACAAGCAGTTCTAAAGCTAAAATCAACAGTGCTGCTCAGAATCAGTGAATGGCGATTGCGATCTTTAGAATAAAGTTTTTCAAGAGCCAAAGTTAAGACAAAAGACAGCATCATTTCTGTATCTCTCTGAATCCTCTGATTAACTTGTCGCCTTAAGTTTTCTTTTGTGCCCTTGAGGATAGCAGCTTGTTTGGCTTGCTTTCTTGAAGTTGTTGTTTTTACTGCTACCTTGTTGCTTTACTCACTTAAAAAAACAACACCTCCTACTATCCCTTCTGCTGAATTTTCTGCTTAGACAGGATATAGTCACCATGGGAGAAAACTTTTGTACTCCTGCCCCACAACCCCAGCAGTCTCTCTGACTGGTGACCCTGATCTGACATGCATATCGGCTTCATCTGAACAGCAGTAGTATTTCATTTTTTAATTCCTCAGATATATGCACTGAATGCCTTTCCGTTTGTTTGGTTAGGCATTCTGTGAACATTTCAGCCATCAGAACTGTGCAAAGTAAAACACGAAAAACCACATTACTAAAGTCCAGGGGATAAAAACAAGCAACAGAAGAAATATGGGTTCATGTGTCTAATGGAGGCCCTTTGGATTATAATTCTGTTATTCCTAGGAAAGTTGGGGGTATCTAAAGATGCACTGAGCACTGAGTTTGTGGCCCTTGAATATTCACTCTTCTGATTGAATAAAGCTTTGGGACCCCTTGCAGCTAGTATATAAAAACTTAAAAGCAGAGCACAACCATTTCTTATGCAGAACTGTTTGTACTTAACATGTGCCACGCAATTTGAATAAACAGCATTTTGTGATCACGCTGTGAAAATTCAGCAGCAAAATAGAATCTGAATGGCATGGTTTTTAGATTAAAATAGGAACAGGAACAGCAATGTACAGTCCTGTTCCCGCTCGTAACATCTCCCACCAGATTTTGATAGGACATTGTCCCTTCCTTCATTGGAGGGTTTTCTGCACTCTTACTAACCAATTGGGAGAGTGAATTGCAGTTTTTGACCTGAGAAATATTGCTCATCATAGGATACAGGGATCCCCACCCCTTCTGCACAAATGTAATATAGTAGACAGAGAGGAGATCCTGTACCATTAACCAAAGATGCTTTTACAAAAGGCAACTGGGCTTTCTTTGTTTTTCTTGGAAGAGGTTTCACTTCTTATTCAAGAAGCTTCTTCAGTTCTCATAGAGCAATGAATTGAAGAAGCTGCTTAGATAAGAAGCGAAACGTCTTCCATGAAAAACAAAGTCCAGTTTCCATTTGAAAAAGCACTGTGGGGATAATTATGACCTGGATGACTGAGAATCTACATAGACAAGGGATCCTGTAGGTATTTTAGGCAACAGGTCCCTCAATTCTTTGTCATTAACCACGGTGGCCAAGTTTGGATAGATTTTAAAAGTTGAGCTGGGAAGAATTTATCTTCCTGCTCAGCTTGGAAGTAGGTTTTCCTTTTTGGCCTGACCTACCCCACAGAGTTTCCATAAGGATAAATCTCACAAGTGCATTCCTTGAAGAAAGGGTGTTCCACTTAAGCCCGGGGCTTAAGCATTACATTCCCTGGAATTTGTCTCATCCAGTTGTAAGCCAAACTGCGGCTCTTCGATTTGAAATCCTAGATTTCAGGTGTATGTGTGATGTGTTAGCATGATATGTTTCCAGCACTAAAGAAATCTGCGTCTCACAGTGCAGATTGAGGATACCTTCTTAGATGTTTCTTGAGCAGGGGCTTGTTAACATTACTAATTTGATTTTTTTAAAAGGCTGTTTTCCTTTTATTTTCCGGGGTATTCTGGTTTGGGGAATCAAATCCTTGTCCTGCTGAAATTGTGAACTCTCTCATGCTTTAAGGTCATTCTGGAGGAAATATCTCTCATTCTTTTGTTTCTTGGTATCCAGCTGCATGTTTAAGCCCTCCCGAAGCCCAATGGGTGTCAAGAGAAATATGATTGTGTATAGCAATGGAAGCCTAATTGGCTTCACTTGTATCTGGCAAACTTGAAGATAATGGTGGGGATTCATATAATTTCATGTTTGCTTCAAATACAGTAGGTGGCTGGGTGAATTCTGCATTGAAAACTAGTGTTATCTTTTCTCTTTTCTGGAGTCATAAAATTGAAGTGTCACCAGAGCTATAGAATAATCTGAATTCCACCATCAAACTGTATTGGAACCAAGGTTAATTTTAAGTACAAGAGTGGAGTGAGTTGAGTCCTAAAATTGCAATCCATACACGCAACAACAAATCTGATGGGGCAGCAGTCTTTATTCTGCATCGTTTCTGAAACCTGACCCAAACTTTTGGATGACTGCATGTGGATTAAGAGAGGATACAATTTGATCTGAATTATTTTGTTCAACCTGGAGTAGATGCTGCTATTCTTTCTGTCTGTAGACCTCTTGTTTTACAGCAATGTTTCTCAGCCTCTGCAATTCTTAGGATATGTGAATTTCTATTCCCAGAATTCTCCTGCCAGACTGCACATCATAAAGTTGCTGGGTTTTTAAAACCTCTGTCTTACAGATTGACTTTGACAGCTCTATGATCAGTTGGTAGATAGAAGAATAGGCAGTGATGGTACCCTTTACAGACAGTCCCATAGCCTATGAAATGACTTGTAAATATATCTTCCCCAGCCTACCTATTGCAACCAGGTTGAGGAATGTTATATTTTTTTCATTTGCTCTGTGATTATGATTGCTTAAAATACTTAAAATATTTAGTGGAAGAACAAAATACAGACTTGTTAAAAAATATGTGTTAGTACTTTTTTTTTTTTTTTT
The DNA here is from genome assembly GCF_009769535.1 of Thamnophis elegans. Lineage (NCBI taxonomy): Eukaryota > Metazoa > Chordata > Lepidosauria > Squamata > Natricidae > Thamnophis > Thamnophis elegans. The sequence continues at coordinate 82,559,019 of NC_045542.1, forward strand.
TAGAAATCCGGTTTTTCACAAGGGAATTTGGTGATTTTTATTATGTGGAAAAACATTCTGTGTCAGTTCAGAATTGTTTCTTTGTGTATCTGGTGTTTTGGGTTTCTCTCTTCAACTCTACACTCATTTCCTTTCCACTACATTATCTTTCTGGAGGGCTCTAGTGCTCAGAAATATTTTTTGAGGGAAACAGAAGCTGTGTTAGAGAACAAAGTTCAAAAAGTGCTTCTATACTGCTTAGCTCTTTGAATGTCTTACATGGCCTGTTCCCATGTCTTTTTGGTATTTCGGCTCCATTTCTGTTTTAGTTGAGGAAACAGTAATAAATCAAGGAGGTTCTTTGTTTCCATGAGCCAAATGTGTGGCTAAATTTATAGGAAAGCCAAAGCTGTAATTTAATCTTGGTGAGATGTATTATTTTGTCCAACTTTATAGTCAGGTATATTGTGGTCTTGCATTCACACCTACTGAAGCTATTAAGTTAATCCAGAGCAAAAGAAAGGATAAGGGTGTGATCGTGCAATCAATTTTTTGCCAGGGGTGTGGGTGTATAATGGGCTGAGCAACCTGGAGAAAGCTTGTTTCTTAGACCAGGTAGCTATTTCACAACCGAAATTTTTGCTAACTGCAGTACTGTGTGGCTTGATGGCAATTAAGATGCGAGGAATTAAGCAATCGTTAGGCAAAGGTAAGCGATGCATTTGCATTAAGAACAAATTCAAGATTAGTCTTTAATATATGCAGAGGATTACATGTGACATATGCCTTTATAAAGCAGAAAATGTGCCTTTTGTAGAAGGCAGCACAGTGCCATTATATTGCAGTTAGCTCTTTTCCAAGGAGGCTATAGATAACTCACTTTATTGTTGTCAGGTTTATTAGAATAAGACCTAAGTGAGTCAGCCCGATTTTGACTTTTTGCCACTATCATTAAGTGAATCATGTGGTTGTTAAATAAATCCAGCTTCCCCCCATTGACTTTGTTTGTCAGAAGCCTCCCCCTCCCCCCCGGAAAGGTGGCCGATGATGATCACATGACCCTGGGGCATTGCAACCTTGCTAAGATAACCATGGGGAAGCTGCATTAAGTCCAAGGACCTGTCATAAGTCATTTTTTTCAACACTCATAGCTTTAAATGATTGTTAAAGGAATGGTCTTAAGCTGTGGACTACCTCTATACAACATCCCAGTAGAAATAGTCACGGTACAGGATTATTGGTTTTCTTTGTAAATAATTACATAACATCATTTTTATTGATTTAAATTTCATATTTCCAAAACAGCCATCTCCCTCAGACAGTGTTTGTTCAGTTTCAGCTTCATGTATTATGTGAAGACAGTTTAACCAGGATTGCAAACTGTGGTGAATGGCTTAGAGTAGGGGTGTCAAATTGGCGGCCCATGGGCCGGATGCGTCACCCGCAGGCCACGTACACCCCAGCTCCATGAATGGGGAAAACGTCATGTGATGTGGCGAGTTTGAAACCCATGGCTTAGAGTGATACTCATGTCACAAGTGTAACTTCAACAAACTAAGGCTTAAACCAGTGGTTCCCAAACTTGGCAACTTTAAGACTTGTGGACTTGTGGACTTCAACTCCCAGAATTCTCCAGCCAGCAGAATTCTGTGAGTTGAAGTCCACAAGTCTTAAAGTTGCCAAGTTTGGGAACCACTGGCTTAAACAGAGCATCGAGTAATTCATTCTATGATATAAATCTATCTACCTTTGTGTATTACACAAAACCATTCTTTAGGAATGCAAGGATGAGTTTTGGATCATGAGTGTTATATCCTTCCTGGATCCTTTTGCTGTGAGGACCTAGAAAACATATTTAAATCAACCCAGTTTACTCTGTTCAGCGAGGCTAATAGCTTTATTAGTGTTGCTTCTGGGTAACAGGGTTGGAAATGTGTTTGTTTAGATTTAGAGAGCAGGAGCAATTGCTAATAGTTGTATAATTAAATATGGTCAAAGAAAATCTCCACTCTTTATGCCAGATGAGCAATGGGGACTGGAGAAGAGGGTATGCTTTTAAATGAATATTTATTGCATGCAAACAAGTTTTTCAAAGCATGGGTATAACTTTATGGCTAGTGGTGGCGCAGTGGGTAGAGTGCAGTACTGCAGGCTACTTCAGCTGACTGTTATCTGCAGTTCGGCAGTTCAAATCTCACCGGCTCAGGGTTGACTCAGCCTTCCATCCTTCCGAGGTGGGTAAAATGAGCACCCAGACTGTTGGGGGCAATATGCTGACTCTGTAAACCGCTTAGAGAGGGCTGAAAGCCCTATGAAGCGGTATATAAGTCTAACTGCTATTGCTATCGCTATAGAAAAATATGATGGATTTGGTATATCTTTGTGACACTTTTAGTACTTTTATCTATTGAGATTTGGTATAAAAGTGGTTTTGACTAATTCCATAATGCTTCATTTTGTCATTTGAACCACAAGCAGAATAAACTGACTCCTTTTCATGATGTATCTCATAGTGATGGAATTTTGAGTGGGTTAGCAATTGTGTGGCCTGGAATGTTTTTTTTTTTTTTAATTTATTTTCAGAAAAGATAAAAGAATTGTTCTGTTTAAGCATTGTGATGGTTGAGTTGACTACTCTGAGGAGCTGTGTAATGAATGCGTGATTAACCTAATTTGAATATTTGATGTCATTTTGAAACATTTATGGATTAAACAGAAGGAAAATGATGAAGCTGCAATTTCCCCCCCCCCCCCGTGGGAAATTTATAGAATTATTTCACAAGCTAATAAACATGGACATAAAAGTTTCTTGCAATTGTTTATGTTGCACAAAAGATCATAACATTGCCCTGCATTCGTATGATACTTTGGAACATCTGTCATCCTTTGTCACTTACAAAGCCATTCACATTTAGAAAAGTTTTATAATTCAATCTTCTTGGAATGCTAGTATTTTTAGAATGCATATGGGAGATAATATATGTACATACTGTATTTTGCCTGTGAATGTTTATCTTCCTATAGAAAACATATGGGTAAACTTCTGCATTCTCATTTAACAGTGGATTTCCTGCTGTAATTTTGCCAGAATGTATAACGAATAAGCAATTAAACATGAATAACTCAATTGGATTTCTCCAAGTTTCTTATTTTTTATCTTGGGAAAGCAAATTAAAATGAAGAAAACAACTTGGACTTTTTTGTGACTGTGAACATGGTAATTGTTTCTAATTTTTCTGTGTGGTGGAAAGGGACATCCAGTTTTCACAGTTAGTCTCTTGGTCATATGGGCAACATTTATGAAGCATGGAGTCACGTTTAGTTTTGTGACATGTGTTGACAGCTTCCTAGCAATAGATTCAGGCCGGGAAAAACCCTGAAAATATTTCTGATATGTGACTTATCACATCACTTAAGATTGACTTAAGAGTCATTCACCATAACTTCATACTCCCTTGTGTGTTTATTGTATTGTCACAGTTTATCCCAATTGACTTATATATTATAGAGAGGCAATATTTAAGTGAGTCATTACCAGAGTTTTGTAACAGATAGAATTAGCCCTGAAATTTGGCAGCAGGTAAGGAGAAAAATGTTGCGATAGTTAATTCACAAATAGTTGACGGCCATTTTTATAAGGGGCCAGCCAGCCTGAAGCTCCTCTGTTTCCGGTGCATAGACCTGCCCACCTTATCAATATGACTGTTAGAAAGAAACTAGAGACGCAGTGGCTCAGTGGCTAAGACACTGAGCTTGTCGATCAGAAAGGTTGTCAGTTTAGCGGTTCAAATCCCTAGCGCTGCATAACAGGGTGAGCTTCTGTTACTTGTCCCAGCTTCTGCCAATCTAGCAGTTCGAAAGCATGTAAAAATTGCAAGCAAAAAAAATAAGGACCACCTTTGATGGGAAGGTAATAGTGTTCCGTGCACCTTCGGCGTTTAGTCATGCCAGCCACATGACCACGGAGATGTCTTTGGACAGCGCTGGCTTTTCAGCTTAGAAACAGATGAGCACTGCCCCCTAGAGTCGGGAATGACTAGCACATATGTGCGAGGGGAACCTTTACCTTAGAAAGAAACTTTAAAAAAGTAGTTCTACCTGAATAAATAAGGAGATTAATAGATTCTAAATGGAAAATAGTTCAGTAGCTGGGATTTTTATAACCCCATCCCTTAGTCCGTCTTCCAAGAGAAAACTCTTGAGAATCTCGTTTGGAAGGAATTATTTTCAGTTTGAGTTAACAAAGGCAGTTTCTTAGGAAAAGGCTGTAGGGTTATCATCTTGGTGCTTCCCCAACTGTCAGAGGGTGTGAATGAATAGAAAGAAGCTAGACAATATATGCAGCTGGTGAGTGAAGAGAGTTTTCTTGACAACTATGCAAACACAATGCAATCTGAAATTACAAGACTTTATTCATATAAAATCCTTTATACAGGTAGTTCTTGAATCACTACAATTGGGACCAGAATTTCCACTGCTAAGGAAAGGGGTTGTTAAGTGAGTCACACCCAATTTTATTACCCTTTTTTGCCACAATTGTGAAGCGAGTCATTGCAGTTATTATTGAATCACGGGGTCATTAAGCAAATCGGGTTTCCCTATTGACTTTCCTTGTTGGAAGCCAACTGGGAGGGTAGCAAGAGGTGGTCACTTGACTTGTTGGATACTGCAGTTTTCATAAATACCTGCCAATTTCCAAACACACACATATTGATCATTTAACTGTGGGGATGCTCGGATGGTTCTTTAGTAGAAAAAAAAATGTAAACTTTATACTGTATTTTATTTTTTCTAATTAAACTGTCTAAGGCAATTGTTTGTCTCCTTCCCTCTGTCTGGAACCCTCTTCAAATTGAATCTACTGCAAACTGAATATGAATCCTGAGCAAAGAAAATAAAGAGGTTTTGCTTGAACTCTGAATTCCTATGTCTTCTCTAGGCATCATTTTGGTAACATAGCATTTGGGGATTTTACACCACCGTAATGAAGAAGTTGGATTTATTCACTCTCTTACTTATTGAAATAGGGGAAGGGATTTTTTTTTTAAATGGATTTTTGGGGGAGTTTTTTCTCCGTTAGCTAAACTAGCTTGCTTGGTACATCAGAGTGCTTTCTGTGTATTGACTAGGACAGTTTTACTGCCTGTGCATGGTAGACATTTCTCTGAAAGGTCAGAGAGTGTCATTGCTAACAGAGCATCTGCTTGGCTGAGCAAAAGCAAATTGCCTTTGTGTGTGTTTCCAGTTGCATCACTTTATGCTCTGCAGATAGCAGAACATAAAGAGTCTGTTGACTGTTAAAGTATTTTTCAGAGCAAAAGCTAAGGGTTAGGGGAGAGCCAATGGGTTAGGGAAAGTGATTTATTGTGAGCCCACTAATAGTGAAACTTGCTGTTTGCTGTGTAGTATATAGGTGGCTATGGTGGATGGCAGAAGATAACGCTCCCCAACCTACTACTGTTCCAGATGCTTTTCCAGTTGGTACTAAGAGCCAAGGTGGCGCAGTGGTTAAATGCAGCACTGCAGGCTACTGCTAGATCAGCAGGTCAGCGGTTCAAATCTCACCGGCTCAGGGTTGACTCAGCCTTCCATCCTTCCGAGGTGGGTAAAATGAGGACCCAGATTGTTGGGGGCAATATGCTGACTCTCTGTAAACCGCTTAGAGAGGCCTGAAAGGCCTATGAAGCGGTATATAAGTCTACTGCTATTGCTATTGCTATTGCTATTGCTAACATAGAAAATAGGTAGATGTTCAACACATAATGGGAGGACATCAGATTGGGTGAGGTTGCCATAACCAGAGTGGGATATTAACACTGGTATATTTATTGATGAAATATGTTGGAGCAGAGGGAGTGTTTAAGAAAATAAAAGAGCACATTCAATGTAAAATGTTTATGTTTCAGTGAAATTTTTTTAATGTTTTCATGATGATGTTTTTTTACAGTGGCAGTATAGCAGTTGTGGATTTAACCAAATCTTATGCAAATCTATATACATTTGGATCTCTGTGGTTCTTAGGATTTGCTTGCTGCTTTTAAAAGCTACTATTTTTGAAATATTTTGTATGTAGACTTTTTGTTTGGATGATATCTGTAACTTTTATATAAATAAATATCACACCTGGCATCTTGTTTATGAACTAAGTGGAAATGAAGCAACCTGGAATTAAGGAGAAACTTCCTAACAGTGAGGACAATTGACCAGTGGAATTGAGAAGTTGTGGGTGCTTCATCACTGGAGGTTTTTAAGAAGAGACTGAGCAGCCACTTGTCTGAAATGGTACAGGGTGTCCTGCTTGAGCAGGGGGTTGGATTAGAAGACTTCCAAGGTTTCTTCCATCTAAAAAGCAATAGGATTTATTTTGTGAGCCCTGAAGTTATAGTAATAATTTGAACTTTTTTTTTTTGCTTCATTCTAACAAAATTACTGTGCAAAGATTCTTTGCTTCGAAACTGCACTGTCTGCAAGTGAACAAACTGAGAAGAATATAAATATAAATAAAAGTGAGTTTGCAGGATGGTCCAGAGATGGTATTATCACAGCCAGTTGGCCTCGAGACTGGGTTGAAGCTGAAGCCACGCCTCTGGGCTCCTCTCCTCTGACTCCAGTTTCAATCCAGTCTGGCCAAAGAGAGGTTGTAAATTCTTGACTCCTGATCTGATTCAGCTTTTCTGGACCATCCTCGATTCAGCTTGCTTCCTTCTCACAAGGAGACCCTTCCTTCACTTCCCAGTAAGTCCCTGCTATTAGCTGTGTTTTTTTCCAGCTACTCGAGGGTTAAATCTCAAGGCTTGGAGGTTCTGGTGGCTGGGTCGCTGTCCTGGTGGCCATTTTGGCTGGCGACCACATGGAGCCCTGAGAGGGCATATCGGCGCCGGTGGGGGCCAAAGGGCTCTGGTTTCACTAGGAGTGCAGCCACCTTGGCGGCCTGGGCGGCCCTCCCAGGCCCCTGCAGGGCAGCGACATGGGCATCTCCATCGCCCTTCATCCGGCACTACAGGCTGGATGCCTTCGCATCTTCCGATGTGGCGTTCGGCCGCAGGTGCCTGCAACAGGTCCTGTCGGATCAGTGAGGGCCCACCCTTGGGACGAAACTTGGGTATGTCCCATCTCTGGACCATCCTACAAACTCACTCTGGAAAATGACAGTTGGTCTTACCTGAACTGTTATTTTAAGAGGTGTTTGCAGGATGGGCCAGTTCCCACCCTAGGTTAGATAGACAGTATTGGGGGGTGAAGGTGTCTCCTTTGTGACTTGTTTTCAGGATCTCGGGAACGCATATTGCATTGAAACTGGAGTCAGAGGAGAGGAGCCCAGAGGCGTGGCTTCAGCTTCAACCCAGTCTCGAGACCAATTGGCTGTGATAATACCATCTCTGGCCCATCCTGCAAACACCTCTTAAAATAACAATTCAAGTAAGACCAACTGTCATTCTCATGTTCTTTCTAAAGTCACACAATCTGTCCCAAGTTGGGTACCGTGTGGCTCAATATAGATACCATCTGGATTATTTGCTTTTGGGAAGTAATTTTTTACTTGTTATTAACGAGGTAGCTGTTTGAAGAGAATTTTTGGTGGCTTTGTTCTATCATTATAATTTGTGATAGATATCTGTTTGGTTAGGTGCAAGAATATTTTTTTCTGGAATTGGAAATGAAGAAACCTGGAATTAAGGAAAAACTTCCTAACAGTGAGGACAATTAACCAGTGGAAGGCTTGCCTTCAGAAATTGTGGGTGCTTGATTACTGGAGGTTTTTAAGAAGAGACTGGACAGACACTTGTCTGAAATGGTACAGGGTCTCCTGTTTGAGCCGGGGGTTGGACTAGAAGACCTCTATCGTCCCTTCCAACTCTGTTTTGAATTGAATTGAAGCCTCAGTTTAACCATTCAGTTTCACACATAAAACATTTTAGCCCTTGGGGTGTTTTTACTATATCTGGAAAAACTAGAATTGGTCAGTCCTTGGTGCAATAGTGTTGTACCTTTTAAAAACTGCCAAATTTTTTGCATGCAGTTAATCATTAAGAATAAGTCATTGCAAAGTCATATCTTGCTAACAAATCTGCATTTAATAGGTGGATTACAGCTGATGGGAGTTGCTGAAGTCACATTTTCTGCATCAACAGAAAGCAGCACAGTCTAGAGGAAACTGCTTTTTCTGTTGGTGTTCTGGAAAGCCTCAAATATTTGACCAACAACCAACATTAGACAAATGTGGGTGGATGGAAAGATGGGGGTGGGATGAGACCTGGAGGAAGGGTGATTACTTCCTAAAAATGTTCACACGAACATTTGGGAGTGAATGTATCTGCAACACTCCCTTGTGTTTTCTCTGTTGAATAAATATGATGATAGCTTTGGAATGCCATTGAGCAGTTTTCCAATTGAGAAATATCAAAGGAGCAATGGACTGTATGGCCCAAATATCAAAGGAGCAGTGGACTATTCAGTATATTTTAGTTGAATAAAAGAATAATAGTTTGTTTTAAGGATGTACGTGTACAGATTCACTTGTTGAAATTTTAGCAGCTGTAAAAATTAAATAAACCCCCCAAAACTTTATAGGAGCTGTAATGCAGCAATCATTCCTAGCTGACATTTTGTCTGTTATGTATCTCTACATCTCTTCTGTGATGCTCGCGTTTTTCTTTGCTCAGAGCATACATTTCTCAGTTATGTTTTAAGTTTTGAATATCTGTACCAATAAATTAAAGAGGGTTAAACTCCTTTTCATACACATTTATCCATCCATCCATCCAATTTATATAGCCACCTGTCTAACCCAGAAATTTGGGACAGCAAAAAATTTAAAAACATGATTTCATTAAAAAAAAACTTCAACTACAGTAGCACTGAGACTCAATAAAAAAAATGAAATCACTAGAACGGTCATGCTTATATCCAGATCCCAATGCCTAAAAGTAGAACCAGGTCTTTGCAGTCTTGTGAAAAGCCAATAGGATAGGGCAGTGATGGCGGATCTTTTTGGCACCAAGTGCTGAAGCTGGAATGAGCACTGGAGACCCGAAGACCAGTGCACTGGCCAGCTGGTTTTCAGGGTTACAGTGCTCCAGCAGGTGGCAAGACCAGCATACATGCCGGAAACCCGAAGAGCAGCTGGCGACAGCGTGCCCCCCACAGAGAGGGCTCTGTGTGCCACCTCTGGCACGCGTGCCGTAGGTTCGCCATCACGGGGATAGGGTCTGTCCATATTTCAGGTGGGAGGCTGTTCCAATGTGACCACTAATATATAAAATGAAAGCAAATCCCGCTCTTCTAATACTGATGATGTTACTTAGTTTGGTAATCTAATGTCTGCAAGAAAGCAACTGTGCTCAGAGAGCACCAAGGACCCCACGGTGTTAATAATTATCCTTCATGTGTATCCTGGAAATAATTGTTTTCTCGTGGGCATCAGCTTTTCAAAGCCTTGACCCTCTTTCCAAAATTGTTGCTTATGTCTTGCCAGAGTTTCTGAAACTGAAATAGGAGTCTTTATTAAGCATTGATGCCAATAGATTTATACAGTGGATTCAGCCTCCAAGTAATTGGCACTCTGATGGCTTTAACCAGGTCAGAGACTGTTTTCTGCTGGTTTATTTTTAAAGTAATCAATGAATCTTATAGAGCGCTCTAAATTTTCTAATTTGAATGCACAATTCAATTGCTATCACTTTGAAAGCTAAGGAATGTGTGTCTTTCATAAAAATATAATTTGAAATACGTCGGTTTCCTGGTAGGATGATGGGCCCTTGCTAATTTCACTTGATGATTTATCTGTCATATAAGACCAAATGGCTTATCACTCAATGCATAGTAATGCACCACTGGATAATTTCAAATAATACAGCCAATCTCTTAATGTTCATAAGGTCTGTGAAATGGCAGAAGCAATACAATCTGAACATAAAATTACATAATAGTTTACAGTCTGAATTTACAGAAAAATATTTAAGGTAGTTGTCAGGATGCCGTACTCAAGAACTATTAAGTAATCTGCGGATTTGAGTACATCTCCAAGAATGCTAACCACTGAAGATACATTTACCAATCTCCTGATGAAATAGGTCATTTTTACTTACTGCATTATTGGGAGAGACTGTATGTAGGTATGTTTTATCTCGGTTTGAAGTCCATTCGGATGCATTGGATTCAATTTGGAAGAATTGCTTTGGAATTTTGCACAAATGCAAATGCACCACCAACCTGTGTGTTAGGCCTGCAATTATATTCCTTTTAGAATTTTGGCCTGCCACACTTTCTCTTATTTCATTATGCTGTTTCTTTAGTATAGTTATTGGGAGGGGGGAATAGACAGGAGTGAGATTGTGGAATGTATTGTTTTCATTCTTTACTAGAAGCCAAGGTCATCCTTTGTCTCCGCACCAGTACAACTGACCGGAAGCAGCTGGGTGTGGATGCCAGCGTGGAAGAAGAAGATTGGACCATGTGATGGATTGTGGGTGTGGGGACAAGATCATGAACTTTTAACTGGGTGGAATTCTGATGTCATTTCCAGTATTGGGATTTCATAGCAATGTGCCAACATGTCTGTCTTATTAAATTGGAACTTTAAGGATAGTTTTGCCTTGGTCTCTGATTTAATTCTGCATGATATTTGCAATGCTGACACTGTGATTCATTAAAACAGCTTCGTTTGGAGCAAGTGAAGTTGCTTTAATGAGCCACAGACTGGTTCTGCATTTATGTGCCCACACCACATTTTTCAAGGTATTTTTCCAACTTGAACATATAGCATTGCACAGCCATACTAAGTATTGCTTTTTACGGTTTGTACTTTATAGCTTGCAAGTTTATTCTTGGACATTTCGTGATGGGTTTCTCTGAAAGGGAAGAACCCCTCTGAAAATGTTTTTGTTTTGTTTTGCAGCAGGTCTAAAGATGTGACAGAATGAATCAGTAAAACTAATCAGTTGTGCACATCACTTTTTCTCTCTGATAGATAATTCTTACATAGAACAGATAGAATAACAGCACCCCAACATAGGAGCTGCAATAGTATAATGACTTAGCAGAAGAGAATATATGCTGCTTAGGGTTGAACTGCAGAGTTCTTGCTGCTCTCTGAGCTTGGTTGTTTTCCTGAAGACGTTTTGTTACCCAACTAGATGAAGTTTTCAGTGCTATGAAAGAGTGAGGTTTATTGATTGTTTATATACAGTATCTTGCCCTACCACAGTTGGTGGGGGTGTTGTTTTCTCCTTGTTTATGCTGGTTTTTTTAAAACTACTTGGTGGTTTGTGTGAGTTGGTATGTTTAACAACCATACTCAACAGGCTTCGTTTAGCAAGCCAAGGGCAAAGTGACAAAGGGCCTTGAGTCCAGTTGGGTTCCTAAAATACTCCATGTGCCCCACTTCATGTCCAGCAAGCCTGACTGTTGTCCAGTCAGTGGACATGAAAAGGCACCCTAGCCTCTCAGCCTGCAGCACTGCTGAAATGAGATTTAAAAAAAGGAAAATATACATTTCTGCTTTCCCCTTCTTACGTTCTATTAGAAATTACTCCTGCGTCAGAAGCCACTAACTGGGCATTTTTTATTCTCTTTTTTGAAGTATTATTAGAAGCCTGTTGAGCATCCTATGGGCTATAGTTTATGATTAAACTAAATTTGATATAGACAATTTTTCATATATTTATTTCCAGATAATAATAATTAAGCTATTTTGTGAGCTGTTCAAATTTCCAGGATGAATTATGCTGGATGCAGGAATATGCATGAGCTCCAAGTGAAGAAACTCTTTGTTTTGGACAGAAATGCTCTAAGCTATGTAAATTGAATCCAAATGTACACCACCTATTTCAGACTAATTCAGGGTTCGCGCCAGCTTTCTCATGATCTGTGCATTCCCATCTCCTCTGTAGCAACATCATTTAATTTTTATTTTGAATGATTACTTTTGAAAATATAGGATTGTTTTTAGAAACGGGGTTATATAGCAGTGCAAAAGCAGACACTTCATTTTTTTAAAAAAAATGTTTCCAAATAAACTGAATATCTAAGAAACCATGTGGTTTTGTTTGCCTCTGGGAACAGCCCAGTTTTAGATGACTAGAAACCACTTACTATTTTTTGCTGTGGAGGAAAAAAACAAGAAGAAGCAATTTGGAGCCCCTGAAGGAAAAGCAGGATGTAACTCCATCAAATGTAATTACTTACATAAATGTAAGTAATAAAGTGCAGGAGAATGATGGAAAGAGAGAGGGAACATTTAATATGTATAATTGCCAATTTTTAATGCTTTTATATTTCCTAGTTTTTTTTTTAATAAAAAAACAAACCTCCACATGGTTTCTATTTTAGGGTTTATACCCCTACCTGATCTTTATGTTTCATTAGACTATTTATTTCATGTAATTAATGATGAAAAGATAAGTTAAGTTTGGGGTTTTCCTGCCTCTAATGTATTTGGAGGCCTCTTACCTTAGTACTCTTTCATGGAATTAAAGAGTCCCTCTGGTTCCAAATTAGAGGCCAATTAAATTATTCCAAGCGTAATAGATCATGCTGGATGACAAGACAAGAAAGGAGGACATTAGGAACAGATTCTTTATAAGTTAATGTGGTTTTGATCTGAGGCAGCATATCCAAAATTATTTGGAGAAGGGAGTATGGTTGGTTAACTGGCATGTAGTTCAAAGTCTAAAACTCCCATCCTTTTGTTCACTTAATATCCTTACCTGAAGATCCGAGCTTCATTTGTGCAGTCCTCCACTGGACTTCCCTTCTGTGTGTGCTCTTTCGCTCTGTCCCCTTATTGAGTCTGTCATCTGCACCTCTATAACTGTCTGGTTTGGTTCTGCAACCCAACAAGACAGACCCAGACTTCAGAGGATAATTAGAACTGCAAAAAAAAAAAAAAGAAGAAGAAGAAGAAGAAGAAACCCCAATTACTAACAGCCTGCCTTCCATTGAGGACCTGTACACTGCAGGAGTCAAAAAGAGAGCTGTGAAAATATCTATAGACCTCTCGCATCCTGGACATAAATTGTTTCAACTCCTGCCCTCAAAACGAAGCTATAGAGCACTGCACATCAAGACAACTAGACACAAGAACAGTTTATTCCCGTACGCCATCACTCTGCTAAACAAATAATCCCCTCACCACTGTCAAACCATTCACTAAGGCTGCATTACTGTTACTATTAGTCTTCTCATTGTTCCTATCACCCATTTCCTCCCACTTATGACTGCAAGACTGTAACTTTGTTACTCATATCCTTATGATTTATATTGATATTGATTGTTTCCTGATTACTTATTTGTACCCTATGACTATCATTATGATTCTTGATGAATGTATCTTGTATTTTTATGTACATTAGAGCATATGCACCAAAGACAAATTCCTTGTGTGTCCAATCACACTTGGCCAATAAAGAATTCTACTCTACTCTACTCTACTCTACTCTACTCTAGTGACCCACACATAACAACTACAACTGGGAGAGCTGGGGTTGTGGTCATTTGAACAAACCGGTCATATGAGCATCTCATTTAACTATCACTTCATTCAACAATTGAGATTTTAGTTCCAATTGTGATCATAAGTCAAGGACTACCTATCATTAAAATGTTAATGTTAATCTGTGGACTAACCTAAAAATTGATCCAAATTTATATTCTTGTTCTTTTAAAAAAAATTTAGTGGTAGAAATAATAATAAAAACCATTCTCTTTTAACCCTCAGCCTTTGTCAACTTCACAGCTGCTTTGGCAACAGGCAAGAAGGATTCCGAATATAGAACTATTGTGAAGCATCTAAATATAGTTTCACTTACTCAGTTTTCCAACTATTTTCATGGAGAAAACTGACCACTTGGTTTTGGAATATTCATCTGTACATATTCAGACCATGATCTGCGCCTTTGATTTCAGAGTGGACTTGTTATTATTGTTTGAACATTTGTTCTTCCTTGCAAGATCAAAAACTACTTTAAAATCTTTTGCTTTCTAAATGTAGCTTACTGTGATACTTGAAATAAATCAAAAGCCTTTCTTTCAAAGTACAACATTATACACAAGACCTCTTTATTAATTTACAGATTACAAGTGTTTCTATTCTACCCTTCAAATTACAAATCTAACAAATCTTCCAAAGCAGCTTACAAGCAATCTAAACTATTCTTACTGTATAGTTTTACAAACAAACACAAATTCTTAGATCCTTTTCTCATGGCATTTGGTGGGATAACGCTGTGGGTGGATATGGGTTGAGTAGAGTGGGTTTTTAGGATAATCTTGATTTCCTTCATTCCTTTCAGCAATCCTGTTCTCACTTGACCATCAGAGAAGTATTATTTTTTAAATACATCTAGGAATGTGTTGTTACTGTAGGAGATACCCAGGCTGAGCCTGAGGGTGGGGTCAAACACATCATCAGTCATGAGTCCCTTTGTGTCCATAAGTGATTAAGTCCTGCCCACCTTGAATTCCTTAGACTCTTATCGACCACCAATTTGCTTTGGCAGTTAGTAGTTCATATTCTTGTAGTTTAAGCTTGCAATAAATCTTTACACCCATTTGAACTGCCTGGATCTTCTGATTTCCCTGGCGCTTGATAGTTATTAGTGAAGTTCTGCCGATTTTGGTAACCATTGTGACAGACCACTCTATTCAAGCTGGATTTGACTACAGTTTGGCAAAGTGAGACATCACTTGACTATTTTCAACCCTGATCATCTAGGACAATTGCATAAATTAACAAACTAAGTCACTAACAAACCTACTTATAGTCTCTTCAATAGGCTGCTGCTCTTTGAATGCAGTAGTTCATTTTTGACCCAGGGCCAAAAGGTGGTTAACTATTTGGTTAATGTAATGCAGGTCATTCTCTCAAACATAGTTAGAGGCAGTATAAAAATCTAATTTATTTAAAATTACAGTGACTCAGAATTATATTAAATGGAATGGATGCTTTTCATATGATTGCTACCCATGTTTTCTATAGGTTAAAATATCAATTTGCTTGCAATTATTGGAGGGCCCACGGAGAACCCATTTGACCTTGGACTCTCAGCTTGTATATTGTTATGACATTCGAGGCAGAGAAGCCTTTGACTTGTTCATTATTAAATAGTTTATGGTTAGAATTCTAAAGAGCTTCTCTGTTTCTGTGTGGTCTGTAATAGCGTTTAAGGAGAAAAGTGCTCTCTTTGTAAAGGATGCGCTCCTGTCATTCACTGTGACAGATCTCTTTCCAAGCTGTATCTTTGAAAAGCTCTGCAGCTAAAAGACTGATATTTGCAGCAGGGAAAATAAATGCATGGTCCATTTATTCAGTGGATTGAAGACCCGATTTTACTCTCCACTTACGAGCAGATTGTCTGTGGACATAGCTTTGTAGGGACAAGTATAATAAAATATGGAACTCGTTAATACAGAATGCAATAGAATATAAATATGCATACACATATATAAATGTATGAGAGATATATATGTACAGGAGTAATATTTGAATTGGACAAGTGCATATAGAATTGTAATTCCTTATTATTATGACATTCTTTCCACCCCCTTTTTTTATATTTTTCACTTTTTTGTTAAGGCACGTTTTAATATCTTCTTTTTTCTTCTCTTTGACAATTTATCTATCACCATCCCTATTTTCCTTGTGTTTTGCTCTTTTTGTCTTTTTTTATTATGAATTTTAAAAACAATAAATAAATATAAGCTTTGCTTGTCTTGCTTCTTCATGGGAAAACCAAAACTGACAGAAATGGGCACCAGCGTAAAGCAAGGCTCACTTTGCATCAACAAGAGTTGCAACCAGACTTGGGATAAAAATCCCATCTTCAAACCCATATTTGAAACCAAAAAACACCAAAAAAAAGGTGATGCATCCCACCTGAGGTGGGGTAGTTTGATATGGCTGGCTGCCTGCATCAAAGCGCTTTCTGCCTGCATCAAAGATCCTACTAGTGTTTCCTTTCCATGTATGTATGTATGTATGTATGTATGTATGTATGTATGTATTTATTTATTTATTTATTTATATGTATGTGTGCATATGTATATGTGTGTGTGTATGTATGTATGTATGCATGTACGTACATACATACATTCATTCATTCATATTTTTCCAACTTCTAACCTTAACATACATTTGTACTCCTCTTCCCCACCCCCATTTGTTGGGATTCTTCTACATTCACATATTTATCTTTAAACAATATCATTCTCTCCTTATGATCCTTTGTCACTTCTTCATAAATACATTTAAACATCAATAACATTTCTTCACACAATGTATTTGTTGTCCCCTGTTGAGTCACTAATAGTTTAATGTATTAAAAATTACTCAATATTCCACCATAATTCCAATATCCCAATTATCTAGGAATACCAATAAAGCCAATTATTAATAAGGTTCAGTTAGTCCTGGGATTATATCTCCAACTCCCCTAAATTTATAGTCCTTGAGAGCTATAAGTTTAATATACATTTTACACTCTCTTAGTAATAATAATACAGTATACCTTATCATAGTCTTCCACCTTCTAACCTTAATATGCTTATGATTATAATAAATTCTATTATATATTAGTATGTATACTACTACTTCCCAATTTGTTCTTTCTATTTTTTAAATTTTTTGTTACTATTGAAAGGTATTTTATCTTTTTATAAATTAAAATTACCTTTTTAAAATTTTATCATTTATTGACTTTTTGGTAACTCTTTTATATTTCTCCCTTGGAATCTTACATCTCTTTCTAGCATTTTTATACAAACTGAATATCCCCTCTGCCTTGTCTCCTTCTGCTGCTTCATTTGAATACCCATCCATAATCCTTTCATTATTTTTGGGAGAGCTTTCTTTTCCCCCCTCTGTTCTATTGTAAACTCTTTAAAAATTATCTATTTGGTTCATAATATTTATTGTTACTATCTCTTCAATGTCTTTATCTTCTTGTAACTTATTTTGATTTGTCTGTGTTTCCTTTGATGCCACTATGTTATACCACACCAGAGCAGAGCATCCCTTTGAGGCCTTGAGTAGCCTGGACTTTAAAAAAAATTAAGTTCCTTAAATGCAGATATTATATTCTGTCACTCCTTCAGTAAGAACAGGAGGCAAGGATATATATTAAAGTAGTCAAAATTTAAGAATGCATTAATTCACTGCAATTCCAAAAGATAGAGTCTTGTACATTCTCTTAACACGCTCCATGTGGTGGACAAAATATTTGCATTAAAATATATCAATACGTTCTTCTAGCCAAATCACTGATTTTCCACATTGGGAATATGAATATTAGAAAACAATATTATTTTGAAATAACTATATCAATATCCAGAGGGGAAAAACCTGAAAAGGATTGTGTGGTCAACTAGAAGTTGAACAGATCATTTCCCCAAAGGAATGACTTCTTCCCTTCCGAGATAATCTCAGTTTGAGACTTCAGGCTTAGCAGTGAGAGAGCTTTTTTCCCCTAAACCTGACTGTTGCCTAGGAACATCTCTCTGGTCTTTTGGTGCATTTATATTCTAATCATAGCACTTTGGCAAAGGCTTGTTTACTTCCTTTCCAGGCTGTGGAGATGACAGAACCTTTGCATATTTCTTGTTCTTTTTTATTGTTCATAATATCGTCTCATATACACATTAAACAAAGTGAGGGTGAAGAGTTCCTAGCACACAGGACAGCATTTGTTAGTCAAAATATATTGTATATACAGTAGTTCTATGAACATTCATAAACATAATGTTCACAGTCTTTGATAGTAGAGGTAGTCTCCAATAAAGTGAAATATTCTGGTTTCCTGTGGTGTGGAAGGAAGGGTTTTCAGATGACCAGAAAGAAAATAAAAGGCCTGGTAAATCATGAAATAAGTTCATTCTTTCATACCACCATGATTACCAAACTACACTTTACAAAATATTTAATGTACTATTTTAAAAAGTAATGTGGGAGACAAAACCCGGACACTAATGGAAGGGAAGATGGATTAATCCTTCCCTATGTATGCAGCAATCCTGCAAAACGTCAGGTAAACTCTCCTTCTCCCTCAGAGAGAGGGAGGGAGGGAGGGAAGGAGAGAGGGGGAGGCTCCTCAAAACTTTGTAAGATCTTTTTGTGTGTGATTTTCATTAACAGTAGGGTTGGATAATGTACAAAATCCAACTCCATTGTTCCTACTTAATGCTTGCGTTCTGAAAATCAACATAGAAAGCATATGACTAGACAGCTACAAAATCCAGCTCACATCTATTATAGGTGTCTTGCTAATGGACAGATATGTTATGCATAGGAAGTCCTTGTGCAAGTTGCAGCAAAGGCTCAACACTAGTCTTTCTAATTTTCACTCGGTTTAAACTTTTTTGAAAGATGTGTTTCCTCTTGGTTTCCTGTACACCTAAACATGAAAGAGGATTGACTGTGGTTCAGCCTCCAGTCTTATCACCTGTATTTCTCTTCTTTCTCCTCCATGTGTGTTGGGAGAAATTCCGGTCCAGGCAGGGTTTGCTTCAGTGCAATGGAATCTATTGTATGTTGCATACAGTGTAATTTTAAGAGAAGCAGCAGGGACACAATTCAAAACTATCGATAATTGCCAAGAGTTGTTTTTACCTTCACTACGGACCAGTGGTGGGTTTCAAAAATTGTTCGAACCTACTCTGTGGGTGTGGCCTCCTTTGTGGGAGTGGCTTGCCACCCATGTGACCGGATACGAAGATGCCGATGACACTTGTCAGAACCACCTTAAATTATCTCACACACAGCACTGGCATGCATAAGAATATGATGTAAACTTGTTTTTCAAAAGGCATCTTTGGTTTGCGTTAAAACAACTTCAACACACGCAATGTTCTGATTGCACCACAAACGCAGTAGTCATCTTTACCTTTCACAGAGGCACTGAGTTTTATAAATATGAGCATGATAGTGTAGAATAATCATATCCAAGGATCAGTGGTGGGTTTCAAAAAATTTTGGAACCTCTTCTGTAGGTGTGGCCTGCTTTCTGGGTCCACTGTGGAACCTCTTCTAACTGGTTCGGTAGATTTGATGAACCGGTTCTACCGAATAGGTGTGAACTGGTAGGAACCCACCTCTGCTACGGACTCTCTTTCATACACCCTTTATATCTTTCCAGTACTCTGCTCTTTAGTTTTACAGTATAAACATACTGTAATAAAGGTTAGGAAAGAGCTACACGTGTTTACGCTAGAATAGCATTATATGGGATGTCGTATATAGATGGGATATCTCTTGGTATAGATTTAGGTTTTAGCAAAATTTTATATAGAAACAACATTTCCATCATTAGTCATCTAACATGTCTGGTATTCACATAAGTAAATGGTCCCTGCAGATGTGCCTTACAAACATGTACAGTCTGTTTATATTAAGACCAATTTTGCTGAAGATCCTAAGTTACACATTTGGGCTTTCTCGGTTGAGCAACTGGTGGCATTATTCAGCTTAAGTGTTATGTTATGTGACAACTTGCAGTAAAATACGCTATGAAATACAGGAATTATCCTGCTTTTAATGCTACTGCTTGATCCTTTTTGATTTTGTGATTTATACATGGCTTAAAGTCAAAATACTTTTTAGCCGTCTAATAAAAGAAAATGGGAAAATGTCAGTTTATTTCTCCAGGCTGAGAGAAAGAGAACAGATGGGAGGGCATGAGAAAGAGGTGAGAGCAGAACCAAGATATTGCTTTAAGAAGGGAAATAGATATAGTTTCAGATGACAAGACGATTCATTATTGTTATTGTGAATATTGTTGGATACATTCAGCCTATCCACCAAATTGTTTCTTTAATGGTGTGGAATAGAGGAAGGCTCCTAGTAGCCTGTTTCCATCTCTATTCTGCTACTGCTATGTACGGTTATTTTATGTAAGGAATTAAAGCTTCAATCATGTCCAAAAGTCATTTCTTTGGCCTCTCCATGCTAATAACCAGGGATGTGCAGTCAGGGGAGGCAGGGGAGGCAGAGCCTCACCACTGTCATCATGAAAGAAAAAAAAGGTAAAAGGCAAAAGCTGAGGTCAGGCTGAGCTAGTTGCTGCCAGAGTCACCGTCGATGACTCTGCTTAGTGCTTAACTGTTTAAAAAAGCCTCTAAAAAGCACCCTCTACAGGAGGAGGCAGGAGAACGATGTGCCTCATCTAGTCTGACTTTAGGCG
Organism: Thamnophis elegans; assembly: GCF_009769535.1. Lineage (NCBI taxonomy): Eukaryota > Metazoa > Chordata > Lepidosauria > Squamata > Natricidae > Thamnophis > Thamnophis elegans. The sequence goes on from NC_045542.1 coordinate 82,579,169, forward strand.
TTTTATGATCACTTGAGCAGAGTTAAGCAAGGGTTAAAAGCCAAAAAATTCCTGACGTAGGTGAAGCACGTTGTTCTCCTGCCTTCTCCTGTAGAGGGCGCTTTTTTAGATGCTTTTTTAAACAGTTAAGCAGAATCATCCACAGTGACTCTGGCAGCAACTAGCTCAGCCTGTCCTCAGCTCTTGCCTTTTTCCTTTTACATTTTTTTTCTTTTCATGATGACAGGCAAGAGCAGAGTTGAAATCCTCTCTGAAACAGCTGAAAAAGGTATGTGTGGGTCGGAGGGAGGGGGAGGAATTCAAACTTCATCCTCAAGTGTAGATCCCTCCCCAAGTGTAGTTTGATTGCAGGCAGAGCAACGTTGTCTTTTCAAACACACAGACACACACACACACACATCTGGATAAAACTATATAAGCCCAGCTTCACTGATTACAAGTTTGAAAAGGCAACATGGCTCCGCCTGCAATCAAAGGCTCGGATTGGCTTCTCTGCCTCTTCTCTCACCCTAGCCTGCAAGCAGGAGGTGAGTGGGTGGGTGGGTTTTATTGCGTTTCAGGCATTTCCCACCCAGACAGCAGGCTGCATTCAACTTCTGTGTTTGTGTTTGTTTGAGAGAGAGTGAGTGAGAGAGGGAAGGGAGTAGGAGAGATAGTCCAATCCAACCTCTGTGTGTGTGTGTGTGTGTGTGTGTGTCTGTTTGAGAGAGGGGGAGAGAGGGAGGAAGGAGGGGGAGGGAGAAGAAAAAGAATGAAGGAAACTTTTTCGCAAAGGAGAAAAGCAAATGCTGTCGCTTTAAATCGGAACTGAGCATGCCTGGCTGTGGAATTCTGGGAATTGAAGTCCACAAGTCTAAAAAAATTTGAAACCCCTGTGTCAGTGTCTCACCAGCCATAAACCTCACCGCACGTCACTGCTAATAACCTATTGTATTCCAATCAGTTGGGTGCTGATAGACAGACATCATGCCTCTTTCTCTCTCCCTCTCCCTCCCTCCCTCCCCCTCTCTCTTTCTCTCTCTCTCCCTCCCTCTCCTCCCCCCGTCTGCCTTGTGCCCCATTTTTGATGTTTTCTGATCTTTAACAACTAGACATCAAGCCATTCATTTTTGCTATCTGAGCTGTATGGTATGTATGTATGCTTGTTGTGGATATAAGGATTACAAATGTGTTGGGTGTGCACACTAATCTGGAAGTTGCCTGCAGTAATAGTTCCACAAATATAAGGCAAAAGTTGCTTATGAACATAGTTTCTTACGACAAAGTCTGAGAAAACTTATTAAAGATTTCTTTGAGTTGACATGATTCAGATTTGAACATTTTAGAAAATAACTACTAGTGATAAATCAATAAAAAATTAACATTAAGACTGATAGGTAGAAATACTGCATTTCACAACATATGTGAATAAATGATCCTATCAGAAATTGCAATGTCAGCCAACCTCAATGGTTTTAAATGAAGACAGGATAGCTTCATGAAGGGTTAGGGTATCAGTGGCTACCAATAATAATTCCTGAAGCATTGCATGTCTAACATATGATCATTGGGAGGCAAATTGTCCTTTCAACAAAGTGGCACAAAGTAATCTTTGATCTTTTTAATTTTCTATAATCCACACCCCCTTTCCCCCCCCCCCGGTGCTTGATTGTAATTAATAGTGTGTCTAGAATGTGGCATATAAAAACCTGATCATTCTTTGAATGACCATCTGGAGAGATGTTTCTCCAGTTAGGGAGCTTGCTGCATTTGAGGTAAAATGGTTGGGTTTTCATTGAGTTTTTGCTATGATGATGATGATGATGATGATGATGATGATGATGATGATGATATAATTTCCACCAGATAACCCCTGCAAAATGGTGTGATTCTTTTTAATAGAATGAAGAGAAAAGAAACCTATCTTTGGGAGGCCATGTTGGATTTGACAGTCTTCCTGATCAACTGGTCAGCAAATCAGTGGTGCAAGGTTTCAGCTTCAACATCCTCTGTGTAGGTCAGTAACGTACTTATTGTGAAGAGGAATGCTTAGAATCTGAATAATAGCCAGAAGTTGTCACGTTGTAAGGAGAAAGGAGAAAGCTTACCAGAAACATACCTAAAAGTCTATTGTACCATCTCAGCTAAAAGATCAGTCGGAAGATGATATAAAATGGAGCTTGTAAGGAAGAGCTTCCTGTATTCTTCTACTACTAGCTAGGTTCCCACATCACTTTAAAACATAATGTGATTGATTTGGATTTTTTCCCTACTGTTTTATGGGAACTTGTCTCTTCTGACTTACACAATACATTGCGCCAATATATATACACACCCAGTTGGTTTTTCGAGTGGAAACAACTACAATATAGCTAATGTGCTAAGAAATTAAACTTTCCAAATGTGGGTTGTCACATGCTGTGTCTTGGAATGAAGCTAACTCTTTTTCCAGACTCTTGACCTTGTTTACATTTTTTTTTCTGAGAACAGACCCCAGTTTGAAACATTTACGTGAATAATGTCATTTTACTCCGTTGAGCGAATGAACTTTTGGCAATCGGAATGAAAGTTCAGCGATCTAATTTCTGTCACCCCTCTGGCTCCTTATGTGTCCAGGATTGAGTTTATACCCTTCCTGGCTTGTGATGTATAGAAGTTGTGGGTTTACAATATTTAATGACTAAACAAACTGTTTAGTTTTAGATACCTAAAATATTTTTTTATTTATGGGAAAAAAATCTTACATGATTTAAGATGTGTTTTAAAAGATATTTGCATTTTTAAGTTTCAGCTTCCACTTACTGGTCTTCATAGTCTTTCACAAGATTTAATGTGATGCCTTGACTGTGAAGGGGAACACTTTAAGCTTTGGTTTTAAACTCCTCCCTCGCAGTTTAAGTTTCTTGTTACGTTCTGCATTCAACAGTGAGCACTTGAACAAATACATGGAGATGGGTTGCTGTATTAGACAATCTGGGGCAGTTATGAATGTTTCTTTGTCCTTTTATTGTACTTTGATGCCACTCCAATAATTCAGTTTCTTTCCTTAATGAAAGTTTAGTTTAATGAAAACAAGGAATGGGAATGACACGGGAGCAGTGTTCCAATATCTAAGAGGCTGCCACAAAGAGATGGGGGTCAACCTATTCTTCAAAGCATCAGAAAGCAGGAAAGAAGCAATGGATGGAAACCCAATCAAGGAGAGAACTAACGTAGAAATAAGGAGAAATTTCCTGACAGTGAGAACAGTTAACAAGTAGAAAAGCTTGCCTTAAGAAATTGTGGGTGCTCCATCACTGGGGCTTTTTAAGAAGAGACTGGGCAGCCACTTGTCTGAAATGATATAGGACTTCCTGCTTAAGCAGGAGATTAGATGACCTCCAAGGTTCCTTCCAACTCTATGATTCGATTTTTCACTCATGAAGTAGTTTCGAGATTAATTTTCTATTCATTTCTATACTCGCATGATCTTCTGACTTAGCCCCATCAAGAATATATTTTTGTGCTTAGCCATGTGTTATTATGATTTTTATAATTGTATTTGCTAGTTTTTTCATCTACTGCTGTGTGTCACTCAAAGTCACCTTTGTTGAGATGGGCAGTTATATAAATTTGATAAATAAATAAATAAAAAAGAAAGAAAGAAAAAGAAAGAAAGAAAAAGAAAGAAAGAAAAGAAAAGAAAATGTACAAAAATTCCTGAAACGATGTTTTTGCCATTGGCTATAATTTTAAAGTCTTCTTTTATTTAAAAAAAAATATATTTGTTATAATGAAAAGTAGAAAATTATTCTGGCACTATAGTTCGTTATGGATCATGTTGAGATTCTGCAGAGGTTTTGCATTGTTCTTTCTGATGTTTTGATGCTTTCCCATTTTATATATGGAAAGGTATCCCAAATCCATAATACAATGGACTAAGCTTAATAAATTGCTGAAAATTTCAATGTGAAAAGATGGTATTATGTTTCTTCAGGATGCTATTTTCTTTTTTTTTAGCCTTTGTTGATCGCTATTGGAGTAAACATTTTAATTTTTTTTTTTTAGGTGAAACTGGCATCGGGAAATCTACCCTGATGAATACTCTTTTTAACACAACCTTTGAGACAGAAGAAGCGAGTCACTATGAGCACACAGTCCGTTTACGGCCACGAACGTATGATCTGCAGGAAAGCAATGTCCACTTGAAACTGACCATTGTAGATGCTGTGGGATTTGGAGATCAGATAAATAAAGATGAAAGGCAAGTCACTTTCCAGTTTGATCCAGAAATGTTTGCGTTGTTTTGATGGGGAAAGGATGTAGATATTCCACCTGGAATGCTAGACTTTATTTATTGTGCTTGTGATGGGCTGCTTATCATATCGGCAATGCAAAGCTTAGACGACACAGCAGTCAAGAAGAAGGGAAAACAGAAACAGGAAATTTCAGATGTCGGCCAGATAAAATACAATCCATTGCCACCTTGTGGCTAAGCTGTAACATTATCCATATAGTTGTCAGATTTAATAACATTTCCATGAAACTTGGTAGGAAACTAAAGAGTTAACAAAGGCTCTACTTTTTTATTTATTTATTCTGAGCTTGCATGTTATAGTCATTCTCAATTTCTCCACTGGCTCTAATGTAAATTGCTGGGTTGTGCACATGTTGAAAGGAAGATGAAAGAGTGAGGCTTTGGAGCTCTTTTCCCCCGCAGATATCCTGATTCCCTTCCTCCCATTTTCCCACAAAAACTAGTCAGCTGGAATCAGTTGTCTTCATTTCATTTGAGAGCTGCTATACCTCTTCCTTCAAAAATAAAGATGGGGTGCTAGTATCTGCTCTTATGTTCCAACGCTGAGCAGCAACAGGGGAGAGCTGTTGTTTTTATATCCTACATGTGAGATTCCCAGAGGATCATTATAGGAAAACATGAGTTATTTAATTCTGACTTTGCCTTCCATGGTGTTCAATTCCCAGAGGTTATGAATGATTTCTTGGGTTCTGTAACTGGTGGGTTTCATGTACAGCAAAACTTGTATTTCAAGTCAAAACATAGAAAATGTCCTAGACCAGTGGTCCCCAACCCCCGGTCCACGGACCGGTGCCGGGCCATGGAGTACCTGGCACCGGGCCGCGCAGCGGCCGGGGGCCATGATCGCTGCTGCCTCTTCACCCACACGCGCAGCCTGAGATCAACCCCGGGACTCGAACCCGAGAGCCGCCTCTCCGGTCCAAACCCCACTCCCACCCCGGCCGGCCGCCCGGCCGCCTTGGTAGCCCGTGGAGACGGAGCGCGTTCGGTTCGCCGCTACCTGGGGGCGCCACCGCGGAGTCCTCGCCTCCTTCCCTGGCGAGGCTTTCTCCCCGCCAGCCAATCAGAGGCTAGTCCCCGGGCAAGCGGGGACAAGTTGCTGGCCGGTTGAAGCAGAAGCGGGAGATTGGAGGGGGGGGAGAGAGCGAGAGAGCGAGAGAGCGAGCGCTGGGCGGGTGGCAGCGCGTTCCACAGCGGACTAGGCGCGCCGCGGGCTGCCCCCACCCCACCCCCACACACGTACACACACTGGCAATTGGCTGCCCAGGAAGGGAGCGGGGAGCTTTCACAGATAGGAATGTGATGGGGTTTGTTTTCTTCCCCCACTCCTGAGCCCCTTTTTTTTTTTTTTTGCTCGCCGTGGAGCAGCCGAGGTCAGATGGGGAGGCGGAGAGAGAGAGAGAGAGAGAGAGAGAGAGATGGGCGGGTGGCAGCTGTCTGTGAAACATCTTCCCCTCCCCACCTCCTGGGCAGCCAATTGCCAGAGAGGCACGGTGGGGGTGGTGGGGGTGGAAGGAAATAAAAAGAGAAGTTGCCCTTTCATTTTGTAATCTCTCTCTACGACCTTGTTTCATTCTCTTTCCTTTTGTTTCGTCCTCATTTCTCAATCTCAGCAACTTTAACACTTTTGGACTTCAACTCCCCAAATTGCCCAGCCAGCTAGAATAGATAGATAGATGGTGGATAGGTGATTGATAGATAGAGAGGGATGGATGGATGGATGGATGGATAAATAGATAAATAGATAGATAGATGATAGATAGATAGAGGATATATACACATACACGCATACACACATACATACACAGAGACAGAGACAGAGACAGAGACAGACATGGATGGATAGATATCACAGAAGTGAGTACACCCCCTCACATTTTATCAATATTTAAGTATATCTTGCAGCAGTTTAGACATTAATGGCTGGGGGCCATGATCGCTGCAGCGGCCGGGGGCCATGATCGCTGCAGCGGCCGGGGGACATGATCGCTGCAGCGGCCGGGGGACATGATCGCTGCAGCGCAAAGGCTCCTGGCCCGTGCGCAAAAGCTCCTGGGCCGTGCGCAAAGGCTCCAGGGAAGAGAGCCCCGCGCAGGTACGCACGTGTGGCCCAAAGCTGACGTCTACCTGCGACCCTGCAGACGTCTCCCCAGTCTCCCTGCGGCTCTACAGAAAACACCTCGCTCAGAAGACGTCTCCCCGGTGTTCCTGCGCCTTTAATCAAAACAATCTGATATATAAACAATCAATGTGTCATCGCGAACAACGCCCCCCCACCCCTGCGCGCGCTCAGCGGGCCACGGTAAAATTATCAAAGGCTGACTGGTCCGCGGCGATAAAAAGGTTGGGGACCACTGTCCTAGACTGAAGTTTCTGCGGGATAATCCATGATTTGATTTGTAAAACACTTGAGAATCAAATACTACTCTAAAAGAGAATTTAAAGCTAAGGTTTTTAGGATGACCTGAAATTGATGAGATTTGCTTGTTACTTTTATTGCAAGGAATGTCTCAATGTCTCCGGTTGTTGCTGTATCCCCAAAGGGTTCATTTAGTCTTGAGATTTATATGGAAATTAGGTCATCAAACACTCCCTCTTTCAGGTTTTATCCTTTCAATAATCCCGTAAAATAGTGGCAGCTGATTTGGACAGTGAAGAGGTTGGGGAGGAACATGGGCCAGTCCTGGACTCTGGGGAAGGCTCTGATGAGGGCTCTCTGTCAGAGGCAGAGACTGGGCCAGAGCTGTGTGACAGTTATCAGCTGCCTTCAGACTCAGACATCAGTGAGGCACACGAACAGCTGGAGCCTGTTCCCATTGTGCGCATGCACAGAGTTGCCAGACCGAAGGAAACAGCTAAAGAACAGGGGCCGACTTGGGAGAAAGGCCACAGGTAGACAATGAATGGCCCCTCCCAGAGGAAATAAAAGAGAAGCAAAAGGGGAGTTTGCAGGAGACAATTAATTGTGACCCTCCAAGACTCCTTGCCAGTTTTGCAGATATTGCCCTGGCAGCTCTCCAAGCCAGATAAGGTCTGTGACTGTAAATCCTCCCTTGAAAGACTTTGCTGGATGTGAATGAGCAGAATTCACAGTAAATTATTAAAAGGGGTTTTTGTCAGTACAAGGAGTTTGTTTCATTCTGGGGCAGAACAAATAGGTTGGTCTGGGAGATTGACTTGCCCAAAGTCACTCTGTGAACTTCCAGGATTTCCAGTGGCTGCTTTATGCATGCAAATCTTCATTCACAAAGAAGATCATTGCTGTCTGAGTAGAAGATGCACATAGGAAGAGGTTGCACATCAGGAAAAGTATTGACTGGTTGTAAAGGAGCCTTCCAGTTACTTCTGTGTAATCAATCTGTAAGGTAGTCCTCGACTTACAACATACAGTTCATTTAGTGAGAGTTCAAAGTTACAACAGCACTGGAAAAAAAGTGACTTATGACCATTTTTCACTGTTACGACCTTTGCAGCATCCCCATCATCATGTGATCAAGATTCAGATGCTGGTTCATATTTATGGCCTTTGCTGAGCTCCAAGGTCCTGCAACCCTCTTACAAGCAAAATCAATGGGGAAGCTGGGTTCCCTTATCAGCCGGGTTGCTAACATCAACTGCAATGATTCACTTAACAATTGCAGCAAGAAAAATCGTAAAATGGGACAAAACTCACTTAACAAATGTTTCACTTAACAACATCAATTTTGGGCTCAGTTGTGGTTGTAAGTCAAGGACTCTTTGTAGCCAGGTTAGAGCTAACTCTGATTGCTTTAATCCTGATACTAGAATGCATGATTGCCAGATATTGTCAGATTACAATTCCTGGTTGGTCTGCACTAAAGCAGCCAATAGTGCAAGGTTTTTGAAGGTGAAATCCAGCACAAGTTCAGAATTAGTTTAGCACTTTGTACATGCACGGTCTTTTGGTTTAATCTGTTTGCAGCCAGCAATTTTTCAACATCTCTTTTAGTCATTTTATGAAGGTTTGGTGGATGGAAACATGCCGTCATGTTGAAGGTGTTTAGTCATTGTTCATGAATAGTACCATTCAAGTTGCTAATGGAATTTGTTTTTAGTTACAGGCCAATAGTAGATTACATTGACACGCAGTTTGAAAATTATTTACAAGAAGAGCTAAAAATCCGGCGTTCCCTTTTTAACTATCACGATACGAGAATCCACGTCTGCCTTTATTTTATCACCCCAACTGGCCATTCATTGAAGTCCTTGGATCTGGTGACCATGAAAAAGCTGGATAGCAAAGTAAGTATCTCCACATCATCACAAGTATTGGCTCTCTTTTTTTGTCTACCTGTCTTCCTTCTTACTTATTATCAATCTTAATGATGCGTTTGATCTGGAGTTTTCCTTCAGTCGTCTGAAAGCATAAATGAATGCCAGATAATTTCAACAAAAACCCTGATCTTTCTCTTTATCAAAAGATCATCTTTCTTACCTCCCCTCAGAAGAATTGCATAAACACACTCTACCCAGTCTCCACTTTATTGGAATCATTCTAACTAAAATGTTGGCTGTTTTTCCATTACTTTTCACAATTCAAAAATGATGATGCAGCTTCAGCATTACGAGATGCATCATACAGAGATGTGAACAAAAGAAAGTGAGGGTGATCTATGTGGAGATGAGTCGTTATTGCCGTCCTTAGAACATTTCAACAGCTGGGTGGAAAACAGAGCACTGGATGAGTAGCAGAGGGATAAAGCCCGGGATTCACGTTCTATGAATTGCAGATGTTCTGATGTCGAAGCCAATAAGATATAAAACATTGCTTTGGGAACATCTGAAGCAGCAGCCATTTTTTTGATGTGGCACTCAATCATAGGGCCTCCTCAGAACACTGGCAATTGCCAATTGTTCCCATGCTGCCTATGTTCGGGGATCGTAGCTGACAACTAGTCATTTGATTTACTACATGGTGATCAAAGAGGAACAGCGATCTTCTGAAGTTCACGCTGTGAGGAGAACTGGAGGCACACTACAAAGGTAATTGATGCAAAGTGATTCATGTGCAGGAAAAAAAAGAATTACAATGCTCATCCCAGTGAGTGACCTTTTAAAAGGTAAAAGAAACAAACAAAAAACAGAGCTATTTCTAAATCGCAGCATCAGCATCTAATTTGCTAGGAAATGCTGATGAAGTTCCTCATCCGAGGATAGTGATGGCAAACCGTTTGGCCTTGGCGGATCAAAAATTCAAATAACATGCCCACCTTGATTCTGCTGGCATGTCCTACACATGGACGCAACAAAAGACAAACAATAACAAAGAGTAATAGATTACCGTATTTTTTGGAGTATTAAGACGCAACAAGGTTTTAAAGAGGAAAATTTTAAAAAAAGTTTTTGCACTCTGCAAACCTCCCAAAAACGGCCTGTTTTTTTTGCAAAAACGGATCCGTTTTTTATTTAAAAAAAAGGGCATGGATAGCCTTTAGGAAGCTTATAGAGTGCTCCTGGGGGCTGGCGGGGGAGTGGGCAAAAAATGGTTCATTTTTTGCTCATTTCTGCCCTTTCCATCCCCCAGGAGTTATCTGAAAGCCTCCTACCAGCTATGCATGACATTTTAGTGAAGGGAACGGGGTTTGGGGAGGCAAAAAAATGCTGTATTCATTGTATAAGACGCACCCAGATTTTCAGCCTCTTTTTTGAGGAAAAAAGGTGAGTCTTATACTCTGAAAAATACAGAATATCAATTTAATATTTAATAAGAAAATACATAATTGTAAACGTTATTTGAAATTCCCATCTGAGGATCTGAGATCAGGATTGCAGACAACCTGGACACTGGGAAATGCTCTTGCGTGGCCTTGCAGTCTCTAAAAAGAGTGGAAAAGTACTTCCTTGTTCTCAGGTGATTTTCAGAGACTCCAGAAGGTATGCGAGAACAGAGTCCTCTTGTGCAGGTTTCAGAGGGAAGCCTGACATGTCACCAAAAATGACATGCTGTGTTTCTTGTGACACACATGTCATAGGTCCATCATCATTGTCCTAGGACAACGACATACAGGTTTCAAAAATCCAGCCAATAAATGTTAGCAAAAAAGGTGAACAAGCTTCTCTTTGCTGTCATCTAGTGGTCTGGGTTTCTTCAAAACAGAACAACATAGTTGGAAAGGATCTTGGAGGTCTTGTAGTCCAACCTCCTGCTCAAACAGGAGGCCCTGTACCATTTCAGACAAATGGCTGTCCAACCTCTTCTTAAAAACCTCCAGTGATAGAGCATCCACAACTTCTGGAGGCAAGCCAGAAGTTCATTCACTGTAGCTTTTGTTAGTTAATATGCTATTGATTTTGCAACTGAGCTGCATGCTGGATAGGCAGATGTGGATCAGTGCATTTGTATGTGACTGTAGCTTTCTGGACATGATTATTTCCTTAGCCTTGGAGAGATTTGATGTAGTATGGGATCAGGCACAAATCAATCTGACTAACAGTGGAAATAGTAGTAATTGAAAATTTTCATATAATATGAGATTCTCCTGTCACTTGGTAAGCATTAACAACTTTGAAGTTCAACTCAAGTCATAAAACTTCTAGACATTTTAGCAGATTTTCTGCTGAAGATGAGAAGAACTCAATCTCAAACCTTGTTTTGCTTAATCCTGTTATGGATTACAGAGGAGAATCCTATAAACCTCCTTCCCATGGATGTAATGGGCCTCAAGGCTTGTCTCCAGGTGAACCTTGGGTTGTTTTTTGGTCTACCTTCTTTTTTTCTGTGCTTTAATCCTGGGGGCTGCTGCTAAAGAGTCCCAGGTGAGGAAGATGTGGGTTTAAATAATTGATCTTGCATCAAAACAACAGATCAGAAATGAGTTATAAAACAGGGGGGAAACTAGGGATGTAAACCTCTACCACAAAACATCTATTATATTTCGCTCTTCCTTATTTCTGCCCAGCTCAAGCAGGGTGGATGCTCCCCGAAATAATAAACTTGCTCTTTTCTTCTTATTATTATTTTGAATTTTGTTTCCTTGAGGAATCTGCAATGGTAGAAAAGAAAGAAAGAAAGTTATGGAAAGATTGAAAAATGAAAATATTTGACATTTAATTGAGTATGAATTTCTTTTCTACTTAATTTCTTTTTCTTGCCCTCATGCTTTCCTCTTCTGAGACACATGGGATTTAGATATGACATGTACTGGCTGGAGATCAAACATCTTCTCAGCAAAGATTTATACTATATTTTATTAAGCATCTGACATTGTGTTCCAGTGCTCAACAGTTCAGCAGAATCAGCAGGATGATGTCAAACTTGGGCAGACTGTCTGAATTTTCTATGATATTAAGGAATCTTGTTCAGAAGTGTGACTTCATCAGTGGGTGACCTTTTTACCCAGCCCACTCTTCCATTGTGCATTTGTGTGCAGCTGAACTCATAACCAACCCAGCTGCTGCCTCCTGTATCTAATTACTTCCAGGCAGCCAAAAACTCATCTTCAAAGCTGAATTCCTCAGTTAAATAATAGGTGGTTGGAATTGCAGTTGAAACAGACTAGTCAAACTGGAACTGATCCATCTCTGGCAATTCATAAGGAATAAGAGAACCTTAGCAGGAATCAACCTTCCCTGCTTTGCTGTTCAAATGGAACTTATGTATATCTAGAACAGTAAAGTATAGTGCCAAGTACTTGTCCCTTTAGAAGGTTTTTTGGTGATTGACTCTTGTTAAATGAGAATAAAAAGGTGTGCATCTTTATTCTAGCTCCAGGCTTGGTTTTTCCTTGTGATATTTCCAGAGCTCAGGATTTAAACTCTAAACTCAAGAAATAGTACAGGAAGATGAAGCTGAAAAGACTACAAGATGTTATGAGACTTCTATTTAAGAGTAGTGGATTTCCTTCTAGGAGATCTCCAGCAAATTGTATGATAAAAAGTTTGCTCTGATATATATATATATTTTTTTTAGAGTAGCCGAGTTGGATCTGAAACCAAACATCAGCTTGCTCTACAGCAAATTGATATTTGATCAAAGTAACTCCAGAACCTCTGCAGATTCACATAATTTATTTACATATAGTTTTTTTTGTATTCTAGCCAATTTCCTCACTCTAGAAAGAAAAAGAATAAGATATGGGGGTCTTTGTTAAAGACAAGCAGTATGACCCAGCTATTAAAAGTACTTATATTATTTTGGAGACAAATATTATTTTGGAGTACATTAACCAGAACATTAAGCCTGGGTCATGAAAAGTAATTCTTCCCCGCTTTTATGCTCTGTTGAGATCTCCATGGTGGTTCTGGGCACCACAGTTCCCAAAGGGCAATAACAGATTGGGACAAGTTCAGAAGAACGCGATCAAGCTGGAAAAACCAAACCCTATCATGAATGGTTAAAAAAATCTGTCTATATTTGGTCTACAGAAAAGAGGAGACATTCGATAGCAGTCTTCAAATATTTGGAAGGCTGTCATGTAGAAAAAGAAGTGAAATCCCTCTCCGTTGCCTCAGAGAGCACGATCAGAATCAGAGGGTTAAAGCTACAGGGAAGGTAGATGTTCTGACCCCCTCCTCCGTCCAGTAATGAATGCCGAGACAAGCTTTACTGGAATGTCTTTTAATTAGCAAAACACCAAAACCTCAGTGGTTGAAAGCCAAGCAAACAAACAGATAAGGACCTTGGCAGCAACTCAGACAAATTCAGGCAGCAATAAACACAGATAAGGCTTGGCAGCAATCCAGCCTGCCAAGCTCACAGAACTGTCCTCCGACATTCAATTCCTGCGTTGACTTCTATAAAGAGGGCCGTGTGCACAAGTAGCTTTTATAGTCTGGAGAGGAGCCTAATGACCACCAGCTGAGTACATTCACCTCCTGTAATTGTGTAATTGTTCCTAAGGCCTAGTAGCTCTTCGATGGCGTGCATCCAGGAATAACTCACTGCTGGCTTCTTGATCACTCTCGTCTCCTCCCCACTGGTCCAAGGCTCAGGCGCCACCTGATGGCCAACCAGTCTCTCTGCACCCTGCTTGGAGTCGGAACCCTGTCCAGGGTCCTTCACATCCTCCAGAGCCGACTCATAGGGCCCCTCACTGTCAGAGTCTGGTGGCAGCTCCAATGGCTCCTGCTGGGCCACAACAGTGTGAACTGCGTGAACTGTCAACTGATGGAGCAAGCTGCCACAGTATGTCACGAGTTCTTCTTTACCAGAGATCTTCAAAAAGCCATTGAACAATTGTATGTCAGAAATACTGAGGTTGAGAAATACTGTTCTAGTAGATCCTGCACTAGGGAGGGAGTTTATTTATTTGTATATACAACCTGTAGCCCTTCCAATTCATAGCAACTCTGGGTTGCTTTCAATTAAAAGTAAAAAAAAAAAAAGCAAAACACAAAAGAATCATGAACAGCTTCAGAAGGAAAGTATAACCAAATAAAACGAGCCAGCAGAGGTTCCACCTTCTTTCTGCTTCAAAATGTGGGAGAAGAGCCAGGTCTTTAATAGTTTCCTGTATGTCATGAGGATTTGGACTGATCTGGATCTCTGGAGGGATGTAATTCTAGAGGGTAAGAGCCACAACAGAGGAATTGAATTAGGTGACCTCTATGATCTTCCAACTCTTATGATTCTGGGCACCCATCCATTGGAATTTGCTGGAGATCTTTGTGTTTTTGTTTCTGCAGCCATTAGGAAAGCAATTTTCACTGTTGTGTATGTGGCCAGGTGTTCAACTTGGAGCTTAATTTCAGTGAAGTGGTGTGGTTCTTTTTATAAGGCTGCTTTTAGACTTCCTGCTGGTAGATTATTATTTTTTTGGCACACACAAACATTTTTCTCACTTAAAAGGATAAAAGCTAAACATAACCGTTTTGTAAAACTAATTGGGAAGCCAGTGAATGAAAAGTCAAGCAATTTCCTATACAGAGTGTTAACATGTTTATTGGTTGCCAACTGTTTCCAAATTCTATTACTTCATACAGCTCTCTAGGATGTTAAAGGCAAAAGCTGAGATGTGAAATACCATATGCAGGAGAACCGGAGCTTTTCTTTTCTTGGGACTTCAGAAAAGCTCCTCTGCAGTCAGGAAGTTCTCCATGGTGGTCAATATATACTACAAGATATCTGGCAGATATCTGGAAATAATCTTGTGCCATATGTGCATGTTGCCTATATGAAGAGATTGGATCTACAGCAGTGATGGGTTCCGGATCCCGGTGCAACTGGTACGGTGCAATGGGGCCGGGCGTCCACCACATGAATGTATGCGATGCGTGCACAGCGCGCACATGTGTACTTACTGCCTGCAATGCTCCGTGACACTTCAGCTGCTCGGCAGAGCGTCGCGCAGGCCCTGGATGCGTGCGCAGAAGCCCCAAAAACTTCAAATAAGAGTAAGGAGCACGGGCGGGCAAATGGGCCCTCCAGAGCACCATAACAGAATGGTACCTGGTGCTCCTGGCAGGCACTGGTACACCCGTACTGGGGCATACTGGTCATAACCCACCACTGATCTACCCGCATTACTCTCTTGGGGTCCAAATTACCTTCATATCACATATGTAACTTCTGTGATTGAAAGTTGAGTTGGAGTCAAAAGTCAGAAGGACTGGACTACAATTTTGTCCTTTTCCATTTTAGCTCCTCCTCGCTTCAAGTCCTCAACAGGGAGCCAATGTCATATGATCACAATTGTGATTGGAATTTTGGTCACTAAGTGATATGGTCATTTGATCATGGGACCAGACCTGATTTTATGATCATTTTATTGTGGTCATTGCGTGAATCACATGGTCATTAAACAAATCCAGCTGCCCCCATTGACTTTGCTCGTCAAAAGCTGTCTCGGAACATTGCAAACCATGACCATGGGGCTGTAGACCATTGCAACTGATCTTAAATGAAACTGGTTGCCAACTACCCAAATCACAGTTTTGATGGTAGGAGATGTACAACAGTCATAATATCGAAGGCAGGTGGAAAATAACTTCTTCCAGTGCCATTGTAACTCAGAATTATCATTAAATGTATGTTTGTAAATTCAGGACCGCATATAAAGATTATTTTCTGAATATCTGGTTTTGGGGGACTAGTTGGATATATCATTATAGAGCATAGGGCTATCTGAAACCTGGCGGTATTTGTGTTTTCATTCAGTGAATCATTGGAGCTGAAGATACCGTGTTTCCCCCAAAATAAGACCAGGTCTTATATTAATTTTTGCTCCAACACACACATTATAACTTATTTTCTGGTTATGTCTTGTTTTGGGGAAAATACAGTACTAAATGCCTCCGTCTGCTGACAATCTTAACTGGGGCTTATTTTTGGGGTAGGGCTTATATTACGAGCATCCTGGGAAAAATCATGCTAGGGCTTATTTTCCAGTTGGATCTTATTTTCAGGGAAATGGGGTATTAGCATTAGCACTTAGTGAAAAAGCAAGACTGAAAGGAACATTATTCTTAACCTTCCCCTTCAGTTTTTGGCTTTATGTTTTCAAGGAGACCAGTGGTTTCCCAAGCATCATTGAAAAATGGTGACCTAGCATCCAGGGAGATTCCCACCCACCTTATATCATCCGAAATGAGAGCAGGAAAGAGGAGCCAAAACAATGTCATGTCCAAGGGGAAGGGAAGAAAGAGCTAATACAGGGGAGTATGGGCAGTACCATCTGCCTGGGAAGCAGGTTGTGATGCCAAAAAGACTCTGAGCCTCTCTCAAGGAATTCTTGCATCCCTTCTGATCCAGAAAAAGTAGGAAAGAGGACAGATACAAGCCTCCCCAGCCCTACAGAGCCCTTGAAGGAGATGGGCAATCTAGAAATATGAAAAATGAATGAATAAATCAATGAATGAAAACTGTATTTATTGCCAAAGAAAATTATGGAAAGGTTGAGTACTGCATCCATCAATCAATCAATCATGTGGTGGCTTATCTTGCAAAGACCCAGGTGAGAAGAGAGGTGAAAGCAATGGAGGTGGTTCCATTAGGCCAGGGATTGGCAACTTAAACACTCGAAGAACCACAAAGGTCCTAACTGGAAGTCCCCCGTTCAATTCTGGAGCCAACTGGAAATCCAGTTCCTCCACCATAGAGTCTCCTTAGCATGGCATCCTTTTTCCTCTACCTCTCCTAATTGAAAGCCCTATCAATTGTGGAGCCGACCAGCAACAAGGGAGCCACAGCAGAGGGATGAAAGAGCCACATGTGGCTCCACAGCCACAGGTTGATGACCCCTGTATTAGGCTGCAACCCTATCAATAGATTACATCAATCAGTTGGAGCCAGAATAACTCACTGGAGCTCAGTCAGTTCATTCAATTCCAAAGGGCTCTTAATTTGAGGAGTTCTTAATCTTTATAGGTCATTACCATTTCCTCACCATCTTCCTGTTGTTCAAGTCCCTCAGTTGCATGAAGAAGAGAAATTCTGGCAATCACCAAAATGTTGTATTTTTTAAAGTAGCCATAGAACCTTTGTCAAAGATAATTGAAGAACTGGCTTGCACTGCTTAAGGGTCAAGGAAAATGGATATGTATTCCATTCTGATATCAGATTGGTAATTATGGATCTTAGGGATGGGTTAGATGTTGCTAAAATAAAACATATTAATTAATTATATGTTAATACATCATACTGAACAAATCCAAAAATATTCTGCAGATCCAGGCATGCAAATAGATTAAACCCTACACTGAAATGTATGTAATCAGTTGCAGAGCATTTTTGCAGGAGTTTTATTTTGTATTATTGCTCTGGTCGAGGATCAGTTAATGAAGGCGTCCTGTAGATTTTGTGGAACTATAGTTCCTGTCATGTTGGACTTTTGGCCATGCCAATTATGGCTGCTGGAAGCTCCAGGCCAGAGCATCTGAAGGGATTGGGTTCTGCATGAACTTGACATTTATTGTGATTACAAGGGCTACTTTCCACTTTCAATTCAGTTGAGTGTGTATGTGGTGTTCAAAGAGGCAGCATGGTTTCACCAAGCTTTGATTGAAAGGTCCCTTTGAAGAGGTGTCCTAGATTGCTATGTCACTTTCCTATGAAATGCTGATCAGAGGGGTCCATTTGATCTGGAGGCAAAAAAAGAAACTTTTTGTCTGCGTTCAGTGATCTGTGTCCAGTATCCAGATTGAATCATCACACTTTTTGCTTGGGGGAGCAGCTTAGTATTTTGGGTCAAGATGCATCCTGGTGGGGCAATCTGGATCAAGGTAGGGCAAGATCACTCAGCAGAAGGCCCAGCCGGGCAATCCTCTTCTTCAGAGCTGAAAAAGACAACACTTGTCTTGACCAGCGTTTTCCAACCTCAGCAACTCCCAGAACTCTAGACTGAATGGAACAAGTAGCTTGTTTATCAGAGTAGGGAGATGTTTCTCTAGAGTGGACAATGTTCTTTTTAAAAGCCTTATTTACTTGCTTTATAATCTGTGCATTTTTGCACCTGTCCCTTCTTTTGATGTGCCAACAAAAGCAATTAATATTCAGCAGCATACCAAGAGGATGTTATTTTTTTGGGTCAGTCTGTGTTGCTGAATGTTTTTTAAGGACACATGTTTTTAATCAAATTTCATGCATTCCTCATATTTTCCCTGAACTGAAAAAAAAACCCAACAAAATGAAATAACTTTCAAAAGAGAATAGGACAGCTATAACTTAAGCTGCATTTATATTTAACTATTTAATTCACACCTTTATTATTAAGTTAAATTTATTTTGTGTTATGAAGAATTGTGAAAACATATTGCTTCAGAAATCATCTAGCTCTAATCTCTTCACTTATTTGTTTATTTATTTCAACTATGATTTATATTTCTTGATTTTAGAGGAATTTATTAGTATGGCCCTTTTTATTTATATTTGCTATTTTATACTCTTGCTTTTTATCTATTGTGCCCTACCCAGAGTTGCCTCGGGTGGGATGGGCTTCTATATAAATTTGATAAATAATCAAACAAATAAATGTTAGATTAAGTTTTCCTAACGGATTCAGATCCTGTCTACCAGCACAACAACAAATTGTTTACAAGTATTTATAAACACACACACACACACACACACACACACACACAGAGTCATTGTTTCTGTAAGATAAATATACAGTTCTTTTCACTATTCTCCATCACTTGATTTCCAGTTCCTTTACATCTTGTTAGCCCTTCTCTGAACTTGTTCCAGTTTGTTCATATCTGTTTACATTAATCTTTTAGCCACTGTCATTTAATGTTTAATTCTGCCTGCATTCCTAGCTGGCATTAAACCATTCTGTAGCTAATTCATGACTGATTACAAAAAGCTCAGTTTTTAGTTATTTCTTGTTTTTTCACTGCTCTCCAGGTGAACATCATTCCCATCATTGCCAAGGCTGACACTATTTCCAAGAGTGAATTGCACAAGTTTAAGATTAAGATCATGAGCGAACTGGTCAGTAACGGAGTTCAGATTTATCAATTCCCTATTGATGATGATGCTGTATCTGAGATTAACTCTGTGATGAATGTAAGTAACATGTTCTTCTGTAGACTTTCTATGCTTCTGTATAGCAGTGACCCTGAGAAACTGTATGTTGTGTTAGCTGGTGAATGCCATTATAATAGTGTTTATTCCTACCATTTCTCAAATGGATGTGCAAGGAAGCAGTGGCATTCTCTCCATCTGGAGTGGTTGCCATTTAAGACAATCCAGTGATTTGGTGTGGAATATAATCCTTCTTCCTTGATACATTTCATGTTCAATGTCTGTTTAGAATGGAATAGGAATTTGTAATGCAGTCTGGAAAGTCGCTATCAAGTTTTTCATATTCTTGGATACATTTTAGATTGGGAATATTGAAATAATTTTTGGCATATATTGTGCTACAGCAAAACATCAGTCAGATTGATGAATGTAACTACTCTGTATTTCAGAAAAGGGAAGAGGAGGAGAAAGAAAAATGATATTGTATCTGCCATCATCTGAGAGAGCAAAATGTTTCTATTTCTTCTTAAATTTGTTATTACATTTATAACTTGTCTTTGCTTTGCACAACTCAAGACATCATACATAATGCTCCCACTGCCTATTTCTCCTCAGTAACAATCCTGTATGGTGGTTTATGCTAGAAGACACAGTCTCCCGATTTCTAATCCAGCACTTTAGCCACTATGCCAAATTGCCTCCCCCCCCCAATCCTGTTTATTAGTGTTTTACATTATATCCCATTTAGCTTGGAATTCAAATTTCTTGCAATAATCCCACAAAGAGTAAATTGTGCTGGGAGAAAAGAAATTTGATCAGTGATATGCAAATTTAAAAAAAAATAACAACACAAAATTAAAATCAAATAGATGAGATAACACACAAACATAAAATAGATAAAATACCAAATAAAAATGTATCATACTGTATCGTACTATAATTACTTCTGCAAATGTACATATGTATTACCTAAAACAATGTGTTGATGTGATAAATAAAAGAGAAGTGGTTACTTCTGTGAGCAGTTATATTTTATTTTCATCATTGCAATACAGGATTTGGCTACTGCACAAATAATAAAGGGTTTTGAATTTTCTAGAAGATGGTTCATACAGAAATTGTCTGTCCTTCCTGGAAATGTATATATGATAGAAAGATATACTTAGACTTAGGCATTCCCTATAGAGTTTACCATGGAGAAATGAGAAAATTATTGGCCCTAGCTTAATCTGACAACATGCTATATGAGGCAGAAAAATCTCCTGGCTAGTCTGCTAGTTGAGCTATTCCTGCAAGTAACTAGAATAGCAAACTATTGTTTAGCATTCCATAATGATTTGTAAAAACAAAAGGGTTTGTTCTGTTTGGCTTATTCTTCTATCTATGATTGCTCAAAATAAACTTCTGTTTGTGGATAGAAAGATGTGGAATGCAGTATGTAAAGACTGCCAAAAACACTATTCACAAAACTGGTGGATTTAAAAATTCCATACATGATTTTATTGCAAATTCAGGAGTAGCCTTTTATTTAATGTGCTGTAGAATAATAAACTTTCAAAAATTAGGATTTGTTTTGTTTGTCCTGGCAGTCCTGTCTTAACATCATACCGATTCCATAGACATTAAAAAAAATGTTTTCTATTAGGAAATTTGCATTAAAAGTTTTTAAAAAATCCTTTTGGACAGTTCTATTGTTTTGCCCTGAATTTCATAGTTATATTTTTTCCTTCAAGGCTCATTTGCCATTTGCTGTTGTGGGAAGCACAGAAGAAGTAAAAGTGGGAAATAAAATGGTGAGAGCTCGGCAGTATCCATGGGGTGTTGTACAAGGTAAGTTGGGACTCCAGACATGTTTAACAGTGGCTGAAATCCTTGTGTGCTGCAGCTTGCTAAAGAATATTTGTTGCTGCTATTCTTCTTGTGACTGCACAGTGAGCCAAATGTTTAGGCTGGATTTGATATTTTTATTCACCTGTCAATTATTATCATATTTTTATCCACCTTTTTATATATTTTGGCTAAGGTGTGTGTGTGTGTGTGTGTGTGTGTGTGTGTGTGTGTGTGTGTAGGTTTGTGTGCATTATATTTGAATAAAAGAATAATACCCACTCAATATATATTACAAGGCGTAGACTTATTAAAACATAATATTGCAATGCCAGTGAATATCATGGTCATGAAACAATAATTCAGAAAGATCATTTCACTAGCATATTTGTTATTGTTGTTGCCTTAAGTGTTATTTTTTATATTCACCTGTGGATTTGGCTCTGCATACATTTTTATATTTAATAAATTATTTATCCTCTTGCCACTATTTCTATTATACTTTCGTTTTGCTATTACAAATTTTGGTTGTTTATCTAACCTAAAATTTGTATTTATTTGAGTTTTATCCCACCTTTATTATTTTTTAAGTTTGCCATGGTGGCAAACTTAGCTAATACTCCTTCCTCCTCCTGTTTTCCCCACAACAATGACCCTGTATGGTAGTTTGGTCTGAGAAACAATGACTGGTCCAAAGTTATCCAGCCGCTTTCGTGCCTGAGGTGGAACAAAACTCACAATCTCCTGGTTTCTAGGTCACCACATTAAACACCATACCCAACCTATATCTGTGGAAAGGCATACAAATATTTGATCACATTAAGTAAAAAAAAGAGAGAGAAGAGGTTTAATAGTTTAATAACACTGATATATGATTTGATCTTAATGTTTATAATTGATTCTGAAAAGTAGCTTCCAATATCCTATGAATAATAAGATTTCAAAAATGGATTTGCAACACATGCTGAATAAATAAATCAGTCTCTGCTATTCAGCAAAGCAGAGATGTCATGTTTCAGAGGCTTCCACATGATTGCTTTAACAATTCAAATAGAGTTGCTTTGTTTGTGTTCCACACATTGCAAAGCACCTCTTTCAACACAGCTGCAAGGGAGCGAGCCCTTTTGAAGTCAGGGTGGTGAACTTCTGAGCAAAATATACACAGGAGCCTGCAGTCTATCATAGTTTCTAATCTCTCTATCCCAACACTTTTACTTTTCTGGAGGATGCTTTTTTTTCATACAAATGCTGCATTAATCCTGCAAGAGGAGTGAATTGGAATTGGAATTTGGAATTTATTGCACTTATATGCCGCCCTTTTCCCCGAAGAGGACTCAGGGCGGCTCACAATCCAAGTCAGGGAAGGGGATACAAATAAGGGATGAAAAAGACAAACAAAACAATACACAATTTAAAAGCACACAACAACCATACCATTCGAGGAGGGTGGCGAAAGCTCTTTAGCCCCAGGCCTGTCGGAACAGCCAGGTTTTAAGGGCTTTGCGGAAGGCCTGGAGGGTGGTGAGGGTTCGAATCTCCACGGGGAGCTCGTTCCAGAGGGTTGGAGCAACCACGGAGAAGGCTCTCCTCCGGGTAGTCGCCAGCCAGCATTGGCTGGCGGATGGAATTCGGAGGAGGCCTAATCTGTGGGATCTAATCGGTCTAGTGGAGGTAATTGGCAGCAGGCGGTCTCTCAAGTACCCAGGTCCAATACCATGAAGGGCTTTATAAGTGACGACTAGTGCCTTGAAGCGTATCCGAAGACCAATAGGCAGCCAGTGCAGCTCGCGGAGGATAGGTGTTACGTGGGTGAACCGAGGTGCACCCACAATCGCTCGACCGGCTGCATTCTGGACAAGCTGAAGTCTCCGAATGCTCTTCAAGAGTGTGTGTGTGTGTGTGTGTGTGTGTGTACATGCACATGGGCAGATGCTTGTCTCTATGTGAATCAGTCATTTTCTCCTATGTGTTTTCACATCTGCTCTTTGTTTAAATAGTTGAAAATGAAAGCCACTGTGACTTTATGAAGCTGCGTGAAATGCTGATCCGAGTTAACATGGAAGACCTACGAGAGCAAACTCATGCTCGCCATTACGAGCTTTATAGGCGGTGTAAGCTAGAAGAAATGGGCTTCAAGGATACAGATCCTGACAGCCAGCCATTCAGGTAAGAAAGTCTTACATTTCTTCTCTCCTCCCCCCTCCCCATATTAATACGCTGCAGGGAGTTGTGAAAACTGGATGTTCTCTTACGGTCTGTGGGAGTTTTACCCTCAGGGTGTGGGGCAGACATGTCGTCTCTTCATGTTTTTGCTCTCTTGATATTTTCCCCTTTCTGACACATGCAAACTTTTTCATGGGGTATAAAATGCATTTTCAGATATTTGTGACCTTGAATAGTTACCTTGCATCTTTCTTTTAATGTCTGGACAATTTGGAACTTGTGTTTTCCACCAGCCTTCAAGAAACGTATGAGACCAAAAGAAAAGAGTTCCTTTGTGAATTGCAAAAAAAAGAGGAAGAAATGAGACAGATGTTTGTGAACAAGGTCAAGGAGACGGAGTCTGAACTAAAAGAAAAGGAGAGAGAAGTGAGTATGACAGACAATGACTCTACTAGACAAATTCCTACATTAGATGGGACTGAGTTTTTCTTTTTGTTTTCCCTGTATTGATCAAATGTTTGAAAAGGGGATTTTCCAGATCTTTCTACTATTAAAACAGGTTAAACTGGCCTAATATTTTCTTCCCACTGGTAAATCATTAAATCCCTCTAGAAAGTTAGTATGAGGACACAAAACACTTATATGCATGTGTGGGTATGCCTATGTATGCAAGCCAATGCTTGCAAGAAGATGTTGGTTTTATGTATTACATTTGTTTGCCACCCATCTCACTGTGGATGTAAAGCTTAAGAGTCCTGCCATTTCTTTATCTTATTTGATTTTGTTTTGTTTCAACAACGTGACTTAAAAGTCAGAAGACTGATTTGCCAGAGAGCGGGGTGACATAATTGTTATGTTTTAAAATGCCCTAAATTGATGGTATCATAGAGGATTGTCACCTGCTTATTTTACAGTGGTGGATTTGCCCATGTGTCAATCAGTGCTCTGAAGCAAGTCATTTATTTAAAACAAAAGGAACTAGGAACTTTTTGTTTCCCCTACATCAGGGGTGTCAAACTCAATGTCAGGGTTCTAAGTAACACCCCCAGCAGAAGTAAAACTCAAAGGCCGGCATTTTTCTGAAATGCCATTTTATTAGAGATGTCTTATTGGCACCTCTGGGAAAACCTGAATCTAAACGCCTTCTAAGTTTTCCCACCCAAATCAAAATCAAAGTTCCTTCCCCTGCACCCACATGTCCATCGCATGGTCCAATCATGTCCCCATCCCAACTGGAGTTGCTTCCCAGTCATGCCTCTCCAGGTGCAGGCTGAACGTCCTTGACTACCAGGGAAAAGTATGTTGTTATGGCTGTACATTTCACCCTGTCTCCATCCACACACCCTTTCCATTTCCCACAGCATGCCCCTCTGCCAAGTGTGGCAGCCCTGAAGATCCAAAGATGGCCTCCAGGGCTGACACGCATGGCCTGCAGGCCAGATACATCATGCACTGGCCACCCCCACCCTCGGTTTAGTGACGGAAAACATCACTATATGTCATGTGACGACATGATGACATGAGTTTGAGTACATCCATGTTGTACATCAGTCAAACATGATGTACTTTAGCAATATAAAAACCTGCTATAAATCTGACCATATTACAGAATGCTTTCATGCTTTCTCAAGGAAATAATCCAGCTAATTAAGAATAAGGGACAGTATAATTGCAGAAAAATGATATTTTAAGGGAAGGGCTACCTTGAAATTGTAAAAGTGATTTTATACAGAAGATGTGGAATCTCTATTTTGAGTAGTCATGAAGCTTCCACAAAGGGGTTTCAAGCATGTAACTTTGAGCCCAATGACAATATCCAGGATGCATTTGTCTTACCTGAAAAACAGAATAACAGAGTTGGAGGGGACCTTGGAGGTCTTCCAGTCCAACCTTCTACTCAAGCAGGAGACTATGATTCCAGACAAGTGGCTGTCCAGTCTCTTCTTAAAAGCCTTCAGTGATGGAGCACTTCTGAAGGGAAGCCATTCTACTGGTTAATTGTTCTCACTGTTAGGAAATTTCTTCATAATTTTAGGTTGTGACTCTCCTAAATTAGTTTCATGCATTGTTTCTTGTCTTGCCTTCTGGTGCTTTGGAAAATAATTGCCCCCCTCTTCTTTGTGACAACACCTCAAATATTGGAACACTGTTATCATATCACACTTAGTCTTTCTTCTCACTAGACTAGACAAACCCAGTTAATGTAAACGTTCTTCATATGTTTTCGCCTCCACCCTCCTAATCACTCTTGTTGTTCTTTTCTGCACTCTTTCCAGAGTCTCTGCATCTTTTTTATAATATGGTGATCAAAACTGGATGTAGTAGTATTCTAAGTGTGGTCCTACTAGGACTTTATAAAGCAGTACGAATATTTCACATACTCTATTAATGCAATCTAAATTAGAATAGAAACATGCAAGCCTTAAGCGCTAAAATGTATCCAGAGGTTGTACAGTTAATTTTCTTTGGGCCATAAGCCAAAGTAATACTGTTCATAAATAGTAATGTGATGGTGGTAGAAGTGGTATTGGAGAAGGAGTAGCAGTAGTTAGGAACACATCTTGGGTCCAATTTGTGAGATTGGAGGATTTTATGAGATATTTTTGGGGGATTTTTAGGAACTCTTAGGGTTAAACAATAGCAATAGCAATAGCAGTAGACTTATATACCGCTTCATAGGGCTTTCAGCCCTCTCTAAGCGGTTTACAGAGAGTCAGCATATTGCCCCCAACAATCTGGGTCCTCATTTTACCCACCTCGGAAGGATGGAAGGCTGAGTCAACCCTGAGCTGGTGAGATTTGAACCGCTGAACTGCTGAACTGCTGATCTAGCAGTAGCCTGCAGTGCTGCATTTAACCACTGCACCACCTCGGCTCTTTTTAAACAGAAACCCTGTGAAATATTTGTAAATTTGCTATGCAGCTGAAACATCCTACATGATTCCATGTATATCTTTTTGACATAGCCTATACTCTGACATAATATGTAATGGATACTCTAGAGTAATATGCCTCATTAGAAGACCTTTTTGCAGGCTATAATTGGTTTTAGTGCCAGACAGAGCCTGGATTAGGTTTCCTTTCTTTCTCCCACCAGCTGCATGACAAGTTTGAACATCTCAAGCGAATACATCAGGAGGAAAAGAGGAAAGTGGAGGAGAAAAGAAGGGAGCTAGAGGAGGAGATGAATGCCTTCAACAGGCGGAAGGTGGCAGTTGAAACACTACAGTGTCAGAATCTGCAAGCCACTTCACAGCAACCACTGAAGAAAGATAAAGACAAGAAAAAGTAAGCCACTTTTATCTACCTTTTCCAAGATCAGAGATTCACAGCTGATCATATAAAAATATTGCAACAGTTATTTGTAACAGGTTTGCAAATAACTTGCAACAATATTGGTGCAACAAATTATTTGCAACAATAAATAACGGTTAGGTATTTAAACAAAATAATACCTAAGGTTTAATTACCCATTTAGAATGCTTTCAAATCCTAAAAGGATAAGCCAAAGGAATACCTTTTAAAGAAATCAAAGACAAATGATTCTTGGATCTGAGAAGATTATTTAATAGATGCTTGATTATCCTGATTCCTGCAAGGAATGCTGGGTCTGCTAATCCCCATGGAGGTTAATGAAGTTTGTTTTCTTTACTGTTGGGTTCTGGAATCTTTGATATTTAAGAGGTACCAGAAGCACAGAATCTGGACATCAACAAAATGAACAGCAGGAAACAATGAATTGAGGAATAGAAGCACTTAGTATATACATGAGTACTTACCTTTAGAGTATGATTTATGTTCCATAAATGTACACTTATCCTCCTCTGTGCTGGTATATTAAAACTGAATCATGTGCTCTGAATTTGGAACAAAAATGTGAACATTGGACCATCTAAACTTATTTGCTGACAGCAGCTATTCAGGTTTTCATTCAGAGATCTTTCCTGATGATGTTGCCCAAGATCCTTTCAATCAGACATGCTAGATATCTGCTCTGTGAAAAATAAAAGCCAATAAACCAGGGATAGTCAACCTTTTTATACCTACCGCCCACTTTTGTATCTCTGTTAGTAGTAAAATTTTCTAACCGCCCACCAGTTCCATAGTAATGGTGATTTATAAAGTAGGGAAGTAACTTTACTTTATAAAATTTATATAGCAGAGTTACAGCAAATCCCTACCACCCATCATGAAAGCTGGAATGCCCACTAGTGGGCGGTAGGGACCAGGTTGACTACCACTGCAGGAAACGTAAAAATTGTTAGGTTGAATCCGATATCAGACGTATTCTTTAAAAGTCTGCAGCTTGGATATAGAGTTATCCTCTCTTAGTTATATGATTTGAATGACCTATAGCAGAACCTTCTCCATATTCAGATGCTGTCTCAATAATCTTGAAGCTGTATGATCCCCTTGTAAAGTGATCCCAACCAGTGGCCATACC
The DNA here is from genome assembly GCF_009769535.1 of Thamnophis elegans. Lineage (NCBI taxonomy): Eukaryota > Metazoa > Chordata > Lepidosauria > Squamata > Natricidae > Thamnophis > Thamnophis elegans. The sequence goes on from NC_045542.1 coordinate 82,606,301, forward strand.
ATATTTTCTACTGCCTACAAGTCATAAGATACATTTTCAATATTTGCATTAATTCACATCATTTATGCTGAATCAACAACTAAAAGCAAAATGTGTTTTTCTGGAATTTACTACTTGATATAACATCAGATAAAAATGAAAAGAGATTTAGAATATTTAAAGCTACTTAATGCTACTTCTAGTAGATGAGGTCTTGAATTAAGAGATCCAAAATTTACTTTTAATGAGCTTTTCCTTTTCAAAGGAAAAGCAGAACACACACTAACTAGCAATTGTATCTCAAGTTAGCACCTTAATATACAATGGCATTATGATGTGTGTTTTCTTGCACAAGATTATTTTAAGAAAATACATTTCCCATAAGAGCCAAGGTGGCGCAGTGGTTAAATGCAGCACTGCAGGCTACTGCTAGATCAGCAGGTCAGCGGTTCAAATCTCACCGGCTCAGGGTTGACTCAGCCTTCCATCCTTCCGAGGTGGGTAAAATGAGGACCCAGATTGTTGGGGGCAATATGCTGACTCTCTGTAAACCGCTTAGAGAGGCCTGAAGGCCTATGAAGCGGTATATAAGTCTACTGCTATTGCTATTTTCCAAATTAATGAATCAAGAATATTTCCTATTTAGACTGTCTTTAAATTTCTGCAACATACTTATTATCTTTTTATCTTTGCCAGTACATGATACTTACTATCTTTTTATCTTTGTCAGTACAGTATCAGAGTGCCTACTCTTTTAAACTTTTCAGTGATAAAAACCAGCTGGATTTGAAAAGTCATACACCTTGGTCTCCTGGTCCAATACCACCACCACCCTGCTCAGGCAGGAAACCCTACACCACTTCAGACAAATGGTTGTCCAATCTCTTCTTTAAAACTTCCAGTTTAATTCAACTGAGGTGACCTTTTGCCACTATTTGAAAACCATGTTTGGCATTAGGGAGCATAGATCAGCCTATTTTCCACTCCCTTCTCCCACTGCCCATCCCAATTTAAAACCTAGAGCAGTCTAGCCATTCTGTGCATCTGATGAAGTGAGCTATAGCTGACCAAAGCTTATGCCTTTGAATAAAATTTGTTAGTATGAAAAGGTGCTATCAGATTAATAGCTTTTACTAAACTGACATACCTCTCCTATAATAGAGGCTCATAACTACAGATTTGCTTGGAGTAAAATTAATCTTAAATTACAATATATTCTGACATCTACCTCTTTTAATAAGCAAGATTTCATGGTAACTTTTGCTACAGTTATTTTTTTCATTATGGAATGTCTAAAATGAATTGGAACAAAGTTGCCACTGTAGAGAAAGGATCCTTTTGCTGGCATAAATTGAAGCAGTTGCTCTATGAAAAAGTTTGCATTGAAAGAGGTGTAATTGTATTCATCTTCCGATTTTAATGTATGGTGCAGTCTCCTATACTTATTTACCCTGAATAAATCACCCTTCTTAATAGACTAAAAGACAAGAAATGTATTGCTGAAAGAGCTTCTGTTTCATCATATTCCGATAGTTCATTTGTTCTTTATTAATATGGAAGATTTAGCCATTATTGCATTTCAAAGCTATGGAAGTTTGTCATGTGAGTTGGGATGAATATCAGTATGGACATGTCCTATTGGACAATGCCCAGTTGATATTACCTGATTTATTTATGTAATTGATACCTGGTATTTTTATTGTAAGAATCCCAAAACAAGGATACAGTTATACAGTTTATTAAACAGATATACACACACACACACACACACACACACAATTTAGTCAAAATCTCCATTCATAAAGAGACTCCAACAGCACTCTTTCAAGGAATGTACAGTCCCGTCTGAAATGACAAGAGAATATCATATTCCCATTGTCATTATACTTTCAGAATTCAACCTCAGCCTTTTGGTTGTCCTCCAACGTGCTGTGGTGTCCAGAAAGTGGCCAAGAGCATGAATTCATTTCTCTTGATTCCGATGGTACCTAACTGTTGCTCTGTAATGTCACATATCAACGAGGCTTCAGTCTGATTCCCTTAAGAATGGCTTCCAACAGCCTTCATAAAAACCAGGAAAGAATGTTATAAACAGTGGAATACTTTGGCGTTCCATAACTGCCAGGAAGCCAAGATAATGCTAATCTGGGAATAGAGTGGTATCACTGGAATGCCTCGCTCACAACCTACAAGGAAAGTTTAGGATATCACATTTAAAGAGGGAATGAAGAGATTAAAAGAGAACAAAGGTACATTCATCCCCGAGCAGTCAGTATTGATTTGGTCACATAGTCAGGGCTGAATGAGTTCAGTTATTCCTTTCTTTCAGGTTTATCTTCATTTATCTTTCAGATTAACTTCAGTTTTAACCTCTCTTGAAAGGGGAGATTAACCAACTGAACATTAAATTATTAAGGATCAAAATATCCAAATTGGATTTTTTGAGCAGGGGACCTATGAGTTCTGTAGGGAGTCTTGCCCACGATTCTCTTGTGCAGATAGCAATAGCAATAGCAGTTAGACTTATATACCGCTTCATAGGGCTTTCAGCCCTCTCTAAGTGGTTTACAGAGTCAGCATATTGCCCCCAACAATCCGGGTCTTCATTTTACCCACCTCGGAAGGATGGAAGGCTGAGTCAACCCTGAGCTGGTGAGATTTGAACAGCCGAACTGCAGAACTGCAGTCAGCTGAAGTAGCCTGCAGTGCTGCATTTAACTACTGCGCCAGCTCGGCTCTATGACTCTCTTGCCCATGACAGTCTTGTGCAGATGCATTTATCCCTTGGTAGTCCCGTCCAGTTATTTCATTGCACTTCTAGAATTTGTACATTGCCTTTGACAATCTATTAATGTGCTCCAGCTAGACCAATCAGACAAAGAGGACAAGCATTAAAAGAAGATGGACAGCTACTAGTGTCTTGCCCGTGTCCTTCTGTTTCAAGTAATTAATGCTTCAAGTAGTTATTTCTTTTTAAAATATTCTGTTTCTCTGACTGTTAAACTTATTATTTTCACTAAATGCAATGTTCCTGAACCTGGCAATCATTTGGATATCTTGGAATATAAATAGGTACCACATGCGGAATACTATGCTGATTTGAGATGTAAGATAGTCACTCTTGCTACCACAAATCTTAAAAAGTGGGAAAATACTAGGAATTGAACACGGGGCCTTATATTCAAGGGTGGGATTCAGCCAGTATGGACCAGTAGTTCCAGCGATCAGTTGGCCCTGCCCATCCATCCCTGCGCTAGTCTGTCCGATATTTCCTTTGTTTGAAACCCAGCTAAAAGGCGCGGCTGAGCAGATGGCCACGCTGTTTTACTCACTGGGGCTGCAATAGAAGGTAAGTTGTAGAGCTCTTTTCAAACGCACTGCACACATGTGCAAAGCGTGCATCCACGTGCAAAGCGCACTTTTAGCAAACCGGTTGTTACGGCAGTTGAATCCCATCACTGCTTATACATATCGATCTAATATTTTATTAAGGTAAAGTGGTAGAGTCTAACTGCAGTTACTTGCTGGCAGACTTTTGAGAGAAGTATAATTTGGTTGGGCATTTATGGCATGTCCCAAAGGGTCACATCATCCTTATTTTTTTTCATGCTATTATGTTCTTATTATATTTGAGTTCTATAGTTTAATCCATGTTTTTTTATGTTTTTGTTTCAGTTAATCTCACACATAGATTACAATGCCATGAGTGGACTCTGTATATTCATATGTATGTTAATTGTTGTTTCCCCATCTTGTGAATCCTTCTGCTATCCCATTGTGCAAAGGAAGCAGCACGAGAAACTCATCACCTGCCTTTTTTCAAGAATGGATGGTGACCATGCAGGAAATTAGCATGATTAAGAAAAAGAATGATTTGCTTTGCCTTTGCAGATTCAAGGTGGAAATTCTTCACACATTTAGTTCCAAAATGTCGGGAAGGTAATTGCAGTGCAACGTATTTGTTTTAAACTCTTCGAGTCACCATTTCCGTATCAAATGGCCCTAAATATAGTGAGTCACTTTTTACGATGCAAAATAGGCAGAGAGGTGGCAGTGTAAAAATTACCATTGGTAAAAGTTATCTTTGGTTTTGCTTTAATTTTTGTAATTTATTCTGAGGGAGAGATTACCAGAATGTTACTTCTGATCAAAACCTGTTTTGAGGCAGCATCCCCAACTTTATATTAAAATAAGAAACTATAGTATGAGAAAGCTTAGCATTTCTGTTGGTGACTGAAATATTATTCAAGACAAGTTTCAAGAGGATGTAAGTTTGCTGTAGGATCTAGAGAGACATATAATTCCTTTAATTAATTCCCTCCTCATTTTAAAATTGAAAATGGCTCCATTCTTAGTGGTAGAACATAGAAAATCATACTTCACTTAAACAAAAATCAATGTTAAACCAACTTTTAAAGTTGGGTCTTTTCCCTCAGGTACACCTGTGGTTTTCTGCCAAGGTGGTTTGGCTATTTTAAAATAGTTCATAAGTATTGCAAATCTCAAGTACTACAAGTACTATAATTTTTTGTATATAATAGAGGTCAGGCAAAAAAAAAATGGAGATAGCATTGATAGAAAGGGTTCTGAAAAAAAATAGGCCAATTAAGATTAGGCCAATTAAAACACTTAGCGGTTTTCAAATCATATTTTGTGCTGATTTAAATTGTTACTTGCATACTGTACAGTCTACTTTTAAAATGTGTCTTGTCTCTTGTTATATGGTTTGGGGAAATGTACAAAACTAAAACGTGAGCCTGAAAAGTCTGGCTTCGTACCTGACAGGCAGCCTTGGGATCCAGTTGGTCTTGTTTATTGCATATGGAGATCCAAATTAACACTGGATTCAAAAGGGCCTGGACAAATGGCAAGATTTCCAATTATACAGTGACTCCTGATGGAAAATTCAATTACAAAACATTCCTATTACATACATAAACTGCCAGAAAATTGAACCAAGCTTAAGTGAAGCTTATTGAAGCTTCACCTTACTGCCATTAAAAGATTCAAATTTTCTTTGCCAGAAAATTGATAAGAAAACCAAATGCACAGCTTGTCCACTGCGTAGAACTGGACGGACACATGTTTTCTCTCCCTTGCCTTAGTGTTGACTGGACAGCTGTTCACAGAATGTTTTGCTTGGGAAGTTTTAGTGTCCATCCATTTAAATTTTTTGGTGGTGCTAGAGCATTGCTTGCATATTATTATTATTTTTTTGCTAAAACCTTTCCAAAAGTAGAATTTAACTATATAGTTATCCCGAGGTTCCTTGTTTTGCACATTTTCTGGCAGAAGCTTCTTGCCTGGATGTTGAAATACTAGTTTAGTCTTTTGTCATTTAACCTACAGCCAATTTCTGAATATATTGAAAATCATGTTACAGTATTACTTGATATTTTTAAGAGAGAGGGGAAAAAAACCTCATGAAAAAATAACAACCCATAAGCGTACTTTTTAATCGCAAGCCTCTTCAAGTTATACTGTTTCAGGCTTGCATTTTAATCTTTTTTTCTTTTATAAAGGCTGTGCCTTTATTAAGATAAAATATATTTTCTAAAATGCAACTGGATAATTACTGAAGGTGAATTGCAGTGCAGAAGAGATCTATTGTATTGTTTATGTAGATAGTAGCAGTTCTGGTACATGATTGCTTAAAGGCGTAAAACAAAATTTCTTTGGGAGGCAAAATTAGGAGCCTGAAAATTAATGTGTGCTAAGGAGACTGCAGGGTGGTAGAATAGAGTTCTATCAAATATGCAAAATGTTGCAGCTTAAGAAGTTTTTCTAACAATTGTGAAAGCCAATAAGATTTGTTCTATGCAGAACATTTCTTTTGGGCCCAATTGGTTTTCTGGACCTCAGTTTGATGCTGTCCTATTTTGGAAATTAATTACGAAGGTGGGAATAATAATAAATATTAAATATATAGAAGGCATAGTGAAATGACAATATATGTCTGATGAAGACATTCAGAATGTATGTAATGTTATATTAATTATTATAACATTGGTGTTATGTGAGTGCATATTTTATGTTGTGCTGCCCGTTATGTTAATTTCATTGAACTATGGGCCTCAATTTTGCTACCGTCTTGGTTAAGCTATTTGTGATTAGTCGTCCCGTGGAAACTAATATTCTTTTCTTGGTTGAGGTCTGATTTGGTACTTTGTATTTCTTTATGGGACCAAATTGCATTTAGTAGTTTTATTCATTGTTATTTAATAAGTTGCTGGCTATTATAATGTGACACTAACCTTAAATTAAATCTTAAACTAAGCTTGAAGATTTACCTCTGTTGTGTGAAGTAAGAAAAACAGGAAAACACAACGATCTATTTCCTACATTATTTTCTATAATGTTTGACTAGTGGAAAGCTGCATCTTCCATTGACTTTAAATACCCCATATATTTCCTGTTTTTTCAAAATTTGTGTAATTTAAGTAATGGTTCCGTATATGATCTATGTTTTCAGAAGCAAAAACATTCACTTGGACAATCGTACTGAATGATATTTTAAAGTGTCAAGAGAAAAACCCATCAACTTCTTTTAATGAAGTGTTATGTATTGTTCTTACATTATGGTTTTAGTAGTTTTTTAACCACTTTTTCAGCTTTCTTTGTACTTCTTTTTATTAAATATTACATTTCATTTTAAGTTCCGTGCTTTTATTTTTACACATTTCATTCAATTCTAACTTGAAAAAGTTCTTGTAACATGTTATATAAATATAATATTTGCACCCTTAAAGCTGACGTGCCTGGGGTAAAACCATATTCTCATTGATGCCAGCAATTCTGAACAATTTTTAATGGTGAAATTAGGACTTGTCTGCATATTAAAAAGAGACGATTTCATAATCAGGTTTCAATTATGAAAGAAGAACACATTGTTAGCCTCAAAAGACATTAGCTCTAAGGAGATACTACTCTGGTGGAATTGCCTTAGTTGCTGGGAAGTTCTGAGCTGAAGGATGCTAAGTTGTGGAAATAATACACACAGATAATGGGCCAGAGAGATTTCAATTCTCAAAATCCTGAAAATTCATTTTTAAGATGGGAAATATAACATAAGCCAAATGTGTTTGGGACTTTAAAAATGTAGGATTGCATTGAAAAGGAGGAAACAGAATATATGGTATGGAATGAGTGGTACAAGTGGCTAGAGGACAGGTTTAAAGCTTAAGGAAAAATTAAATGAAGAAGAAGACACAGGAGTTAGAAATTAACAATGTATAGGTAGAGATGAACAAACATGTATAAATGGAAAGAAGGATTGTAAATTAAGGACTGTATATAATAGTATAATATGTATAAAGAGAAACTGAAATAAGGGAGGAGAGGTACATTTACAATGGATTATACGAGGTGGAAATATTGTACAGAAGGAAATTGTGTGTGTGTGCGCGTCCGTGCGTGCATGCATGTATGATTGCATACAAAACAGTTTGAATAGTGGGGTTATTTTTTTTAAAGCTTATCAATAGGTAAGGTCAACTACAATGAAAAGTAACTATAATTATAGTCCTTATGGAAATTGATTGTTAATAATGCTTTTTCTTACTACAGGCCCCATTCATTGTTCATGTCCATTTCTTTAACCCTCAGAACAGATATGGGAAACATGGAGGGTTGTGAATATGAGATCAATTATCCTGATGTTCTATGAACCATTAAGTATCTAATGATTTTGTAATACTGGAACTATGGTAGCAAAAGTGTAAGCAGAATAATGAATAAAATAGCTATTCCTAATCCATCTCATGGATGCAGGGTATCATGGTGCTACAGTGATCAGATTTAATTTTGTTTTGCTGAATTAGGCTGTCTTAAGCAGAACATAAACTGTCATGCATTAAGCTATAACTATATTATTAGATGGATATAAAAATATTGGTAATCTGATAAAATGCTAATTAGAAAGAATGTAATATGCATTACAGAAAGAATGCATATTACATTTTTAAAATTGAGATGCAAATATTTGAGATTATATGAGAGAGATGAGATTATAATTGTAGGTATATGTCATTTTAGAATGAAGAATAATGCACCTCTTGGTGGTTGTCTTTTTCTTAAATTGGTAACTCTTGAATATGAGTTCTGTTTTATGAGAGTGTCAGTGAAAGACAGCACATGTAACCCAAGATTGAACTGTGGTGTCTGTCTGAGTTTGGTCGTTTGCTTGCAGACTTTTCATTACCCAACTAGGTAACATCCTCAGTACGTAGGTACTTATCCATGACTTTTAAGATTTGTGTCATTGTGAAGAGATCATTGAAAGTATTTATTCTTACAGAAGTAGTTAGAGCAAACATTGCCTATAAAGCAGCTTGCTGTCTGTAGTGAAATTTTAAAAACTACATTGAAAGTCCAGAGGAACCATTTGGTTTCTATAGGCCAGTTCTTGTGTCATATTCTAAGTAGCAAACAGAACTTTGAGAAAGTTCTGTCAATAAGCTGCTCATGTTGAAATCTATGTTTTGTGGTCAGAGTCAAGGGAAAGTTGTGTCGGCTCAATTAAGGGCTAGTTAAGGTGCCTTTGCCCACTAATATATATATTGAAATGGGAGTCTCTATCAATATGCATCACCTAGGTCAGGGGTCAGAAACTCTGGAGCCGCATGTTCTTTCATCCCTCTGCTCTTTCATCCCTCTGCTGCAGCTCCCTCTTGCTGGTCAGCTCCACAATTGATAGGACTTTTGTTTAGGACAGGTAGAGGAAAAAGGATGACATGCTAGGAGGAGAATCTATGGTGGGGGAATCGGACGTCCATTTGGCTTCACAATTGATAGGGTTTTCAGTTAGGATAGGTTGAGGAAAAAGGATGCAATGCTAGGAGGAGACTCTATGGTGTGGGAACCGGACTTCCAGTTGGCTCCACAATTGATAGGGTTTTCAGTTGAGGAAAAAGGATGCCATACTAGGAGGAGACTCTGTGGTGGGGGAACCAGACTTCCAGTTGGCTCCACAATTGATAGTGTTTTCAGTTAGGAAAGGTTGAGGAAAAAGGATGCCATGATAGGAGGAGACTCTATGGTGGGGGAACCGGACTTCCAGTTGGCTCCACAATTGAATGGGGGACTTCCAGTTAGGACCTTTGCGGCTCTTTGAGTGTTTAAGGTTGCCGACCCCTGACCTAGGTCTTATTGGAGTTTATATGGTTCCTGGAGGTACAGAACCTCTGTTAACCCAGTCCCCTCCCCCAAAAAGCTATTCTTAATTCTGCATGGCAATGACGAACTACAAACATTACAGTCTATTGACTCTCTGGTCTCTTTTTGTTTTATTGCTGGAATTATTGAGAGCAAGCCGCTGAACCTTTCCTCCATCTGAAGAAAATCACAGTGCTGACATTTGAACAAGCAAGCAGCGGTGTCTTTGCAGAGTGTGTTTTCTTGCAGTATGCTTGATGTAATTAAGTGAGCCTGAAATCTAAATATTGTTTCTTGTTCTTTCTGTAGCTTCTTTAGCCTTCCCAGCTCCATTACATCAGGAAGATATGTAAATTAGAAGATTTATTAAGGCCAAAACATCTCATGCAGAAGAGTTTTAATTGGTGCTTCTACTTTTTTAATGCTCGAAATGTATTCACAGAAGAGATTCTAAAGCAAGGATTGGTTTGGACCGCATTGCCTGATCAGGTTCCTTGATTAGGTAGAAAGTGATCGTTCACCTATAAGTGTTTAATTCAGACTAAATGCATGGCATGTACTAAAAACAAAAAGAACACTAATTTTCCTATGTGAAGAAAGAAAGCCTAACAAAGTTTCCTAATGACAGATTGAACACACTGAGAAGGTATTCAGAATGAATTTGATGTTTCAGCTATTGTTTTACTTTCACTATAAACAGAGATTTGATGTGTTTAGTTAGATCCATTAAAATGCCTCTCCCTATAATAGATCATTTAAAAAAAACATGGTAATGTTTTTACCATTAACATGGTAAAGCCCTTCATGAGAAAAATCCTCACCTTAAAAAACAACAGCACCTAATATGTCACAGTGTGTTTCAAACTGGGGCATCAAAGATCATTTTAAATAATCTCTAACCTCTCTATGAAATTCTAGAATCTCTTAGCACTAATTTCTTTGCAGAAATTCCCCCTTATTGTCTGTATAATGAGACATTTTGTATGAAAGGAAAATAACTCATTAAATTTCAACTCAATAGAGGGACAACCCCCTTCTTGTCTCTTTTAGACCATTGTTGTCTTCTCCCTTTCTGTATGTGCATCTGTGTTTTTATTTTTAATTTAAAGCCACAATGCCCCAAAGCCTTTTCTGTCTCCAAATAATAAATTAAAATCTTTTTACGAACCATTTTTAAAGGATAACTAAATGGGAGAGGTGGAGAAATTCCATGATTAATAGCTTTGTTGTTAAGATCTTGAAATAAGACAATAAGGAAACCATCCATAGAACTCTTCCTTTAGCAAAATGGATAATGTTTATGCATAGCCCAAATGCACAGATCCTAATTCTTCTGGCATAAAACGTTCTAATGTGGGAATCAAAATATATTCAGGTTGAGCTACAAAATAAATTTACATTTGGTCCTTTAGTTTGCCAGCTTATTCAAGACTGAAACAGAAACCTGAAGTGGAGTATAGAAGGAGTCTACATTAAGACATTTTTTGGGGAGAAGAGTTCTGTAAATTAGTCCAGCATATCCAAATTGACCTATAGTATTTGGGTGAAAAACAACAACAATTTAGTGCCCTATGTTGTTTTGAAGTACTCAGCAATGCCTGTAGGGAATACTTTCAGGAAACTGGCCAGGGCTCCCTCCGGACGAGCAGGGGTAAGCTGAATCAGCAGAACTCTGCTGCCACATTTGGAATGCAGCAAAGTGGCCACGAACATTGTTCTCTCAAGAGGCCATGTGAGAACATTAAGCTGAGTGGAAGAGAGACCAAAATCATTAAACTCTGAAGGGATCTTATTACAGCAATGGCAGTCACTGGCTGCTTTTGGTCAAATTTTCTAAAAATGAACATTGTACACTATTTCGCCTCTCCGCTCCCCAATTTGCTGATTACATGCAGAAGTATCTGTTCTAAAGAGAGAATGGCATTCAGCATCTTTGTTCACAAGAGCCATCAGCTAAGAAATGCTTCACTTTTTTGAAGTTTCTAGCCTCCCCAAGACATCTAAAAATTTGAAGGGCTAAGACTGAAACATCTAGGAGAGACTTTTCATGTCATCTGGGAGTTTATGAACCTCCAGCTACCATTGTTTTCTGCCTTTCACATTTGTGGCAAGAAAGGAGGACACACACACAGCTGCCTCAGAAGGTTTTACAAACAAAAAGAAACAACTAAGTTCCAATTGAAGACAAAGGAAATGCTGTTTTGGGCACAGGCATGATATGCAGCCAGCTAAAATTGTCTTCAATTGAGGCCCTTTTGGGGAGCTGTTGATTAGGTCTTGAAATGGCAGAAATAGTTTCAGTGATGATACTTTAATTCAGATAAAGCAATCGTGCAGCACAACTCACATTTGGGGGACCAGTTCCCAAGGAACAGATGTGCTTTGCCCAACCACTATAACTTGTTGAAAATTCCTCATCACTCTGATCCCTGATTCCTGGAATAAAGCATTTTATATTCATTTCTTCATTTATGGAAAACAAGACTGTCAGATGTTCCTTCTTCAAAATTCAAGAAAGGAAACCCCCAACTCCATTGTTTTAGAGAAAAGGTACTTTGACTTAATATAAAGTGAAAGCAACAATAGTAAAGCAAGATCTGAGGCTAAAAGGCGCAAAATTGTTCATATCAAAAGTTTACCCAAATCCCTCCCTCCAACAACCCCAAGATAAATATCCCAATCTCTAGCCCTCAAGTGTATCTTGTGGAGTGCATCTTCAGGTAGTTTTGTCCATCTGGTATGCCGAGATGGTTGACGTTGACCAGACCTAAATAAGGCCATTCAGCATGCGCAGAAGATGGTGAGAACAAAACTCCTTTTTTGCCCTGAGATAGCACAATTTCCCTCCCAAATACTGAAACCCCCATCCTTCCCCGTTACTATGGCATCCAATAGCAAGCAAACAAGCAATACAGAGGCTGACAATAACTGAATTTCCTTTTGCTATATAATATCCAAAATTCATTGGATATTTGTGGAATTATATTCTGTCAGAATAAAAGTGTTTTAATACCAAGTCCAAGCTTAGCCAAATGCAGATTTTCTCATGTTAGTCTGATATTAAATAGTGTCCACTGAAAACTCTTACATCTGAGGAATGTACGTGACTGGGTAATATTAATTTCCCCATAGAATACACCGCCCTGATAGCTACAATTAAAAATCAAAACAGAATAGTGTTTTCATGGCAATTTGTTTGCTCCTTTTCACATCCTTTTCCCAACCCTTGAATTATCTGATTTCCCACATGCTGTAGAAGTACACACAATATGCTTCATTCTATAAGAAAGTATACATTGTGTAGGTATAGTTTGCAAATTGAAGGAAGTTTCAGAAATTTGGTTGCTGAGATCATACCCCATTGACTGCAAGCCAGTTCAGAGGTTAAGATCCGTTGAGTTCAAGGTATATTTCAGGTAAGTATGCAACTACAATGTCTTCAATGCACTAGCTTGTTTTCTATTTGCAAAAGTCACAAGAACTATGTCTTATTTCCAAGAGAAAAAACAAAATCAAGAAAGGCAAATTAGACCACGATTTTAAATTAGATTTTATTGAACAAAAACACCCACTTTTTTTTAAAAAAAAAGGGAAACCCCCAGATAGGTGATGTTAAAAATATAAAAAGTCACAGTTTACAATGATGCTTATGGTCCTATAATTTGAAAGGAATGTCAAGACATTTTCAAAGCTGACCCTTAGGAGACATTGAAGCATATGAAAAATACCAGATTTTACATTTTAATACATTGCATAACTTAAACTCCTATGTCCCTTATTGTTCACATATAAGTATTCCTTGACTTAGGACCATAATTAAGCCTGGAATTATAGTTGTGCTGGTTGTTAAGTGAGTCATCATGTGTCTGATATTGCAAGATTTTTTCTGGTGGTTAAGTGAATCACCATAGTTGTTAAGGGAACCATTATTTTTTCTGGAAACCAGAAATAAACACTAGTTTCTGGCAAAATATGTAAAGTGCTATCTGTAACCATGGGACACTGCAAATGGCCATAAATGTGAGCCAGCCATCAAGTACCCAAATAGTGGTCACATGACTGTGAAGGGGGGCAGTCATCCAAGTTGGGGTGTTGTTTTTTTTTTTGATCCATCATAACTTTGGTTGTTAATCTATCAGTCGTAAGTCAAGGATTGCCCGCACTATGAAGCCGTCAAGGCACTATTTTGAGTTCTTGAGCACACACAAAACATAATGTTTGGGGAAAGACACAGCATTCAAACTGCTGCTCTGATATATTCCAAAACAATACCTTTTCCTACACTTATTTCATTAAAATGATCATCCAGTATGCAACTATTTCAAGCAGATGATTTGAAAATGCTGCCTGGGTCAGCCGAAAGATGCACGGAAGGGAGCTCACTTTCTAAATTTATGATATAATGAAACTAATAATAATGAACGCTTGCCTACATTATCATTTGTAATTCTATAGTCCAATATCCACTTGGAAACAGGTAAGGAATGGGAACCATAGGGTTTTTTTTGTGGTTACCTTGTTTGGTTACATTGATATGAAAAGTCCTTTACATCACAGCAGCATCAGATAGAAAAAAGATTCTCACAAGAGAGAAAACAACTATTTATCATTTTAGCCCTGACTAATTTTGCAAGTCAGCAATTTATTCATTTGCTGGATTTGGAAAGCCATCCGGTTCCATAAGACTCTGGGCAATATACAGCACAGAGAGATAATTTGAAGGAGGAAAAAAAAGAATGGCAAATTCAAAACAGTAAGCCGCTATCTCTCAAAACTCCTGCTAGGCTTTCCTCACTGCCTTGTGTGCAAACCCAATCACCTTTAGAAATATTCATTCATTCATTCATTCATTCATTCATTCATTCATTCATTCACCCAGTTTATATGGCTGTCCAACCCAAGTCATGATTCTGAGTGGCTGATAATAGTCTTTGAAAACAGCAACATCAAAACTTGTTTGATAGTGATACAGGTGGCATATAAATTTAATAAATAAATAAATAAATAAAATGAATGAATGAATAAAAAACAAGAAATGGCAGCACACATATAAACCACAGTTGGGGTAAAATCAAACTCATCAAAAACGAATTGACACACCCCAACCATTGTATGCACTCAGCCACACATCCTGCCTCCCAGCCCTAGTGACAGAACCCTATCTTTATAGCTTAGAAAAGGATGACAAACTCAAGACTAATCTTGGGATGAGGGGAGAGATGATATTTCTAAAAGTGGGCATAGTGACCAAAAGGCTCTCTCTCTGGGCCCCACCAAATGGCACTCCTTAATAGAGATGGGACCCAGAGCACGCCTCCTACCAGACTTAATGGGATAGTGGACATAAACAGGGAGAGATGGTTCCTCCTGGCCCAATGCCATAAGGGGCTTTCTAGGTTACAAGCAGCACCATGGACTGAACGTGAAAGAATATTGGCAGCCAGGGCAGCTTGCAAAGCAGAAGTGCAGCATGCATTGATCAAGAAGTGATCATAGCTGCTTGCGCCGCTGCATTCTGTACCAGCTGTAGCTTCGGGATGCTCTTCCGGAGCAGTCCCATGTAAAGTGCATTGCAGGATTGGGAATGCAGTAGTCCGCCAAGACACAAGTGATTCCAAACAGAGCCTCAAAGTCCCAAAAGGAATGCAATTGGTGCACAAGATGGAGCTTGGGACACCCTTCCCAAATTGTTTGCATCTCGTGGGGAGACTCAAACCATGGTTTTAAACCCCCACCCCCACCCCATTGTAGGCTGTAGAACAAAGAATTCCATTGGTTACCTAGTGATTACTTTATGCTTGGATACCCAGGAAGTGGGTGCTCTTTTGTTCTTTCTTCAAGGGGAATTAGAATATGTTGAACCTACTCTGCTCCTTGAGCCATTTATTTCTTAGGTAATTTGAAAGTGAAATCCATTTAGCCAAAGATTTGAGCTAAAAAAACATGCAAATTACAAAATTAAAAAGTCCTGATTTGGAACGTGTTAACAGCATGGAAAATGACCCAAGGAAATAACCAAAGGTGGCGCAGTGGTTAGATTGCAGTACTGCAGGCCACTTCAGCTGACTGCTAGCTGCAGTTCAGCGGTTCAAATCTCACCGGCTCAAGGTTGACTCAGCCTTCCATCCTTCCGAGGTGGGTGAAATGAGGACCCAGACTGTGGGGGCAATATGCTGACTCTGTAAACGGCTTAGAGAGGGCTGAAAGCCCTATGAAGCGGTATATAAGTCTTATTGCTATTGCTATGACACCAGCAGGTCTTATTCATATGAATGTTATGGAGAAAATGTAAAACTGCTGATGGACTGGGTGAATGTTGTCTGCAGATTTTACAATATTAAGGTGGAATAATTTCACAGTGTCTTTTTCAGATGGAAGAGTGTTATGTTATTTGATTCATCATTATCACCCATGTTATGTGCCTTTGGACACAGTATGTAAACACACTACTCAAACAGTAGAATGTACCAGAAGTGGCACTCTTGGGCTGAATTCCTCTTCTTTAAATCTCAGAAGGGGAACTTTTGATCAAACTATAAGTACTTCTGTGCTGTATAAAGAACTCCTTGATAATGAAAAGAGAAATTTTCAACTGAACAATGCTGCAGTTTCTGATCTGGGAGGTATTACAGGCCAATCTAAATACCTTTTCAAAATCAATATATTAAAACTAGCTGCATTGGGAGAAGGTAATGGTTAGGATGTATAAATTATGATAAACATCTCCTTGCTCATTTTGCACCATTTTGCTGTACTAGTCCCTCGGACAGTTAGTCCTCACTGGAATTTGAGATGATCATGAGGAGAGAAAGCAGCCACAAAATGTCTGAGAAAGCAAATGGATAAAGCTTATAGAAAGAAACTTGCCCAAGAAGATAGCACTGTTCAGGAATATATTGGAATCTATACAAATATGGGGTCTCTCTTCTATTCGTTAAAGCAGCCACATCAAGTATGATGCACAAGGTTGAAAATGAGATGGTGCTGCCTTAACAGGCTGACTTGTTAAGATACTGCAACTCTGAACACAAAGAGATTTTCCAGATCCATGCAGCAACATGAAAAAAATGAATAGCAGAGAGATATTGTGATTGTGCACACATTCAAATTATCTTCAAATTATTTTTGAAGCATGCACAGTCAAGCTAAGAACTAAAGATAATAATACTCTTTCCGGTTGGATGTTTTCTGTTCCAAGATTCAGTTCACAGAATATAAAACCGATGTGGTTTAGAGGCAATTAATTTCTCCGTGGAAATGGAATACAAACTGGCAACACCATTTCATAATGTTCAGAGCAATAAACAGGCTAAGGTAAAGACAAAAATGTACATCAGATGAAGAGCAAACCAGTTATCAGTTCCTTGTGATATGACCTGGACTGTTTGATGGACTCTGATACCTCTATTTCCACGAAAGTAAAAGCCTATTTAAACTGCAGTGTCTCTGTATGCTGGTTTGTGTGGTCTCCAACACAACTCTCACAACACTTCTCTGAACGCACTCGCTCTCCCAACGGGGAGCTTACCTAACAAGAACCAAGCTACTTTCTGACTACAGGTAGTCCTTGACTTATAAGAGTTCATCTATGATCGTTCAAACACCACTGAGAAAAGTGACTTATGACCATTTTTCACATTTATGACCTTTGCAGCATCCCATGATCATGTGATCAAAATTCAGACACTTGGCAACTGGATCATATTTACGATGATTGCAGTGTCCCGGGGTTATAGGATCTGCTTTTGGGACCTTCTGACAAGCAAAGCCAATGGGAAAGCCAGATCCGCCTAAAAACAGGATTACCAAACTTATCAATTCACTTAACTACTGAGGCAAGGAAGGACATAAAAATGGGGAAAACTCACTTAACAAATACCACAATAACAGAAATTTTGGACTCAACTGTGATTGTAAGTCAAGGACTATCTGTATTAACCAACATCTTAAGCTGTCCTAAGATGTTAAACAAGTCCCTATTGTTCCCCCATCAATATTTTTAAGTGTAGGACATCTGAGGTTTTGCCTTGCAGTTGCTCACAGTCCAAATATGTCCTTTTTAGATTATATTTTGATCTAATCAAAACAAGTTTGGCCAAAGAATTTTTTTAAAAAATAGAAAGTTGAAAGCTACTGTATAGGCCCGTGACAGCGAATCAAAGTCACGCGTGCCAGAGTTGGCTCACAGAGCCCTCTCTGTGGGCACGGTTGTCATCAACATCTGTTCTTCTGGTTTAAAAAACAGACTGTTTTTCAGGCCATTTGGGGCCCTTATTGGGGCTTTATTTCAAGCTAAAAAATGGTCTGAAAATCCCCCCCCCCAAAACAGCCTGAAAACAGCCCCCAAAAGACCTGAAAATGGCCCCAAAACAGCCTGAAAGTGGCCCAAAAACAGCCCCAAAACAGCCAAAAAACCAGCATGCACGCACCGGCCAGCTGGTCTTTGAGTTTTTGGCGCTTTGGCACGAACACATGCATCTTCCGATTTGGGCACTTGGTTCCAAAAAGGTTTGCCATCACTGGCATAGGCAATGCTTTGGATTAATACATAGTCCTCACTAATGAAATATTAGAAATAGCCTTGGCTTTGTCTAGTATTTGGTTCCTTTTTTTGCTCTATGTGAACCTCTAATCAATATGAGGAGCAGGTTGTAATGGCGGGCAAGCATTGATACTCTCTTCTGGCCCCTGAATATCATCACTTCCCATCTCATTGTTTGGTCCAGCTTCTGAGGTCCCATCTTCGTTGTACAAGTACTTGAACCCATCATAGAATTCATCACTCTGCAAGTCAGCCTCATAAACCTTGCCTCTGAAGAGTGAAGCTTGCATGTTAAACTGCATTTCTTTCTTCTCCATGGGATAATAGTAGGGTAATCCTTCAGCCAGGTGAGTTTGGATGTTTCGATTTGCAGGGTTGAAAATGTAGACAGCATTGGGTAGCTGGAAGCCCAGGATCTGCTGATCCACAAGTTCTTTGCAGTGGATGAATTTGGTGCTGTCAATCTGCCGCGTAATACAAATATAATGTGATAAAACCATTTTCCTCTCGTTTCCTTAATTTTTAGGTGCTATCAGTAATTTATTTTTTAAAAGTTTCTCCATTTAATTCCAGTAATTCCAGCAAATTGCTCTATAAAACCAGACAAGTCTATCCTTGGACTCAGCGCCAACAAATGGAAAAACTAGAGATGCTTTGGCCGAGTTCACACTTAATGTGAAGCTTTTATGTCTTTGCATGTTAGATTTTTTTTTAATGTTGTGAATGTACTATAAACCACAATTAGGGTGAATGCTCTGTTTTAAAACTGCTGCTCACTCAAGATAAATGGTGTGGAATGAGTTCGGAACCAACGGAACTATTATACAGCAAATGTGGTTTATTTTTTAGCCACAGCCTTTTATCTTTTGCCTAGCATGGCAAAAAAAATGCTGTGCCTATCTTTTGTTTTCAAATTATTGTGCAAATGCACTATGATGGAACAAGGCAGACAAGAAAGCAAAGGCTAGATAAAGCAAAGCCTTATCCATTATCCTTAGCCATCTGAGCTGGAAATATAGCTGCACAATAATGGGAGAATCACAGGTTCCCTGTTTCATGAGAACTTTAAGCCATCAATGAACCCCTAAAATTGTGGGAGTTATAAGGGATGCATTATATTTTTTCACTACTCAATAGTACCTTGGTATTAAGCAAGGGGGGACGATGGCTTAGCAGTTAAAGACACTGCGCTTGTCAGCTGGAAAGCTAACAGCCTGGGTTCGAGAGTTAAGCGCTGCAAAACAAGGTGAGTTCCAGTTCCTACCCCAGCTCTTGCCCATCTATCAGTTCAAAAGCATGCAAGTGCAAGTAGATAAATAGGTACCACTTTGCTGGGAACATACCATAGCATCCTGCATGCCTTTGGCATTTAGTTAAACTCTTGTGCCTTTGGCCACAAGACCACAGAAAATGTCTTCAGACAAGGCTGGCTTCTTGGGCAAGAAATGAAAATCAGAATTGTGTCCTAGAGTTGTCACTATTGGTCAGGGAAACCTTTACCTTATTTAGCAAGTATTAAACCACTCAAGAGGACAGGGAAATGGGAGCACAATAGAAGGCTTTCATTTCTGTCTTCAAGAAGTCTGCATAACGCACACAGTAAAGCAAAATTCTGAATTAAACTATAATGATTCATAGCATTGATTTTCATAGCGTTAACTATGAAACATTATAGTTTCCTATATTATGTCATTGGCTAATATCCAAACTGGCCACCCTTAAATTTCCTAAGACCTTGGGCACCATTATTGTTATTACCTGTTGCTTTGCTTTTGTTTTATGGTTTGAATCCTGCATTTGTTGTCCAGAATCACAACTGCAAGATGGGTGGCTACACAAATTGATGTAATAAAGAAATTAAAAGATCCAACTCCTGGGTTCACTAAGCCGCCTATTACATGGCTGCGAGAAATGTGAACGGGTTATAAAGCTAAACTCTATAGGAGGCTAAAGACAGTGGTGCTCACATATTCTCAACTGCCAGAGCAGAGGCAATGCTCTGGTTGAGGTAAGAACATCTGGAATACCTGAAAATACGAACTAAGCTAAGCATGACGCCATGGTTCCATATAACCCACTAATGATTTTAATTCATCAGAACCTTAAATCCCATTAAACTAACCTGATCTTTTGCATTGGACAGAAACAGCATCCTAACAACTACTTGCAAAGCACTCCTGAAAAATACATTGTTTAAAACGTGCAATGTTTTCCAACCACTTGTTAAACTTGCTTGCTTGCTTTTTGAAACGTGGTGTTGGTCTCCAATTTAAGCTGCAGGGGCCAACCTGACTCCTACCTGTGCTTTTTTTAGCAGATCGGTAATTACAGGAAACCAGTCAGGAGTCAGCTTCTCCAACTCTAAGGTGATGATCACCAAGGCCAGTGTGGAGCCCTTAAACTGCAACACTTGGTGGCAGGCCATACAGTGCTGTAGCTGCTTGGTCAAGAACGCAGCGTGGCGGGAAGGATTCCTCTGAGGTAGCCTAGTTAGTAGTTGGGGCCACTTGGACATCACCATGGCATGGAACTGGAGAGAAGAGAATCAGTATATTATATTATATCATTCATATATATATATATGAATAAATGAACTTTGTACGTTTTCCTATGTCATTGACCAGAAGTGCAAACTAATTCTTATTAATGGCAAGAACCTCTAAAATCTATTATAATGGTTGGTCGC
Organism: Thamnophis elegans; assembly: GCF_009769535.1. NCBI lineage: Eukaryota > Metazoa > Chordata > Lepidosauria > Squamata > Natricidae > Thamnophis > Thamnophis elegans. The sequence goes on from NC_045542.1 coordinate 82,626,661, forward strand.
ACAGTCAGCCAGAGGTTTAAACTGGGATTATTATGTTCCATTGTTATAATTTGTGTCGTATTTGCCAAATATTGAGATGTTTAAGCTTACACTGAATGTAACTAATTCTGAATTCATTGCATTGTCGCAATTGGAAATTCAGAAAGTCCAAATTCTCCTTTATTTATATAAATAAGAAAATAGTGATATTCAAACCAGCACAAAGAAATAAACGAGAGTGGTAAAAATCACTCATATAGGCATATAAAGGTAATATCCTGGTTGGTTAAAACAGGATGTTTATCCAAAATTCTCCAGGATGGGAGGGAAAAACCCTACTTGTTTATGGTAAAGGAGGAGCATTAAGACACTGTTGTATCACTTGATTTTTTGCCTTACTATAGCACATAGTAATTTCTTAAAAGGAAGTTTTCTTTCTATAAATGTTTAGCAGTTAAGATATATGACTTAAGTGCCAGATCAGAATGATCTATTTTAACTAAAATGAGGGTCAAGTGCATTTATGCAGGGTGGAAAAAAAAGGCTGATCTGAGATGACCTATTTGTGAAATGTAGCAAAAATTTTGAAAGTTTTTTACGTACAGTATTAAGATTCAGATAGTTAAAAATATTTTTGCAGCGTGCAAAAGAAAAGAAAAAGAAAAAAAAAAGACCTCTAGTGAACAGTATGAGTATCTCTTTTAAACATCCATTTCAGTTGTCCTTTCAAAATGGGAATTTACATTCGTAAATCAGCTTAAGTGTTTGGAATAAGTAGAATGTTCAAAATGGAAATTTATTATCTTTGTGGTAAAAAAAATACACTTTGAAATACTTGCAGGTAACTGCGAATGTTTAACTTGTCAGGCTAACTAGAAAGGAATACATGTTTACTAATGTTTTTAAAAAGTCAGCTTAGTCTTTTAACCATCAAAAGGTTTAATGCTTACAATGTTTAAGAAATCCATTGATGTTGCTGTGTAAAGATCCCAGTGAAGTTTATCAAGTATGATTCTTTCCATTCTCAAAATCTCAGCTGGAGAACACTTGCAATCACTCTGCTCTGCCAGCTTCTTTACTGATGGTATTATCTGTTCAAAAACAAATGGAAACATAATAAAAGAAGCTCAGTTCTTATGAAGTATTGTGTAATGGTGTTGTATGTACAATTCTCTGAAAGATGAAGAGTTGCTTTCTGGACTATCCATGTAATAAAATGAATAACACCTAAAGCGATTCTTCTGTGAAATCAAAACATCCAGGATGCTCAACTGTGTATTACAAGACAATATTCTCATACATTTTAATAAAAATTAATTCCATCCATAACAGTTCTTGATGTATGTGACTTAAATGCACTGAAGTAACATATATTGTGAAATGTAGAAATTAGTCTCAACTGTGTAATTGTAATCTGTATTTGAAGCTTTGGCTCATAATTCATAGTGTTGTGTTTTCCAAGCCACTAGTTACCTTATTTGGTTAGAAATAGACCTACTCAACACTAATAGATAAATCTGTACAAACACAAACAAACAAACAAACAAACAAACAAACAGAGCCAGATTGGTGTAATGAGTAAGGCAACAGGTTAGAAACCATGAGTTTTAGTTCTGCCTTAGGCACAAAGCCAGCTGGGTGGCCTTGAGTCAATCACTTTCTCTCAGTCCTGGGAAGGGGGCAATGGCCAACCATTCTGGAAAAAACTTGCCCCCCCCCCAATAATAATAATAATAATTGGAATCTTCTTTTCCAGGCAGTCTCTGAGAATTGGACATGACTAAGTACAAGAAAAAAATTATCGTATTTGTTTACAAATAGAACTTCTCTACACCAATTGATAGAAACACAATCTAGACAACTACTAGTTTCCCTGAAAATAAGACCTCCCTGGATAATAAGCCCAATCAGGCTTTTGAGCGCATGCACTGAAATAAGCCCTCCCCCCAAAATAAGCCCACCGTGAAAATACTGCAGCAGAGCAGCAGCCATGAGGTGACCATGCTCGCCCTCTCCTGCACCTCAAATATAATAAGACCTCCCAAAAAATAAGGCCAAGCGCTTATTTCAGGGGTCAAAAGAAAATAAGACCCTGCCTTATTTTGGGGGAAACATGGTATATAGTATGTAGCAAATCACTTAAGACATGTACCGCTTCACAGTGCTTTACAGCCCACTCTAAGCGGTTTACAGAGTCAGCATATTGCCCCCAACAATCTGAGTCCTCGTTTTACAGATTTTGGAAGGATGGAAGGCTGAGTCAACCTTCAGCTGGTTGGTCTTGAACTCCTGGAGTGAGCAGTGAATTACCCTGCAGTACTGCATTCTAACCACTGCGCCACCATGGCTCTAAACAGCTACAGTTTAAAATTGAGAATTTGAACAGTGTACATTTCTGATTTTTTCAAGGAAGGGTGTACTAGAAACTAGCATCTCATTCGGCTAACTAGAGTCTGACAGAAGCCAGCCCCCATCACCAAAATCAGGAATGAGGCATAGTGAGTCACAACCCCAAAATTGTATTGGGAAAGACAAAGAAGACTGATCAGGCCCATTTAATAATATATTGTGTGTTACTCAGCAAAGTCCAAACCTTTACTTATTTTAAAAGATGCCTACCTCATCTTCTTCATTGATTTTTGCTGCTAGAAGTAGACAAGCTACTGCGATGCAACGGAGATGTTTCAACTGTGCCTAAAACAAAGAGATAAAAGAATAAAGGCTTTCTGTGTGCGAGTTGTTTAAATTTTAAAACACACACATTGTATACCTATATCTGTATATCAAGTAAGAAAACACCTAGAATGTATTTTATTTATTACTGAATTTATGTCACACCATTCTGTCTTTTCCATCACTCAAGACAGTTTATAGCAATAAAAAAAGATAGTTGGTAAGATGTAACATGAATAAAACAAATAAAATTAAGGTCTTTTCTTGCATACCCAATAATCAAATACCTAACACAGTGGGCATTTTCAGAAGGATTTCTCTTGCTGATCTGTGGATCCAGGCAGATTTACAATGGAAGGAACCATCTGTCAAGGAATCACCACTTCAAAGGGTTTTAAGTTATGCCTGGTGGGCAATTGGTAGCTAAAGCAGATCTTTTAGTCCAGCCTCATATGGTCCTTCTCCCTTGCCCTGCTAGTAGCTCAGCCAACGCATTTTGCTCCAATTGCAATTCCAGGTTCTTTTCAAGGGTGAGTCTGCATAAATCATGTTGAATACCTGAGATGGATGGGAACCAAGATTGTGGATCACTGCTTATAAACCCAGCTGGCTCAGTTGTACAAACATACTTCTTGCTGCAGCTGTTATCTATAAATCCAGTGACTGCCGGGGGGGGGGGGGGAATAGAACACCTACAATGTGTGAACCTCTGTGGGAGTCCAATCCCATTCAAGAACAGACTTCCCTTCAATCCAAGTGCAGCTTTTTTCTTGCCAACAGCACTTCCATATGGACCGCTGATGGTGAACCTATGGCAGGCTTGCCAGAGGTGGCACACAGAGCCCTCTCTGCTGGCAAGTGTGCCATCGCCCAGGTTAGAGCTCCATGCTGTTTCTTTTGTGAGCTTCTGTTTCCCTGCAAATGACAAAACAGAAGCTCACGAAAGAAAAATATCTCACCTCTTGCCATGCTGTGGTGTTGGAATGCCCCGTCTCCTGCCGGTCAGCTGATCTTCAGGTCTGTGCTGCACATGTACACATGTCCATGCATGTGCACGTTTGCACATGTCTGCAAATGCACCCATTCATGCACATCCATGAATCCTCATGTTCACGCATGTGCATGTCCATGCATGTGCACACAGGCACACACCTTTCCATTTGGGCATGCGTGTGCACGTTTGCACATGTCTGCAAATGCACCCATTCATGCACATCCAAGAATCCACATGTTCACGCATGTGCATGCATGTGCAGGTCCACGCATGTGCACATGCGCACACACACACCTTTGCATTTGGGCATGCATGTGCACAGTTTGGGCACTCGGTGTCTTAAAAGTTTTACCATTACTGATATAGACCTTAACTGCATCTTTTTTATGCTTTTTACAAATTGCAACATCAACAGTGAAATACACATAGGTCATAGTATTATGGTGAAGGACCAGCTACATCAGGGGTGTCAAAATCACGTCGCCACTGCAGCATCACATGCTGTATTGGGACTTCCCCCCCCTTTGCTAAACCCAGTGTGGGTGTGGCCAGCATGTAATACATCTGGCCCATGGGACAGGAGTTTGACAATCCCAAGATAGATCTAGGTTCACGTCTAATCTCAGCCATGGAACCTCATTGGTTGACTCTTAATCTCAGCCATGGAACCTCATTGGTTGACTCTGACCCAGGCATTTTCTCTGTCCAACCAAACAAAGGGATGCTTTTGGAAGTGTAAAATATGAACGTAGATCCATGAAAAAACTGGGTTGAGTTCCTGAAAGGAAGTAGGGATATACAATCTTAACAAATACAGTATCTATGCACGTACAGGATTATATTGTAAGCCTGCAATTATTTCCGCACTTGGAATAAGCCTCAATGAGCTACCAAAAAGATATGCTAGGATTGAAGATTTAATTGCCTGAGATTATATGTGTGTTGAGAGCTCCTTTGCACTCCTTTCTTCTGATAGGAACAACTAGTAGTAGGAGAATCCAGAGGTCCTTACCTTTACTGATGCCAGCAACCGGTTCAGAAAGCTGACCGCCAAGGAAAAGGTTTGAAAGCAAAACTGAAAGAGTGATGTTAACTTTCCAATCCACAAAACAGTTCTGTCATAAGATAGAGGAGAAATATCGGTGCCCTAAACAGAAAAAAAAAACTGAATTGAAAACAAGCAGTACAGGCAGTCCTCAACATATGACCACAATTGAGCCCCAAGTTGATGTTGTTAAGTGAGAAATCTGTCAAGCGAGTTTGCTCCATTTTAAGACTTTTCCCACCACATTTGTTAAGTGAATCAATGCAGTTCTTAAATTAGTAACATGGTTGTTAAGTGAATTGGGCTTCCCCGTTGACTTCCCTTTTCAGAAGGATCACATGGCTCCAGGATACTGCAACCGTCATAAATGCAAGTCAGTTGTCAACCATCAAGCATGTAAATCACATGTCCATGGGGATGCTGCAATGGTTATAAGTGTGAAAAATGGTCATAAGTCACTTTTTTCAGTGCCATTGTAACTTTGAATGGACACTAAAGGAATTGTTGTAAGTTGAGGACTACCTGTATAATCATTTGGAATCTCTCTGAGTCCATTGATCATAATAGGTAGTACCTGATAAAAATTGGGCATGTGCGTATTAAGATACCTGAGATTTTTCTCTACCTCACCATAATCAGGATATGATAATACCCATCTCTGGAGCAGAGGTGGTTTTCAGCAGGTTCTGACCAATTCTGGAGAACCGGTAGCAGAAATTTTGAGTAGTTCGGAGAACTGGGAAATACGATCTCTGACTGGCCTCGCCCGCTTCTATTCTCTGCCTCCCAAGTCCCAGGTGATTGGAAGGGAATGGAGATTTTGTAGCAGAATGGGTTCCTACCAGTTCGCACCTATTCGGTAGAACCGGTTCATCAAATCTACCGAACCGATTAGAAGAGGTTCCACCAGTGGACCCGGAAAGCAGGCCACACCTACAGAAGAGGTTCCAAAAAACCTCACCACTGACACACACACACACACACACACACAGAGAGAGACTGACACAGAGAGAGAGAGAAAGAAAGGAAGAAATAAATAAATAAAAAAAGAAAAAAGAAAGAAAAAGTGAGAGAGAGATGAAAGAAGAAAAGAAAAAAGGGACAGAGAGACAAAAGGAAGGAAAGAGAGAGGGGGGGAAAACACATGGCCGGCAAGCCACTCCCACCAGACCACATGGCCAGCAAGCCACTCCCACAAAGGAAGCCACACCCACAGAGTAGGTTCCAAAATTTTTTGAAACCCACCACTGTTTTGTAGTATCCTTTCCCTGGAGTAGGGAGAGAATTGAGATTTTACGGTATCCTTCCTCTGCCACGCACACCAAGCCATGCCATGTCCACCAAGCCATGCCCACAGAACCAGTAGTAAATTTTTTTGAATCTGTTCTGGAGGTTTAGGTACAGATCCTTTCCCCCAAAAGGTATGATTGCATTCATAGGTGTGATCAAGGAAAGCAAGAACAGAATATAATGTTTTTATTTATTTAATTTAAAACACGTATATACCTGCCCATTTTGTGTTGAACTCTGGTAACTCCCAATCAACAATTAAAACAACATCAGTAAAGACAACAAAAGATGCAGCTATTAAAACATTAAAAACCTGGCACCACAGTTAAATTTCCTACATCCTAATTAAATCATTTCATATGCCTCACCCTATCCCTGTGCTTGGGAGAGGGGGGAGACGGACCTTAAGTGCTTTACAGAAGACTAGGAGGGTAGGAGGCCTGCTGAACTTCAAGGGGATGGGAGTTCCACAGGGCAGGGGCACTCTTCCCAGATCCCATGGGATGACAATGTTTAAGGGAAGGAACTGGGACTTTGCCCATCCTAAATGATCTGGTAGAACAGGTACGTGTTCTTAGGGAGAGATGGCCCAGCAGATAACCTGACCCTAATGGGTCATATAGTACTTTAAAATAACTACCAGCATCTTGGACTTCCGGGGCGGGACCTTGCTGATGGCGGTGGCTTAACGAGCTGCCCCCGGGTTCCTGGCTGCGTTATCTGCCTAAATACCTGGTAGATAAACTCATTCTTCAGGCAAAGAAGATGAGAGAGAGATCCAGCTGGCAAGAGCTTTTCTTTGAAGTTTGCAGCTTTTTTCTTTGCTGTGAACGGAAGGGGGGCCTACCGAAGGCTGAATCACACCTCCGAGCCAGGAACTTCTGCCATAACCACTACAGCGCAAAGTAAGGAACCCCCGCTTAGGACAATTTTTGATATATCTATTTGAGATTAATACAAGCAGAGTCCGTACCCGAGAACTTTATCTGTCCCCCTTTTTTCCCCCTTTTTAAAATTTTTTTTAAAAAAAGAAAGAGCTTTCTTTGTGCATCGGGTTTCTAAAAAAAATAAGCTCCTAAAATGGCGGATGCCACATTCTTAACTGTCCGACAGAGAGAAAGATCAAAGGAACCGCCAGATGGCATTCTCTGACTAATTAGTTTTGTTTCTCTGAAGACCTACCAAGATTTTTTTTCTTATCAACTTTTAAAAGCTGTAAAAGCCTCCTTGTTAATATAGAGACATTCTAAACAGAGATGAATATGAATTGTTTCATTACAATGCTAATCTTTTGAAACTTGCTTTGTTACAATGCTCTTTTCTGAAACATTTTGAAAAACTTCTAAGAACAAATAAAGGGGGGACCTAATACTTTCTTCTCTCGCAAGCTACATAACGGGCCAGCAGAGTTTGAATAATTGTTGAATAATTGTTTGAAGAAAAGAAATAATGGCATCAAAATCAAAGTCGGGGAGACGTCCTTTTAGGAATACACCTCACGCACTTGGCACAAAGTTGCAGCTTTTACCCTCTACGCCCCCTACTGGAGATTTACTAATGAAAGAATTTTTTTTTGAGACTCTTAGAGAATTTAGAGAGGAGATAAAGAAACTTAATGCAGACTTATGTGATAAGCTTGATGCTAGGATTGCCAAAACAAAGGACGATATGGTGGGACTTGTAACTGTATTGACAGAATATGTTGCTAGAATGGAAGATAAGCTAGAGGTTCTTGAGGAAGCCAACACTAACTTGACATCCAAAATTGAAGTAATGCAACAAAAAGTTGAAAACGCAGAAAAACAAATTGTTATGATACACTACAAACAGATGGAGCTTGCATTAAGAGTCAGGGGGCTGCGTGAAAACGAACAGGAGAACTTGAAGCAGATTTTCTCAGAGGCCTTTAATCGTCTGGTGGGAAGACCGGGGATCAACTTTGACTGGCAGATCGAAAAAATTTATCGCATTAACTCTTGGGCAGCAAAACAGCGAGATGTAATTATATATTTTACTACAAGAGAGTCTAGAAACGTGATACTACAAGAGTCTTATAATACCAGGCTACAAATTGGCGGACAGGACTTGATTGTCTTGAAAGAAATACCACCCCAAATGCTAAGAGCCAGTAGAGACTATGCTTTTCTAGTGGAAGAACTCAGAAACCGTCAGATACAGTATAGATGGGATGTGCCATTTGGTATTATAATTACATTTGATAAGCAAAAATATCATCTCAACTCTGTATGGGAAGCCCGAGATTTCTATCACAAGACCCTGAAGGTGGGACACCCTGAATCATCTGGATCTGGAGAAAGATTACAAGAAGGACAAGATAAACAGCAAATCACACAACTACCAGACAGAAAGCACCATTTCCTCCTTCCGGAAGGGCAAGGGACCAGAGAACAAGGACCTAGCCGTACGACTACCAGACGAATGGGAAAACAAGGCAGATTGCAACAACCTCAATAATCATCGGCCATTGATCAAGGAGTTATGTCTGAACTCTTTACAGAAGAGAAAGAAAATATTTTACTATTTCAAACAGTTCAAGAACGATATAACTTGTCTGCAAGAAATTCATATTAAATTAACTGGTCCAAAATATCTGTTCAACCTCGAACTTGGTCAATATTTTGTGACTTCTGCTACGCAAAAGAAAAATGGTATAGTTGTATACTTAAGAAAAGACATTAAGGCTGAGTGAACTGAAGCAGATCCCTTTGGAAGATATATCGCATTAGACCTAATTCCAGAAGGGAAAAAGACTTGATGGACAACTTTGAATTTTATACAAATCACTAATGATTTATCTTCTAGGGTGAAGAAGACAAAGATTGCGGCGAGGGTTCTCTTGGATCATAACCCAGTCTGGACGGAATTGGGAAGGGTAGTGCAGGCAAGAAGGTCTTGGAGGTCGAATGGGAGTTTATTTTGATATGAAAAGTATATTAATGATTGTAAAAAATTGCTATCTGAATACTTTGTTCTGAATATGAATAAGGGTATATTCAGGGAATTTGTAGGAGATGTAAGTAAAGCATATATGAGAGGAGTACTGATGAATACAAAAAAAATATATAGACAGAAACAAGGGTAAAAATGAAAAGAGTTGGAAGAGGATACCAAAAGAAAAATTTGAAATGTATCTAAATTGTGTTATAGAGGAAGGAGGCACAAAGGGGACAAAATTAAGGGTTTAGAAACAGACAGATACTTAGATAAAGAGATAAGGCCCCTAGCTAGAGAAGAGTACAGGCAAAAGTTGAATCAACAAATAACTTCTGGGGAAATCCTGCAGGTAATCAAACAATTAAGATTAGGAACAATGTAAACTGCTTAAAGTTTGTGTAATGGTAAGAAGCTGAGTTCAACGCAGAGATTTTACTGACTTTTTTTCTTCTCTTTCTTTTTTCTTTTCCCCTTTTTTTCTTTATTATTTTTTCCCCCCAACTTTCTTGTTTTTAATACATCTTAGATTGTGTTTGATAAAAAGCTATACCGTGTACGGGCTCTGGGAAGTTGGGAGGGGGGAATGGAGGTGGGGTCATAGGGGGGAGGGGGGGAGGGGGGGAGGGGGGAAATATAGTATGTGCCAGATTTTAAAGTAACATGATTGCACTTGTATACTGTTGCTTTTTTTAATTTTAGTATAAAAATAAGAAGCTGAATATATCGATAGATAGTAGAAATACACCGAAGCGAGGAGCAGAGGGAAAGAAGAGGGAGGGGTAGAGAGGGTGAGAGAGAGGATCGGAAGGAGGGTGAGATGGAAGGGAGGGGGAGAGAGGAGTGACAGAGGGGGAGGGGAAGTAGGAGAGGGGAATGTTGGAGGGGAGAAAGGAAAGTTGGAGGGGGGAGTAAGAAAGGGTGTATGGAGGGTTAAAGTGGTATATTGGTTTTGTATTTTGGGGAGTACAAGGATGGCTGTGTTTATTGCCCAATGTTATATGGCCCCAATCATGCACAGTATATATGTGACTGTATGAAATGAAAATGAAAAATGAAAATAAAACATTTGAATAAAAAAAAAAATAACTACCAGCATCTTGAATTGAACCTGTAAGTAAACCAGTGCAGCTCACATAGCAGAATGTTACATAAGTAAAGATAGAAAACTAATCCACCACATTCTGGATCAGTTGTAGCTTCTAAGTGGTCTTCAAGGACAAGTGTTGTGACCTGCGGGCAGCCAGTGAGCTGGCAGCAGATTCGGACAGCGAGGAGGTTTGGGAGGAACATGGGTCAGTCCTGGAGTCTGGGGAAGCCTCAGATGAGGGCTCTGTGTCGAAGGCAGAGATTGGGCCAGGGCTGTATGCCAGTTATCAACTGCCTTCAGAGTCAGACATTAGTGAGGCAGATGAACAGCTGGAGCCTGTTCCCAATGTGCGCATGCACAGAGTTGCCAGACCAAGGGAACAGCTAAAGAACAGCGGTCGACTTGGGAGTAAGGACACAGGTGGACGATGAATGGCCCCTCCCAGAGGAAATAAAAGGGGAGCGAAAGGGGAGTGGAGTTTGCAGGAGACAATTAGTTCGCTTAATTGGTTTGTGACTCTCCAATTTCCTTGCCAAGTTTTGCAGACATCAGCTTGACAGCTCTTTAAGCCAGATAAGGTCTGTGATTGTAAATCCTCCCTTGAAAGACTTTGTTGGATGTGAATGAGAAAAAAAATCACAGTAAATTAATAAAAGGGTTTTTTGTCAGTACAAGGAGTTTGCTTCATGCTCTCTGGAAGCCTAGGTCAGAACAACAGGTTTTACCCAGGTTCACCCTAGAACGCAATTTATTGTAATGCAAGCATACACAAGCTGTTGCATATCATTGTGGGGAAAATGCAATGAACAATCTAGGTTTGGGGGATTCAGACGGCAATTCTAATTTCATGTAGCTCTCAAACTTCATTCAGTACAAATCATCTTTTCACATATGAGGACATACCTTCAGTGTGAAGTTCTGGAAGACCGGTACCTTCCAGATCTTTGCTTCTCTTGTTAGAGCATACTCTAACACCAAAGCAAGATTCTGGCTCTCTGAAGTCCCAATGCACTTCATCGTAGTTAATTGATGGGCCTATTTTGGGCGGCAAGAACTATTATCTGGAAATTAAAAACAACCATAAGACAGCCAATGATTATTTTATTCTTAAAGTAGCATTGTGTTCTGACCCCCCTCCTTCTCTGTCCAGGAACGAAAGCCAAAAGCCATGTAACTAAAAAGGTTTCTTTTAATCAGGCAAGACTCTTGTTGGCTGCAAGCCAAAATAGCAATAGCAATAGCAGTTAGACTTATATACCGCTTCATAGGGCTTTCAGCCCTCTCTAAGCGGTTTACAAAGTTAGCATATTGCCCCCACAGGCTGGGTCCTCATTTTACCCATCTCGGAAGGATGGAAGGCTGAGTCAACCTTGAGCCAGTGAGATTTGAACCGCCGAACTGCAGCTAACAGTCAGCTGAAGTGGCCTGCAGTACTGCACTCTAACCACTGTGCCACCTCGGCTCTTAAACAAATACGTAAGTTCTCTGGCAGCAATTACTACGAACCTAGGCAATGCAAATAAGCTTCTCACAGCAAACCACTTATCCAAGTTGGTTTCTCTCAATCATGAATGAGAACGTTGACTCCTGCAACCAGGATGTGGCACCAACAGTTCCCTTTATACTCAGGAGAGGATCCCAATGAGCAACAGCTGCTCGCAATCATCTCCAGTAAGTACTCAGTTGTTCCTTCCGGCAAGTAACCCTTCGATGGGATGCATCCTGCAACAACTCATGAGTGTTTCCCTGAACACTCCCTCTGATCCAAGGCTCTGCCACCACCTGGTGGCCAACCAGTCTCTCCTCGCTCTCCTCAGAGTTGACACCCTGTCCAGGGTCCTCCACCTCCTCCGAGGCAGACTCATAAGCTCCCTTGCTGTCGGAGTCTGGCGGCAGCTCCAATGGCTCCTGCCGGGCCACAACAGCATTGTATGCACAAATGAGTCGGATTGCAGACTATTATCATTGCACAGCTTTATACCAATAAAGAGACATACTTTTCAAGAGGATGAAACTCTATTTGCTGTACCTTATGGTGAGGTTAGGAAACCTCACAAAATTGATGAGCGAATAGGTGTAGCATCTTTCACTTTGGCTATGGCGATCAAAGATCTTGGAATTTTCAACTGAACCAGCATTTGCACTTAGAGCTGAAAAAGCTTCTTTTGGATGAGAAGCAAAACGTCTTCAAAGAAAAACCAGAAAGTCCAGTTGCCTCTTGAAAAAGGACTTTTAGGATTTGCACTTCTACTTTATACAAACACCATAATGGCTTGATAAAGGTCCAATTTTACATAGGCAGTATGCCCACTATGCTGTGGTGATAAATACCTACAGGTATTTTGGAACAGAGTAGAATAGAATAGAATTCTTTATTGGCCAAGTGTGATTGGACACACAAGGAATTAGTCTTTGGTGCATATGCAGGTTAAATATACATTCTTTTATCAATGAGATGAGGTTATATCAGTGAAACAGCTTGCCTCCAGAAGTTATGAATGCCCCAACACTGAAAGTCTTTAAGAAGATGTTGGATAGCCATTTGTCTGGAACGGTGTAGAGTTTCCTGCCTAGGCAGGGGGTTGGACTAGAAGACCTCCAAGGTCCCTTCCAAGTCTGCTATTGTATTGTATATAAATACATATCTAATGTCAATCACAAAGAATTAACTTTTTGGTTTCGCTTTCTCCTTGGTGAGATAAGCGTGCCGGATAAAATTCATTCATTTTTAACTCCATTTTTTTCACTCCTCCTAAGTGAAAGATATTCAGGGAAAGCCAAGTGAATGCTCTGTGATCCCCACAAAGAAGTTGTTTTACATCACTTCACACAGTAATAGATATTTTCATGGGATAAGCTGTTCACACTCAGGATTTTAATCACACATTGAATTACTTTCAGCACAAAAATTATCACCCACCTGGGAAATAGTGATGAAGAGAGAAATATTAGAAAGCTGTACCATAAACGTTTTTCTATATCAGTAACATACACAAAACATTTTATTCTATTGCCAGCAATTATCCAAATGATGATAAGAAAAGTAACTTAACATTTTGCTTGCATTGCTTCAAGAATGTTAGTGCATATCTACATTTTTTTATTTCCAGTGCTACACATATTAAAAGGAAAGAAAAAAATGCTACCTTTTACAAAGATTTATTGACCAAAATCCAAAATCCATGTTTTACAAGAGAAAGCACATTCTCCACTGGTTTAAATCATAAGTGGGCTTATCTTCCCAGAGTTATAATACTTTTAACTACACTGCATGCTAGAAGACTTGGTATAAAAGTACATTCCAGGGCTAAGAATAGAATCTAATGGAACATCAATTTTATGAGCAGCAACCACTGTAGAATTGAACACAGTAATATTAACAATGCTGCATATCTCAGACCAAACTTGAATATTAGGAAAAGGTTAGACCATAAGAGAATATGGCTCTGGCAATTAATTGCTACCCAACCTTTATTAAACAATACCAAGACTGATGCACTAATAGTAACTCATAATGTGGTTTGACTGGTTCTGCCTTTGGGTAATGTAGAGTATTGCAAAATCTCTGCCATTGCATTTATGAACCATGGTTTGCATAGATCAACCAATGTTGATGTCTGGTGGTTTAATAAACCTAATTGGTATCTCAGATATCCAATATACAGAAAATTAAAAACACATACATAAATACATTTCACACCATGTCCATTAGATTTACTGTTGAAGTGAAAGTTTTTTTCCTCCATTATAGAGAGTTTTAACAATTTTTTATGATCCACAATTTCTTATATATTCCATTTATATATCAGGTATGTTCTTACCATATTTCCAAAGACATTAATGTACATGTAATGGAAATTATATACCGTATAATAATTAAAAGAGCAAAAACATACGTAGTAAAATTGCAATTACTTTCCGTCTAAAGGGTGCATTGCAATGTTGTACATTTCCATCTTCCTTATCTAACATCTAATAAATTCCTAAGCACAAATCTTTGTTTTCAGAGTGAAGCGACAGCAGGAAAATAGGCAAGTAGCCTGGGAAAAAAACATGATGTTCCTAATGAAGTACAAGGACATTTCATTTCCATTCTGCTGCTAGTATTAAATAATACAACAGCATACAGTAAGCTATTAAGACATGGCTATTAGCTATTAGTTAAGACTCTTATGTCACCTGCTGAATATAAGATGGGAAAATGTCAGCAAATCCACTGCTTACATTGCCAGCAATAGTTAATGGCTCCCTCGGCTATGTCAACAATTGATAAAGGGTAGCAAATTGTTTTCATTTTGTTCTTCCACATCCTCTTCTTTTTTGTAGGCAAAAAACCTGATGCCCCCTTTTGGGAATTTCCGTGTACAGGTAGTTTTTGACTTATGACCACAACTGAGCCCAAAATTTGTTGTTAAGTGAATTTTACCTCATTTTTCTACCTTTCTTGCCTTGGTTGTTAAGCGAATCACAGCATTTGGTAAGTTAGTAACCCAGTTGCTAAGTGAATCTGGCTTTCCCATTGATTTTGCTTGTCAGAAGGTCACAAAAGAGTCTTGGTATATAGCAACGGTCATAAATATGAACCACTTGCCAAGCATCTGAATTTCGATCACATGATCATGGGGATCCTGGAATGATTGTAACTATGAAAAACAATCATAAGTCATTTTTTTCAGCGCTGTTGTAACTTTGAACAGTCACTAAATGATCTGTTTGTTAGGAATATAATTCTAAGGGTTGGGTTGGCGATATATAAATCATGTAACAATGCTATTCCTGTTTCTTTAAAGCATACTGTATAATGTGATTGGTTGCTGTTTTCCTCAATCAGCCATAAGAGGGAGCCAGAATGACTGTTAGCTCTCTCTCTGTTTTGTCAGATGCTGGGATGATCTGAGTGCTGTGAGCTATTGTAAGTTTTGCAACTGCTAGCAAATTTGAGTACCGAACTGATTATATGATACTGGACTATGTTATTTGGATTATCCCTTAACTGAAAGACATTGATGACTGACTGTCTTAACCGTGTATGACTTGGACTGTTTGATGGACTCTGATACCTCTATTTCCATGAAAGTAAAAGCCTATTTAAACTGCAGTGTCTCTGTATGCTGGTTTGTGTGTTCTCCAACACAACTCTAACAACGCTTCTCTGAACGTACTCGCTCTCCCAATGGGGAGCTTGCCTAACATTGTTGTAAGTCAAGGACTACCTGTACCAGATATTCTAATGCCCACTATATTTCTGAAGGATCAGGTGAGTCTGTTTCTTTTAGAGAAATCCCACAAATGCCTACAGACCTCTAATTGTGAAATATTTCTCCTAGAGGTTTGTAAATTTCTAGGTTCAAGAAGCCAAAATTTATGCATGGTGTGATATTGGCCATAAAAATAATTCAAGTGTAAAGAGGAAACAAATGACCCCAGACTCTAAGAATATGCAACGGGTTTCAAATAGCTTGCATTCCTTATCCAGTTTGTATAATCTGCACCACATGGCTGGGAGTTTCTCCCCCATTTCCTGACTCTGACATGCACTCCCAGCCAGGAGACATCATCCTTCAATGCAACGAAGGCTCTGTTGCCATGTTTTATATTGTCCTTAGCTACATGGGTTTTCTTGCTGCCATTTGCTTCATAGTGGCTTTCCTGGCCAGGAATTTGCCTGGGGCCTTCAATGAAGCAAAGTTGATCACCTTCAGCATGCTTGTCTTCTGCAGTGTCTTGAATTAGGAGACTCCCACACTGCTCACTCAGGCACAAGAGAGGTGATAAATCACTAAAGCAAACAAGGGTTTTGTGCCACAAATGTGTGGCTGGCTTCATTAATCTTGACTTTCCAGAAGCTTAGCAAGGCAATTGGGACATACCAGGTCTCAACCCATGCCAATGAGCAACAGTCTACTCATGCATTCCAATTGTGAACTGTGAGACTGTGGCAGTCACATCACAAGAGACTTCAGGTACCCCCGAGTGACATATCACACCAAGATCACAACTGTTTTCCTAATCTGGTATTCAACAAAGTGGCTGGGCTGGAAGAGGGCAGGAGTTCGAGAATAATATCTCTAGAATTTATCAATGAAGCCTGAGTGATAGGCAAGATTGGATTAGTCATGATAGACTTCCAGCTGCACAGTCAGCATAATCAATAGCAAAAAGCTGTAAATATGAGTGTCCTAAACATGGAGGATGTGGCGCCTATCCGTGCCAATCCATGACAATATTTTGCCAAATGTGATAAGAAAAATAACTTTTGAAGTTCCTTTCCTTTGGGGTATGGTGTGCCTTCCAGTCTTTCTTGACTCCTGGCAACTACTTGGATTAATCCCTGCAGTTTTCTTGCCAAAGTTGTTCAAGAGTGGTTTGCCCTTACTTCTTTCCTAAGTCTGAGAAAGAGTGACTGGCCCATGGTCACCTAACTGGCTTTTTGCTTAGGGCAGGACTAGAACTCAAGGTCTCCCAGTTTTTAGCCTGGTGTCTTAAGCACTACAACAAATTGGCTCTTCTTTTCCTGCACTGCTCTGTTTTTCAGGATTTGTATTGGCTGATTTGAGGCTGATTCTAACATTCTCCTAACAAGATTTTTTTTTGCCAAATGTGGTAAGAAAAAGAAAACTTTTGGAATTCCTTTCCTTTCAGAGTGGGGTGTGCCTTCCAGTCAGACTTGACTCTAGGTGACATGTCCCAGGAATCATTTGTACATGACATATCTTCATAATGTTGCTTTTGTCTCGTGCCAAAAAGTCCAGGGCTGAAACATTTTGAAGCTGCCTTTAGTGGCTACAGTTTTACTTTTCCCTGTATCCCGACATAGTTTTTCATGGATGTGATCTAGTATGAGTTTTGCCAAACTGGGTTCTACGGACCCCTAGGATGAGTTCTGCAGGTCCTACAGGGCAAAATAATCTCTCTGCCAGACTTACATCTATTGCGGTGAGTTTTGTTTTTGCTTACTCCTTTTTGGAAGGTTTTCTTTCCTCTTTTGATCAATTAGAAAACCCACTATGGGTCTCCCTCCAGAGTAGCACCGAGGCCAGGAAAAAATGATTGATTGGGTTCAAAGCCCCCCCCCCAATTAGTCCCTTGCAGAAAGGCCCTTTTCCACTTTAGTTCCCTAGTTTTATTCTCTAGAAGAATTAGAGAAGAAAACTTCTAATGCCCTCAAGCATCTACTCCTGTTTCGATGCAGCAACTTGCAACCCTAACAACTTTTTTACAGTCCAGAGGAAAGGGTAAGGCAGGGCTTGACAAGCTGACATTAATGAGCTTGATTCCAGGAATTTTATATTAATGAACAAGTCCCAATTCCTGAAAACATTGAAAACACTTGATTTAACACCGGCTGATGATACAGCCATTAACTCTGTCCTTATTTTACCACTTTCAGAGCTAGTTTGGTGTAGCAGTGGTTAAGGCATCAGGCTAGAAACCAGCTGGATGACCTTGGGCCAGCCCTGGGAAGGAAGTAATGGCAAACTTTGCCCAGAAAATTGCAGGGACTTGCCTAGGGAGTTGCCAAGAGACAGGAATTACTTGAAGGTATAGACAGAGGTGGTTTTCAGGCGGTTCTTACTGGTTCGTGTGAACCAGTAGCGGCTGCTGCTGGAGGCTCCGCCCATCCACCCCGACATAATGTGCAACCTCCTGCGCATGCACACTTGCATTTGCAAACTGATAGCAAAGGTAAGTAAATCCCACCACTGTATTCAGTACACAGATACATGCAGAGAAAAAGTCAAGTGGTTTAGGATACTGGGAGCATTGTACCTCCTTTTAGCTGCTGACACTGTCTTATCTGGCCATTTTGGCTTGGGCTGGAAACCTGGCTTCGGCACGGGTATTTGCCCAAGTCATTTTGATAGATCTTATCTGGAAAGCTTACATGTTTAGCGCCCTGTTTTTAAAACATGATTCCAACACTCTTTAAAAGAGCTAGGCCTGTGTTTAAAAAGCAACATGCTCTCTTAAGAGAATGCTAGTCAGATACTGCATGGAACATCAATTTAGCCTGGGAGAAGAAGCCAGCTTCCAACCATCTTTCTATTGACATGGGCATTTGTTTTATACCAGGAAGGTCACAGGGAAGAAAAGGAAAATGTTCTGCCAGATGGATGCTGCTTATTCTATCACAGTGAATGTATTTACAGGCTTCCCACTATTTTTGTCCTCAAAAGTTTAACCTGGCTGTACGTTCTGCTGTTTTTTGTTCCTTTGGTTGTGGCAACATTGATGTCTCTTTGCCATCCAGGCTCTTTCTGGATGATTTAGAGGTGCCATTCCATTGCAGCACAAACTCAGGACATAGCTTGTTCCTTTTCAGGCCCGCTCTCCAACTCTATTGCACCCTCTTCCTCTATGCCTATTAGCCTGGGGCAAATTGAGAGGGAGAAAACTTCCTTGCCACCTCTCACTTCCATCCCAGTGACTTGCCAGTTGGTCTGTTTTTGAGCAGGAGCCCGATGGTCTTTTGAGTCTGCTGTTCAAAGCATCCACGAAACTCACCCAGCATTGCCAGGCCATAATTAAAGAGAATTGGTGATGGGTTTTTCCCTATCAGCAGCTGATGCCAGGGGAGGGGAAGTCCACTTAAGGAAACTTTCATTTTAACTTCATTAACACTGCAAAGCTGGCACTACTTGTTGGCCACATTATTGATAGCTTTATTATCAGGTGTTGAAAAAACACAATTTATGCAGGCCGGGGGACTGTATTAAAAGAAGTCTGGCTGGGCCCTTTCCCAGGGTCTCTTAAACAGTAATACAATACAATACAATACAATACAATACAATACAATACAATACAATACAATACAATACAATAGCAGAGTTGGAAGGGACCTTGGAGGTCTTCTAGTCCAACCCCTTGCCTTGGCAGGAAACCCTATATTTTTTTCAGACAAATGGCTATCCAACATCTTCTTAAAGACTTCCAGTGTTGGGGCTTTCACAATTTCTGGAGGCAAGCTGTTCTGTAGCATTATAATAGTTTCAGTCAGTAGCATTGTAATAGTTTCAATGTATTGCAATATAACTTTTTGTTGTTGAATGCAACACAGGAAACTGTTTTAAGAGTGAGGGAATTTTACACACACACACACACACACACACACACACACCAAAATATATCCAAAAATCTCTAGGCAAGTCAGCAAATCTAAATTTCTTGAATGTGGAGCCTTTGCATAATTTATTACAATCTTTTGCAGACCAAATGTTAATAAATATTTTATGACATCACAAATGTGAGAGTTTCAATTTGACTCATGTTTGGAATTTTTTTCACTGTAATTTAGTAAACGGAAACTTCTCAGCAAAGTAAAATGCAAGGTGCTGATTGACAGTGGCGGCTGGTTATAGAATTATCCCAGTTAATTCTGGATGTATACATTACATCAAAGCCTCCGCTAAGCAGACAGTTTGGGTTTGTAGCATAAGCTAAGGTGTATAACAGGTAACCAAGATTAACCCAACATGGCATGTTGTGCTAATGCAGCCCCTGGATCTTGGTGTGTCCTGCCTAACTTTGTGGTGTGAGCTGAGTGCGGGTTGTGCTAATGCAGCCCCTGGATCTTGGTGTGTCCTGCCTAACGATGTGGTGTGAGCTGATGTCCGACGACAACCAAGCTGTCACAGCGGAAGAGGAGAAGACAGGAAAGCGAAGCCGTCCCCGCAAACCCAGCTAACAACAACCGCAGCTCTCCGCGAGCGCACTGGGAAGAAAACAACAGGAAACAAAACACGTGATTCGGATCATATGGGTGGCTGGTACTTTAACAAAAAAAGGGGAAGACGAAAAAACAAACAACAAAAGTCACGTTTGCAAAGCAGAAACCTCGGGCGCGAGAGGAATGGAGACCTGCCTCCCCTCGGACGGGCTCTTACCTAACTGGCACGACCCGAGAAGACTCTCCGTATCTTGGCTACGGTTGCTGCTCTCATCCTGGCTCGCTCCGTCTCTCGGCGGAGGCTCGGTCGCCGAAAAGGAGGAGGAGCGGGAGGGGCCTCGACTCCGGCGTTGGAGAGAGCTTGAAGTCAATAGTCCCTTCTTAAGTCGCTTCTAAAGTCCTCGCGGGGAGAGCCGATCCGCCGCCCCGCCTAAGCATTACCGCCGAAGAGCAGCGGGGCAGCTTTGCTGTTGACAAACCCCAACCGCACAAGACGGGACGGTCCTTCTGAGGGCGGGCTCCGGAGGCTCCGGTTCCCTATTCGCGGAGGCCACGCCTCCTTGGAGACACTCCGTGCGACTCTGCACGGAACTGCCAAGGTGTGTTTGTGTGTGTGTGTGTGTGTGAGTGAAGGAGAGAGAGAGAGAGGGAGGGAGGGAGGGAGGGAGGGAGGGAGAGAGAGAGAGAGAGAGAGAGAGAGAGAGAGAGAGAGAGAGAGAGAGAGAGAGAGAGAGAGAGAGAGAGAGGTTTCTCAATTTCTTCCAGAGCTGATGGAAACTTCTTGAATGAGAACTGAAAACGACTCCAAAGAAAAACCAGAAAGTCCGTTGCCTTCTGAAAAAAATCCCCTTTGGGACAACTGTGACATGGATGGTTCAGAAGAAAAATTCCCTCTGAAACTTCCTGCTTCACCATCTCAGATTGTATCTGCTACCCCAGGCCTTCCCTCCACAAAGGGGAGATTTCAAACCAAATAAACAAGCAGTAATAATATCCCAGGAAGTCCTAGATGGACCGGTTGAAGTTACAACGGCACTGAAAAAAGTGACTTATGACTGTTTTTTAACCATTGCAGCATTCCCATGGTTATATGATCAAAATTCAGACACTTGGTAACTGCCTCATATTTATGATGGCTGCAGTGTCCCTGGGATACGTCCCCGGAATACGTCATCAGCTTTTGTTACCTTCTAACCAGCAAAGTCAATGGGGAAGCCAGATTCACTTAACAACAGTGTTGCTAATTTAACAACTACACTTAATAACTGTGGCAAGAAAGTTCATAAAATGGCCCCAAACTCACTTAACAAATGTCCTGTTTAGCAACAGAAATTTTGGGCTTCATTGTGGTCATAACTCAAGGACTACCTGTATTGTTTTTATTGCTATCATCAATTGTGGTTGTAAATTGAGGATTACCTGTAATTTTTTGAACTTGTCCTGTCTCAGGTCTATTGAAGTTGAAGTAAATTTATTGTAGAAATTCATGGGAAGAGACAGTTCCAATAATTCTCAGCTAACCCAGCCTTGGTGTCTCACTTATATTGTTTCTAGGTCAAACATCTGGAAACCATCACCAGTTTGGCCAGGAAGACTGTAAAAAAGAATCAAATCTCAGCCTTTTGAGTTTTATGCAGACTTGGCTAGAATAGCCAAGGTTGGCATTCCCTTTTATGGAAAACAACATGTTTGTTTCATATCCCTGAAAAAAGGTACATTCATAAATGCAAATCAGTACATCCATTTAAACAACGGGGTGCATACAAAAAGTACCACTGGGCCAACCTTTTGAGAAACCATATGTTGCAAATAGATTGCAGAGGATGTTTGCTCAGAGTTTACTTTGGAAGATGAAATAAGGAAATAACGATTGGCTCCCTGTATTTAGAAAAATGAAACTGGGATGTTTTCAATTTTAGTGAGTTTTACAGATAAAGTACCTTCTTACCTTAGGAAGACACTCAGAATATCAGAAAGCTCTCATGCTATTTTATAAGCCTTCAGTGGCCTTTGCAAAAGAATTGTGTTGACAGGTATATTCATTGCTCTGAAAAATCAAGTCATAAGCATACCCAAGCTTCTTTATAGAGAACTCATTTAGGGAGGTTGATTCCAATTTCCAATTATTCCCTCCTCAGAAAGTTCATTGAATTATTTGAAGTGGAAGACATTTTGGCGCAGTGGTTAGAGAGCAGTACTGCAGGCTACTTCTGCTTGACTGCCGCTGACTACAATTTGGCAGATCGAATCTCACCAGGCTCAAGGTTGACTCAGCCTTCCATCCTTTCAAAGTTGGTAAAATGAGGACCCAGATTGTTGGGGACAATAGGCTGACTCTATATACTGTTTAGAAAGTGCTGTAAAGCACTGTGTAAAGCAGTATATAAGTCTAAGCGCGATTGCTGTTTCTTTGATATCCATTCTCCTGTCTTCTAAATACAAGTCCTGATTAAAATGTCATGCTGCCTGAGAGAAGGATTCTTTGGCTTTAAATATGGTAGTATAGATATGCCACATTTTTAGGAAAAAGTACAAGTCATTCGCTGGGAAAATATTTAAGGATTTTTGGAATTTGTTATGTCTGGAACATCATATCCCCTGAGATCAGATTAACCCAGATCCTGCTGGTCTTTCACAAAATGTTAATCTGGAGGTGCTCCAGTCCCTGTTGATCGGGAGTTTAGATGGCCAGTTGAGAGATCTCTTAAATGTTTTGTTTGGGTATAGATGCCCATTGTTGATTTTCTAATTCTAAAATATTTCTAATATTTTATTCTATTTATTTTAATACTGTTGGCTTCATAAAGTTACATTTACAATATAAATGGAATAATTAAATAAATGTGCATACGTGTGAAGAAACTTGCAGCTGGCTTCCCTAACAATAGTGTTTTGTGCATCTGTGTGTATAACTAGTCAGTCTCTCATGATTTTGCCAATCTACTCAGATCTCTGAAGAAGCAACTGCTGAGCCCATTCTGATATCTTCATCTATTGCACCTTAAGTTATAAAAATTGGGGATCCTTGTTTTATTGTTGAAAAGAAGACTAACAAAGAATTATTGTGGCTCCAATTTCCCCCTCCCCTGGGATTAGTAATATTATACTACTAATATAATAATTGCTAAAATTAAAAATATATAAATTCCATTAAAATAAATGACATGCAGTTAGTGTAGTTCAGACTATATATAGTAAAAGAAATTATATCTTGGAATAACCAGGCATTGTTCACTAGTGACTATAGAATCTATAAAAATCCCATTATATCCCATTTCCAACCTATTGTATCTATGGAAAAGATTTGATTGTGAAGCTCGTAGGTTTAACTTTAGGTTCCCTAAACTGCACATCTATTAAATATATATTATGAGCCACACCCACATACAGTATGTGTTTCATTTAAGACTTTTGCTGTTTTTGACATTTTAGAACACAACGGTGTTCAAATAAAAACATTTGAAAAATAGTTTTTCAATAAAATTTTAAAACCGATCTAGGCTGCAGAAAACTGATGATGTATCCAGATGACCTTGAAAATAAGTTAAATGCCAATTCAGGAAATGCCTGTCAACACATTGTATCAGTAATACGTCATTAATGGAAACGGATGCTTGCTTTATTCTGTTAATTGATTTTTGTTTATTTTCTACAATTAAACTCTGAAATTCTCAGTGAAGGAACTGTAAAAACAGCCACCTACTTGACTTTAACCAGTATGTCAGGTTTTTACATTTTGGCACATCATTTTAAGTTTTCTCCCAAAGGCTAAACAGCTACATTTAAATTTGTTTATCTTCAGTCTAATTTGAATGTGCGTAAGTAAATAATAACGTGTTGCATGGTTTTGAAACACTGCAATACTGTATTTTCTGATTAATTGCTGTTCCTCTTCTTTTCCTAAGAATTACCAATTGTAATGACCTCAAAGACACTGGTGAGCTATAGAATCACATATTTCAACAGCTTTTTTAAAATGATAATACTGCTTTATTCATTGTTTTTGTATTAATAATATTGCTTTATTTCTCTGAATATTTCATAGATGTGGATTAATAAGCAAAAAGGTGTGCCAACTGAATCTGAATATTTTTGTGATTCTTTTTATAAAGGACATTACATACATGTGTAACATATATATTTATCAGTTTATGGATCCAGGAAATCTTGTTGTTACATTTAGCAAGGCAGAGAAGATAAATTGTTCAAATCCTGTGAGACCTGGATACAGCTATGCCAGGAATGAGCAACTATGACCCCTTTACAAACTGTGGACTTCAACTCCCAGAATTTTTCAGCCAACCATAGTCAGCCAATCATGGCTCAGGAATTCTGAGAGTTGAAGTCCACAGGTCATATAGGGGCCATAGTTGTCTACCACTTAGCTATGTTTTAGCAATAACATTGGCAATGGGTCATTGCTCCAAAATTCGAACTGTGTCCAAAAAGTTCTTAAGTTCAGTTCTGGAAAGGATGTTGGAAATCCTGAGTTAAATGATTATGTAACAGAATTTGCTAGATTCTTAAATGTGCCCGGTCAGCTTTCACCTCTATAATTTATGAGTCTCTAAAAATATCAGTCATCTTAATCGAGAAAATAAAATCCTACATACAAGGTTTTGGAAAGTCATATTTATAAGCTACTAGGTAGCTACTACCTCATCACCTGCTAACAGGAACTTGAAATGACAAAGAACCCACTTCTTTAAGATTAAGCCAGAGGAGGATGGTGATCAGATTATAGCAGGAAAGAAATAAACAAAATTCATCTCTACTGCCATCTCGTGGTTCTCTACTTTATGCAGCCCCAAGTGGATAATTAGGGAAGCAAAAAACAGGATCTGCTGCCCACTACCCAGTTTGAGCAGCTAGGTAGGTATTTCCTTATTTTCTGTCTTTTACACTTGGTTTCTATGGCCATTGTGCTCAATAGGATAGAAAGGAGTAAGATAAAAGATCCCACTGGGAGACCACAGCAGATTGATTCCATACAGACAGCACCAAGTATCTCTAATGAAAACAGAGCACCTTAATTGTGTTTGCAGGGGGGAAAATACAGAAATGGAATAAAAATCGAGGAATGAAAATGAATAATATCTAGACCCCCTCCAACAAAGAGACACACACCAGGCAGGATGATTGCATTATACAACTTTAGAAAAGAAGCCACCAATCTTGTTGAAATCCCAGTTGCCTCTTGAAAAAGCACCTTTGGGACAACCATGACCTAGATGACTGAGAATCTCCATAGACTTCTTGATCTGAAGAATTGTCAATAGCTTTTTTTACAGAGTGTCCCACGTTGATTCCGTGACAGTTGTTTAACCATGTTTTCCCAATCAGGCTGACGGCTCATAAAGAGGAAAGAAGTAAAGGAATGGAGATTCTCACACGCACACACACACACAGAGGACAGGTTGGCAGATGTTACAAATAATGTCCACTCTTCCCATCCAGTTAATTCCAAGACATTCATCTGATTTAGCCAAACCTAGCCAACAGACTGCATCCCACAAATTCATCTACATAGATCACCCTGGAGAGAGAAGCAGCTTTCTTCCCATCTTACAGGAGAAACAACCAATGGTCCAGCCTCACAAAACCGAGCACGATCAGATGGATGCTGCAAAACCTGGGCGATCAGAATAACAAGAGTTGGAAGGGACCTTTTAGGTCATCTAGTCCAACCCCATCCCAAGCAGGAGACCCTACACTATTTCTGATAGATGGCAGTCCAGTCTTTTCTTGAAAGGCTCCAGTGATGAAGCTTCCACAACTTCTGAAGCCAAGCCATTCCATTGGTTGAGTGCTTTCACTATCAGAAAATTTCTCCTTATTTCCAGGTTGTATCTCTCCTTGATCGGTTTCCATCCATAATTCCTTGTCTGGCCTTCAGGTGCTTTGGAAAACGGGGCGACTCCCCTCCTCTCTGTGGCAGCTCCTTAAATATTGGAACATGTCATTCCTGGTCCTCTTCACTAGACTAGCCATGCCCAGTTCCTGCAACCGTTCTTCATATTTGCTTTTAGCCTCCAGCCCCCTCATCCCCAGATGGCAGCGAAGAGCCAGCGGTTCCCGCCTTGTCCTTCGCCTCCGAGCCCTCTTTTCCCCCGGCTCTTCTTTCCTCCGCGGGCGACTCACGTCCTTCTGCCTTCTCCCTCTGCCTCCCCATCAATCCTCGTCCTTTCATTGGCTACCATGTAGAGGAGCACCGGCTGGAGCCTTTTTCCTATTGGCTGAGGTTCCTCTGCAGGACGCCGAGCAGCGGAGGGGCTTGCTTGGCTCTGTCATTCCGGATGGCGCAGGCGCGTTGGCTTCCGTTATTGTTCACAATTGTAGCGGAGCCGACGGGTAACATAGTAGCCGTGAACGCCCCCTCCGGCTTTCTGCCTCCCTCGGAGCGACGCCTTCCAGCCCAGTTGAGTTCACCGGCGGCGGCGGCGGCGGAGGGAGCAGCAGCATGCCGGTGAGCCGCTCACCCCAGCCTTCCCCTCTGCTCCTTTCCGCCGCGGCGCGCCGCGGCCCGTTGCTAGGGACGGCGCTGCCAGGAAAGCCAAGCGAGGCTTGGAAGGCAGGCGGCGGGAGGGTGGTGGCGGCGGCGGTGGCTGCTGGGTGCAGGAGTCTGCAGTGGGCAGGGCAAGGGGGCTTTAGAGAGCGTGAAGAGGTCTCGGAAGGCCGGTCCTCCTGGGGTGGATCTGGAGACCTCTCCCCCTAAAACGCCACGGACCGACCGCAAGGGATTGTGAGTCCGACATAAAGCATAGGAGGTCGGGCAAGCAATCACAGCCAAGCGCCCATGAGACGCCAGGCCTCTGGTTAAGGTAACCTTCCCCACTTCACCCAGATGGGATGGACGACCCCGCCCCTTGTTGACCTCACACATTAAACCTAGGGCTGGTTAACAGTTACAGGTAGTTCTCCTCGACCTACGACCACAATTGAGCCCAGAATTTCCGTTGCTCAGCGAGACAGTTGTTCCTGTGAGTTTTGTCCCATTTTGCGACCTTTCTCGCCAGGGTTGTTAAATGAATCACTGCCATTGTTAGTAACATGATTGTTAAGTGAATTTGGCTTCCCCGTTGACTTTGCTTGTCAATAAGGCCCAAAAGATGATGGCATGACCCCGGGAAACTGCAATCGCCTTATCAGTATCTAGCCAGAAGATAATAAAAGTTCAAGGGAAACGCATTCTGCAGATTATTTAAATTTGTGTATTAGATGAAAACTATATTTTAAAAGGAAAAAAATACATTTCTTCTAAAATATCCAAAGCAGTGGGACCAACCTTCATGGCTTGGAAGCCTGGCTGGGGGGAGGGGGGGAGAAGTAACCGGGCTGCATGAGTGGTGGCCCAGTTTACACATGCACATGCAGCTCAGTTGCAAGTTGTGCTGCATGCACATGTGTTTGCATGCCAGCCCACTGCTCGCATCAAACTTTGTGTGTGCGCCAGTCTGTCGCTTGCATCAATTAAGCTGCACACATGCACCGGCCTGTGCCCAGTTGCGAATAAACTATTGCCTGGTAGTGGGCTACAGCCGGGTGGTTGGGGACCCCTGTTTAATACACCTGTAAAATACCTTTATTGGGCCTATCTGAAAGAAAATCTTGCCAGATCAAATGCAAAAATATTTCATAAAACATTTTGGTGCTCCTTACTATTTTTTTAGTGGCCACTTAAATATAATCCAAAAATAGAGTATCTCATATTTTCCAAAAATAGTTATTACCAAATTACTTCAGGAAGTGTTTTATTTTTTCCCCCTGTGTTACAACTGTAATCATGTTTTGGTATCTTGGTTTTGTTTCTTCCTCTTTGCTGAATAATTACGGGGCATTTCTTTCTCCATGTAGATCAACAGATCTGAAAAGCCGGACAAACCTGATAATTTGGATAATGTCAAAGTTGTGGTTCGTTGCCGGCCGCTCAATGAGCGGGAGAAGACCATGTGCTATAAAATGGCTGTCAATGTTGATGAAATGAGAGGCACTATTACTGTGCATAAAACAGATTCTTCCAATGAACCTCCCAAGACATTTACTTTTGATACTGTATTTGGGCCAGAGAGCAAGCAACTCGACGTCTATAACCTGACTGCAAGGCCGATTATTGACTCTGTGCTGGAAGGTTACAATGGTAAGTGCTTCTTCAGGCTAACAGGATGAAGAAGGGGAGGAGGGAGAGCCGGTTGTAAACACTTTCTTTTGCAATTTCCTAAATATTAGAACTACTCTGCATTTGTGTCTATGTGGTGTGTTTGTGCATGTGTGAATGCATGCGTGAATAGGTATGTACAGTCGCAACTTCTGCTGTTCTGTTTCATTATAGAACCCCCTATTTACAAAATGGATTTGCTTCTTTTAACATCTCTGCTTTGAGCTACAGATAAACAATCATCAATAGAGTCCTTCAAAGTACATTAAGATAGAGAAGGATTGTACTTTGTTTCTGTGGAAACCTTTTTGCTCAGAAAAATAATCATATGACTGTCTACCTTTCTACACACACACACACACACACACACACACACACACACACACCACGTATATACTGTATATAATGCAAGATAACAGTCCAGTTAGACTTATTAAACCAGGTTCAGCGAATTCAACGCTCACTATGTTTTCAAAAGGCATCAGAATTGGGTCTGTCAAAGCTAAACTGTATACAGGTAGTCCTCGATTTATGACAGTTCATTTAGTGACCGTTCAAAATTATAACAACACTAAAAATGACTTATGACCATTTTTTCACACTTACGACCTTGTAGCAGCCCCATGATCATGTGATCAACATTCAGATGTTTGGCAACTGCCTCATATTTATGATGGCTGCAGTGTCCCAAGGTCATGTGCTCACCATTTATAACCTTTTGATGAGCAAAATCAATGGGGAAGCAAGATTCACTTAACAGCCATGGTACTAACTTATCAACTGCAGTGATTCACTTAACTGTGGCAAGAAATATTGTAAAATGGGAGAAAACTCACTTAACACGTCTCACTTAACAACATAAATTTTGGGCTCAATTGTGGTCATAAGTTGAGTACTAACTGTACAAGTGTATATATACTTGTTTGTCCATAACAGTTACAAGGACATTACAGGTAGTCCACCTTGTTCAGTAACCATTCAAAGTTGCAACAGCATTGAATGAAGAATTTACAACAGATTCTCGTAGTTGTGGCCATTGCAGCATCGTGTAATCACCATTTGAGGTCTTACTTCCTGGCTTTTCACAAGCAAAGTCAATGGGGAAGCCAGCAGGAGGTCAGAAATGTTAGCCAGGATGCTGCAACCACTTGAGATTCATCTAAGAATGACAATTGAGATTGTTGAAACTGCCACCATAAGTTAATGGAGTCACATGACATCACACTGCATAATCACATCACTTAGCAATGGTGTTCCTGATCCCAATTACTGTTGGTAAGTGAGGACTACCAGTATACTCTTTGTATATGCAACTGCAAAGATGTTTTTCTAGTGGGACATAAGTGATAAGTCAGTTCTTTGGTTTTTGAGAGTTGGGGTATTCAAAGATGCCCGGTTTTATTTGGCACAACTCAAAGGACACTGAACCTGATTTTCACATTGTGGATTAATATGCACTTATCCTTTGTTTTGTGAAAACATTTTCTAATGTTTAATAAATATACTGCACGTAAAATATTGTATTTTAGGCTTAGGAAAAATGTACATGAGTAATTCTCAACTTACAATCACAACTGATCCCAAAACTTCCATTGCTAAGTGAGACACTTGTTAATTGAATTTTGTCCCATTTTACGGCCTTCCTTGCCATAGTTGTTAAGCGAATCACTGAAGTTGTTAAGTTAGTAATACAGTTGTTAAGTGAACCTGGCTTCTCCATTGACGTTACTTGTCAGAAGGTCTCCAAGATGCTCATATCAGTCAGTTGAAAAGCATCTAAATTTTCATGTAATCCTCAGGATGCTGCAATGGTTGTAAGTGTGAAAAATGGTCATAGGCCACTCTTTTCAGTGCTGTTGTAACTTCGAATGGTCACTAAGCGAATTGTTGTAGGTTGAGGACTGCTGTAATTTGGGGAAGGTATATTTTTAAACAAAAAAGAAATCACAGTTTGATTCAGAAATGTGATGAAACTGTGTCGTGAATGAACAGGTGAGAAAGTGACATGGGCCAGGAAAAGATCTATGTTTTGTTGCTTCATGCTTCGACATTTCATAGAAGTCCGTACTTCTCGGCATGTGCATGAATACCCGTGGCCTGTGCCCTCCTGGCACTAAGAGTGGTAAAGAAAGGATTTATGTTACAGGTACCATTTTTGCTTATGGACAGACTGGAACAGGAAAGACTTTTACTATGGAGGGTGTCCGGGCTGTACCAGAACTCAGGGGAATCATTCCCAATTCCTTTGCTCATGTATTTGGACACATTGCAAAAGCTGAAGGAGATACGAGGTAAAAGAATACATTTTATTTCTTCACATTCTTATCCTGCCAGTATTAATTCCACTTCAGAAGGGCTTTCCTGGACCAGACTGAAATTCCATCTAGTCCCAGGATTTGGTTTCTGACTGTGAAAAATTAGCTTTTTTGCTATTGAGCCCAGCTACCATATCTCTTTGCTACATGACAGATCCTGGCGGATTTGGGTGTGTGTGGGATGAGACAGCCTCAGCCATGGCAAAGAACCATTAATCCAAATGGAAGGGATCCCCATCCCTCCTCATCCAATGGGCCAGACCAGTCAAGCACAGCAGCAGCCATTCAGCAGCCCCCCACATATCTTTCCCTCCTTGCTGAAGAGAAGAAGCGAGCCGATTGCCACTCCTTGGGCCAAGTGGCTCACCGTTACCACCAGTCCGAGGGAAGGGGGGTGGAAAATAAAGCATGGAAAGAGATATTTAGTCCTGCCCTCCCATGGGAGGGGTAGAGAAAATTGGATTTGAGATTGATAAAAGCCTTACTTTTTAAGAAGCCCCAGCATTGCATTTTTGCTCTCCCTGGCCCCCAGAAGCACTTTGGAGGCTTCCCAAACTCTCTGCATACCCCTTTTTTCACAAAAAATGGGGCATGCAGATGGTTTGGGATGCCTGCAAAGTGCTCCTGGGAGCCAGGGACGGCAAAAACTTTTTTTTAGATTTGCCTCTTCAAAATCTTGGTGCATCTTATACTCCGAAGAATATGGTATTTAAACACAATTCCTTTTAGTTTTCTTTTAATATCCAAAGATAGACAACTTTTGAAATATGCCTTCCAATTATCTAATGCTCCTGTTGATTTGCCAGTAGCAATGAATTAGCTAAACTGAATAGGTGTTTCATGAAAAAAAATACTTCTATAGTATTCAGCACTCAGCAATACATATGTAAATTCTTGCTTGCAGAGTCTTTGTCTTTTAATAAGCTTCTCAGAAACTTGCTTGCCACCCAGACTGAGATG
Organism: Thamnophis elegans; assembly: GCF_009769535.1. Taxonomy (NCBI): domain Eukaryota; kingdom Metazoa; phylum Chordata; class Lepidosauria; order Squamata; family Natricidae; genus Thamnophis; species Thamnophis elegans. Next base: position 82,657,781 of record NC_045542.1, read on the forward strand.
GGTGGTATATAAATTTAATAAACAAATTTATAAATTTAATTAGGTATTTATTTAATTTAAAAAACTTGTGAGCTATCAACTCAAGCCTTAACTGAAAGAAATATTGTATTCCAAAATTGTTCTGAACACTAACTTAAAGTCATCTGGTTCTTACACATACCTCTTAACTTTTGACTACCCAAAGCTTTCTTCTTTTTAGTATAATTTAGAATAAAGGGAAGACATTTTGGTTATTCTTAAAATGTCATTAAACATTTAAGAATAACCATTCTTGGGCATTTCCTGCAGAGATTCCAGAGATTTTTATCGTAGATCATCATTTATCTACAGCTAACAAGATGGAGTCACTTCAGAGAAGAAAGAAAGGGGATCCCTTACCATAGAAATCAGCTCACAAAAGAATGGATGGCATTCCATTGTTTACTTCATAGCTTTATTGGAAAATCATACAGAGCATGACATTTGTGTTGTATTTCTGTCTCAAATACATTTCTTAATTTTAAATACCCCAAATGGAATATCCCCCCGCCTAATAAGATAGAGGCTATAAGCCTCTTTTCAAAAGTTCCCTTATTTTTTTTTTAATCATTCCAGTGTATCTTCCACTTTCCCTCTCTCCCTCCTTCATACATTAAAATTAATTCTGGCCATATTTTTGCTATAATTATATTTTTAAACTTCAGGTTTTTGGTTCGAGTTTCTTACTTGGAAATCTACAACGAGGAAGTTCGTGACCTCTTGGGAAAGGACCAGACACAGAGGCTGGAGGTAAAAACTTAAAACTCTTAACATTGTGAAAACTAGCTACATGATCACCTCTCTTCCGTTTACTCAAATGACATTACAGTGCTCATCTCTGATTTATTAAGGCTTTTCACACAGTCAGATGTTTAGATTGGATTTGCCATTTTTATCCAGCTATCAAATCCTTCCCAAGCCCTTGGGATGGGCAAATGTTGTTGTTTGATAATATTAAAGGTATCATCACAAGATGAAAGCTGTTCCAAGAAAAGCTGCCTTTTGCAATTAACTGATGGTTATTTTGTCAATATTGATGGTGCTCCGGGTGTTTTGGCATTGCACCCAAGGCACCTAGTTCTATTGGTATGATCTTTGTTTCTTTCGCCACAGTCGTTCTACTTCTATTTTAGATGTTTATGTTTTATGAATATTTCCAGATCTTTCTCTTCTCTTCTGCTGTCTCCAGGTACTACAAAGATATTACAAAGTTCAAAGCCCACTATCCAGATTTTTTTAATCTTTCTTATCAACAATAGTTTTAAGTTTAGAGTGTTATGTGTTTGTACAGTAGGTGCCAGTTATTACACATGCACACACAAGCAGACTGAATATACTAATATTCCTGCCTTTTTTTCTCCACAACAACAATCCCGCGAGGTAGACTGGAGTAGACTGGGTTGAGGGACAGTAACTGGCTCAAAGTCACTCAGCCAGCTAAAGGATGCCTAGAACTCGCAGTCTCCTAGTTTCTAGGCCAGCACCTTATTCACTACGCCAGACTGCTCTCTTTAGTATTCTAAGAACATAAATACTTGTATGGTCTGTTCCGCTGAATATAAAGAACATCAGGAATAGCTTTTTAAAAAAATACATAACGTGCATAGAAAGTATTAATTAAAATGTCTTATAGGTTAAAGAACGACCCGATGTAGGAGTCTATATCAAAGATCTTTCAGCCTACGTTGTAAACAATGCAGATGACATGGATAGAATTATGACTCTTGGCCATAAAAACCGTAAGTTGCATAGCCCTGGTTGAGTGCTCCATATTCTTTGTGGAATGTCCTCAGTTTCGTTAAATGTGGCTATTCATTATAAAAGTGTAAGAAGAACCATCTATAATATATATGGTGACTCCTTTGTCTTTTCCAGTGCAGCGGGCTCAGTATATGTCTTTCTAAATATGCAGCCTTTGATATAAAAAAGTGATCAAATTTGAATTTGATTTGGTTCCTGAAGCTTGCCTAAGTTTTTCATTTTTATAATTAATACAAATATTAAAAAGCATGCAGGCAAGCTGAAGACAGCTTGAGTAGATAGAGTTTTGATACCTGTTCATTCATTCTTGCATTTTCCCTTCCGTCCAGTGTTGGAACAGGGCTGCTAGAGCAGTGTCAAAAAGTCAGAAAGATGATGTTATTAATTCAAGCTTTTAGATTCCCTTCTCTGTGTCAATAGGTTCTGTTGGTGCCACTAATATGAATGAGCACAGTTCCCGCTCCCATGCTATCTTCACAATCACAATTGAGTGCAGTGAAAAGGGTGTGGATGGGAACATACATGTGCGTATGGGCAAGCTACATCTAGTAGATCTTGCGGTAAGTGTTTTTCTTTTCATAGGTTTGTAGCATGTCTGTCACAGGTATTGCAGCTATTGTCAGGACTTCCTCTGTGTTTTTAAAGAAGCTGCTAGAAATTGCTAGTTGGAGTGGAAGATTTCTTAAATGAAATCCTTCATTTCCAAACCGATGCTGCCGTACCTCTTTAAGGACCCTTTCTCTATTTGTGTGGGCTTTTTGTGCCTCCCCTCTTGCATGCGGTATCAGAGCAAGCAGTCGGTCTTTTTCAGCTGCTTTATTCAATGTTCTGATTTAAAGAAAGTATTTCTGGAAGAGCCCTTTGTCCCCTAACTCTCTGCCTCTTTATTTCTTCCTAAAGGGTTCAGAAAGGCAGGCAAAAACTGGAGCTACTGGGCAACGACTGAAAGAAGCAACAAAAATCAACCTTTCTCTCTCCACCCTTGGGAATGTCATCTCGGCGCTGGTGGATGGAAAGAGCACTCATGTGCCTTACCGTAATTCTAAACTGACCCGGCTACTCCAGGATTCTCTTGGCGGCAACTCCAAAACTATGATGGTAATAAGAAGGAAACATTAGAGATTCGTGTGGGGCAAGTAAATGATAGTCCAGAGGCTACTAGATTGTGGATGGGGAAATCAGGTTCAAACTCAATCCAAATAAGGTGGAGTTACTGTTAATTCAGAGATTGCAGCACTACAACTTTTTGACTCTTGATGGTATTGTTCTACCCTCAGCAAGAACACACTCACAGTCAAGAGTCTTGCACTCGCAGAGCAGGTGAAGACTGGCCAGAAGGGATTTTGCAATGTGTGGCTGGTAATGAAAGTGACCTCCCAAGAGGTGCAGAAGGAAGGGGCCTGACAGCAAATATTCTCTGTAATATCTTCCTTCTTTTGGAACAGCGTCTTCCTTGAAACCAAGGATGCTCCCCTTCATCCTCACAGCTTATTGGAAGCAAGTGTACATATGGTTTTGGAAGGCCTTGGGGATTAAGCATTAGTGCCATATCAAATGCCAATTAGCTATTATTATTCTATTATCAAAATTGGAAACATGGGTTATAGTGATAATTAATTTATAATTTTGATTTTATTGTGCATTGTACCCAGTACAATCTACAGTTGTGTTATATTGTAAATTCTGCAAGCAAAATACATTAATAGCTTCAGCTCCTAGTTCTTTTTAATGATTCTTCTCACCACATATTTTCTATTGGCAAAGAATGTTAAATCCCATATGCAACCTCGAATCCTCATTTTTCAACTTTTGAAGTCGTCTCCAATGCCTGAAAATCAGTGATAGCATTTCCAAATGTTTTGTGGCAAGAAATATATAAAAACTCACACTCGAACTATCTTAATTGTAATGCCCCTCCCACATCTTTTACCATTCCCTTATAGGAGATACATCTCTACAAATAGGCTTTGTTAGTCTGTAGGTTTCCACAGTATAGTAACATTTTTTTAAATTTTAACTTCTCTATTTGCCATTGAAAAATGGGGGATGGCTACATAGAATGGATCAGTTGCCTAAGAGAAATCAAGGGTTGCTTGGTGTAGCTAGGTGGGTAGAAGTGTCCTTTGGGAAGTTATTTTTTATATCCAAGATGCTCCATTCTAGTTCCTTTTTAAATGTCAAGTTATCACAAGCAGGCAGTGTTTGCTTCCACGAAGCATGGAAAGTTCTCTGTGAGCTATTTTGTGCATTCTTCCTTTGAGGGTTTTTTTCCCCTTAAAACTTTTTCATAATTTTGCAAATGTTGGATTTTCCTCAAGCTTGTTGAATTCTCCCTCTTGACATAACATACACTCCCAGAGATTATGCTTGCCAATTGGAATTGTGTCAATTGGTTCTCTATTACATTGCCCATTTTGTTGCAGTTCAGTAAGGATAAATTATGAACAGTTGGTTCCCCCCCCCCCCCATACCAAGCTTCCCATGCTGGTAGAGTGGAAGATGATAAGTATTTCTGGTTTTGATGGTCTTGATCACCTGCCTACTGTGGAGAATGACAGTGTCCAAGCATAGCTGGAGAGGTGTGCAATTTTTGCCTTGGAGCATTTCTGGATTGGGCTGCAAATGTTTCCTTAGTTTTGAAAAGCATACAAATCGTTCTTGCATTTAAAATCCAACTATCAGTATGTTAGAATTCTAGCTTTAGCTTACATTTGACCATAATGTTGCACTTTCTGTAAATTGAGAATTGGACTGTTACGTGCTTAATTGTGGGCTTTTATGCTTGTTTATAATTTTTTTCTTTCTTTCTAGTGTGCAAACATTGGCCCAGCAGACTACAATTATGATGAGACCATCAGCACTCTGCGATATGCTAATCGTGCTAAAAATATCAAGAATAAGGCTAGAATTAATGAAGATCCAAAGGATGCCTTACTTCGTCAATTTCAAAAAGAAATAGAAGAACTTAAGAAAAAGTTGGAAGAAGGTAATTTGTTCATTGTCTCCTATTAATACATATGGATTGTAATATCCCATTTTAAATACATTCCATGTTCTCCAATAAAATGGTGAACAATGAATGTAAATTTTAATATGTATATCGGATTATCCTATGTTTGCTTCAAGAAATTAGGATAATACACAGATTTGTTTTCCCTTTATTTTTTGTCTTTGAGCATCTTGTACTATAGCAGCGATGGTGAATCTTTTTTGGTTCATGTGCCATCAATTGGGGGAGCGCAGGGGGGTTGTGCGTGGGCGTGCCGCACCCATAATGCAATGTATGACACACACACACACCCCAAGTGCGCTTGCATGCATGACAGGCACTCCCATCATTTTTTGCATTTTTTTTTCACTCTCCCCAGGCTCCAGAAGCTTTATAGGAGCCTGGGGAGGCAAAAACAGCCTCCCTCGTCCCCCCAGAGGCCCTCCGAAGGCTTCAGGGATCTTCAGAAGGCATCTCTGAAGTCACTGGAGGACTAAGAACAACCCTACAAGCAAACTGGAAGTGACTTCCGGTTTGCTTGGAGGGCTGTTTTTAGTCCTCCGGAGGCTTCCGGGACATTCAGGAGGCTTCCCTGAAGGCTCCGGAGGACTAAAAATGACTCTGAGTAAAACATTTTTAGTCCTCTGGAGCCTTCAAGGAAGCCTCCTGAAGGTCCCTGAAGGGTCCGGAGGGCTTAAACTGACCCTACGAGCAAACTGGAAGTCCGTTCCTGAACTTCCGGTTTGCCCATAGGGCTGTTTTTTTGCGCTCCGGAGGCTTCAGGAAAGCTCTTGAAGCCTCCAGAGGGCCTCTGGGGGGGGCAGGGGGGCTCTTTTCACCTTCTCCAGACTCCTATAAAGCCTCTGGAGCCTGGGGAGGGTGAAAAATGGCTTTAAAAAAGGCTGAACTCAGCTGGCCAGCATGCGCATGTGCACTGGCCAGCTGACGGCAACGCCTCGTGTGCTCTGACAAATGGCTCTGTGTGCCACCTGTGGCACGCATGCCATAGGTTTACCATCCCGGTACTATAGCTTAGGCTAGGAGTTGCTGAGCGTCCTAAACCTACCTGTTAAGTTTAGCAGCTTAATGTCTTTTTTAGTCCACGTCCTCCCTCCAACCTCCATTCATGGTTTTAACTTCTTTCAATGAAATATTACATCTACCAATTAGATAGCAGCTAAGAATGTGTTGCAGGTATCACCTATTCTTATTCACTAAATGTAGATTTGTTTGCAACGAATACAAAGCAGAAGGCACAGTCAGTTACATTTGATAAGAACAGAGCCTTTGGTAGCGATATCACTTGCCAAGGATTTCTTGATAATCTGCTAATTATTTTTGATCAGTTTCTTTGTAATCCTATTTTCTAACAAAACTTGTAAAGCTAAAGGGTAAAATTAGATTGGGATTTAAATTAACACACCAGGATTCTGTAGATAAAAATTAATTTAAAATAATTTGTTTCCTGTATTAAAAATGACGAACTAATGTAGGGGAAGAAATCTCTGGCTCTGAGACCAGTGGCTCTGAAGAGGAGGATGAGGATGAGGATGGGGAAATTGGTGAAGATGGAGAAAAACGAAAGAAACGAAGAGGTAAGGTGCTTTCAGATCACTTGATATCATTTTCATGTTTGTGCCTGAGTGCCCACTGCAGTAAACTTGTCCTCCTCTAAAATTGCATTTATATCATAAATATTAAAAGGGTTTTTTTTAGGATGAAATAATTGTCGGGTATAATGACGCTCAAATAAATTCAAGCTAGTATTGATGTTTCTTAGAAAGTACAAAAGTTCTGTGCTGTCTTCTGAACTTTGGCTTCTACTTCATTTAAATCAATAAGTTTTATAATTGGGGGTGTTTGCATAAAGACATTTGGTTGAATGTATTCATTCCCAAAGACAATATTTTTGTCTCCTGTTTGGTGATTGTGGGGGGAAATAATGATGGCACTGTTAAGCTTTACCTCTGAAAAATAAAGGATATCTTTCTGTTAACTTCAAAAGAATCTACAGGACTTTAAGCTTCCGGTTGATTTTCATTCAATTTAACTTAATTTTTTAAAAACGTAGTTATAATAATATAGCTGTGAATAATACTGCAGTTTAATTGCACATAAGACTTAACTTAGTCTGTTGCATGTATCCAGTCCAGGATAGTAACTTGAAATAGAATTTCAGAATCTGCATTTAAGCTGAGTAATGTGCTATGGAAACAAAGGAGGCATATTTGATTTTCAGTTCTCTGGAGAGAAAAAATCTATTGTTATTTGGTTGTAAAATGTCTTCTTTTTGGAGTGCTTATCCATGTATAATTGGATAACACATGACCCGAAACCTGCCAATGCATTATTGATTTAAAGAAATCTTCCCCAACTTGGAGCCCTCCAGATGTGTTGAGCTTTAATTTTCATAGATTAAATGTATTTGCCAGGGGACTATGGGAGTGACACGCTCAATATATCTGAAGAGCACCAGGCTGGGAAAGGTAATTTAAATCAGGGATGGGCACGTCACAAGTCCATCGGTCCCCAGACACACATTTTGTGTACTTTAGAGCTCCCTCTGCCATATTTTAATGATGGTTTTCTCAACCAATATTTAAAGTCTGTAGACTGCTGTGAATTGATTCTGATTGATTTTTATCTGGGGGATTTCTGCCTGGCCCCATCTACGTTGCTTCGTAGATTAATCGAATTCCTTGAAATCCTGGGTCAGAACAACAAGTTCAAATGCAATTTTTACCAACCTTTTCTCTAAGCAAACATTTTGTGCTTATCTGAAAGGAGTTCTAATTTGGTTGAAGCAAAAACTCTTGAAGGACTGGTGCTCCTTTCCCTCTATATGGATCTCTGCCTCCTCTGAGGTTTTTAATTCATGCGTTGCTAGTTAAAATTGGTTCACCGACAAATGGGCGACCGACAAAAGCGCGCCCGACTAAACCACGGTGACAAAACTGTGAGTTCTAAAGCGCTCCGACAAATGAGCGCTGAATCGCACCGACAACAGTGCGGCGACAGAAGCACGGTGACAGAAGCGCGCTCTAAAACTAACCCTAACCCTAACCCTAACCCTAAACCTAACCCTTACCTTAACTTAAATTGCCCTTCTGTCGACACGCTGTTGTAAATCGCCCTTCTGTCGACGCGCTGTTGTCGGCGTGTTGTTGATGTCGCGGTTTCAGCGACGCGGTTTTGTCTGCGCGCTTTTGTCAGGTCACGGTTAAAATTAAACTTCAAACCTTTAATAATAATGTTTAATAGTGTTATTGAAACATCACCTGAAGAAGTGAGAATTGCACTTCTTTATAGACCAAGGGATGATAAGTTGTGTTGTTGATTTCTCTGCTCATCCTCAACAATGACCTCAGGAGCATTTGTCAGCCAATGAGGGTACATTAAAATTCTGAGCTGTACAGTTGCACAGCAGGGCTCTTACCTGAGGTGAGAGTCAGTCTCTCTTGAGGACTTTTGGGTTGATCTTTTACCCTTTAGATCGAATGTTCAGCATGTATTTCTTGTTTCTTCTTCTTTCCTGGGATTTCCTTGGGGCCCACTTCTGTATTTTCCAGGCAGTAGCAGCAGCAGTAGTTCAGACTCTCCATGCTCTGTCATAGAAAAACCTCTGGATAAAACCTTCACTAGTGAGTGGGAGCTCTTAAGTCATCCAGTGAAGCTTTGGCCTCTCCATAATCTGTGCGCTCATTGTTTTGATGCTGCATTTTGCTCCTCTGCCCCTGATACATCAGTTTTTGTTCAGAGTGAAATGTGGATTTGCTCCACATAAAGTAAAGCATGCTTTTTCTTTTGCTGTTTCAAACTTACCTACAAACACCAGGATTCGTCTTAGCTCAATAGTTCAAGAAAGGAAAAAAAGAAATATTGGTATTGCTCATAGCAGCCAGGGTGTTGGGTAACAGAAACGATTTTTAAAAAGGCTTTGTTGACACTGTCTGATATGGTATAATCATACTAAGCACAGCTAGCTTTTGGCAGATTTTTTTTACTGTAGGTATATGCTTTGGAATGGGAGCTGGATTAGATAATCTTTGTTACAAGTGACACTGAATGTCACTAGTAAATGACTTTAGATGCCTAACACTTTGCTTATGTGGGAACTTCCCATTAGTTTCTGGAGCAGGGGGTGTCCATAGGGTGTGGTTTTTTTTTAAAAAAAAGAAGTCAAAATGGCAGCTTCCATTGCATCATTGCAGGCACCATTTTAACTCTTTTACCACACCCCCAGATCCCCTAACTGGCGTAAAAGACACCCATATCTTAATCATGCATATTTGCATGTCAGCTGTTTCCTGCTTATCAGAGTAAATGGGAAATCTCTTGTGGCAGCAGAGTTTTGCAGATAGTGATCGACTAGTTCCTGGCAGCAGACGCGATGGAACAAATTCAATAGATCTTTATTTTATATGTCCATTAATAGTTTGAAACAAACAGTCTTCTCCCACCCTTACACCCCTGCTGCTGGCTTTCAATCACAATGGAATGTTTTCATTGGGGAAACACATCACAGTCGGCTGAATACTCCCCAGCTTGATATGATGGATGGGATAGTGATGGCAGCTGCTTTTTGAAATCATAATTTTCTTTCTCCACAAAATGGCTTTCCCTTCTTTTGCATGCTGCATGGTTCACGGCATTTCCTCCTCTTATTTCTCTTGTTTTCCTCCTCCTTTTTGTTAATCCCCATTAAAATGTGCCCCTTTATCTCTAAGGAAACATCTGAGTTTTTGGAAAGAAATCTGTTTTTATTCAAATCAATGTTACAACCATATTAGAATCTATGAATAACGCAGACGGTTGATTGGAAACTGTGATCAAACACCAAGCAAGCTTGACTGGGCCTGCCTGACAATTGGCTACTTCAAATACTCCAGCCTTACTTAGTTTAAGTAGCATATTATTTTTTGGGATGTTTCTCTGGGCACATTCTCTGAGATAAGGTTAGAGCTTGAACAGCAGAATTACCACAACACTGTTCAGACGAGTAATATTGTAATAAGAAAACTGAAGAGTAATCAGATCCTTACTGCACTTCAGTTTTAAAATGGAACAATAAGGTTGACCTTTAATCTTGCATTGTGGTGTTTGCCTTTTCTATACATATGTGCAAATTTTGGAATGCCTTAATTATTATTTTTATTTTTTTTAAAAAGAAATCAAGCAATAATATGTTTCTTTTTTTCCCCCTCTCCACCTCCTTCCTCTTTGTGCGTGTGCTGCCTCTCTGCGATTTGTTTGCCTCTTCCTCTTAAATGCAAGATCAAGCAGGTTGGTGTGTTTGATTTGCACTGCATCTAATGGAATTGAAATAAAAAATTTAAAACTCACCTAGCTTTTTGTGTTCTAAAGTCTCGGTGGATACAATGGGCATGCAATTCTATTTATTCTGTTTTGTTAATGGATCCAATGCAGCTAAAACGGAAGTCAGGGAAGGGGGTTTCACCATGTAGACAAAATTTGGGTAACATTGTCCAAATAAAGATATGGGAGACAAGCCAGAGATTGTCCTTCTATAGCAATAGCTCAATTATATTGTTTTTTTTTTCTATCTTACCAAGATTGTCCTTCTCAATATTTCATGTTGTGGAGAGAAAGGGTCAAAGAGTAAAATGGGGCAAACAAAAAAAGATTCTTTTCTACCTTGCTTCTGTTTCTACCCTCTGACCAAATGGCAAATTCTGCTTTAGCTTAATAATTTTGCTCCTTTTTTTCTTCCAGCAATATATTATTCCAACACTGTGCTTCTCATTTTTAATTTTAAAAGTTAATATCCACTAGAATGTGTGTATTTTAAAAAAAATCAAAATCTATGTCGTTCTAAATTCATGAAAATGTTTTTGGTGGGATAATATTGGAACATCTTACCCGGTTGATCATTATAAATCAAACATCCCCAATAGGAACGAATCACAATGTATTTGATGCAAGTCTATGCCATGATCACAGAATGGTTATTTAGAACTCTCTATGTTGCAGTGTCGATTACAAGCTTGTTGTCCATTGAAAAAAATTATTATATAACAATATAATGAGAAAATGTGTCTTCTTAATCAACCTTGCTTTTAAATCCCGTGGAAGGAAAAAAGAAAGTTTCTCCTGACAAGATGTTGGAGATGCAGGCAAAAATTGATGAAGAAAGGAAAGCACTTGAAACAAAACTCGATATGGAAGAGGAAGAAAGGAACAAAGCTCGGGCAGAACTTGAGAAAAGGGAGAAAGATTTGCTTAAAGCACAGTAAGCATTCTGAAAATTGAGAAGACATTCATAGAACATTCATCTAACAGAGGGTTCTCCAGGCTGATCCCTGCTGATTTGTTTGAATGCAACTCTGATCAGCACAACGTATCTCGGAAGGAGGATAAAAAGTGGTTGAATAAAAGTGTTCAAATCACTTCATATGCCTTCTCTAATTGAAGTTTTTATAACAATTCATAAGAAAAGTTGGCATTAGAGCCACGGTGGCGCAGTGTTTAGAGTGCAATACTGCAGGCTACTTCAGCTGATCACCATCTGTCTGCAGTTTGGCAGATCGAATCTCCCCAGACTCAAGGTTGACTCAGCCTTCCATCCTTCCGAGGTCGGTAAAATGAGGACCCAGATTGTTGGAGGCCATATGCTGATTCTATAAACTGCTTAAAGAGGGCTGTAAAGCACTATGAAGCAGTATAGAAGTCTTAAGTGCTAGTGCTATTATTATTGCTTTTATCACTATTTATTGAAGTTAAGTGAAATCCTTATAGAGATATTAGAGAAATAACTTAGCATTAGTTACAACAATTTCTGTGACACAAGAGCATTAATTAGAACATTTTGAGAGCAAGAGAAAAAAATCAACTTTCCTTTGTTGTAAATATAGCTGCGCTAGAGTTCCTGATACATCAGATGAACTGCTTGGAAGTAGGCCACGTTCAGTCTGACTGATGTTGAGAGAACATTAAAATCTTACAATCATTCAAAATACCTCTACCATAGTCTTAATTTACTTAAGATTAGTAAGAGAATGTAAGGAATTGTTTAGGACGTCTGTCATATGCAATGTCGACGGCTACATTTGGGGTTTTTAGCTGTGGAATCCTGGTTGTAGGAATGCAAAGGGTGTTTTTTTCCCCCCTGTTTCTCTAGGCAAGAACATCAATCACTATTAGAGAAGTTGTCAGCTTTGGAAAAAAAAGTGATTGTGGGAGGTGTGGATTTGTTGGCTAAAGCTGAGGAGCAAGAGAAGCTTCTGGAAGAATCTAACATGGAGTTGGAGGAACGAAGGAAAAGAGCAGAGCAACTCCGAAAAGAGCTGGAGGAGAAAGAGGTCCACTTATTCTCTTGCTGAACTATTGTTTTCTTTTATTCTAAACAGCCTCCATGATACTGTTCTTCATCTATGCATTTATATGTTCAGCTAAAGCTAAGGAATAATCAAGGAGTAATCTTTGATAGAGCATGATAGTATCCAAAAGTTTAGAGATATGTCCTGTAGTACTGAAAAGAAGAGAATAATAGTCCAATGAAACCCTTTTACTCTTAAGAATAGAGTTGGGTAAACAGCTAGCATATTTACCATCATACATTTTAAAAGAAGCAGAATCTCTTTAAGACACCCTTGAAAGGAATCCAATATTGAAGCTTTTCTAGACAATGAAATGTAACTGAAGAAAATAAAAAGAAATACATGGTTTAATTACTGAAGGAAGCAGAGGAGGAAGCATCTAGTAAAAATATAAGTGTGCAATGATCAAGGATGCCATGTCTAAGTTGCATACACTTGGGCAAGCACAAAGAGAAAGAAAAATACTTACTGTAGTGGTCACCCAGAATTTTGCAGCCCAGACATGGCAAATAATGCTTCCAAATTCAGAACTCAAGGAAGCGGTGAAGTTTGATAAATGGGGAATACCTTTTTGGACAGGAGATTTTGTCCAAAAACATAGCAAAAGGAAGAAAGCTTGTCCTTAGTATCTAAATAAATTCAGAGGAAAGTAGGAAAATAGACATATATTGATTATGGCAAAAGTTCATTTTGTCTGCTTTTAAGTTGTTGTCCCGTAGTCCTAGGAATTAATGCACTTGAACTAACCAACCAGTCAAGGCTTCAAGTTGAGTTTCAGCTTCAGGAAAACAAAACCAGGGATGGGTTTTGGCAGACACTACTGCCGGTTTGCTCGTGTACACGCGCATTAGCAGTACAATTAAAATTGTTCTACGCATGTGCAGAACTGAAGAACAAGATGGCGGCGCCTATGACGCTGCCCAGAGAACTGGTTCGGGAGTGTGGCAGGCCTAGGTCACTGCGGGTTCCAGCGAACCCAGGCCGCCAAACCACTACTGAACTAGTAGGAACCCACCACTGAACAAAACCAATGAAAAACTAAAATGGCAGTTAGAAGGAAGGAAAGTGGACTTTTCTCTCTCACAGATATGTCCATTTTTATCACAAGCATCTTCCTTCAAAAAACTGGATGTTTAAAACTTTGGAGAGATATCTTGATACTCATTGGAAAGCATCATATGGAAGCTTTAAATCTTTCAGATGTAATTGATAAAAAGCCATAACATATAAAAGATCAGATAGTCTTTTTCTACTTCAGCATAAGTGGAAGCTGGAAAATACCTCATTTCCTAATTTGTCAGACCTTGCTAATTTACACCAAATAAGATGCAAAAACCCTTGGGTGAGCTTTGGTGAGTGTCTGAAATAGATGCACAAATGGGGGACAAACTATTATCGTATTCTTATTTTACGAATCCTCCTCCAAGGGCTTATGTAAAACAATATTCTTGCACTTGCCCATCAGATAGATAATGGAGGCCAATCTATTTTTTTTATTTGAAAAATAGCAAGAGCGTTTGGACATTGAAGAAAAATATACCAGCCTGCAAGAGGAAGCTCAGGGGAAGACTAAGAAGCTGAAAAAAGTGTGGACGATGCTCATGGCAGCCAAGTCAGAGGTCAGTATTATAAATGAAAGGTCTGATTTCAGGATAAAGGTGCTGCTTCTAGGCATACAGAAATGATTTTTGTAGGAGGAAATTGAACATGGCTCAGTGGCTGAGTAAGAAGAACCTAAAAAGGAAAATGCTAGTTGGTATGTAGATGAGAGACATAGTGGCTCAGTGGCTAAGACGCTCAACTTGTCGATCAGAAAGGTTGGGAGTTCGGCGGTTCAAATCCCTAGTGCCGTGTAACGGAGTGAGCTCCTGTTACTTGTCCCAGCTTCTGCCAACCTAGCAGTATAGGAAGCATGTAAAAAATGCAAGTAGAAAAATAGGAACCACCTTTGGTGGGAAGGTAACAGCGTTCCATGCCACACGCATGACCACGGAGACATCTTTGGACAACGCTGGCTCTTCAGTTTTGAAATGGAGATGAGCACTGCCCCCTAGAGTCAGGAATGACTAGCACATCTGTGCGAGGGGAACCTTTACCTTTATGTAGATGGCAGCAGAAGGAGAGGGCAGCATCCCTCTTCAAGAGTAAGGTTACTGAACTTACTGAAACAAGCATACCTGCTGCACATACAGGAAGAACATATGCTTGATTTATTTACACTTTTGAAAGAATTGGTAGCGTGACCATAAATGAGCAGTTTAAGTTCAGCAGCTCATTTAATTTAATGGAGGCAGACAGTGAAAGGAAAAAAAATCCATCTCTTCCTCCAGCAGTTTATAGTAGCATGAAGTCATTATGGCCTTAGCACATAAAAAAGAAACAGTTCCTGAATACTTATTTATTACTTATTTGCTAAACATTTTCTTATAAGATACATAGATCTGAACACTATTCTTTGAATTCCCATCTGACCCTGTTTACTTCTATGCATTTTTAGAAGCCTAAGGTTGAGAATGAATGTTTGGGGGGGAAATCTTGGGGGATACACTATGTCATTGTCTATCTCTATGTCATTGACCATTTCCCATTATTGCTGATACATCTAGACAACTTATTTTAACTTAATTTTCACTATAAAGATAATTTAAAGTCATTCACGTATTTCCCCAAATACGTGAATATTTGTCTGGTTTTATTGACCATTGTTCAAGGAATAAGAAAGAATAATTCCTGATGGGTTATCTTTAAATAGTTTTTTTTAAAGAAATATCAAATTTAAGAACAACAAAGAAGATGGAAACAGAATAATGCTGATTATTTAAAAATATGATTTAAGAATATAACTTTTTAATATAATTTTAAAATATTTTAAAAAATATTCTAATTATTCTTGATGGTTTGGTTTGGTTTATACCATATTTGTAGATGGCAGATCTGCAGCAAGAGCATCAAAGAGAAATTGAAGGTTTACTGGAGAACATTCGACAGCTCAGCAGAGAGCTCCGTCTTCAAATGCTTATAATTGACAACTTTATACCTCAGGATTACCAGGTGAAACATTTCTGATGATTTTGAGAGATTAAACAGTGATGGCTAGCCTTTTTCCCGTCAGGTGCCAAAAGTGGGGGGAGCGCAGGGAGATCATGCATGGGCATGCCCACCCCCCACCCCTGTACACATGCGCGCATGACACACACACACACGGCTTTTGGCATGCGATGGACCCAGGTTGCATGTGAAAAGGGTGAAAAATGACCCTACGTGCAAACCGGAAGTCTGTTCCCAAACTTCCAGTACAGTTAGAAGAACTTGTGGGGAATAACTTGCTGGGCCAATACCTATTTGCTTCTGAATTGACTTTAATAGTAAAGTGACCTCTCTTTTCTGTTTTTCGTGATTCCTCTCCAGGAAATGATTGAGAATTATGTTCACTGGAATGAAGACATTGGAGAATGGCAGCTGGTATGTGAGCTCACTTTTGATAAAAGAAACAATACATTCTTCAGAATCTGATTCTTATGTTCCTTGTATTAATTTACCAAGCCTCCTCTTAGTCTGTTGCTGGCATAACTTCTAGGGATGATACTAACAGACTTTCATTATATATTTTAAATATTCTTTGTATTTTCTTTTAAAAGAATGCCTTTTTCTTATGCAATTACCATTTAGATTTTTATTTGGAAATTTTTTGAAGCTACTGTACATTTCATCTTTAATTTACTAATACATATGGGATGAAGCAAGGACAAAAATGCGCTTGCCTTGCCTTGTCTTGGTGAGACCAGTTCTTACTATGACAAAAGCGAACAATAGAATGCAATTACTTTTGAAAGGTCTAATTCTTTTTTTTTTTATCTTTTAAGAAATGTGTGGCATATACTGGAAATAACATGCGAAAACAGACTCCTGTGGCAGATAAGAAAGAAAAAGATGTAAGTGAGCCTTTGCAAATGTGTGTTGTTGGAAGTCCAGTTTCCAGCTTTGTAGCTATCTTTTATATATGAATGTTTTGATTTTGATAAGAGTACTTTGGCATGATCCATTAATGTTTACTCATCATGTTCACTTTTTCCTCCACTCAGCCCTTTGAGGTGGACCTTTCCCATGTATATCTAGCTTACACTGAAGAGAGCTTGAGACAGTCTTTGATGAAACTAGAAAGACCAAGAACATCAAAAGGAAGATCAAGGCCCAAAACTGGCAGAAGGTTAGAACCACTGTGAAATACTGTTTTGTGCCCAGCTTCAAATTTAAAAGGAGTTGAGATATTTAAAGCTGAATGAAAACAGGAGGAACTCCCCCCACCCTCTCCAATTGGTCTATTAAGAACTCCGTGGGTGTCCCTGATACGTGTATGGGGATGGTCCTGTTTTGTGTGCACAGTAGAGCCAACAGAACCTTTCCTAATAATTCTGAATCACTTTTCAGTTTAATGGAATATTTTTCACTTACTAATCTATACTGCTATAAGTACAGGGGTGGGACAGAACGTTGCTTCATAATCAAACCTACTACTCTTTGCACAACTCAACAGTAAAAGTAAAACTTCCAGAGGATCCCATGAATGATCAGTCAGGAGTATGTGATGGATGTCTTGCCTGGAGTTAGGTCAGAGACTCCCTCCTGCATCTCTTGAAACAACTCATTTATTCCCTATTACAGCCTCCAATTAAAGTGATTTGTATCTCCCATTCTACTGCCTCATTCCCTCTCCCCCCAAGTCCACTCATGCCATTGGTCATGACTTTCCTTTTATATAATATGTAATATCAGTATCGTTGACTCTCTTGTGAATGTAGGTTCATTTTTAATGCTTTGTCACGATCATATTGCTTTTTGTCCTCAGCTGTTTCTTTTGTATATATGAATGCATTGGATATTTCTTGATTTGACTAATGTGCACCATCTTCTCTCCAAATAGAAAACGTTCTGCAAAATCAGGAGCCGGGATTGATTCTTTGCTTCAATAGGCCAAAACAATTGGAGATTTTAGTAAAGAAAATGCTTGTGTGGCTTAACATCTGGACCAATATTATCAGCCTGCAGTTGTTACCCAAGACAATAAGAAAACAGTGGTTTTTTCCCCGTTGGGTTACTCTTACGTCTTCTGTTATGCTAATATATTAATTCAGATTCAACAATATGGGGTTCTTACCATTGTTATGAATTCCAGTAGCTTTGTGAAAAAGCAGCTGTTGGGAATATCTTTGTATTTTAGATTGGTGTGTATTCAGTGGAAAAGATGGTATATGTGTCTGTTTAAATTTTAAACATATTAGCCATATTATAAGTAAACAAACAGATTTCTGTAGCCTGACATACTTTTTCTTTGTCTGTTGCCATTTGCTATAGACATTACTCTCCCTGTTTGCACAGCTGCAGATTTCTGGTTTTTTTTACAAGCAACTAGTTAACAATCGTTATAAAATCTGGGAATTCTTCATGCCTTTTAGGCATCTTCTACTATATCTGTAGGAGAATTTCCATATATGTAATATGCAAAGATGGACTGTTATAAAAAATGGTGTTGGATTTTTCTGGGGTGGATGCTAGAGATAAAGGAATCCTTGGGATTTCCACTGTACTGTTCCACTTCCATTTCCAAACAACACAGTCTACTTCCAACATAGGTGTTTGATTTACAAGAAGTTCACAGAGATAATTTTAAAGATAATGTGACTCTAAAGGAACCTGCTTTTTCATTTATAACACTAACATTTGAAGAGAGCAAGAGAACTTAGAAATGTTTTAGGAAATAACTTTGGTGTTGCACAAACATTTCTATAGAGAAACAGTGCAGATCTCAGAATGAGAACAGTTAAACCAAGGGATGCTGTACTTACTGAGGACTGAGACACTGGCATACAACTCATATATTTAATGAGTCTGCTCTTCCTAGAACAGACCTCAATAATATAAAGTCCATAGGAGTCCTATTCCGATGATGCTATTAAGTGACACCCACAGAATTCCCAAATTAAGTACAAAAGCCTTAAAATGTAGTAGAAATCTTGGAAATTTGGTTCACACTTCAGTGATTTTCATGTTAATGTCATCACAATTCAACCAGTGTTTTAAGGAACTGAAGTATCATACTTTTTCATCATTAAACGTATTTGGTTGATTCCAACTAATTTCAAATCCAATGTTTTATTTATGAAGACATGAAGATAGCGGCTGCTATCCACGGTTACATTTATGTGTCACATGGAGAATCCTGGAGATACCTGTTAACTGTATATATTTGAAAAGTCTTAATTCTAATGTGACATATTGTGATTTGCATTTTAAAAGCTGTGCTAGTAAATGCTCTAAAGAAAAAGAACTTAGATTATACTTTGGTAACAGGGTTTCCAGTAGTTGTTATTGAATCTTGTAGTTTGCACCTGATTGCTATAGATGACTTTATGAATTTATCTCAGTGTCAACAAAGGAACAATTGATGCTGCATATGAAGCAAAGGTGTGGGTACAGGAAAAAGAATGAGGGAAAACTTACAACCTTCCAAAATAAAAGCTATTCACTTTTGAACATTACAAAAGAATGTTTATTTGGGGAATATAAATTGGTAGTTTATTAGATTTAAAACCAAAATATCCTAGTTCTTTTCAAAAGCAACATTCTAGATTTGGCAGAGTTAGCCGTGGTGTTTACTGTGGCAAGGAGAAAGAATACTTAGTGGTGTTTCCATTGATGTGGGGAAGTGGTGACCTGCTAGATGATGTTGAATACCAGTTCCTAGCATATCCAGTGTTTGTTAGCACAGCCTCACCCTTTGCTAAAATGGAGTGGGCATGGACAGTGCATGAGGCCTCCAGCCCACAGGCCGTACTAGGGCCAGGCTGCTGATGAAGCTGCACTTAGCTACGTTACTTTGCTTTCCTCATAGCACACTTAAGCAGTCACAGGATACAGGATGGAGTTAGCTGAAAGTGGCTTCAAGGCATCAGAAAACTCTGAAAATGACTCATCTTGCCTTAACAATTCAAAAACAGACGTTCTGTGTTATAGATCACCACTTTCAAAGGCTTTCAAAGCCTTGTCATAAAATCAGAATTCAGGGGACTCATATTTAATTAGTCAAGTTGAGCTAAAGCTTTTATTCATCCTGGTTTTTTTTCCTGTTGCAATATTTATAGTCATTGTATGTACAGTGCTCCCCTTTGTTCTTTAAACTCTTACCTAGTTCTTGCATTCTAAGCTGAGCAGGAAAAATGTCATTGTCTCCTTGCAGTTAGTTACCTTTTCAGTTTAAATTAATAACAGTTGATTACTATTTCTTGCAACCAGTACTGCATATATTAGGAGAAAAAGATGTACAATGTTCCCTATTTATTGTTTTGCTAATTTTAATATTTCAAGGTTATGGTTTTGTGATATGCAAGGTGTGCTCTTATTAATGTATATACAAGTAAAATATATTGACTGTTAAGCACATTGGTGTCAAGAAATAAATGCCTTGGATCCTCCTGTACTTGTTTCCATTTTCTGCATCTGTTCATATCCATATGAGCAAACTAGCTCATGGATCAACTTCTTATTTTTTTCCTGCAGCCTAAATTTCTGAAAGAGACTCCAATTCTCTGGAGCGTACAGAAGGCATGTTGAAGAGAAGGGTCTCTCTTTGGCAATATGTTTTGTTCCATTGGGGGCATTTCATTTTGGGGCAAGATCATTTTGCCAGATTTGCTCATCCTCTCCTGGAAGAGCATACAATACAGCTCATCTTAGACTTATAATAGTTTATTTAATGACTGTTCAAAGTTATAACTGCACTGAAAAAAGTTACCTATGACCATTTTTCACATGATCCTCATGGTCACGTGATCAAAATTTGGATGCTGGCTCATGTTTATGATGATTGCAGTGTCTCAGGGTCATGCGATCATCTTTTTCGACCTTCTGACAAGCAAAGTCAATGGGGAAGCCAGATTCACTTAAGAGCCGTGTTACTAACTTAACACCTACAGTGATTCAATTAACTGTGGCTAGAAAAGTCATAAAATGAGGTAAAACTCAACATATGTTTGTACAGCAATTTGCAGACATAAACTTTGGGTTCAGTTGTGGTCGTAAGTCAAGGGCTACCCATAACAGGCCTTTAGGCCAGGGGTGTCCAAACTTGGGAACTTTAAGACTTGTGAACTTCAACTCCCAGAATTCCCCAGCTGGGAATTGAAGTCCACAAGTCTTGAAGTTCCCATGTTTGGACATTCCTGCTTTAGGCCAACCACTCTGTTAAGATTTGCATCTTTAACTCAAGCTTGAAATAATTAGCACCAAAATGAGGTGTTTTACAGCAGTTCTCTCATAAACTCTGCCACAGAAAGAGAACTAGAGACATATAGGCAGAAAATATTGAAGACACAGATGACTATGCAAAGAATATAGAAAAAATTTATATAATTTTTACAGCTCTGAGAGAGAGAGATTTGGAAGTTGCCCAAATTCGAAAATTAACATCACTTGTTAGCTTCCAGTATATTATAATATAGGTAATAGGTAGATATAGGTAACAATAGGCAAGCTTGATGATACAGCTCCAGGTTCAGAAAATCATAACCTGTCATTAATTGGTAATTGCATTTTCTGTAAATGAGAAAATGACCCCCATAAAAATTATGTAAGTTTGATTTCTGAAAATGCTTTCTAGATATTTGATGTCCAGATCCAGATCCATGTCATCTTTTCAGAAGAAAACTAGTGGGATATAGTGGTTATAGTGTTAGACTGGGCCTGGGGGATCCAGCTTCTAGTCTAGTCATAGAAGCTCATAGGTTGACTTCATGCCAGTTACTTTCTCAACCTTACCCACCAAACAGAGATGTTGACAGAGGGTAGTCAGTCAGTTCTGGCTGGTTCTGGTGAACTGGTAGCAGAAATTTTGAATACTTTGGAGAACCAGCAAATGCCACCTCTGGCTGGCCCTGCCCCCATCTATTTGCTGCCTCCCGACTCCCAGCTAATTAGCTGGGTCCTCTTTTTTGCCCTGCACAGGAGAATGGAGCTGGAAAGCAGGTTAGTGGGGTAGGGAGGGAATGGGAATTTTGCAATATCCTTCCCCTGGAATGTGGTGGGAAGGGAGATTTTGCAGTATCCATCCCCCAGGAGTGGGGAGGGAATGAAGATTTTGCAGTATCCTTCCCCTACCATGTCTACATACACCCACAGAACCAGTAGTAAATTTTTTTGAATCCCACCACTGGTTGTTGAGTGGAAGCTTAGGAAGAGCACTATATTTGCCAACTTACTGGAAACTGTTGAGGTGTGATATAAATCAATGGATGGATGGTTGGTTGGATGGATGGATGGACGGATGGACAGACTAGGATGGATGGATGGAAGGTTCATTTATAGGATAACAAACCAACCAACGCTGCCTTGGCAAAAAAAATTGCTTCCAGCATCTGTAAAGGAGCAAAAAGGAGACTGCTATATCTACAAAGTTTATGAATTAATAGGTAGATTTAAAAAATGTAAACAAACATTAAATTGCACCAAAAAGTATTGCTTAAGCAGTTGTAACAAAGAACTTTAAGAATTGCTCCACATAAGGACATTGGGCAGTAAAATGGAGGGGACACTGAAAAAAAGACTAATTTTTAAAAATAATATGTATGCAAAACCTTCCCACTCTAACAATTGATCTTTGTCCAGTAAGGTGTGATGAGTCAGAGTTCCTTGCCGGCTGTTTATGTAGCCCCATCTCCATGGAGATACCCCCAAAATGATTTATTCTTGCCTTGTATTTACAAGAGCTGATAGGAGGAGGAGCAGCAACAGGTACAGAATGGCAAAGGGAGAAATCTTTTAAAAATACCTAGGAGGATTGGGAGGAGACGAAATTCAGAAATAGAGGGGATGACTGGCAGCTAAAATGGCCAACACAGATTTTGCTCTAGTGGTTGTCAAAGAGAGATTGTTGGTTTCAATCCAGAGAAAGAGTTACTAGTGACTCTTTTAAAATATATTGAGCAGTGTGCTCAGTGGTTCATAAAGTTCCCAAAGTGCTTCAGGCAACAATGTGGGGGAAGCATACTGAAGATAATATCTATATGGGATCATTTCATGACTGAAGATCTCAGTGGAATAAAGGTCATGAATGAGAAGAAAATTGGAGGTTTTACTTGTCATTAATTACGAGCTAGACTGAAGATATTGGACTAGGTCTGATTGGGAGGGAAAGAATTGAAAAATGCCACTTTCTGAACTCAAGAATTAGAAAAAAATAGGGAGAGAATTAGGATAGTGCACATATGTGTTCAAGTTTTATTATAATTTGTGCACATTTGCATGCTTACAGAGTTTACTAGAACTGAATGCTGAAGTTCAGGGGGAAAAAAATCTCACTTGTATTTTGAAACATGTTTTAACTGTAGGGAGAAAATAAACTTTGTATTACTATGCAGAGCAATTAGAAACCATCATTCAGTCATATTTGTAAAATATGAAGAGGTGAAATTGTTTTCACTATTGTATGTTTTGAATAAAATAGGAAGAAAACCCTGGAATTCTCTTTTGATTACATTTTCTGAACCTTAGATATATACTATGACAGAAAGTTAGTTCTGATGTGCAGCTGTGATAAGACAAAAAGTCATTGTAAAGATCATCCTGGATTTATCTTTTTAAAATTTATTTTGTTTAAAAAATGGTACACACTTTCCATTTTTTCCATTTTTCCACTTTCCCCATAGAGGTTTACAACCCATTTGAAGATGAAGATGAAAAATCAAAGTTAATAAAAAGCCAATAATTAGAAATATTAGCTGTATGCATTTTAAATATTTATATAAAACTACATATAAATGGAATACATTGGATCTATAAATATTAAATATGAACCATGAGGATTTTATCGGTTCTGGATTCAAGAAAACAAATTTCAAAACTGTTTTTCATTTAAACCTTACAAAAGTAAATTTCAGCTACAAAATAACAAAGATTTGTTGGTGGATAATAAAATATACATCCAAAATCCCTCCACCCTTGTAAATAGATTGGAAAACCATTTTACACAGATTATTTTTATAAAAAAGGTATAGAGTGTAATCAGGTGATGCACAGTATAAGCAAATATAAAAGCACCATCACTATATTCATAACATTTCAAAACAGAACTTCTGCATTTAGTCCCTGCAGATAAGTGCCAAGTGATTCAAACAAAAACTCTGAGGAGTATCATAAGTTAGATTTGCACTGTACTAAAATTATTAATGCTAAATAAATTGCATTTATATCATGTCAGTTGTAGGGCAAATAATGGATTTTTTTTTAAGTGCAAATATCCAAAAAGGTATATAGGGACGATGCAGATGCATTTGGGTAGAGATTTTTTTTAAAAAAAATAGTTCTCCTTTCTAGATTGAAATACATTTCTAAATAAATTAGTTTCTACATTTCGTCTCAATCACATTATTTATGGGTAACAAATATTAGAAGTCTCGGTCTTTAGAAGTACATTAGTTGCTGCATTTTCTTCGATGGGTGCCTTTCCAAATTTGTATTGTTCTAACATCGGTAATATAACCTTTCAACATAATCCTGAAGCTTGGGGCAGAATTCCCTCATAGTAATGCGATCATTTGGCAGAGAACATTCACCCTACAGAAAAGAGAAAAAAGAAAAGAAAAAGCAAGATTATATACCTGTAATTTGATTTAAAGTACACTTGGCTCCTGATGATTTCACAGTCACACCATCATTGTTGTTTTAATAACACAGAAATGGCTTGGCATTGACTTCTTCCAGGTTGTTGTGCTATGGCTGTGTAGCAACTTGGCATGAACACAATGTACTACTTGTTTAGCCCCTCCTTTAGCAAAACACATCTTTCTCTAGGATCTCACAGCAAGTGGCCAGCGCAACTGCACAATTCTGAGAAAAGTTGCAACTGCTTAAGCAGTTTATGACCTGTCTTTTGACTTGGCACTTCTGCAAAGTCTTCGGTTCTCAATCCATTCTAAATTCTGGAGTTCCTTGAAACTTTGCCTCCCACCTCAAGAAGTACACAGACACTATGTCCTATCAGTCTGCTAAGACAATACTATTATTAGTAAACATTTCTCTTAAAAGGGAAACAGATAAAATTTGACTAAATATCCAATAGCAGTTACAGAGTATAAGTTCATAATGATTTTCTAAACGTTCACAGATGGGAAATACAATCTTTTAAATGAAATACTCACAGTGTTTTTCAGGAATTGTGAGTGTTGAATAATGGATATTGTGTTATTTCTGCATATATCATGATCAAGCATCTTCAGAGCTTTATCTACTTGGCAGAACACCTTTTTGACAGTGCGACACTGTTAAAAATGAAAATTAAGAAGAATATGGAATGTAAGATATTAAGTAATTTTCAGAACTTCTCCTAATTTAGATGTAGTTGTACTGAAACATGCATAGCCTTTGTTTTCTTTCATAGTCAGTTCTACCTCACAGTTTTCATAGATGGTGATAAAACAGCAGCACAAATAAGTTTTCTGGGTAGAAAAAAATTAAGATGGATTTGTTCACAGAAGCCCCTAGAAAACATGGGCCCTCTTTCTTCTCTTCTCCATAGACTTACATTTGTTAGTTGGACTATCATTTGCAGTAATATCTAAAACTGTGAAACACTTTTGATTTAGGGAGTTGAGATATTAGATTTTAAAAAACTGAATATTGAAGCATCAATGGCAACATTTTAAAAATATTGTATACTCTAAACTGCTTTTGAAAAAGATTCTTGAGAGTCCCTTGAAGTACAAGGAGATCAAATCAATCAGTGCTAAAGGAAATCAACCCTGATTGTTCTTTGGAAGGAAAGATACTGAAGCTGAAGCTCAAATACTTTGGCCACCAAATGAGAAGAAAGGACTCCTTGGAAAAGACCCCGATGTTGGGAAAAGATGGAAGGCAAAAAGAGAAGAGGATGGCAGAGGATGAGAAGGTTAAGTAGGATCATCGATGCAATGAACATGAATTTGTACAATGTCCAGGAGACAATGGAGGACATTGGGACCTGGCGTGCTATGGTCCATGGGGACATGAAGAGTTGGACATCATTTAGCAACTGAACAATAATAATAACAACAAAGCTTTAAACATGGGAAAATAGTTATTGCTATTGTTGTAAATGCTGAATGTTTTTTTCAAACCTCCAGCTTCAAGCAAAATCAAAACCAAAACCATTGTTTCTCGGATCAATTGTACAGAGTACTGTAGACGACATATACATTGCATTTTGCTAGTAATACACTCACCAGTTTTTTTTTGTTCAGGTCTACAGTGTAGTCCAACTTGATGGCCCTAACTCTTTGATTTCTGCAGGTTGCATTCTATGGAGAAAGAAATTGTTACATCATTTAAAAAAAAGAAGCCCAGTGAAATTACCTGATAACACAATTTTCAGATCTTTAAAATAATTTATTATAATGGCATCAAAGAATTTAGATTCAATGCTTATTGCTGCCCTACTTTTGAATATTAATTCTTCACCTTGATAAACCATAAATTTACTGTAGATAATAATGCTATCTCTAATTATCTAAGTATTCATATGGTGCAGTAGATGAAAGATAAGAAAATGTCTTCTGTATTTTCTTTATTTAAAAAATCATACATCAACTCTCCACTTTTATCATTTGATTCTTTAACTATTTTTCCATTAGTATTCAACTTCCCCTCACATCAATCTTCACTAATTGAAAGACTGTGATGCTTTTTGATTCAACTGTTTTAACTGTTTGATTCAACAGTTTGATGAAATTAAAAATCAGTTTTCCATTTATAATTATTGTTCGAAGGAGGAAAAAAAACTGAAAAATTAATCCAAATGGTAACTCTACATATAACAGATTGTAGTGTGTTCACAAGTTTTTCAAATACTTTAATGGAGCTATTCTTATCAAATTACGTGTTTTAATACTATTCATGATCTTTCCTTTATTTCTCTATAAAAGAGCTATTTACAGAGTGAAAACTTCAAGGACAAAAAGATTTTGGAGACCTTCTGCTCCATCTGCAGAAAAATAAGATTGAGGCAGGTGACAAAGAAGAACGTTTAGTTGAAACTATGGCACTGGAGAAGACATTAGATAGGCTATTTAAAATTATCTTATTAATAGAATGGGGGGTTAAGCAAAATCAGTTCTGGGCATGTATTTCTTTGAAAAACTACAAACAAAAATACTTCTTTCTAAAGAGGAAAGCAAAAGGTACTCAGGAGCAAAGTCCATCTTTTAAAAAAAAATAGTCATAATTAATCAAATATAATTCCTATAATTCCTTTTGGTGTTTCCTCAAATTGTTCTATTTTTTTAAAAAAATGTTTCAATTCTCTGTGGCTAATAGGTATTGGGGAAAATTTAATATTGTTGTAAAGAACAATAACTTTAACTGATGTCATTTAAAAAAATCATATTTTTCATTCTCTGCACTTTCTTTTCGTTCCTTGTACCAAGTTTATTTAAATTACAGAACAAGACAACAAAAACAAATTGCATTTTTATGTAATATGTTAAGCAATGTTCTTGAAAAGTTGCCTCTTGGTCTGCCAGTAATACTGTAATTTTCTACTACTTTACTAGGATTAAACCTGTAGCTATAGGATCAAGACAACAGAGGTGGAAAATTGTTTTCATTCTGCAATCATTAAAATTAACCTTTCAATTAAAAATAGGATGGTCATGAAAGAGAATCAAGTTTGTAAACAATTCAATTTTGTTTTACCATTGACAATAATTTTACAGATTTTTAAAAGCTTTCATGATGTGTTCATAATTTAAAAATATATAATAAACTAACAGAGTTACAGAAGCAATTTCTGCATTTGTTAAGCAAGGAATGCATTAACAGTACTATATAATATCAACATGAGCAAAATAAATATATACCTTAAACATGATACATATTTCATCCAAAATCCTATACAAATATTTTGCCTCGCTTCTAATTATGTTCATTGGTTCCAAAGGAGCCATCAAAGTAGGTTGAATCAGTAGGCTGAAGTAGACAGCAATAATCGCTTTTAAAATCATGACTGTGATTTTTGAAAGATAGATAGGATCCCTTCTGTGTGTAGTGCATGCAAAATCCAATTATTTATATAGACCCAAAGAATGTGATGTATGCAATGTAGTTTCGTACTATGAAAATGGAAACCACATCTCCTAATGCATAATCTGAAATTTCATAAAAATGCAAATTTAAAATAATTTTCAAGTGAAGAATGTTGAGAAGTACAACTGCAGATGTTGCACTGATTCAGCAGCAATCATAGCATCCAATAAACCTCATTGCTGGATGAAGTTTCTATCATGCCTGACAGAAACAGTATAAGTATTTAGACACCTAGGCAATTAAACATAAAGATCTACAAATAGATTTTCTTAAAAAAAAAATACATAAATATACATGGTCTTCTCAACCTTTTTCTTCCTCATTATTCGTTCTTCCAGCTTTCCTCGTCTCTTTCCTTTCTTTCTTCATCCTTCTCTATCTGAAGGCAGGTTTTCTTGGCTCAGCTTTCTTGCCAGTACATTGGGTTAAATCTAATCTCACCTCCATTGCCTTGCAACACTGAATCACTCTTAGTACCCTTCACTTTCTCTGTTGCCATCTTCAAGCTTCATTTTGTACCAATTGTGCCAGTCTAGATCTGTGTCTTTTATTTTTATTTTTATTTTTGGAGCTATTAAGCAGAAATATTGAACCCTGTTTCCCCCACCAACGGATTTCTCTCCATGATTAAGTTAAAGCACTATCCAGCCATCTCTGGACTTCAGACATAACGCTGGTTTTTAGCTGTGGAATCCTGGTTGTAGGAATGCAAAGGGTGTTTTTCCCCCCTGTTTCTCTAGGCAAGAACATCAATCACTATTAGAGAAGTTGTCAGCTTTGGGGAAAAAAGTGATTGTGGGAGGTGTGGATTTGTTGGCTAAAGCTGAGGAGCAAGAGAAACTTCTGGAGGAATCTAACATGGAGTTGGAGGAACGAAGGAAAGAGCAGAGCAACACTGAAAAGAGCTGGAGGAGAAAGAGGTCCACTTATTCTCTCACCTACTCTCTAATAGTCCAATGAAACCCTTTAACTCTTAAGAATAGAGTTGGGTAAACAGCTAGCATATTTACCGTCATACATTTTAAAAGAAGCAGAATCTCTTTAAGACACCCTTGAAAGGAATCCAATATTGAAACTTTTCTAGACAATGAAATGTAACTGAAGAAAATAAAAAGAAATACATGGTTTAACTACTAAAAGAAGCAGAGGAGGAAGCATCTACTCAAAATATAAGTGTGCAATGATCAAGGATGCCATGTCTAAGTTGCATACATTTGGGCAAGCACAAAGAGAAACAGAAATACTTACTGTAGTGGTCACCCAGAATTTTGCAGCCCAGATATAGCAAATGATGCTTCCAAATTCAGAACTCAAGGAAGCAGTGAAGTTTGATAAATGGGGAATACCTTTTTGGACAGGAGATTTTGTCCAAAAACATAGCAAAAGGAAGAAAGCTTGTCCTTAGTATCTAAATAAATTCAGAGGTCATAGTGGCTCAGTGGCTAAGACGCTGAACTTGTCGATCAGAAAGGTTGGGAGTTCAGTGGTTCAAATCCCTAGTGCCATGTAACTGAGTGAGCTCCTGTTACTTGTCCCAGCTTCTGCCAACCTAGCAGTATAGGAAGCATGTAAAAAATGCAAGTAGAAAAATAGGAACCACCTTAGGTGGGAAGGTAACAGCGTTCCATGCCGCCTGCATGACCACGGAGACATCTTTGGACAATGCTGGCTCTTCAGTTTTGAAATGGAGATGAGCACTGCCCCCTAGAGTCAGGAACGACTAGCACATCTGTGCGAAGGGAACCTTTACCTTTATATAGATGGCAGCAGAAGGAGGGCAGCATCCCTCTTCAAGAGACTAAGGTTACTGAACTTACTGAAACAAGCATACCTGCTGCACATACAGGAAGAACATATGCTTGATTTATTTACACTTTTGAAAGAATTGGTAGCGTAACCATAAAAACAGCAGTTTAAGTTCAGCAGCTCATTTAATTTAATGGAGGCAGCAAAAGGAAAAAAAATCCATCTCTTCCTCCAGCAGTTTATAGTAGCATGAAGGCATTATGGCCTTAGCACATAAAAAAAGAAACAGTTCCTGAATACTTATTTATTACTTATTTGCTAAACATTTTCTTATAAGATACATAGATCTGAACACTATTCTTTGAATTCCCATCTGACCCTGTTTACTTCTATGCATTTTTAGAAGCCTAAGGTTGAGAATGAACGTTTGGGGGGGAAATCTTGGGGGATACACTATGTCATTGTCTATGTCATTGACCATTTCCCATTGGGGGGGAAATCTTGGGGGATACACTATGTCATTGTCTATGTCATTGACCATTTCCCATTATTGCTGATACATCTAGACAGCTTATTTTAACTTAATTTTCACTATAAAGATAATTTACAGTCATTCATGTATTTCCCCAGATACGTGAATATTTCTCTGGTTTTATTGACCATTGTTCAAGGAATAAGAAAGAATAATTCTTGATGGGTTATCTTTAAATAGTTTTTTTTAAAGAAATATCAAATTTAAGAACAACAAAGATGATGGAAATAGAATAATGCTGATTATTTAAAAATATGATTTAAGAATATAACTTTTTAATATAATTTTAAAATATTTTTTAAAATATTCTAATTATTCTTGATGGTTTGGTTTGGTTTGGTTTATACCGTATTTGTAGATGGCAGATCTGCAGCAAGAGCATCAAAGAGAAATTGAAGGTTTACTGAAGAACATTCGACAGCTCAGCAGAGAGCTCTGTCTTCAAATGCTTATAATTGACAACTTTATACCTCAGGATTACCAGGTGAAACATTTCTGATGATTTTGAGAGATTAAACAGTGATGGCTAGCCTTTTTCCCGTCACGTGCCAAAAGTGGGGGGAGCGCAGGGGAATCATGCATGGGCATACCCATCCACCCCCCTGTACACATGCGCATGTGACCCCCCCCCCCTGGCTTTTGGCATGCGATGGACCCAGGTTGCCTGTAGGGCCATCCAGAGGGTGAAAAATGACCCTACATGCAAACCGGAAGTCTGTTCCCAAACTTCCAGTTTTCACGCATGCCATGGGTTCCCCATCACAGTTATAGGAGATGATCTGACTGAGCTTGAGGGTGGGATCAAATACACCATCAATTTGGAGTCATTATACCCTGTGAGGGAACAAAGTCCAACCGGTTGACTCTTATCTGGTGTTAATTTGCCTTAACTGTTAGATCAGATGTTTAAAAATATTTTGGCATTTTGTATTTTAACCCTCTTTGAATAAACTCAAATCTCGGGGGGGGGGGGAGGGCGCGGAATAGATTCTTACAAATAGATAGAATGAAATAAACTTGTAGTGCTTTAGAACTTTGTCTACTGATTTCCTGTGTCTGACAGTAGCTGTAACATGAGACATTTATGTAGCTAGTATGTTAGGATCCATTTCTCAATGGTGAGCCAGAACAAATTCTCATTTTAAAGAAGTTGTTTGATGGAACATCTCCTTTTCTGCCTTTATCATATTTGAAGACCAGATATTTTATAAAGGAACAGACAGTGAGATACTTCCCACATATTTTCTCCAGCGTAAATTGATGAATTTAATTTCATGAAACTGTGTCATTGGCTGATAGTTATGATGGCAATGCTGAGTATCCAAATTTAAATTGCCCTGAATATCAGTAGCTGGATTCAGGAATGTATGTGACTTCAAATCTCTCTTGACTCCTGGTGTTGCCTGGACAAGTTCCTGCAGTTTTCCTGCAGTGTTTGCCATTGCCTTATTGGCTGAGAGACTGACTGGCCCAAAATCATCCTAATGACTTCATATCTAAGATGGGCATATAGTCTCCCAGTCTTTTAACTGGCTCTCAGAGGTCAAAAGAAGAGTCCAAAGATCTAAAGCTATCACATTTATAAGCGTTCACAATAACATTCTAAATGCAGGGCTAAATGAGCCCTTTATTGTTCTTACTTCCTTTATTTATATCTTATAAGACAGCTTCTCAACCGGAGATCTCTCCTGAGGGCCACACTGGCTGGAGAACTTTGAGAACTGAATTTTACACATTTGAAGGATGTCCAGATTGGAGAAGGCAGATGCATGATATTTTAAGAGTGAGAGGTTGGGTCTAATTTATCAGGAATAGGGGAATACAAATCAAAGCTCAGCACAGTTAGAAGAACTTGTGGGGAATAACTTGCTTGGCCAATGCCTATTTGCTTCTGAATTGACTTTAATAGTAAAATGACCTCTCTTTTCTGTTTTTCGTGATTCCTCTCCAGGAAATGATTGAGAATTATGTTCACTGGAATGAAGACATTGGAGAATGGCAGCTGGTA
The DNA here is from genome assembly GCF_009769535.1 of Thamnophis elegans. Lineage (NCBI taxonomy): Eukaryota > Metazoa > Chordata > Lepidosauria > Squamata > Natricidae > Thamnophis > Thamnophis elegans. The sequence continues at coordinate 82,689,277 of NC_045542.1, forward strand.
TGTGAGCTCACTTTTGATAAAAGAAACAATACATTCTTCAGAATCTGATTCTTATGCTCCTTGTATTAATTTACCAAGCCTCCTCTTAGTCTGTTGCTGGCATAACTTCCAGGGATGATGCTAACAGACTTTCATTATATATTTAAAATATTCTTTGTATTTTCTTTTAAAAGAATGCCTTTTTCTTATGCAATTACCATTTAGATTTTTATTTGGAAATTTTTTGAAGCTACTGTACATTTCATCTTTAATTTACTAATATATGGGATGAAGCAAGGACAAAAATGCGCTTGCCTTGCCTTGCCTTGGTGAGACCAGTACTATGACAAAAGCCAACAATAGAATGCAATTACTTTTGAAATGTCTAATTCTTTTTTTTTTATCTTTTAAGAAATGTGTGGCATATACTGGAAATAACATGCGAAAACAGACTCCTGTGGCAGATAAGAAAGAAAAAGATGTAAGTGAGCCTTTGCAAATGTGTGTTGTTGGAAGTCCAGTTTCCAGCTTTGTAGCTATCTTTTATATATGAATGTTTTGATTTTGATAAGAGTACTTTGGCATGATCCATTAATGTTTACTCATCATGTTCACTTTTTCCTCCACTCAGCCCTTTGAGGTGGACCTTTCCCATGTATATCTAGCTTACACTGAAGAGAGCTTGAGACAGTCTTTGATGAAACTAGAAAGACCAAGAACATCAAAAGGAAGATCAAGGCCCAAAACTGGCAGAAGGTTAGAACCACTGTGAAATACTGTTTTGTGCCCAGCTTCAAATTTAAAAGGAGTTGAGATATTTAAAGCTGAATGCAAACAGGAGGAACTCCCCCCACCCTCTCCAATTGGTATATTAAGAACTCCTGGATGTCTCTGATACGTGTATGGGGATGGTCCTGTTTTGTGTGCACAGTAGAGCCAACAGAACCTTTCCTAATAATTCTGAATCACTTTTCAGTTTAATGGAATATTTTTCACTTACTAATCTACACTGCTATAAGTACAGGGGTGGGACAGAACGTTGCTTCATAATCAAACCTACTACTCTTTGCACAACTCAACAGTAAAAGTAAAGCTTCCAGAGGATCCCATTAATGATCAGTCAAGAGTATGTGATGGATGTCTTGCCTGGAGTTAGGTCAGAGACTCCCTCCTGCATCTCTTGAAACAACTCATTTATTCCCTATTGCAGCCTCCAATTAAAGTGATTTGTATCTCCCATTCTACTGCCTCATTCCCTCCCCCCACAAGTCCACTCATGCCATTGGTCATGACTTTCCTTTTATATAATATGTAATATCAGTATCGTTGACTCTCTTGTGAATGTAGGTTCATTTTTAATGCTTTGTCACGATCATATTGCTTTTTGTCCTCAGCTGTTTCTTTTGTATATATGAATGCATTGGATATTTCTTGATTTGACTAATGTGCACCATCTTCTCTCCAAATAGAAAACGTTCTCCAAAATCAGGAGCCGGGATTGATTCTTTGCTTCAATAGCCAAAAGAATTGGAGATTTTAGTAAAGAAAATGCTTGTGTGGCTTAACATCTGGACCAATATTATCAGCCTGCAGTTGTCACCCAAGACAATAAGAAAACAGTGGTTTTTTTCCCTGTTGGGTTACTCTTATGTCTTCTGTTATGCTAATATATTAATTCAGATTCAACAATATGAGGTTCTTGCCATTGTTATGAATTCCAGTAGGCTTTGTGAAAAAGCAGCTGTTGGGAATATCTTTGTATTTTAGATTGGTGTGTATTCAGTGGAAAAGATGGTATATGTGTCTGTTTAAATTTTAAACATATTAGCCATATTATAAGTAAACAAACAGATTTCTGTAGCCTGACATACTTTTTCTTTGCCTGTTGCCATTTGCTATAGACATTACTCTCCCTGTTTGCACAGCTGCAGATTTCTGGTTTTTTTACAAGCAACTAGTTAACAATTGTTATAAAATCTGGGAATTCTTCATGCCTTTTAGGCATCTTCTACTATATCTGTAGGAGAATTTCCATATATGTGCATATATTTGGTAATATGCAAAGATGGACTGTTATAAAAAATGGTGTTGGATTTTTCTGGGGTGGATGGCAGAGATAAAGGAATCCTTGGGATTTCCACTGTACTGTTCCACTTCCATTTCCAAATAACACAGTCTACTTCCAACATAGGTGTTTGATTTACAAGAAGTTCACAGAGATAATTTTAAAGATAATGTGACTCTAAAGGAACCTGCTTTTTCATTTATAACACTAACATTTGAAGAGAGCAAGAGAACTTAGAAATGTTTTAGGAAATAACTTTGGTGTTGCACAAACATTTCTATAGAGAAACAGTGCAGATCTTAGAATGACAACAGTTAAACCAAAGGATGCTGTACTTACTGAGGACTGAGACACTGGCATACAACTCATATATTTAATGAGTCTGCTCTTCCTAGAACAGACCTCAATAATATAAAGTCCATAGGAGTCCTATTCCGATGATGCTATTAAGTGACAGCCACAGAATTCCCAAATTAAGTACAAAAGCCTTAAAATGTAGTAGAAATCTTGGAAATTTGGTTCACACTTCAGTGATTTTCATGTTAATGTCATCACAATTCAACGAGTGTTTTAAGGAACTGAAGTATCATACTTTTTCATCATTCAACGTATTTGGTTAATTCCAACTAATTTCAAATCTAATGTTTTATTTATTAAGATATGAAGATAGCGGCTGCTATCCACGGTTACATTTATGTGTCACATGGAGAATCCTGGAGATACCTGTTAACTGTATATATTTGAAAAGTCTTAATTCTAATGTGGCATATTGTGATTTGCATTTTAAAAGCTGTGCTAGTAAATGCTCTAAAGAAAAAGAACTTAGATTATACTTTAGTAACAGGGTTTCCAGTAGTTGTTATTGAATCTTGTAGGTTGCACCTAATTGCTATAGATGACTTTATGAATTTATCTCAGTGTCAACAAAGGAACAATTGATGTTGCATATGAATCAAAGGTGTGGGTACAGGAAAAAGAATGAGGGAAAAATTACAACCTTCCAAAATAAAAGCTATTCACTTTTGAACATTACAAAAGAATGTTTATTTGGGGAATATAAATTGGTAGTTTATTAAATTTAAAACCAAAATATCCTAGTTCTTTTCAAAAGCAACATTCTAGATTTGGCAGAGTTAGCCGTGGTGTTTACTGTGGCAAGGAGAAAGAATACTTAGTGGTGTTTCCATTGATGTGGGGAAGTGGTGACCTACTAGATGATGTTGAATACCAGTTCCTAGCATATCCAGTGTTTGTTAGCACAGCCTCACCCTTTGCTAAAATGGAGTGGGCATGGACAGTGCATGACGCATCCAGCCCACAGGCCGTAGTAGAGCCAGGCTGCTGATGAAGCTGCACTTAGCTACATTACTTTGTTTTCTTCATAGCGCACCGAAGCAGTCACAGGATACAGGATGGAGTTAGCTGAAAGTGGCTTCAAGGCATCACAAAACTCTGAAAATGACTCATCTTGCCTTAACAATTCAAAAACAGACATTCTGTGTTGTAGATCACCACTTTCAAAGGCTTTCAAAGCCTTGTCATAAAATCAGAATTCAGGGGACTCATATTTAATTAGTCAAGTTGAGCTAAAGTTTTTATTCATCCTGGTTTTTCCCCCCCTGTTGCAATATTTAAAGTCATTGTATGTACAGTGCTCCCCTTTGTTCTTTAAACTCTTACCTAGTTCTTGCATTCTAAGCTGAGCAGGAAAAATGTCATTGTCTCCTTGCAGTTAGTTACCTTTTCAGTTTAAATTAATAACAGTTGATTACTATTTCTTGCAACCAGTACTGCATATATTAGGAGAAAAAGATATACAATGTTCCCTATTTATTGTTTTGCTAACTTTAACATTTCAAGGTTATGGTTTTGTGATATGCAAGGTGTGCTCTTATTAATGTATATACAAGTAAAATATATTGACTGTTAAGCACATTGGTGCCAAGAAATAAATGTCTTGGATCCTCCTGTACTTGTTTCCATTTCCTGCATCTGTTCATATCCATATGAGCAAACTAGCTCATGGATCAACTTCTTATTTTTTTTCATAGTTAAAATGTTTTTATTTTCCATTTTTTATTTTCATATAGTCACATATATACTGTACATAACCGGGGCCATACAACATTAAACAATAATCACAGCAGTTCCTCTTGTCAACAATAGCCCCAGAAATATAAATAAAATAAAACTCAAACTCAAACTCAAATAGAAACCCAATATACCTCTTCCGCTCTCCATACACCTCTTTCTTCCGCCCCCTCCAACTTACTATCTTCCCTTCATCATTTCCCTCTACCCTACTTCCCCTCCCCCTCTACCACTCCTCTCTCCCAGTCCACTCCCTCCCTTCCTTCTCACCCTCCCTCCCATCCTCTCTCCCGCCCTCTCTACCCCTCTTCCTTCTACCCCACTCCACCTCCCCTTGGTGTATTTCTACTATATGTCAATGTATTCAGCTTGTCCTATTTTTACGGAGAAATTAAAGAGAAACAGTATACATGTGAAATCGCATTACGTTGAAATCTAACTCATATTATATGTCCCCCCTCCCCTCCCTTCCCCCCTAACACCCCACCTCCCTCCCCCCCGACTTCCCAGAGCCCGTACACGGTATAGATTTTTAATAAACACAGTCTAAAATATATTGAGACAAAAGAAATAAAAAAAGAGGTTAATAACATCTCTACATTGATCTTAGCTTCTTCCTGTTACACTAACTTTGAACAGTTTAACTCATTCCTGATCCTAAGCGTAGACTATCTGGAATGTCTTAGTCCCGTATTTGTTTTGTATATAGTCAATCCATTTTTTCCAGTCTTGTTTATATCTCTCATTTGAATGATCTTTAAGATATGTCGATATTTTAGCCATCTCGGCTAAGTTTTAACTTTCAATGTCCATTCTTGAGTTGTAGGCAAGTCTTCCTTCTTCCAGTGTTGCGCCACCAACAGTCTTGCCGCCGTTATTAGGTGCAGAATCAAGTTAGTCTCTACAACTGTAAAGTCAGTACATATACCTAGTAAAAATAACTGAGGAGTAAACTTTATCCTTCTTTTAAAGATATTTTGCATAATCCACCCTATTTTTATCCAAAATGCCTTAACCTTTTGACAGGTCCACCATATATGAAAATATGTAGCATCAAGAGAACCACACCTCCAACATTTAGGCTGTACATTTGGATACATAGAAGCCAGCATTTTAGGATCTATATGCCATCTATAGAACATCTTATAAAAATTTTCTCTCAGGTTTTGTGCTTGTGCAAATTTCACATTTCTTACCCATATTCTTTCCCATGTCTCCAACATTATTGGTTCTTCAATATTTTGAGCCCACTTTATCATACAATCTTTGACTAATCCTGTTTCCGAATCCATCTGTATTAGTACATTATATATCCTCTTTATATGCATTAAGCTTTGATCTCTTATTTGTTTAAACAAATTATCCTCAACTTGGATAAAACCAATTTTTTGATCTATTTTCCACCTGGCCTGTAATTGCCCATACTGGAACCATGTTTGAACTACCTTCTCCTCTTTTAATACCGCTAAAGATTTTAGTTGTAGAACCCCCCCTTTCCAAAGTGAGAAGCTGTCTGTAGGTAGTTCTATCCTGTTTTTGTGCTGTATTCATATTTTCAATTGCATGTCTAGGAATTGTCCACATGGGTATCTTGTCATTTAATTTATATTGGTATTTTTTCCAGACCCGCAGTAAAGCATTTCTTAAAATATGACTTTTAAAATTCTTATCCAATTTTTTGTTGAATAACAGATAAGCATGCCAACCATATACCAGATCGTGTCCCTCGATATTCAGTATTCTATCATTAGTTAAATGAGTCCAATTACTAATTACAGATAGCACCACTGCATCATAATATAGTTTTAGATTAGGTAATTTCAAGCCTCCTCTCTCGCGTACATCTTGCTTTATTTTCATCTTTACCCTCGGTTTCTTTCCTGCCCATACAAATTTGTTGATACCCTTCTGCCATTCTAAAAGATTCGCATCTTTTTTAAGTATAGGTAACATTTGGAAGAGAAATAAAAATTTTGGTAGGATGTTCATTTTCACTGCCGCTATCCTACCCAACAAAGATAAGTGCAATTTCTCCCATTTTTCATCTCTGTATATTCATAATTATGCTTGTATAATTTCCCGTTTGAGGTTAAAATATTAACCCCAAGATATTTGACTTTTTTGACTACTTCACATCCTAGCATCCCTCCTAGTTCTTCCTTTTGTTTAGTATTCATATTTATAGCTAATATTTTTTTTCCTAAATTTATTTTAAAACCAGACACTTGACCATATTGATTAATCGTATTCATTAAAACCATACTGGATTCCTGCGGTTGTTCCAATATTATGACCAAATCACCCACAAAAGCGCGGACTCTGTATTCTTGCTGCCTAATCTTGATCCCTTTTAGACCATCCAAGCCCCATATTTTATTCAACAATACTTCCAAAGTTATAATGAACAATAGTGGGGACAAAGGACAGCCCTGTCTTGTACCTTTTCCGATTTGAAAAGGGTCTGTTAAACTTCCGTTGACGATGATTTGAGTTGTTTGCTGTTGGTATATCGCTTTGATTGACTGTAAAAGGCTATCTCCTATCTGCATTTTTTGCAATATCTTCAACAGAAATTGCCAGTTAACTCGATCAAAAGGCCTTCTCAGCATCCAAAAATATGAACGCAGCAGGAATTTGATTGTTCTTTCCCAAATATTCTAATGCATTAATAATTATAATCTAACATTACTTTTCATCTGTCTCCCCTGTATAAAACCTGTTTGGTCAGGGTGTATCAATTGTTGAATAACCAGCATTAACCTATTTGCTAGTATTTTAGTAAAAATTTTATAATCTACATTAAGTAATGAGATAGGTCTATAATTTTTTGGTTGGGTAGTATCTTGATCTTCTTTGGGTATCAAAGATATAAACGCTGTCTTCCAAGATGGAGGCACCTTACCTTCCGTTTGAATCTTATTAAATAATTCTCTAAGAGGTTCTACCATTTCTAACTGTAAATTTTTATAGTAAACCGCTGTCAAACCATCTGTACCTGGTGCTTTCCGTAACTTTAGTTGCTTAATTACCTGCAAAATTTCCTCCGAGGTTATTGGTTGGTTCAATTTTTGCCTGTGCTCTTCTCTAACTGAGGGTATTTTCTCTTTATCTAAGTATTTGTCTATATCTAAACCATTAATTTTATCCCCTTTATACAATTCTGTAAAAAATTCCCGAAATGCCTTTTGAATCTCCTCCTGTTGAAACACCTCCTTCCCTCTATAAATCAGTTTGGTTATATTTCGAGTTTTCCTTTTTTTCCCTAATCTGATACGCTAACCATCTGCCAGGTTTGCTTGCGTTACAGAAAGTATTGTGTTTTGCATATAATAAACTAGTGGCTACCTGTTCAGAGATCAACATGTCAAATTGAGATTTTAATATGGTAATTGCTTCCTTAACCTTTGTATCGCCTGGATTCATTGTTAACTCCAACTCTAAATTTCCTCTTCCAATTCTGTTCGTTTTAGCCCTTGTTTATGTCTATGTATTTTATTTATATTCATCAGCACCCCTCTCATATATGCTTTGCTTGCATCCCATACGAATTCCATAGGTGTACCCTTATTCATATTCAAAACAAAGTATTCAGATAACAATTTTTTACAATCATTAATGTACTTTTCATGTCTGAATAAGTTTTCATTCAATCTCCAAGACCTTCTTGCCTGCACTGCCCTTCCCAATTCCATCCAAACTGGGTTATGATCCGAAAGGACCCTAGCTGCAATCTTTGTCCTCTTCACCCTAGAAAGCAAATCATTAGTGATTAGTATAAAATCAATCCTTGAAGGGATTGATGTCTATCAGAAAAGAAGGTGAAGTCATATTCCTCTGCGTTTCTTTCTTGCCAAATATCTCTCAATTCAAAGTCGTCCATCATGTCAAAAAAAGGTTTGGGTAGCTTAGCTCGCATTTTGGTGTTTGGGCGAGAGGTCTTCTTATCTCTTTTAGTGTCTATCACACCGTTCCAATCACCCAGTAGTATACAAGACCTATAGTCCCACTGTACTAATTTAGCATGAAGATTTCTATAGAATCCGTCTTGCTGTTGATTAGGAGTATAAATTCCCAAAAGTAATGTCTTTTTCCCTTCTAAGATTAGATCTAGCGCGATATATCTTCCAAAGGGATCTTCAATTAGCTCAGCTTTGATGTCTTTTCTTAAGTATACGACTATACCATTTTTCTTTTCCATAGCAGAGGGTGCAAAATTTTGACCAAGTTTTGAGTTAATCAAATATTTTTGATCAGTTGATTTGATATGAGTTTCTTGCAAACAAATTATATCATTCTTAAACTGTTTAAGATAGTGAAATATTTTCTTTCTCTTCTGTGGAGAATTCAGTCCATTGATGTTCCATGTTAAAATCTTAGTTGTCATCTTTGGTTACCTGAAGCTTTTTTAGAGCCTCCTGCATGGCCTGTTTAATTAGCGGCTTCTGAGCTTGTTGCTGTAACTCCTTGATCGATGGCCGGTGATTGTTGAGGTTGTTGCCTTTTAGCTTGTTTTTCCATTTATCTGGTAATCATATGGCTGGGTCTTTGTTCCATAACACCTTGCCCTTCTGGGGAGGGGAGATGATACATCTTCTCTGGTAGTTGTGTGGTTTGCTGTCTGTCTTGTCCTTCTTGTGGTCTTTCTCCAAATCCAGAAGGGGCAGGGTGTCCCGCCTTCAAAATATTGTGATAAAAATCTCGGGGTTTCCATACAGAGTTGAGAAGATATCTTTGCCTGTCAAATGTAAGTATAATACCAAATGGTGCGTCCCATCTGTACTGTATCTGACGGTTTCTGAGTTCTTCCACTAAAAAAGCATAGTCTCTCCTGGCTCTTAGCATTTGGGGTGGTATTTCTTTCAAAACAGACAAATCCTGGCCCCCAATTTGGAGCCTAGTGTTATAAGATTCTTGTAGTATCATGTTTCTGAGCTCTCTTGTAGTGAAATATATAACTATATGTCGGGGGAGTTGCTTCTGTTTTGCTACCCAAGAATTAACGGGATAAATTTTATCGATCTGCCAGTCAAAGTTAGACCCCGGTCTTCCCGCCAGACAATCAAAAGCTTCTGAAAAAATCTGTTTCAAGTTCTCCTGTTTATCCTCACGCAACCCCCTTACTCTTAATGCCAGCTCCATCTGCCTGTACTGTATCATAATAATTTCTTTTTCAGCGTTTTCAACTTTTTGTTGCACCACCTCAGTTTTGGATGTCAAATTGGTATTAGCTTCGTTAAGATCCTCTAGACTATCTTCGATTCCAGAAACATGTTCTGTCAGTACAGTTACAAGTCCCAGCATATCATCTTTCATTTTAGCAACCCTGGCATCAATTTTTTCATACAGGTCAGCCTTAAGTTCTTTTATCTCCTCTTTTATCTCCCCTTTTATTTCCTCTTTGAACTCTTTCAGTTTGTTTTCCACTTTGTTTGTCAGTTTGTTAGTCAGCATGTTATGAGCTTCGCTCATTTCTCTCAGAAAGAGTTCTGTCGTTAGTAACTCTCCAGTAGGGGGCATAGATGGCGGTGGCTGTGACTTTGTACCAAGTATTGGCGATGTACTTCTGGGGGCTGAGGAAGAGGGCGATTTCAGATTAGGAATTGGTTTTGATGCCATTCCAAACTTTATCTTCAAGCAATTAGGAAAACTCTACTGGCCTGCTATACAGTTGTGGAATAAGGTACTTTTTTTTTATAAACTTTGTAGGACTTTGAAGAAGGTTTGCAGAAGGTTTCAAAAAATAAGCATTGTAACGAAACAGTTCAGCATATTCACCACTGTTTTGAATGTCTCTATATTAGCAAAGAGTCTTTTAAAACTTCAAAAGTGAAACTAATTAGTAAAGGTCTGTTGGCCGGCTGTGAGGCAAAATAATTCACTCCCTTTCTTTGAAGTTTTGAAACTCCGTATAATTAGATAAACATTGTTACTCAGCAATTCAACTGGCTCATCGCCATTTATCTTTAAATAGATAAAATAACGGAAGAGGATCTTGTAAAAAAGAAGCTAGGATTTAAATAAACAATTGATGCTCTCGCATACGAATTCTGCTTGTTTTGAAATCAAATAATTCAATCTTTGAACTGAGTGGGAGGGAAGCTTACTTGGGGCTGCAAAGTAGTCGGAGAATTCCAGCATGGAGCAGTTCTGCCTTCAGCTGCCCCCCCTTCCCTTCACAGACACAGAAGCTGCAAAGATCAGAAAGGCATTTGCTTGACAAAACTTCTCTCCTTTCCCTTCTTTTCCTGAAGAGTAAGGTGTCTGTCAGGTGTCTGATAGATGATATGTTTAGCTGCTACCATCAGTAAGTCCCGCCCAGGAACTCTTTTTTTTAGATGTTGTTTTATTTATATTAAATGCTTTGATGAAATAAAAGAATATCACGTCGTGGCTTTAGTCGATGTTCTCCAGACCCTTCGGTCCATTTCCACAGACATTTTTTTCTCTTATCCAAGCTTTGTAGTCATAAAAATATGGAATGCTTCACGAATTTGCGTGTCATCCTTGTGCAGGGGCCATGCTAATCTTCTCTGTATCGTTCCAACTTTAGTATATGTGCTAATCACTGGAGCGTACAGAAGGCATGTTGAAGAGAAGGGTCTCTCTTTGGCAATAGGTTTTGTTCCATTGGGGGCATTTCATTTTGGGGCAAGATCATTTTGCCTGATTTGCTGATCCTCTCCTGGAAGAGCATACAATACAGCTCATCTTAGACTTATAATAGTTTATTTAGTGACCATTCAAAGTTATAACTGCACTGAAAAAAGTTACCTATGACCATTTTTCACATGATCCTCATGGTCACGTGATCAAAATTTGGATGTTGGCTCATATTTATGATGATTGCAGTGTCTCAGGGTCATGCGATCATCTTTTTCGACCTTCTGACAAGCAAAGTCAATGGGGAAGCCAGATTCACTTAAGAGCCATGTTACTAACTTAACACCTACAGTGATTCAATTAACTGTGGCTAGAAAAGTCATAAAATGAGGTAAAACTCAACATATGTTTGTACAGCAATTTGCAGACATAAACTTTGGGCTCAGTTGTGGTCATAAGTCAAGGGCTACCCATAACAGACTTTAGGCCAGGGGTGTCCAAACGTGGGAACTTTAAGACTTGTGGACTTCAACTCCCAGAATTCCCCAGCTGGGAATTGAAGTCCACAAGTCTTAAAGTTCCCACGTTTGGACACTCCTGCTTTAGGCAAACCACTCTGTTAAGATTTGCATCTTTAACTCAAGCTTGAAATAATTAGCACCAAAACGAGGTGTTTTACAGCAGTTCTCTCATAAACTCTACCACAGAAAGAGAACTAGAGACATATAGGCAGAAAATATTGAAGACACAGATGACTATGCAAAGAATATAGAAAAAATGTATATACTTTTTACAGCTCTGAGAGAGAGAGATTTGAAAGTTGCCCAAATTCAAAAATTAACATCACTTGTTAGCTTTCAGTATATTATAATATAGGTAATAGGTAGATATAGGTAACAATAGGCAAGCTTGATGATACAGCTCCAGGTTCAGAAAATGATAACCTGTCATTAATTGGAAATTGCATTTTCTGTAAATGAGAAAATGAACCCCATAAAAATTATGTAAGTTTAATTTCTGAAAATGCTTTCCAGATATTTGATGTCCAGATCCAAATCCATGTCATCTTTTCAGAAGAAAACTAGTGGGATATAGTGGTTATAGTGTTAGACTGGGCCTGGGGGATTCAGCTTCTAGTCTAGTCATAGAAACTCATAGGTTGACTTCATGCCAATTACTTTCTCAACCTTACCCACCGAACAAAGATGTTGACAGAGGGTAGTCAGCCAGTTCTGGCTGGTTCTGGTGAACTGGTAGCAGAATACCAGAATTTAGTAGCAGAACTAATAGCAGAACTGGTAGCAGAATTTTGAATACTTTGGAGAACCAGTAAATGCCATCTCTGGCTGGCCCCACCCCCATCTATTTGCTGCCTCCCGAGTCCCAGCTAATTAGCTGGGTCCTCTTTTTTTGCCCTGCACAGGAGAATGGATCTACAAAGCAGGTTAGTGGGGTAGGGAGGGAGTGGGAATTTTGCAATATCCTTCCCCTGGAATGTGGTGGGAAGGGAGGTTTTGCAGTATCCGTCCTCCAGGAGTGGGGAGGAAATGAAGATTTTGCAGTATCCTTCCCTTGCGATGTCTACCAAGCCACATACACAAGCCACACCCCTAGAACCAGTAATAATTTTTTTTTAATCCCACCACTGGTTGTTTAGCGGAAGCTTAGGAAGAGCACTATATTTGCCAACTTACAGGAAACTGTTAGGGTGTGAAATAAATCAATGTATCAATGGATGGGTGGATGGATGGATGGATGGACAGAACTAGGATGGATGGATGGAAGGTTGATTGATAGGATAACAAACCAACCAACTCTGCCTTGGCAAAAAAAAATGCTTCCAGATCTGTAAAGGAGCAAAAATGAGACTGATACAGCTGCAAAACTTATGAGTTAATAGGTAGATTTAAAAAATGTGAACAAACATTAAATTACACCAAAAAGTATTGCTTAAGCAGTTGTAACAAAGAACTTTAAGAATTGTTCCACATAAGGACATTGGGCAGTAAAAGGGAAGAGGCACTGAAAAAAAGCACTAATTTAAAAAAATAATATGTATGCAAAACCTTCTCCCCTCTAACAATTGATCTTTGTCCAGTAAGGTGTGATGAGTCAGAGTTCCTTGCTGGCTCTTTATTTAGCCCCATCTCCATGGAGATACCCCCAAAATGATTTATTCTTGCCTTGTTTTTACAGGAGCTGATAGGAGGAGGAGCAGCAACAGGTACAGAATGGCAAAGGGAGAAATCTTTTAAAAACACCTAGGAGGATTGGGAGGAGACGAAATTCAGAAATAGAGGGGATGACTGGCAGCTAAAGTGGCCAACACAGATTTTGCTCTAGGGGTTGTCAAGAGAGATTGTTGGTTTCAATCCAGAGAAAGAGTTGCTAGTGACTCTTTTAAAATATATTGAGCAGTGTGCTCAGTGGCTCATAAAGTCCCCAAAGTGCTTCAGGCAACAATGTGGGGGAAGCATACTGAAGATAATATCTATTATAATTTGTGCACATTTGCATGCTTACAGAATTTACTAGAACTGAATGCTGAAGTTCAGGAAAAAAAATCTCACTTGTATTTTGAAACATATCTTAACTGTAGGGAGAAAATAAACTTTATATTACTATGCAGAGCAATTAGAAACCATCATTCAATCATATTTGTCAAATGTGAAGAGGTGAAATTGTTTTCACTATCGTATAGTTTTGAATAAAATAGGAAGACAACCCTGGAATTCTCTTTTGGTTACATTTTCAGAAGAGAAAGTTAGTTCTGATGTGCAGCTGTGATAAGACAAAAAGTCATTGTAAAGATCATCCTGGATTTATCTTTTTAAAATTTATTTTATTTAAAAAATGGTACACACTTTCCATTTTTTCCATTTTTCCACTTTCCCCATAGAGGTTTACAACCCATTTCAAGATGAAGATGCAAAATCAAAGTTAATAAAAAACCAATAATTAGAAATATTAGCTGTATGCATTTTAAATATTTATATAAAACTACATATAAATGGAATACATTGGACCTATAAATATTAAATATGAACCATGAGGATTTTATCGGTTCTGGATTCAAGAAAACAAATTTCAAAACTTTTTCATTTAAACCTTACAAAAGTAAATTTCAGCTACAAAATAACAAAGATTTGTTGGTGGGTAATAAAGTATACATCCAACATCCCTCCACCCTTGTAAATAGATTGGAAAACCATTTTACACAGATTGTTTTTTTTAAAAAGGTATAGAGTGTAATCAGGTGATGCACAGTATATGCAAATACAAAAGCACCATCACTATATTCATAACGTTTCAAAATGGAACTTCTGCATTTAGTCTCTGCAGACAAGTGCCAAGTGATTCAAACAAAAACTGAGGAGTATCATAAGTTAGATTTGCACCATACTAAAATTATTAATGCTAAATAAATTGCATTTATATCATGACAATTGTTGGGCAAATAATGGTGTTTTTTTAATGCAAATATCCAAAAAGGTATATAGGGATGATGCATATGCATTTGGATAGAGATTTTTTTAAATAAAATAGTTCTCCTTTCTACATTGAAATACATTTCTAAATAAATTAGTTTCTACATTTCCTCTCAATCACATTATTTATGGGTAACAAATATTAGAAGTCTCGGTCTTTAGAAGTAGATTAGTTGCTGCATTTTCTTTGATGGGTGCCTTTCCAAATTTGTATTGTTCTAACATCGGTTATATAATCTTTGAACATAATCCTGAAGCTTGGGACAGAATTCCTTCATCGTAGTGCGATCATTTGGCAGAGGACATCCACCCTACAGAAAAGAGAAAAAAGAAAAGAAAAAGCAAGATTATATACCTGTAATTTGATTTAAAGTACACTTGGCTCCTGATGATTTCACAGTCACACCATCATTGTTGTTTTAATAACACAGAAATGGCTTGGCATTGCCTTCTTCCAGGTTGTTGTGCTATGGCTGTGCAGCAACTTGGCATAAACACAATGTACTACCTGCTTAGCCTCTCCTTTAGCGAAACACATCTTTCTCAAGGATCTCACAGCAAGTGGCCAGCGCAACTGCACAATTCTGAGAAAAGTTGCAACTACTTTAAGCAATTTATGACCTGTCTTTTGACTTGGCATTTCTGCAAAGTCTTCGGTTCTCAATTCATTCTAAATTCTGGAGTTCCTTGAAACTTTGTCTCCCACCTCAAGAAGTACACAGACACTATGTCCTATCAGTCTGCTAAGACAATACTATTATTAGTAAACATTTCTCTTAAAAGGGAAACAGATAAAATTTGACTAAATATCCAATAGCAGTTAGAGAGTATAATTCTCTGTTCATCTAAAAATAATCATTTTCTAAACGTTCACAGATGCGAAATACAATCTTTTAAATGAAATACTCACAGTTTTTTTCAGGAATTGTGAGTCTTGAATAATGGATATCGTGTTATTTCTGCATATATCATGATCAAGCATCTTCAGAGATTTATCTACTTGGCAGAACACATTTTTGACAGTGGCACACTGTTAAAAATAAAAATTAAGAAGAATATGGAATGTAAGATATTAAGTAATTTTTAGTTTCACAACTTTTCCTAATTTAGATGTAGTTGTACTGAAGCATGCATAGCCTTCATTTTCTTTCATAGTCAGTTCTACCTCACAGTTTTCATAGATGATGATAAAACAGCAGCACAAATAAGTTTTCTGGATAGAAAAAAAAAATTAAGATAGATTTGTTCACAGAAGACCCTAGAAAATATGGGCCCTCTTTCTTCTCTTCTCCATAGACTTACATTTGTTAGTTGGACTAGCATTTGCAGCAATATCTAAAAGTGTGAAACACTTTTGATTTAGGGAGTTGAGATGTTAGATTTTAAAAAACTGAATATTGAAGTATCAATAGCAACATTTTAAAAATATTGTATACTCTAAACTGCTTTTGAAAAAGATTCTTGAGAGTCCCTTGAAGTACAAGGAGATCAAATCAATCAGTGCTAAAGGAAATCAACCCTGATTGTTCTTTGGAAGGACAGATACTGAAGCTGAAGCTCAAATACTTTGGCCACCAAATAAGAAGAAGGGACTCCTTGGAAAAGACCCCGATGTTGGGAAAAGATGGAAGGCAAAAAGAGAAGAGGATGGCAGAGGATGAGAAGGTTAAGTAGGATCATCGATGCAATGAACATAAATTTGTGCAAAGTCCAGGAGACTGTGGAGGACATTGGGACCTGGCGTGCTATGATCCATGGGGACATGAAGAGTTGGACATCATTTAGCAACTGAACAATAATAATAACAACAAAGCTTTAAACAGTGTCCAGCTATTGTTGTAAATACTGAATGTTTTTTTCAAACCTCCAGCTTCAAGCAAAATCAAAACCAAAACCATTGTTTCTCGGATCAATTGTATAGATTACTGTAGACATTATATACATTGCATTTTGCTAGTAATACACTCACCAGTTCTTTTTTGTCCAGGTCTACAGTGTAGTCCAACTTGATGGCCCTAACTTTTTGATTTTTGCAGGTTGCATTCTATGGAGAAAGAAATTGTTACATCATTTAAAAAAGAAGAAGAAATCCAGTGAAATTACCTGGTCACACAATTTTCAGATCTTTAAAATAATTTATTATAATGGCATCAAAGAATTTAGATTCAATGCTTATTGCTGCCCCAGTTGTGAACATTAATTCTTCACCTTGATAAACCATAAATTTACTGTAGCTAATAATGCTATTGCTAATTATCTAAGTATTCATATGGTAGATGAAAGATAAGAAAATGTCTTCTATATTTTCTTTATTTTAAAAAATCATACATCAACTCTCCCCTTTTATCATTTGATTCTTTAACTATTTTCCCATTAGTATTCAACTTCTCCTCACACTAGTCTTCACTAATCGAAAGACTGTGATGCTTTTTGATTCAACTGTTTTAACAGTTTGATAAAATTAAAAATCAGTTTTCCATTTATGATTATTGTTCAAAGGGGGAGAAAAAACAGAAAAATTAATCCAAATGGTAACTCTACGTATAACAGATTGTAGTGTGTTCACAAGTTTTTAAAATACTTTAATGGAGCTATTCTTATCAAATTACGTGTTTTAATACTATTCATGGTCTTTCCTTTGTTTCTCTATAAATGAGCTATCTACAAAGCCATGTATGAATGAAAGGACAAAAAGATTTTGGAGACCTTCTGCTCCATCTGCAGAAAAAGAAGATTGAGGCAGGTGGCAAAGAAGAATATTTAGTTGAAACTATGGCACTGGAGAAGACATTAGATAGGCTATTCAAAATTATTTTATTAATAGAACGGGGGGGGGGGGGAAGCAAAATCAGTTCCGGACATGTATTTCTTTGAAAAACTACAAACAAAAATAGTTTTCTTTCTAAAGAGGAAAGCAAAAGGTACTCAGGAGCAAAGTCCATCTTTTAAAAAAATAGTCATAATTAATTAATTAAATATAATTCCTATAATTCCTTTTGATGTTTCCTCAAATTGTTCTATTTTTTAAAAAAATATGTTTCAGTTCTCTGTGGCTAATAGGTATTGGGGAAAATTTAATATTGTTGTAAAGAACAATAACTTTAACTGATGTCATTTAAAAAAAATCATATTTTTCATTCTCTGCACTTTCTTTTCGTTCCTTGTACCAAGTTTATTTAAATTGCAGAACAAGACAACAAAAACAAGTTGCGTTTCTTTGTAATATGTTAAGCAATGTTCTTGAAAAGTTGTCTCTTGGTCTGCCAGTAATACTGTAATTTTCTACTACTTTACTAGGATTAAACCTGTAGCTATAGGATCAAGACAACAGAGGTGGAAAATTGTTTTCATTCTGCAATCATTAAAATTAACCTGTCAATTAAAAATAGGATGATCATGAAAGAAAATCAAGTTTGTAAACAATTCAAGTTTGTTTTACCCATTGACAATAATTTTACAGATTTTTAAAAGCTGTCATAATGTGTTCATAATTAAAAAAATATATATCTCTGTGTGTATATGTTTCTGTGTGTGTGTAATATAGATTTTTCAGACCACAATAACTTTTTAAACAAGACAATAAAAGCACATCTTCAATAAAGTAACACAGTTACAGAAGCAATTTCTGCATTTGTTAAGCAAGGAATGTAGTAACAGTACTATATAATATCAACATGAGCAAAATAAATATATACCTTCAACATGACACATGTTTCATTCAAAGTCCTCATCAAATATTCTGCCTCTCTTCTAATTATGTTCATTGGTTCCAACGGAGCCATCAAAGTAGGTTGAATCAGTAGGCTGAAGTAGACAGCAATAATCGCTTTTAAAATCATGACTGTGATTTTTGAAAGATAGATAGGATCCCTTCTGTGTGTAGTGCATGCAAAAGCCAATTATTTATATAGACCCAAAGAATAATGTGACGTATGCAATGTAGTTTCGTACTATGAAAATGGAAACCACATCTTCTAATGATAAGATAAAAATGCATAATCTGAAATTTCATAAAAATGTAAATTTAAAATAATTTTCAAGTGAAGAATGTTGAGAAGTACAACTGCAGATGTTGCACTGATTCAGCAGCAATCATAGCATCCAATAAACCCCATTGCAGGATGACGTTTCTATCATGCCTGACAGATACAGTATAAGTATTTAGACACCTAGGCAATTAAACATAAAGATCTACAAATAGATTTTCTTTAAAAAAATACATAAATATACATGGTCTTCTCAACCTTTTTCTTCCTCACTATTCGTTCTTCCAGCTTTCCTCATCTCTTTCCTTTCTTTCTTCATCCTTCTCTATCTGAAGGCAGGTTTTCTTGGCTCAGCTTTCTTGGGTTAACTCTAACCTCACCTCCATCACTCTTAGTACCCTTCACTTTCTCTGTTGCCATCTTCAAGCTTCATTTTGGACCAATTGTGCCAGTCTAGATCTGTGTCTTTTATTTTTTATTTTATTTTTGGAGCTATCAAGCAGAAGTATTGAACCCTGTTTCCCCCACCATCGGATTTCCCTCCACGATTAAGTTAAAGCACTATCCAGCCATCTCTGGACTTCAGACACAACGCTGGCATAAAGTCTGCACTCCCCATTTCTACTTCCCACCTTGCCTCTAATGTATATATTCCAAGTCTCTGCCAAATGATATAATCCTGATTGGTCAGCACGCCTGTCATTCTAGGCAAGATGATTGGTTTTTAGCATCCTCACCAAGCAATGGAGAAAATGTTAACCAATCAGGACAATTCAGTAGGAATTGAGGTGACTTCGCTTTGCAATCCTGCGTCAGCTTCTCTGGGCTGATTTTTCTGCCCCTCCAAACCAACTGCATTTAGGTATATCTCCCCTCTTACCATTAAACATTCACAAATTCGCCTGTATCGTAGCAATCCGTGTGCATATATATTTTCACCTACCTCTAGGAACACAAGCTAGAGCACAAAATAGACCCCCTACCTTTTATTCTTACAACACTGTGAGGGAGGCTAAGCTGAAAGAGTGTGGCAGTCACCCCGCTGGTTTTGTGCCTCAGGATTAGAACTCACAGACTCCCAGTTTGGAATCCGGTGCCTTAACCACTACACTGACCTGGCTCTTATAATCTAGCAGTGCTTCATATTTTTATTATACAGGTGGTCCTTGTTCAGCACCTGATGCAATGGAATCGAACCAAGTAACTCACAATACGTCCTCATAATTACAGCTACCACAGCATTACCATGGTCACATGTCGATTCCATAGGTCAGGCTACCTGCAGGACTGTCTTTCCCTATGGACATCTACCTGTCCTACCCGGTCAGATAGGGTGACAGATTCCTGGTTCCCACCCTAAATATTGTCATCTAAGCTAAGAAGTATGGCAGCCCCTTTTTCGTGGCAATCTGTGCCCTATGGAACATCTTATTAATAAATAAATAAATAAATAAAAATCTTGCTCCCTGAAGTTCAGCAGCCTGCCACCTATTTAACTTTCCATAAAGCCTTAATGACATGCCTTTCCCTCCAAGCATTGGGAGATTAAACAATGGTATATTTTTCTGGTGCCAGGTTTTTGCTTTTACTGCTTTATGTTTTAACTGAATGAGTTTTTTTTTTTTAAAAAAATGGTTTTATTGGGAGACACCCAGAGTTGTCTGAAAGATGAGTGGCTATATGAATGTTTTAAATAAATGAAGTTAAAATAAATTGTGATTCAGGTGCTTGGCGGGCAGCTTGTAATTCTGATACCTCCCAAAGACCTCCCAAAGGCCGATTCGATCGCACAGACTAGGCCTTCCCTGGATTCCATCTGCCAGCCAATGTCGGCTGGCGACCCCCTGGGGAAGAGCCTTCTCTGTTGCAGCTCCGGCCCTCTGGAACAAGCTCCCCGTGGAGATCCAGACCCTTACGACCCTCCCAACCTTCCATAAAGCCACTAAGTCCTGGCTGCTCCGGCAGGCCAGGGGCTGTTGAAGTATCCAGCCCCACGGTAACTATGAATGTTGTTGTATTTTAAATTGTTGTTTGTCGAGGTGGCGCAGTGGTTAAATGCAGCACTGCAGGCTACTTCAGCTGACTGCAGTTCTGCAGTTCGGCTGTTCAAATCTCACCGGCTCAAGGTTGACTCAGCCTTCCATCCTTCCGAGGTGGGTAAAATGAGGACCCGGATTGTTGGGGGCAATATGCTGACTCTGTAAACCGCTTAGAGAGGGCTGAAAGCCCTATGAAGCGGTATATAAGTCAAACTGCTATTGCTATTATTTATTCCCTTTCTCCTTTTTATTGTAAGCCGCCTGGAGTCCTCCGGGAGTGGGTGGCATACTAATAAACTACTACTACTACTACTACAACTACTGATGTGGCAGTGGTCCATGGTCATCTTTTGTAACCTTCACTGCCAGCTTCTGACAAGCAAAGTCAGTGGGAACACTATCAGATCACAATATGGGCCTTATGAGATTTGCCTAAGATTCACAACTGGAACTGCTGGAATTACTGTCGTAAATCAGCAAAATCATGTGACATTGTGATTTACAACTGCATCAATAGTGATTGCATTTCTGGTCCCAATTACCATTGTTAAGGGGGGATTACTTGCATGGTGGTCATTTTAAATATTTAAATTATGAATCATTTAGAGGGGCTATTTGTTGGGAAAGCGTAGTATACAATAACTTATAAATTTATGCTTATGTATCAAACTATACAAATTGAGGATAAAATATCTAAATTAATCTTCAGCTATTAAAAGGAAGGACAGAATTATTTGCATGAACTATTTGGGGAATCGTATTTTAAATGCTTGCAGAGATTAGCAAAATCAAAATGGTCAGGGATAAAATATAACAGCTAAAAAAAACTCTTGTGGGGGAAGTAGCATCTCATAATTTTCTTACAAAGCGAATATAGGTTTTGATATTATCAAAGAAGGGGGTTAGGGGGGAAAGATGTTGCTTCAGGCAAAGAAAGATAAAAGATTTTATCACTAATGTGATGCTGACAAAAAAAAATCACACAAAAATTTGCCACGACATATTCCCGGAAATGGTTACAATGATATGAATGGAAGAGGTTTTCAAAACTTTTAGGAGGGTATTCTGAGAATCTGCCCTATAGATTTTGCAACTATGCTTAAATGAACAGTGGAAGAATTTAGGTTTTGTCTCTGGGTTGAAATGCTTCTAACATCAATATGATTCCCAAGCCATCTCACTTCAGCCATTGATACCCAACAAATCCTTTTAGAAAACAAGTGTTCTCCAATATCCTTATAGCAGGAATGGGCAAAATGAAATGCCTGGAGCACAAATTTTGCTCAAGATTCTTCTGGGAGCCTCAGTTTTGTGGCTCCCAGATCCCAAAAGCAACTTGAAAAGATTGCAAAATATTGGCTGCCTTGTTTCCTGTCGCTTTGAAGTGGGCATCATGCATAAACAATGTCATCTAAAACAGGGTTTAGTAGGTGAATAAAAGAAAGCAAAAAGAAAGTAAAAGAGAAAAACTCTTGTCCTTCCTCGTCCCACGTCTGTGTGGCCCTCTAAACATGCAAACTGCCAAACCCCAAGTCAACAGAAACATGCCAGATAAATTGGGCTGCCATGATGGCTGGACCCTCTCCGTGGGTGGGTTTCTCGCCCCGTTCCAACCAGTTCGGTTGGAATGGGGCCGGCGGCGTCCTCGTGCTTGCACGCGGTGTACGCATGCGTACTAGCGTCTGCGTGACGCTCCAGCTGCTCCTGGACGATCGCGCAGGCGCTGTATGCGTCCTGCGCATGCGTGGAAGCGCAGAACTCGTCAAAACCGGGTAAGGACCGCGGGCGGGCGGGGGTGCCCTTCGCCGTTCCAGGAAGTTACATACCAACCGGTTCGCAGGGACTGCCGCGAACCGGTTGAAACCCACCCCTGACCCTCTCCCACTTTATTAAGAAGTCCAGCAAGTGGTGCTGTTTTAATGTGCAATAAATAAGGAAGCAGGATTAGTAGAATCCCCTGTCTTTGTTTCCTCTCCTACCAACCATGATTAGCCAGCAGCAGCAAGAACATCCACCAGTAGCTCTTCTTAATGGGCAGGAGGGGGAAAGGGAAATTGCCAGGTGCTGTTTTCCATGACCATTTTGGCTTGGGCTGCCAATAGGACGGACATCGGGCCTCTGCAGGCTCCTTATAGACATGAACAAAAGTTCTGCATTAAAAAAGTTTGTCCCACTGACAGGCCACAAGGACAGAGTCTGCGGAATGTGATAGTTATCAGCAGTGACAGGGTTATGTATGGGTAACTGAAATGCAGAGTTGAAATTCTCTACTGATGTTGACTAGAACGTGTCTACCAGAGAGTGGCTTTATGGTCAGTGAGTGATGAAGGAGTTATGACAAGGGAGCAAAGAAAATGACATGAATCAGGCAACTCCCTCCCCTCCCCTGGCATAATGATACAATAAAAGTCATAGACGCGTGAAAATGCTTTTTGATGGAAATAGAGAAAACCAGTAATATGCTAATTTGGAACAGAACCAGCAACATACAGCTGTCAGAATCTGGTTTAAATTTGTGTTCACCGCTGCAGCAGCATAGATAGAGCACTTTGTGAAGAGGAGCATCTTTCTTTGAAAGCTTTGAAACTCTTTCATTATTGTGAAAGAGTGCTAAACCCAGATCAAGGCAAAGGTTTCCCCTGTCTAGTCGGGTCTGATTCTAGAGGCTGATGTTCATCCCCATTTCTTAGCCAGGGGAGCCAGAGTTCAAAGACACTTCTGTGGTCATGTGGCCAGCATGGCTATACGCCAGTGGTGGGTTTCAAAAATTGTTCGAACCTACTCTGTGGGTGTAGCCTCCTTTGTGGGAGTGGCTTGCTGGCCATGTGACCGGATGGGAGTGAGTTGCTGGCCATGTGACCGGATATGAAGATGCCGACGACACTTGTCAGAACCACCTTAAATTACCTCACACGCAGCACTGGCATGCATAAGAATATGATGTAAACTTGTTTTTTAAAAGGCATCTTTGGTTTGCGTTAAAACAACTTCAACACACGCAATGTTCTGATTGCACCACAAACGCAGTAGTCATCCTTACCTTTCACAGAGGCACTGAGTTTTATAAATATGAGCATGATAGTGTAGAATAATCATATCCAAGGACCAGTGGTGGGTTTCAAAAATTTTTGGAACCTCTTCTGTAGGTGTGGCCTACTTTCTGGGTCCACTGGTGGAACCTCTTCTAACCGGTTCGGTAGATTTGATGAACCGGTTCTACCGAATAGGTGCGAACTGGTAGGAACCCACCTCTGCTATACGCCAAGGTCCACAGAACACTGTAACGTTACGGCCTATTTCTCTACCTGCATTTACATGTGTTTACATGCATTTGCATGTTATATTTACAGGCAGGACCTGAGGCAAGTATCAGTTCTGTGAGCGTGGCTTGGTGGATGTGGTGTGGCTTGGTGGGCATGGCTTGGTCAGCATGGCAGGGGAAGGATACTGCAAAATCCCTATTCCCTCCCCACCCCCCACTAACCTGCTTTCCAGTTCTGTTCTCTGCAGGGCCACAAAAGAAGACGCAGCTGATCAGCTGGGACTCGGAAGGCAGTGAATAGATTGGGGATGGGGCCAGTCAGACGTGGTATTTGTCGGTTCTCCAAACTACTCAAAATTTCCGCTACTGGTTCTCCAGAACCTGTCAGAACTTGCTGAATACCATCTCTGGAGCTCACCCTGTCACGTGGTGCTTGTCAGTTTTCCATTTGACCTAGACTGTCAGTTTTCCATTTGACAAGCTAAGCGTCTTTAACCGCTGAGCCATTGTGCCCTCATCTATCATTATTGTGCCAGAGTGCTAAATTCAGGTACAGAAAGAAATATTCAATTAATGACCAGCAACCTTTCAGATTTATGATGGTGTTGATTGGTCCACATACTTACATCAGTCTGTGCTCATGTGCTGACCATTTGCAGTCTTCTTTGCCAGCTTCCTAAAAGCAAAGTCAATGGGGAAGCCAGCAGGATAGGTCACAAATGTACCATGTGATATCCTTGCCTACTGACTTACAGCAATTCACTTAATGACAGCAGCCTAAAATGTGAGAATCTCCAGGACTAAGTACCATAGTCATGGGACACCATACTTTAGAAGCACAGCACTTACATAAATTATTGTCCTGATTACCATTGTTAATTGAGGACTACATCTATGGAGACATAAAGATATAGAGATAGATCCGTGAAGCCTGTGTAAAGCTTGACTGATGCTTTCTGAAATGCCTCTCAGTCATTTTCCAGGCCAATGTTTGAAAAGGCAGGTTTCTGGTCTCTTCTGTTGCCCAGACCACAGCAGCCCCAGAGGGCATGCCCAGCAACCAGAGGGGTGAGAGCATGTCCTCAGCAGATTACAATGACCAGTGGGAACTAAGTAGACCCCAGTCAATGACTGCATCCTCAACCATGTCGAGGAAAGTCATAGAATGAGTCTGTTGCAACATTGTTGGCAGTGGAAGGAAATTACTATTTTAAAACCAGCTGGATATAGTTCTAAGCTGCCTTAGAGGTAGCCTGGGGGATGAAATTAGGACAATGCCATCAGGGCGTGTCCTTTAGAAACAGTTTGCAGGGCATCTTCATATTGTGGCTAGAGGGATGTGAAGGTGATTTTGAGCCTTCAGATTCTGAAAATTGTGATATGCAGTCCCAATACAAAGAAGTTGTCCACGCCCCTTTTAAACTGCTCCCCAGGCATATTGTTTCTCATCTGAAAAAATCATTTTAAAAATTACAACACTGTGTTGAAAACATCTTCACCTTGAATGGCTTGGTTAGTTAGTGGTTTCTATCTCATTAGAAGATAGAAAGAAAGACATTGTTTTCCTCTTTTTTTTTCAAGGGGAAGAAAAATTGGATAAAAGTAGAAAACAGTTCTGGTGCTTATATTACTTATGAAGTGGCTGAGTAATTCTTTCTTTGAAGATGACTGTCTATTTTTCATGATTTGGTCCATTTTTCACAAAAATGGGATGAAGGGACGGGGCTTCAGGGCCGGGGCTTCAGGGCCGGGGCAAAAATAGCTGCATTTGGTGTATAAGGTGCACTAACATTTCCACACTCTTTTAGGGGAGGAAAGTGTGTCTTATACTCCGAAACATACCGTAGCCTACACTACTGCATTCTAACCACTGCACCACCATGGTTCTTCAAAATATTTTTCAGAATAAAATAATAACACTGCAGCCTCAACTTTTCACTTTTATATGCTTAATATGTACAAGCCATTTCTATAACAATAAACTTATCTAATCAACAAGCCCAAAGTCAAATGTTTCCCTTTTTTTTCCATCTCAAGCACAAAATCCAGAAGCAGTTTCCAAATGCAAAGTTGGATGTATTATTTTCTTTGATTAGAGCAGTTAATCTCCGCTAGTTCCATCAGTTTCCCCAGTCATTTATCCATTGTAGGAGTTAGAATATCTTTCCACTTTTCTTGCATAAAACATTCTCGTTGCTATCAACATATATAACAGCAAGATTTCCTTTTTTAATCAAAGGGCACCCTTTTAACTCGCTGGTGCAAAAACAATGGGTCTCAAAGATTTCAGTGATCCTTTTGTGGTTCACAGAAACCTGTAAGGGAAATATTATGTAATGCTTTGTACTTGCATGAGTTGCTAAGATTAAAAATCATGAAGTGATTAAGGTGTAGATTAAAACTGAGTAGAAACAGGTGATATTCCAGCCTCAAAGATGGACACTCACTAGGTGAATTTTAGTCGTGACTCTATAAAATCCAATCGACACCACGGAGCTATTTTTATATTTATGGATGAGGCTCTTAGGTAAAGAATTGCCAGCAATTTCCCAGGTCTTTGAGCAGACTCCCAATCCTTTAATTTTAATCTGTTCAATGAAAAATTCTACTTTGTCAGCAAAGAAATCCCCTAAGTGTTGTTTAGCTAACACAAATACGTCATAAACCTGCTCTGTGAGTTGATTTGCATAATCTAACTTTCTTTAAGCAAAGTTTCTGGCTGTTGATGTTTAAGATTATTTTTTTCTCACTTTCTGTTACAGGTATAAACCATAGCATCGCTTTGCATATAAGCCTTCTAAGAATCCCATGCATTCTGATGAGTTCAGATTGAGTTCAAAACATGGTGATGTCAGTTCCTGTTCATCAAGAGCATCGGTCTACAGAAACAGATAGAAGGAAAGAAAATATAGTATGGGAAGGAAGCCAGAAAAAGAAAGATCAATATAAAACGGATCAGATCAGACAGGGGGATTGCAGAGTAAAATATAGAGGAAACATTTGGTTTTTAGGAAACATTCATCTATATTTTTCCTTTATAATCAAAGTTCAATCTTTCTAATTCGCTGGTGCACAAAAAGAGTCTGAAAGATTTCAGTGATTCTTTTGTGGTTCACAGAAACATGTAAGGGAAATATTAAGTACTTGTTTGTTCTTGCATAAGTTGCTAAGATTAGAAATCATGAAATGATTAAGGTGTAGACTAAAACTGGGTAGAAACAGGTGACATTCCAGCCTCAAACATGGACACTCACTAAGTGAATTTTAGTCATATAACTCTCTAAAATCCAATCTACACTACAGGATATTTTTATGGATGCGGGTCTTAGGTTCAGAATTTTGAATTCCAAGAGGAAAAGTATAATAAAATACTTTCCAGGTCTTTTTCACAGCATAAAACACAGAGAAAAAGCCTCTCCTTTTTCAACTTCTTTGAAAGAGATAGATAGAAAGAAAAGACAGAGAGAGGAGTAGGAGGAAAGGAGGAAGGAGGAAAGAAAGAAAACGCACAGCAGAGATAAGAAGCAGCCATGTTGAATGCTGGTTCTCTGTGCCACAGCGTTTTCCGGATGGGACTTAGAGGAAAGTGGTGGCTCACAGCTGCTAAATTGCACAAGAGACGCTCTCTCTCCCCGCAAGAGAAGCAGCTGCTGACCCAGAGGGCACATGGAGCATCTCCGTAAGCAACCGAGGCTCAGCAAGGGACAGAAGAAGTGGCTGCAAGCTCTCCGCTGCAGCGCTTTCCAGATGAGATTTCTTACAGGTAAGAAGAACCATCCGGTCCCTTCCCAAACCACTTCGGCCCTCCTGTGCCTACACCGCCCCCTCCCAGCAGCCCTTTGGCTTAGTGTGGCAGGCCAAATAAATTGCTTTGACCCTGGGGGGGGGTACTGTAGCTTGAGGCCAGCTGGGGGCACTGGCATGCAGATGAAGGCCTGGGGCAAGTCTGGAGACAGGGAATGGCACATTCCCTGATCTAGCCAAGGCAGGCAACGAGTGGGTGGCAGCTCCGGGCAAGGCTGGAGCTGGGGAATGGCGCATTTCCTGAGCCAGCTGAGGTGAGTGGTGAGCGGGCGGCAGCTCCAGGACAAGGCCAGAACAGGGGAATGGTGTGTCCCTGGCCCTGACCCGAGGCAAAGGGCAAGCGGGTGACATGCTTACCTTTGGTGAGCAGAGCAGGCGAGGCAAGAAGATTAGCTGGACGGTCTGGACCACATGGCAAAGGGAAGATAATATATAAGGCAGGGGTGGGGTGGGGTGGCTAGCCGGTGGTCGATTTTTCCAGTTCTCCAAACTGCAAAATTGGAACAACCAGTTTGCCTGAACCGAACTGCTGAATCCCACCCATGTGTCAGGTATGCAAGCCATCTTTTTTTTTTTTGAATCCACACTTTCTATGTTCTACTATGCATTTTTCTATTGTGGGAAAATGGGAGGAGGGATTATATGGAGTTGAGTGATATGTAGCCATAACAAAATTCTTTCTAGAAAGCCAAGGTCATCCTGTGTCTCTACACCTGGCCGGAAGTGGATGGGTGGAAACTGCCAGCATGGCAATGGAAGATTGGATCATGTGATGGACTTGTGGGTGTAGGGGCAGGATCTTAAACTTTCAACTGGGTGGGAAAACCTGGGAGCTTTCAGATTCGGGTTTCCCCAGATGTATCAACATGGCTCTCTTAATAAATTGGAACTTTGAGGAATCCTTTGCCTCGGACTCTAATTTACTTTTGGATGTAAAAGTAATCTAAGAAGCTTCCTGAATGAGAAGTGAACGTCTTCAAAGAAAAACCAGAAAGCCCAGTTGCGTCTTGAAAAAAGCATCTATAAGACTTCCAAAGAGCAAGGACCATGACAGAAAAGACATTCTTCTTGACTCCCACCATGGCAACCAAGCTAAACTAAGTGAATGGGAGAAAGATCTCTGCATTCCACTGGAGCTCAGCCCTTGGCATACAATTCAAAGCCTGACGTGTCCCTCAATCTGACTGAAGTTGTTCATTCCTGACCTAACTCAATCATCCCCCAATTTATTCTCAGTAAAATAGAAGGAGGGCTGGATCCTTGAGAGGCTTCCATTCTATCTCTTTGCATGGCTTTCAAATAATTCCACACTTGCAGGATCTCATATCTTCATCTGTGGTTAGCAGTTGATAACATTTATTTCTAGCCCAGTTTGCAGTATAGCTAAAATTGAAAAAAAAAGTTATTCCATCTGTTCTCTTACTGTTGGAACACTTTCCTTAACCAGATTCTTGATTCCCTGGCTTCTAACATTCGTTTCTTTCCTCTATCTCCACTTCTTGCAGATCAGAGGTGGTATTCAGCAGGTTCTGACCAGTTCTGGAGAACCAGTAGGAGAAATTTTGAGTAGTTTGGAGATCTGGGAAATACCACCGCTCACTGGCCCCACCCCATCTATTCTCTGCCTCCCAAGTCCCAGCTGATTGGGAGGAAATGGAGATTTTACAGCATCCTTCCCCTGCAATGCCCACCAAGCCACTCCCATCAAGCCACGCCATGCCCACCAAGCCACGCCCATGTAAGCGGTCGTAAAAAAAATGGAATCCCACTACTGTTGCAGATGTATAGAGCTTCAGCATCCCATTCGTAGATGGTCTCTCCACCTAAACTATTTCAGACTGCACAACAATATGCCGCCAGAGTTGCAAAAATGCTAATCTGGATTCCTATCACTATTAAAATTTGCATGTGCCACAGAGACATGGTCTCTTTACAGTCAGGAAAGTTCTTGTAACAATCATTCAGAATTTGGCTTTGGTTTTGCAAATGGTCAAAGGCACATAACATCTATTGAGAACATGGAGGGAGGTGACATTCACTGAGGGGTGGGATTCCACTGGTTTGAACTGGTTTGGGCAAACCAGTAGCTCCGACAATCAGCTGAGAGCGAACTGGTTCGCTCAAACGATCAGATGGGCCCGCCCATCCCTGCGCTATACTGACCTATATTTCCCTTTTTTTTTTTTAGCCCAGATGATAGGCGTGGAGCAGCGGATTGCCGCTTCTCTACTGTTTTACTCACCGGGGCTGCAATAGAAGGTAAATTTTTAAGCTTTGTTTAAACCCACTGTACACGCACTCAGCGAACTAGTTGTTATACTGGTTGAATCCCACCACGGCATTTGCTGCTCAATTTCAATTTTGGTCGACTGATTATTTATATATTTGTATATTCACCTATTTATTCATTAATTCAGTTTACATGGTGTTCTGGCCCCACTCCATCCGGTAATGAACGCAGACACAGACTTAGCTGTTTGCCACTCTTTATTCACAGCAATTCTAATCCTGTTGGCTGAAAGCCCAGACATGACTCACTGGCAAGACGTTGGTAGCAACCCAGACTCCAACAGACATGGGAACACAAGGCAGACCAGAAAAGGAGTTCTCCAGATTATTACGAACAGTTGTGTCCTGCAAAGGGACTCCTCCCAAAGTCTCTTCTTATATACTCTCTTGGGAGGGGCCAAGCCACAACCACCTGGACTTGATTATCTCTTATGAGTCTGTCTCCGTAACTGCTGCCTCCATTTCTCTGCCCTCCGTTGCCTGGCATCAGGGACAAACTCCCTTTGATCTTCCCCACTGATCCATGCCTCAGGTGCCTCCTGGTGGCCAACCAGCCTCTCTGGTCCCTGCTCTGAGTCAGAACTCTGCCCAGGGTCCTCCACATCTTCCATAGCAGACTCATAAGGTTCCTCGCTATCAGAGTCCATCGGCAGCTCAACGGCTCCTGCTGGGCCACAACACATGTCTATTCAATTGAAATGTAACAAAACAGAAATTGATTGTATGTAACAGAATAATGGAAGGAAATTTGGAGGTCTTCTAGTCCAAACTCCTGCAAGAGACCCTATACCCATGATGGCAAACCTATGGCATATGTACCAAAGGTAGTATGCAGAGCTCTCTCTGTGGGCACACATGCCATCACCCCATCTGAGACAGCTGGTCATTGGGTTTCCGGTGCTCTGGTGTGCATGCATGTACACCAGGTTTGGGCACTAAAAGGTTCACCATCACTGCCCTACATCATTTTTGACAAATGATTGCCCAGTCCCTTCTTAAAAGCCTTCAGTGTTGGAGCAGCCACAACTTCTGAAGGCAAGTTATTCTACTGATCGATTGTTCTTACTGTTGGAAAGTTTCTCCTTTGTTCTAGGTTGCTTCTCTCTTTGTTCAGCTTCTATCCATTGCTTTTTGTTTTGCCTTCTGGACCGTTGGAAAATAGGTTGACGCCAATGGTGGGTTGCAGGCGGTACACCCTGGTATGGGCATACCGGTGCCTGCCAAGAGCACCGGGTACCATTCCTGTCCGGTGCTCCAGAGGGCTCATCCACCCACCCACCATCCTTACCTCTATTTGAGCTCTTCAGCACACATGCACACAGAGCATATGGCGCCTGCGTGATGCTCCGCTAAGCAGCTGGAGCATCACGGAGCATTGCAGGAGGTAAAGATGCATGCGCGTGCTTTCTGCATTTGCTCATGTGCTGTGCGCATTCAGGTGGTGTATACCGGGCCCTGTTGCACCGTACTGGTTGCACCAGGATCCGGAACCCACCACTGGTCGACATCCTCTTCTTTGTGGGCAGCCCTTCAAATATTGAAACACTTCTATCGTGTCAGCCCTAGTTCTTCTTTTCACTAGACTAGACATACGCAATTCCTGAAAACATTCTTCATATGTAATTCAAGGCAGGATACAAACGTAAAAATAACAAATGTTAACCAGCAAACATTAAAACTAACACATTGCTCCAGGCAGAATAATTTTGAAAGCAGAACCCTGTTTACGTTATGTTCTTTGTGTTCCCCCTAGTGGCTAAGTAGAGTGGAGCATTAAATGAATCATTGTGTTTCCGGTCAAAGATTTCTAAGATGTCAAGAAGGAAAAAGGTTTTAAGTTTGCTTCAAACTGCTTTATGATGAATTGAAAAGTGCACAATGTGTGGTGTAGAAGTGCCATTGGTAAAGCAGATTTCTTCTTCATAGGATCACTATGACTCTCATAAGATCCTCTTGATTAAGAGTTTCCTCTGTATTGTCTTCTAGTAATTCTAGAGACATTCCTTTGAATGAACCTTTGTCTATTACTATTTCATACCTCATGTGCAGGGACATGGTGGCTCAGTGGCTAAGACACTGAACTTGTCAATCAGAAAGATCGGCAGTTCGGCGGTTTGAATCCCTAGCGCCGCATAACAGAGTGAGCTCCCGTTACTTGTCCCAGCTTCTGCCAACCTAGCAGTTCGAAAGGTTGTAAAAATGCAAGTAGAAAAATAGGGACCACCTTTGGTGGGAAAGTAACAACAATTCCTGCACCTTCGGTGTTTAATCATGCCAGACACATGACCACGGAGATGACTTCAGACAGCACTGGCTCTTCAGCTTTGAAAGGGAGATGAGCACCGCCCCCTAGAGTCGGGAATGACTAGCACATATGTGTGAGGGGAACCTTTACCTTTTTACTTCACGTGGATCTGCTGCTGAAGGTCTACTTTTCTTAATGATCAATTATTCCCCTGCCTGCTATTCTCCTTCATTTAATATACCTGTGGCTCAGTTACTATGTGATTTTGGTGCGAATTCTGGGGGCTTACTATAATCTAGTCATTTATCGACCTTAGATCGAGGCCCGTAGGCTGAATATCAAAAACCAAACAAAATTTCATAGGACGTGGGAAGGATGCGGTGATAACTTCAGCTTTGAAGGAGGATGTGGTGCATACTCATCTCGAGAGGCCACTGCTGGACCCAACCATCATAGACATTTTCTGAAGTTTTGGCTAACCCCAGCCCTCGATAACTTATTTTTTTCTCTCCAAGAAGCTTCTTCAGTTCTGACTGACTAGTGGAGAAATTTTCCTTTATACTGTTTCTCCTTTACTCATGAAAATGCGGTACCCATCCCAGCATTGCAATTTCCCAAGGACTAGATTCAAGTGCTTTAAAATCCAAACGACAGAAAGAAAACTTCAAGAAAAGGCTTCAAAAGGCATTTGGCTCAATATTTATTTTGCTTTTGGAATAAGTAAAGTAATTTTATACATTCACTATTTGCTTACAAACCGAACACATTCATTTCAGTTTAAATACATTATAAAGTCAGTGTAAATATAAATATGCATATATAGTTAGAATTAAACCTGAAAAGTTGACAACAGCAGTATTACACTAAAAGGGAACAATGAGATTTAAAAATGCCAATGACATAATGAAAATAAAGAGGGGGTGTCTTTCTGAATGTTTGGGTGGATCACAAACTATATGTAAGTCAACAGCATCAGAGTTTTACGGAAGAGCAAGTGCAGCCTTAAAAGAACTATGGTGCCATGTTCAAGAGAAGCCATTATTCTTATTTCAACTAGACTGCATCTAGAACACTGCATCCATGTCTAGTGAACCCATTTAAAGAAGGACATTGACAAGCTGGAACATATCCAGAGCAGAACAGCAAATTCTGTGCAAACATCAAGGGCCCATAAGGAAAAAAAATCTTTCAGAAATGGTTGGAGGTATTGGATAGATTTAGTCTGAAAAAAGAGTGATGAGGAGACATGATCTCTATCTTTGAGTAGCCTGACAGGTGGTCATCTGGACAACAGGGCAGAAATGTTCAGGCTTCATCCATAAGACAGGATAAGAAACAGTGGATTTTAACTGAAGGAATTTCCCAAGAGAAAAGATGGTCAGATATCAGCCTTGGAGCTGATGGCCTTTCCTTTGACAGAGGGGCTTAGGCAGAAGTTGGAAGACCATCTTAATGTGCTATAGTAGTGGATGCCCACAATGGACAATGGTCAGGCTAGATGATCTCTATTTCTCTGCCAGTCTTTCCATTCTCTAGTTTTAG
This sequence comes from Thamnophis elegans, assembly GCF_009769535.1. NCBI lineage: Eukaryota > Metazoa > Chordata > Lepidosauria > Squamata > Natricidae > Thamnophis > Thamnophis elegans. Next base: position 82,722,667 of record NC_045542.1, read on the forward strand.
GAACACAAAGAACTTAAATATTAATTACTACCCATGTACATCTCATGATTTGGGGTTTCATGAAAACATCCCTCATCTTGAGGAATACATGATATGCCTAGTTGTAGAACCAAAGAATATGGCATTATTATTATTTTTAAATACATTCGCAGCGATTTATAAATACATTAAAACGTGTACAATAAATAATCTGAATCAATAAAACATTTTCCCGTTTCAGGAGGCATTCTGTGTTATTTTATTCAAGCACAGACCTGCCCTCTGTTCGGGATAATAATAAAAAACCATTTACCATAGAATAAGTAACATTAAATATATTAAATAGAACATAAATAAATTCAACAACCTGAACTGCTAAGTGGAAACCCGCTCTAAAATCTGCCCCTCATTTTGGATGACAGCATTAGGATCTGCTCTCAAGTGGTGATGCTGGGTTGTGAGGCAGGCAGCAAAGGGGAGGAGAAGTTCAACGAATCTGAGAAGTTTTGTTTTAGTACGGTGGTATTTAGGGAACAGAGGATTTATTTTATTTTTTTGTATCATTGGTTCAACAATTGTCTACCTATCAATGGCATTTGGCTGCCGGGGGACAGACCCATCAGCATATACTAGGCCAGTGATGGGGAACCTTTTAGACATTGAGTGCCCAAACTGCGCGCACGCATGCCCAATCTGAAAGGTGTGGGTGTGCAAATGTGCAAATGTGTGGATGCACATGCACGGACATACGCGAACATGTGCATGTGGGAACATGCACATGTGTGGACACGCTCATGCATGGACATGCACACATGCGCAGCAGAAAGCCAAAGACCAACTGGCTAGTGGGAGGTGGGGCATCCCAACACTGGAAGTGCGGCATCAGGTAAGATCTTTTTCTTTTGTGAGCTTCTGTTTCGTTGTTTGCAGGGAAACAGAAGCTCATGAAAGAAATTGCACAGAGACCTGACCTGGGACAACAGCGCTCGTTCCAACAGAGAGGTCTCTGCTTGCCACCTCTGGCACCCATGTCATAGTTTGGCCATCACGGTACTAGCCCATGCATTGCATCCTCCTTCCTCATGAGCTGCCTGCCATAACAAAGGAGAAGAGGGAAAATACAGTAGAAGTAGTCCTCGACTTATAACTGTTCCTTCAATGACCATTCAAAGTTACAACGGCACTAGAAAAAGTGACTTATGACCCCTTTTCACTGTTACAACCGTTGCACCATTCCCATGGTCACATGATCAAAATTCAGACACTTGGAAACTGACTCACATGTTTGTAGTGTCCCAGGGTCACGTCAATCACTTTTTGTTACCTTCTGACAATAGCAATAGCAGTTAGACTTATATACCGCTTCAAAGGGCTTTCAGCCCTCTCTAAGCGGTTTACAAAGTCAGCATATTGCCCCCAACAACAATCCGGGTCCTCATTTTACCCACCTCGGAAGGATGGAAGGCTGAGTCAACCATGAGCCGGTGAGATTTGAACAGCCGAACTGCAGAACTGCAGTCAGCTGAAGTAGCCTGCAGTGCTGCATTTAACCACTGCGCCACCTCGACTCTCCCAAACATGGTCAATGGGAAAACCAGATTCACTTGACAACTGAGTTACTGATTTAACAACTGCCATGATTCATTTAACAGCTGTGGCAAGAAAGGTCATAACATGGAGCAAGATTCACTTAGCAAATGCCTCGTTTAGCAACAAAAAATTTGGATTCCATTGCGGACGTTAAGTCAAGGACTACCCATACATGTGGAAGCTGCCGGCGTATATCTGCATCTATACACAAGAATGTGACTAAATAAATTAATGGCCGTATTTGTCCAGAATATTTTAAGAAGGGAAAACCTGAATGGCATTTGATCATTAGAAAAATATCAAGTGCTGTATTTCCACTAAAAAAACGTCGTGGGATTCTCACTACAAAATAGATCTCCTCCTTGTAGAGTTGTCCATTAAGCAATGTTCACTTCCCTTTGTCCTTTATGGTTGCACATCTTCCATAAAATTCGTCAATGTGATCCAGCATTTTTGAGCAGAAATCCTTCAAACGGATTAAGCTTCTCTTTGAAGTGCATTTGACATTCTAAAAAAAAAATGCAGAAAAGAGTTTGAATTAGTAAATCTTTTCCTAGAATATTCTGACTGACTGTATAAACAGATAAAATTTACAACAATTTACATTATTCTAGTTTAAAGGAATTTTTTGAACCTGGAAGCCGCTAGCTGCTTCCAGAGTACAGGTAGCCCTCGACTTATGACCACAATTGAGGCCAACATTTATGTTGCTAAGTGAAACAATTGTTAAATGAATTTTGTCCCATTTTATGACCTTTCTTGTCATAGTTGTTAAGTGAATCACTGCTGTGCCTAAGTTAGTAACATGGTTGTTAAATGAATCTGGCTTCCCCATTGACTTTACTTGTCAGAAGATCACAAAAAGTGATCACATGATCACAGGGCGCTGCAACCTTCATAAATATGAATTAGTTTCCAAGCATCCAAATTTTGATTACATGACCATGAGAAATGCTGTGGTCGTAAGAGTGAAAAATGATCATAAGTCACTTTTTTGAGTCACGCTGTAACTTAGAGCGGTCACTAAATAAACTGTTGTAAGGCTACCTGTACACTCATTTGGGACATTTTTAAAAAATGATAATCGGTTCTTCCTCTCAGGTGGCTTCTGACAAGCAAAGTGAAAATTCGCTTAATGACTGCATGCACGATTCATTAACAGCTGCAGTGATTTGCTTAACAACTGTGGCAAAATAGATTGCAAAATGGGACAAAACTCGCTTAACAACTGTCTTGCTTAGCAATGAAAATGCTGGGCTCAGTTGTGGCCGTAAGTCAAGGACTACCTATATTCACTCCTCAGAGATTAGAATGGCCCCAACTTTGTCAGCTTTCACAAAGCTTTAAAAACGCAGCTATGTTCCCAGACCTGAGGCTCAGAAGATGTTAAGGGCTCTCTCTCTTGGATTTACTGTTAGTTGATTAATCAACTTGGCTGCTGTTTGAATTTATTGGGTGGGTGTTTTTACTGTTTTGATATTTTTAAAATTGCTTAGAGTTTTAGAACTGTAAGCTGCCTAGAGTGACGTGGTTGAGTTGGGCAGCTACAGAAATTTAATGAATGAATCAATCAATCAATCAATGAACAATCAAACTGGAAGCCATGCACTGTTCAATATAAGATGGATGGCTGTATAAATGTTTTAAATAAATTAAATCAATCCGAACATCTGTCCAGCATAAAATGATCTATACCAGTGTTTCTGAACCTTGATGACTCTAAGAGGTGTGGACTTCAACTCCTAGAATTCCCCAGCCAGCTATGGGGAATTCTGGTAGTTGAAGTTCACACCTCTTAAAGTTGCCAAGGTTGAGAAACACTGATCTATAGCAATCTACAGATCTCTATCAGGCCACTGATAGAGATTTTTGGCCTAAGAATTGTCAGGTTTTTTTTGCCAGATCCTGCCTACACTCAGTCAACTGTTGGTAACAAAATGACAAATTTTAGCAATATATCACAATCTTGATAGAACTTAAATCACATGATTTCTGTTATAATTGACCGATGTTGAACTTCCATGTGAGAATGGGGAGAATACTATATAATAGACCATATAATTGTTCATCTAGCCAACATAAATGTCTTTTAAGGTAAAAAGAATTATTTTCTCCCAAAAGAAAATAAGAGGAAAACTATTTGAAGAACAAAGTAATGAAATGAACTTTAATTATGAATATATCAACTAACATATAATGTTTGGACAAATAAAGCACTATGAAGTAAATCATTTGTAGTCATTTGCAAATAATTTTGTTACAATTCCATGCTTTGACTAGTAGTTTTAGAAACTTTGAATAAAAGAGAGTGGAGCTTTAATCAACCTATAAGTGAAATACTTACTGCATGGAAACCAGACAAGTAATGTGTTGCAGTATAATCTTTGCAGTTGAGTAGAGCACGGTTGATTTGGCAGAAAGTGTCCCGAAAAGCTGCTTGTTCACACTACAAAGAAAATGGGAACCAAGTCTGTAATCCAATTTCCATAATATAGAACAAATACAACATTCATGCAGCCTTGTTACTAGAAAGGGAAATTCTTTAGTTTTGAATTCAGTTTTCAGAATGAAAAACAGATCTTGTTCTGACAAAAGGCATTAAATGCCTCAGTGAAAAAATAAAATAAGTCTTTTAAAAAAGACAGCTACGTGTAAAGAGCTCCTTAAAATCTCCACCATCTTCAGAAGAAAACTTCTCCTTGAAGTTTTCAAACAGAAGTTACTATAGTTAAATTATAAAACTATTGTTAATAATGGTGGATAAGATTTTACAGCAGGAAATCTTGGTTTCTCCACTATGAATATAAACTCTATACTTTTCTGACCTCCAAGAGATTCCTCAGCACATTTTCTAGTAAAACTTTCTCTTGTTTTTAAAGATCATGTTAACCTTAAGTTGTTTAAAGAGAAAGTTTCAAGGTCTGAAGTACAAAAACCCACTCCCAGATCTGATTAGAATGTCACAGTGCCAAGATATGAGGATACCCAAAGCTGCATTAGATGGAAATCAAGAGGTGATCTCTACCTATTTCATGGGCAAAACCCAACAAGATTAGCAGTGTAATCTTCTCTTAAAAATGAACAGTTGGACTATGTCCTTCAGAATCCTTGACTATAGCAAAATATAGAGTATGTAATAACTAACTTCAAGTTAGCTGCTTCATTTGTCTAATGGTAGGACTTGGTCCAGCCTGGAACAATTTGGAAAACATTTCCATCATATTATGTTGATGCTCCAATTTTGTTTTTGATTTAAACACTGGTTGAGAATAATATATATACTACACCGAGGAAAAACATGCCTTTTTGTAATAATATGAGAAGGTAAAATATTTTTTTAAAAAAATACTGTTCACTTATGGTAAACATTGCATGAAAATATTTGATGCACTCTGTTGATGCTTTCCATAATAATGCTAATTTTCAACTGCTAGTTTTTGGAAAGTGCCAAGAGAAATAACTGGTATCGGGTTTGCCTGCTAACCTAAGTCTTATCTTGGGCTTAGTTCAAATAATATATGGCATAGATATCAATTTCCTGCAATTACTAACAATTACTAAAGTTTTACTTACATTGACGTTAAAGACAACTTGATGTACTCTCTCGCAGGTCCCATTCTGTAAGACAAAAAGTTGAAGAAATGAGTTATAAAACATACAATATTCTAACATTTCTGATACCAGTCCCTTTCAGCCAACTATTGGGGTCTTTAGAATAACTTGTTTAGCATCAGTATACCCATTGTTCAGGTGTATCCTTTGTTCTATGTATCCAGGTATGAATCAGACACCATCATATTGCCTTAAAATTTATGAAATTACAGAGGAAATCTTTTGCTTTCTAGATGTTGTGGAGTTCCATAGCTATGGTTTCTTCTCTTTGACTATTCCAGCTGGGTGAGGGAAACTGGAGGATCACATATTGCTTATCTCTGCTTTGAAGCAATGCAAATGAGCCATGTCGCTTTTAGTGCAAAAGCAGTAGAAAAATAAACTGAGATCCACCAGCAAACAGTGGCCAGAGTTTGTAGATGCTCAACATTCTGTTTGCCAGCTGAATTCTTTCAAAGGCCTATTTAGTTTCCCACCCACCCACCCCCCTCTGTCATGTGTGACAGCACAACTGGGCATCTCTTTGCTTTGGCTATTTAATGGAGTCTCTTTTTTCAATAACGGACAGAGCTGTGGGGAAATATATCTAGCTCCCATCAATAGAAAAAATATATAACTTTTTAGATGGAGTGGTAACCAGATGTTCTTAAAGATGATTGCACACAGGCAAAACAAAAATACACATACAGGAACCCAACCTAAGGACTTTGCCTTCAAAGATGACAGATATGCTTGTGTATCCCTTAGGTGCAAATTGACAATGATGATCACCAGCATATCCTATTTATGGACTTTTTAAATGAAATAAAACGGTTACTCAGATGCTGCTGCTGCTGCTGCTAATTTATAGCTACACATCCCAGAAGACTCTGGGTGGCTTTCAATATCCAATATCCAATTAAAAACCTAACCCACTAAGCATACCAGCCTGGATAAAAACAGCCATAATAGTAAAGCAATAACAACACCAGGGCTACACTGACCCATCTCCAGGGCCTAGGGGGGACACTCTCACAGAGGACTTAGTAACCACCATCTTCATACTACCGCAGACTAGGCCAGCTGAGTTCAGTAAAAGAAAAACCTTTGCTTTCATACTAGCCTAATTCCATGCCTACAATCAAATTTCCATACTTGGCTTCCAGTGTATTCATTCTGGAAAGCCCATTCCATAAAGACGTACCTAACAAACGAGAAATGAGGGTATGATCTCAAGACATTAGCCCAATTTGGAAGCAGATAGATATGCTTCTATAATTTTCTGAATTATAGTCCCCATCATATAGTTGAATATGTGAGATATGGAACTCTCACTGGCCTATGAGTGAGCTAAGTGAATTTATTGAATAAAGAGATAATTACAGGTTTTCTTTTTAGTTTGGCAAAGCTTTGATATAGAATCCTATGTACATATCAATTATATCAGTCAATAAATGAAAGCATGTTTTAAACCCTAAAAATAACAAAAAAGAAAAAAAAATCATGTACAAAGAAGTGATCAATTAAATTTAACATTTAACATGTAGGATCCACTGTGGTTGGGCGCTGAAAGGAGAGAGAAAAAGCTATAAGGTAGGTTTCTGTTTCGTTTCATTTTGTTTGTTTTGCTGTTTTGTATTTTAACTTCTATGATAAAATGATAAATTTAAATTTAAAAAAAATGGAAACATGTTTTTGCTTATATTACGATTAGTATTTCTGCTATTCTAGAATTTACCATAATTTCATGACCGTGGTCTGCATTCTAATTAATCAAAGAGAAATCCCACAGAAGAAAGCCATGACTTATTTCAAGAATGCAGGATATGAAATGATGGAAGATGCAAACAGCTTTTAAGAATAAAAGATTTGGGTAATATAAGAAATTATCCAAAGAGGAGGATAATTCGACTCCCTTCCAGAACCATGCATCTCTGGAACTGGGTAATTTGAAATCTTGGAAGAAACAGAGAGTTAGACTCAATTATTTGAATGCCACCTTCCAGCTCTATGACTCTGTGATTCTTAATTTAATAGCTGAGGCCCCTTAGTACCCTATATTTTATTTCTGAAATGAGCATGGATAGCAGTTTAATTGAAAGCAGTATTGCAAAGTCTCTATTATTTTAATGTACAAAGCTGAATATTTAAATGAAATCTTAACAATTATATTACTTTATAATCCAGAATTGGAAATCCACATCACATTGATTGCATTCAGACTATTTAGAGAAGGAGATTGAGTCCTTGTATAGTTTGCAAAAATTATACATTAATAAATATTGCCCTTTCTGATTTTTCTGCATTTGTTAAAGAAGTAGTACACCGACATATAACAAAATTTCAATCACAATAAATATGTAATATTTACCATCAGATTCTTACACGTAGCATTCATTTCTTCCTTTAAGTTAATTATTTTTATTGGAGGTATTTCCCGCTGTTTGGTTCGAATGACTAAAGCCATTACGATAAAGCAAAAGACTGTAAAAATGGATTTCATAACCATATTCTTTTGATAGTTAAGAACTGAAAATTGAATTCTCTATCAAGCAATTTCTGTACCAAATATATATGCCTAAGATGATGCAGCTCCACCTACCAATATCAATAACCACCATCTCATCAAGATAACATCTTATCTCAATGTATGAGTAATTATTAATAGAAGAGGTCAAATGTAAAGTTTTCAATGTGAAAAATGTATGGCGTTTTCAATGTCGGTGCCCACTCTTTGGAATCAATTGGTTTCGGAAGCTGATTTGTTAATTTCATTTTTTCCCCTAAAAGTTGAGAACAGCTTTGTGAATGAAAACAAATTTGTTATGCTTCTTTTGATTGTGGCTGTCACTGCATTCAGGTTTACATGTTGTCCAAAAGCAAATTTTAAAAATAAATTAATCCCATTTTACCCAGCATCAAAAGACAAAACAACAACAAAGGAAAATATTTGTAGCTCCAGGTTGAAATGAGGGATCCTTGGTGCTCTCTGAGCTTGGTTGTTTTCTTGCAGACATTTCATTAACCAAACTAAGTAACATCATGAATGCTAGCTAGTAATGAAATGTCTGCAAGAAAACAACCAAGCTCAGAGAGCACCAAGAATCCTTTACAACAACAACAACAACAACAGCAGCAGCAGCAACAGATAGGCAGCCGGCTTAAAAATCAACAAACTGAAGCCAATCTGAGCTCCTTGTCTATGGAGGAGTCTATGGGCAGAGTGTTGTTTGCCAGTAAATAACAGAAACAGGTAATTTCAGAAACTTTTTTGACTGGATGGTTATGCTTCATTTATTAGAGTGTGGATTATAGAGTTGTTGTTGCTTTTGTTTGTTTTTGGAGGAGAATGTGACTTTGCAGAATAGTGACATTTGGGCAACAAGAATAATGCCAAATCAAACTTAAAATTAAATTTGAAGGTAATTCTTCCTGCCTCAGATGTTGCATTGTTGAGGATTTCAATATACTTCATCTTCTGCTGGAGGTTCTCCATTTCCCATTCCATTTTAGATAGGATAAAATGGCAATTGTGAAGTGTGAGAAATCATTCATGCAGTTGCTACTGCTAGTTTCGGAAAGTTGCTGAAAGTTTCTCTCTCCCTTTCCTTTCTCCATGATGCTGGCATTCTAGAGGAGAAGATCATCTCTGACCCTCATTCCTCTTTTTTCTTCCTAACGTCAAGTTGTTCCCAAATCATTCTTATCCTTGAGGATGTAGCTCTCTCTTATTGAACTGAAAAGGGGAAAACACTTTTCAAGGATTGTAGAACTCTATCCTTTGATAAGGAATTTTTTTACATAGAGTAAATTATTCTGAGACTTGATTTTTCTTGAAATAAATGATTATGACATCATTATCTTTCTAACCTTGGCCACCTCAACCAACTGGAAAGGACCATCCTATTGGAAAAGATAAGTGCTAATTGATGAGCCACTTTGGAGGAAACATTTAGGAAACTGATACGTTGCTTTTGAAAATGGGACTAGATTTGGTCATTATCAAGCAAGAAAGGGAAATTCTTAAAATAGACAAAATTATGAGCAGACATGTCACTTCAAGCAAAAGAAGATAAGAAGATTGTACCGCAATGACGCTGGAGAGAAAATGACTTTACAGTCAACTGGAAATTGTGATAGTGCATACACCGAGGCATTTTAGAAATTTTCTGAGCATGCAGATTTTACATGTATAAGCACATAAAGTGGATTTGCTATATCACCCAGAGTACGTGATATGTAAAGTTTAAACCAAAGTCAATTTGCCCTATAGGTTATTTGTTATTTTTCTATCAGTTTCTAATAGTATAATATGATTTAAAAAGAGGTTACCTAAGTCAAGATATTAGACAATGTGATGTCATTCTTTGCCATTTTGAAAGAAGACCTACAGATACTCCTGGAGTTACAATATTTCATTTAGTGACTGTTCAACATTACAACAGTACTGAAAAATGTGACATGACCGTTTTTCACACTTACGACCATTGTGACAATCCCATGGTCACAAGATCAAAATTCAGATGCTTGGCTCATGTCATTCAGATGGCTTGACTCATATGGATGATGGTTGCAGTGTCGTGTGAGCAACTTTTCTGGCCCTCTGAAAGCAAAGTCAATAGGAAAGCCAAATTCACTTAACAATCCCGTTACTAAATTAACAACTGAAGTGATCCACTTAACAAATGTGGCAAGAAAAATCCTAAAATGGGGCAAAACTCACTTAACAAATGTCTCACTTAGCAACATAAATTTTGGGGTCAATTGTGGTCATACATTGAAGACTATCTGTATTCTTTTTTTATTATCATAGTCAGTGAATTAACAGTTCTAGCAGAATATTTTTCTTCCCCTCTGAAACATGAATCCTGAAACCGTGCATAATTCTTAGAAAAATCACCTCCGATAACTCTCAATTACCATTAAACTATGAATTCTTACTTTTTTGCATATATCTATAGCAAACTAAATACAGATAGTGCTCAATTTGGAACCACAATTGAGCCCCAAATTTATGTTGCTAAGTGAGAAATTTGTTAAGCGAATTTTGCTCCACTTTATGACCATTCTTGCCACATTTGTTAAGTGAATTACTGCAGTTGTTAAGTTAGTATCATGGTTGTTAAGTGAATCTGGCTTTCCCGTTGACTTTGCTTGTCTGAAGGTCGCAAAACAGATATCACGTGACCCTGGGACACTGCAACCATCATAAATATGAATCAGTTGCCAAGTGTCTGAATTTTGATCATGTGGTTGTGGCAGGGGTGGGTTCTGACAGTCACAACTGCCGGTTTGCTCATGGCCGTGCCACGCAAAGTGCTCTGTGCATGCACAGAAGCAAAAACAAGATGGCAGCACCTATGGCACCGCGTGGAGAACAAGTTCGGGGGAATGGCAGGCCTGGGTCGGTGCCGGTTCCAGCCAGTCTGGGTTGCTACCAGTCCGAACTGGTAGGAACACTCCACTGGACTGTGGGGATGCTGCATCAGTCATAGGTGTGAAAAATGGTCATAAATCACTTTTTTCAGTGCCACTGTAACTTCGAACAGCTACTAGACAAACTGTTGGAAGTCAAGGATTACAAGTAACACCAATTCATACTTTCTGAGATATATTTAGCTCTTCCTAGTTAAACCCGTATCTTGACTTTCCTTCGTGCATTCATCAACACCATATCTATTCTCTTTCTCTTTGTTTCAGAGGCACACATTGTATTTATTTTCTTTCGGTGGTTTCCATTGTTAAACCACATGCTTTATGATTTAGAAGCCATGGTGGCACAGTGGTTAGAGTGCAGTATCACACGCTACTTCTGCTGACTGCTGGCTGCCAGAGGTTTGGCCGTTCGAATCTCACCAGGGTCAAGGTTAACTTGTGGGGACTGGAGGCTAAAACATACAATGAACGGTTGCAGGAACTGGGCATGGCTAGTCTAGTGAAGAGAAGGACCAGGGGAGACATGAAAGCAGTCTTCCAATATCTGAGAGGCTGCCACAGAGAGGAGGAGATCAAGCTATTTTCCAAGACACCTGAAGGCCAGACTAGGAATAATGGATGGAAACTGAACAAGGATAGATTCAATCTGGAAATAAGGAGACATTTTCTGACAGTGAGAGCAATCAACTAATGGAACAGCTTGTCTTTGGAAGTTCTGGAAGCTTCATCACTGGAAGCTTTCAAGAAGAGACTGGACCACCATCTGTCAAAAATGGTGTAGGGTCTCCTGCTAGGCCGGGGGGTGGGGTTGGACTAGATGACCTACAAGGTCCCTTCCAACTCTATTACTCTGATTTGATCTAACTCACCCTTACATCCTTCCGAGGTTGGTAAAATGAGGATTCAGATTGTTAGAGGCAATATGCTAACTCTATTAAACCTCTGCTTAGAGAGGATTGTGAAGCAGTAAACCTCTGCTTAGAGAGGGCTGTGTAAGCGGTATATAGTGCTATTGCTATCTACTTCTGTTTTAAGTTGCAATCTTCCATATGCCATGGTCATCAGTAGCAGGACCCATAGAGATTGACCTCCACCACTCATCATGGCTTTAATCAACCTTTCACACAACCTTTTAAAGTAAAACAAAGAAGTTACCTGCCATGATCTTACCTGTGTCCTATGCAACCTTTCTTGCTAATCATAAATGCTGCACAGATAGACCTTTACTTACAACCGTTTGTTTAATGACTGTTACAACAGCCCTGAAAAGAATGACTTAAGACTAGTCCTCAGGCCTATGACCATTGCAGCATCCTTATAATCACGTGCTCAGACTTCAGATGCTTGGCAACTGGCATGTACCTGGGATGGTTGCAGTGTCCTGGGGTCCTGCAATTGCATTTGCATTAGTAACTTTGCTAGGGAGCTTCAAATAAGCAGAGTCAGGGGAGGACAAGGACCCAGACGGGCACATTTTGACTGGAGTGCCACATGCATAACCGCAGCCTTATTTTACCCAATAATGTTACACAATTCTATGCAAGCCTAGAATGACTAATCTACTGATTGCCTTGCAAGCCAACACGGCCACATTCCAACAGCTGGGAGGTACATAGATTGAAAGACTCAGAACAAGTAAATCAGAAAATATATTTCTGTATTAGATTGATTTCCTGACTACCTATCTATATTAGATAAATTTCCTATCTCCCTATCTAAATTGTGCTTAGTTTGGGTAGCAATGACTTAATTTTCAATTCAACTGACCAAGAACACTTCAGTCTCCTTTGAATACAATACGATAACAGAGTGGGAAGGGACCTTGGAGTTCTTCTAGTCCAACCCCCTGCTCAGGCAAGAAACTCTATACCATTTCAGACAAATGTTTGTTGAATTTCTTCTTAAAACTTCCAGAGTTGGAGCATTCACAACTTCTGGAAGCAAGTCGTTCCACGGGTTAATTGTTCTAACTGTCAGGAAATTTCTCCTCAGTTCTAAGTTGCTTCTCTCCTTGATTAGTTTCCACCCATTGCTTCTTGTTCTACCCTCAGGTGCCTTGGAGAATAGTTTGACTCCCTCTTCTTTGTGGCAACCCCTGAAATGTTGGAACACTGCTATCATGTCTCCTCTAGTCCTTCTTTTCAATAAACTAGACATACCCAATTCCTGCAATCATTCTTCATATGTTTTAATCTCCAGTCCCCTCATCATCTTTGTTGCTCTTCTCTGCACTCTTTCTAGAGTCTCCACATCTTTTCTACATTATGGATGTTTTACATCTGGATGGAATATTAATTTGTTTTCCTTCAACCCCTCCAAAATTGACATCCGAGCCTGATCTATTTTAAATACTCCAGTTTATCAGTCTTTGGAAGCTTTTAGGCATAACTGAAAGGATACGGGTAGCCCTCCACTTACAACCATTCATTTAACGACCATTTGAAGTTACAACGGCATGGTGAAAAATGACTTACAATCATTTTTCGCATGTACAACCGTGGCAGCGTCCCCGTGGTCATGTGATCAACATTTGGATGTTTGGCCGCTGGCATGTATATGTGACAGGGGTCCCAGGGTCGCGTAATCCCCTTTTGTGACCTTCCGACAAGCAAGGTCAGTGGCGAAGCCGGATTCATTTAACAGCCAGGTTACTAATTTAACAACTGATGTGATTCACTCAGCAACGGTGGCGAGAAAATGGGGGAGGAAAACTCACTTAACCGCTGTTGCTTGCTTATCAATGAAAATTTTAGGCTGTGATCCTGTGTTGAGGTGTAATTGTACTTATTGAACCTAGATTTATCTCTTAAGAAAGTATTGTTCTTTATCATTGCTTTAGATCAAGCCTGTTCTGTCTCTCTTTCATTTTGTTGCCCAAGCTGCTGTGTTACATGAATGGTTGTTTCTCAACCTATCCATATTTTTTTTAAAATAATAAATGTGCAGACAAAAATTCAAATTATGTCACAGATGTCCTATGTCAGTGGATGAACCATAATGTCCAGATAAAGGGACACCAACCAAATATGTCTATATTTTTCAATCCTCACTGCTAAAGATATTCTCCCAATAGAAGAGAATGTGTGTAGCTCATGGCTGAACTGTGGAATCCTTGGGACTTTCTCAGCTTAGTGTTTCCTTGCAGATATTTCATTACCCAACTACGTAACATCAGTACTAGTGAGTGTGGGGTTTGCTCCCTGTTTGCATTTTATTTGTTTTGACTTATTTATTAGATTTATGTGCTTGCCCTGCCAATGTTGACAGGGGTGTCCTTTAAGCAGGGATTAACACCAGACAAATAATCAAACTGAAAACAATACCCTAACCAAGAAAATGCCAAGAAGAAAACCATATGAACAAGTCAAGTAATGAAATGACTGCAAGCAAACAACCAAACTCAGAAAGCACTAAGATTTCCAAAGATATTCTGCATAGATTCTGCTAATGTTCTCTACAGAACCTTTCACAGTGATTTCAGATTACTCTAGAAGAGAGACTTCATTTTGCAAAGAGGTCACAGAATTTAGTCTTTGGAAAGTGGCTGTCAGTCCTTGTGGATGCTACAGAATGTGAAGGACCAATGGACTGATTTGAGATAAGCCAGGTCCTCATCTTTGTATTAAAAATATTGGGCCTTTTTGCGACAAATTACATGAGGTGGCCAAATGTTTAAATTGGTCAGTCTTCCCATTTCATTGCTAAAAAGATAATTCAAAGGCTAACATCCACCTTCAGTTGAGAAATAATCTCTTTCCAACTATAAAAAGAAAGGAAAATGATGTTGATGGAAACATGCAACAAAGGGACATTTTTAAAAAGTTGTTATCTAAGCAAAAAGGAACATTTTTCTCAGACGTTTTTCAGAATCTGAGAAACAAAATAATATTCATAGGTGGCTCAGGCAGATGCCTCCATGGTGTACTTGAGCATAAGAAGGGGAGATCTTCTTAAGTCTTGAGACTTGCAAAATTAATGTCAACTCCACTAAGTAAGCCAGACCAAGAAACCTATTCCACAGAAAATCTAAAAGTACCTTTATTGAAAATGGCTCTAGTAACATAATCTTGCAAGTCTGAACTGTACTTCTCTTATCATCCTTCATATACTCTAGCTGGTGTGTAACAGATTGTGAGTGTTGCAAAGCGTCAATTGATGTTGGAGACCATAAAGGACATTGCCTGCAGAGCGGAATAACAATAGCTGGGACACTCAGGGTTCTTCTGGAACTTCCAAAGGTGAATGAATCTGAAAGTGATAGCTTCAGAGACCTCTTCAACATGAATGGCTTTTGGAGATTCAGTAGGGACTTTGAGGTTAGGCTGGAACTGTCAAGAAGGTTCCCAGTTCTGGAGTGGAGGGACCAGAGAACTGTGGCTTTAAGCCAGCCTTTAAAGTTCTGGTGATGGAGAGGGTCCTGGAGAGTCGATACTGTGTCATCTGGAAGTGAGTCTAGCTAGGCTAAAAAGTTTGGGAAAAGTTGCTCCTTGGGTGGGAGGCAGATTGGCAGCAGAGAGGGCCCTTATTGTAATGACATAACAAGAGGTATTTGAAGTGGCTCATTAGCCACTAGAGAGGGAGTATGTAAGTACATGAAATGAGCATTGCAAGAGTTTTAGAATATATTAGTAGTATCTTAGTGAGGGTACAACTTGTAGCAACTTTGAAGCCAAGAGGAGGAGATGTGGATCTTAAAAGATGTTCTTTTTGTGGCCAGAATTCTCTGCTCTTGAAGTGACAAGTGTCTGTTTGTTAAATTAGCAACAAACTAGGGAGCTTGCTGGTGTATTGACTGCCCTGTTTCTTGACAGGATTCTCTCCCCAAATTCCTGGATCTGGTATTTCAATTGGTGTCAGTACCCTTCTATAGTCTTTTTGTCTTTGGTGATTTCAATATTCATGCAAAGGGCAGAGGTTGGATGACCCAGGAATTGCTATCTCTCCATGGCACTTATGGAGAGGTCTTCAGTAATCTCTGTCCTGACACATACAAGCAATCATATGGCCTTATTTTTACTTCTTAGCAGCTGAGCTGTAATCTGGAGTGGAGAACATTACACCTAGCCCATCACTGGATTCAGAACACTTCCTTGTTCAGATGAGATTGTCAGCAATGTACAACTTCTTTCGGGTGATCAATTTTGTTCAGACTGTCCATCTCAGTCATTTCAGGGATCCAGATAAATTCTGACAGGTGCTTGGAGTTTCCCAGCAGGGAATTCTGTTCATTGCATAACTGATCATAGAATCAGGGGGCAAACTGGACCTTTGCTGTACTGACTATTCTTAGATGGAGTTCTGGGACAAAGCCAAAAGTGAACCTAACAGCAGATGGAGCTTATACCATGGTCATAAAAGAGGCCAAATACCTCTACTTCTCTTCTTTAATGATCAGTGGGCTGTGAACCAGATATCTTGGTTAGGGTGCTGTGAACCCATAGAATTGGACTGAGCAAATAGGATTTCCTCCTGGCTGCTTAATGTGGTAGCTGGGCAACATCTACTCATGGGTTTTCCTTTTGCCTTTTGACTCTGAAAGATAGCATGCTTTCAGATGATCAATGCTTTAGGAGGGAGAGATGCCTGCAGTCTTGAAAGAGGTGGTGGTGTGCCCCCTTCTCAAGAGTCTCTTCCTGGATTTAGCAGATTTGAACACCAATAATCCAATCTTCCTTTTTAGAGAGATGCTGTTGAATTAACTGGTGGAAGCAAATTATCTGGATCATTTACAATTGGTTCAGGCATAGATACGGGAGTGAAACACCAGTGATAGTCTGGTAAAGGTTAATTCTATTGCAACTCTTGGTTTTAAATGCCATTGATCATTATACCTTTCTGGATTGCCTCTGAGCACTGGGGAGAGAGGCATGTTCTGTGTCTTCCACAGGAGGTAGTTCAGTAGTAGTGATGGAGAAGATCTCATTCTGGTGTGGTGACCCCAAAATTGAGGGCTATGGGACTCAGTACTCTCCCTCCTGCATTTAAACATCAGCATGAAATTGCTAGGAGAAGGGATCCACTTATTTGTAGCGTGACATCATTAGTATCCAGATGATGCCTAATTGTATGTCATCAAGATAACCTGAGACAGGAACTTTCAGGTTTTTTAATGGAAACTTTTGTGGCTGAATGAGAAATGCTAAAACTGAACCAAAGCAGGGCAGATGTGTTGTTTCTTATTGTTCAATAAACTACAGTGATGGGAACTGACCATCTTCAAGACAGGAATCCATAAATTTAAGTCCTCTGGATGGACAAATGGAAGTCATTTTGAGGACGACTTTTACCCCAGCCTGGAACTACCAGACGACTGGAAAAGAGCTGATGTGGTTCCTATCTTTAAAAAAAGAAAAAAAAACATAGATCCAGGAAACTACAGACCTATCAGCCTGACCTCAATACCAGGAAAGATTCTGGAAAAAATAATCAAGCAACAAATTAGCAAACACCTAGAAGCAAACAAAGTAACAGCCAGAAGCCAACATGGGTTTGTCAAAAACAGATCATACCAGACTAATCTTATTGCATTCTTTAACAAAGTGACAAAATTAGATCAGAGGAATGCCGTCGATATGGTTTACTTGGACTTCAGTAAGGCATTTGATAAGGTAGATAGGGTGACCAGACGCCCCGCATTTGGCAGGACAGGCACACCTTTTCATAAATTTTCCCGTGTCCCGCGCCGTTCTTAAAAAAACATGCTTTTTTTGGCGCTCGCAGCTCCCTCGCTCCCCCGCCCATCAGCTGCTAGCTCGCTGGGCTGGCTCATCATTCCGTTCTATCCTACAAATTTAAGCCAGCCCAGCCTGCCGCTCACTGATTGGATTGGCCTGGACTCCAGCCAATCAGTAAGCTGGCTGGAAGGGAAAATTTTCAGCACGCCGCGTGCTGAAAATTTTCCATCCCAACCAGCTCACTGATTGGCTGGACTCTGCTTAGCTTAGCACGCCTGTGCGAGTCTCCATTTCATTTCGTCTTTTGTTTTGGTTGCAGCTGCGCTTACTCACTGGTGAGTAATCATGGAATGGATTGGTACCGGTGGGAATCGGGAGGCGCTGGGGGGAGGAGACAGCCCTCCTTCTCCCCCTTTGCAGAGTTCATTTCACCTCCTCGCGTCACAGCCAGCTCCTGTGCTGCGCCGCCATGGGCGGCAGAAGCTCCAGAACCGAGTGGAAGTTCTCTGCGCGAGTGAAACAGCCACCGCCGCTCGCGCAGAGAACTTCCACTTGGTCACGGACTCATGGAGCTTCTGCCGGCGTGGCGGCGCCTGTGCTGCACGGTTCCCAGCGACCACGCCGCGAGTCCGCGAGGCGTGGTCTCATCCCGCCGCCCTCCCCTGCGGTGGCGGCTGTTCACCTCGTGCAGAGAACTTCCACTCGCTCACGGAGCTTCTGCCGCCCATGGTGGCGCAGCACAGGGGCCGCCATGGGCGGCAGAAGCTCCAGGACCGAGTGGAAGTTCTCTGCGCGAGGTGAAAAACAGCCACCGCCCTCCTCCGCCCATCAGCTGCTAGCTCGCTGGGCTGGCTCATCGTTCCATTCTATGCTACAAATTTAAGCCAGCCCAGCCTGCCGCTCACTGATTGGATTGGCCTGGACTCCACACCGCGAGTCTGCGAGACGTGGTCGCGTCCCGCCACCCTCCCCTGCGGCTCTCCTGCTGCGGCGTCCATTTCAGTCGCTTCCCTCATCCGTCTCGATTGCTGGAAGCAGTAACAAACGGCACGTCCGCTCTGCCGTCAGCGCCCTGACAGCCACCCCAGCCGGCGGCTACCGGGCCTCGCTGGAGTCAATTGCAAAACTGTGTTCAGCACTTTGAGGACCTGAGGCATCTTGGGAAATGCAGTTCCCTATCAGAAAGAATGAAGTAGCTGCGAATTTGTAACAACAACAGAAGATAATAACTTGGTGCTTCGCAGGTTACGAAAATCCTGTTTGATTTGCACACTGTTTTTTAAAAGTTAGATAAAGAAATTATGCTGTGAAAGCGACTAGAAAGCCCCCCCTCCCCTTCCTGTGTGCGAGAAAGGGAAGGAGAGGAAGGAAGGAGGGAGGGGGGAAGGAAAAGAAGAAGGGAGGGGGGGAGAAGATGGAAGGAGAAAAGATGGATGGAAGGAGAAAGAATGGAAGGAGAAGGAGGAAGATGGAAAAAGAAAAGAAGAAAAAGAAGAAGGGTGGGAGAAAAGAGGGAAGGAGGTAGGAAGAAAAGTGGAAGAGAGGGAAAGAGCAGAAAGACAAAGAGGATGAAGTTGATAGGCAAGAGGAAGGAGGAAGGAAGGAAAAAAGAAAAAGGGAGGGAGAGAGGAAAGAAGAAAAGATGGAACTAGAAAGGAAAGAAGGGAGGGAGGGAGGAAAGGGGAAGACAGGGAAAGAGCAGAAAGACAGGGAAGGTGAAGATAGATAGGCAGAAGGAAGGAAGAAGGAAGAAATAGGAAAGGAGGGAAGGAGGAAGGAACAGAAGCGAAGAGGAAGAGAGAAATGGAAAGAGCAGAAAGACAGAGAAGGTAGATAGGCAAAAGAAATGAAGCTGAAAGAATGGAAGGAGGAAGGAAGAGAAAAGGAGGAAGGGAGTGAGTGAGGAAAGAAGAGAGGATGGAAGGAGAAAGGAAGGAAGAGAGGGAAAGAGCAGAAGACGGATAAGGTGAAGGTAGATAAGCAAGAGGAATGAAGGAAGAAGTGAGGTGTCTCGAGGAGGAGGAAAACATTTAGTGACCAAAGTTACAATGGCATTGAAAAAAGTGACTGATGACCATTTTTCACACTTAGCTACCATTGCAGCATCCTCATGGTCACGTGATCAAAATTTTGTTTGGCAACAGATTCGTATTTATGCTGGTTTCAGTGTCCTGGGGTGACCTTTTGACAAAAATTATTTTTTTTAATCAAGCCCCCCCCCTCCCCGTCAATGGTGTCCCTCTTTACCAATCTGAAAATCTGGTCACCTTAAAGGTAGACCATAACATACTACTAGATAAAGTAGAAGAATATGGGTCACCACCAGATGGATTAGTAACTGGCTGACCAACCGCACTCAATGTGTAGTCCAATGGAACTGCACCCACATGGAGGGAAGTATGCAGTGGAGTACCCTAAGGTTCTGTTTTAGGCCCAGTACTCTTCAACATCTTCATCAATGATTTGGATGAGGGAATAAATGGGGAACTCATCAAATTTGCAGATGACACCAAGCTGGCAGGAATAGCCAACACTCCAGAAGATAGGCTCAAGATACAGAAGGATCTTGACAAACTTGAACATTGGGCACTATCTAATAAAATGAAATTCAATGGTGAAAAGAGTAATGTTCTACATTTAGGCAACAAAAATGAAATGCACAGGTACAGTATAGGTGGTACCTTGCTCAGTAGTAGTAACTGTGAAAGGGATCTTGGAGTCCTTGTGGACAACCATTTAAATATGAGCCAGCAGTGTGCAGCAGCTGCCAAAAAAGCCAACACAGTTCTAGGCTGCATAAATAGAGGGATAGAATCAAGATCACGTGAAGTGTTAATACCACTTTATAATGTCTTGGTAAGGCCACATTTGGAATACTGCATTCAGTTCTGGTCGCCACGATATAGAAAATATGTGGAGACTCTGGAAATAGTGCAGAGAAGAGCAACATGATTAGGGGACTGGAGACTAAAACATATGAAGAACATGGATCTGGGTATGTTTAGTTTAAGAGAAAGAAGGACTAGGGGAGACATGATAGCAGTGTTCCAATATCTCAGGGGTTGCCACAAAGAAGAGGGAGTCAAACTATTCTCCAAGGCGCCTGAGGGTAGAACAAGAAGCAACGTGTGGAAACTAATCAAGGAGAGAAGCAACTTAGAACTAAGGAGAAATTTCCTGACAGTTAGAACAGCTTGCCTCCAGAAGTTGTGAATGCCCCAACACTGGAAGTCTTTAAGAAGATGTTGGATAGCCATTTATCTGAAACGATATAGGGTTTCTTGCCTAGGCAGTGGGTTGTACTAGAAGACCTCCAAGGTCCCTTCCAACTCTGCTATTGTATTTTGTATTGTTTTGTGTGTCAGGGCTAGATGGTGGGAAGATACCTATCAGCTCTTTAAAATAGACCAGAGCAAGAAACAAACGTGGTGAGGGCTTAAGACTACTTATATTGGAAGAGTTATATAATAGCATTTTGCAAGTCTTAATGTACAGTATTTCCCCTCTTCCTTCTTTTATCTCATGTGAATATGGGATGGGTGGGAGAGAGAGGATGGTTGAGGTGTCTGGGCTCAAGCCATGTTTATCTGATTGCTGCTTTGTTATTAGAGTGTCCCTCTGTCCTCTAAGGTCATCTGCCATACCTCATATCCTCCTATGAACTACTGCAATATGCTCTGCATGGGGCTGCTGTTGAAGACAAGCTGGAGGCTGCAGTGGCCTGCAAGTTGTTTGGCAATCATCACCCAAGCACCTTACACCAGTGCTGCAGGGTCCAAACTGGCTGCCAATAGGTTTCAGTGCAACTGAAAGGACTTTATGATTTGCCCCCTAAATAGATCTGCTTCTTCCAGCCAGATACATTAATTGGGAAGAATTTCTGGAGGTTTCCTACCTCCGTGAGGTGCACTGTGCTGTTTCTCAGTGATAGCTCCTTTTTTGTGGCAAAGGCTCAGCTCAGTTTGGTTAGCCCCCCCCCCCCCCCCCCGCATGTTGGTCACCCTCAAGCAGTGATGATGATGTTATCTATTCAGTCATCCCTGACTCTTGGCAATTCTATCTGCCAGGTCTCCCCACATCTTCTGATCTTGCACTACTTGTATTGTTCTGTATTCTGGCTGGTGTCAGCTTTGATGGTGTCCAGCCACCATGTTGTTTGACGGCCTAGTTTCCTTTCCTAGTTTGACGACCTAGTTTCCTTTTACCACTAACTCTTCCCAACATAATTTCTTTCTCCAGTGAATTCCTCCGCATGATATGGCCAAAGCTAGTGAGATGTAGTTTCGTGATTTAGCCTTCTAGTGGCATGTCTGGTGTTATGCCAAGCAATAGATTAGAATATTTTTTTCATGTTATTATATTAATTCATCATTTTACCATGGATGTTTTTATGTTGAGTTTATAGCAAGATGATCAGACATCCTGCTTTGGGCGGGACAGTCCCGATTTTTAACAATTTGTCCCGCATCTCGCAGCATTTTTAAAAAGTCCCGATTTTTGGAAAGAATGCGCGACAAGCTAGGGAACGGCGGGAGAATGGGAAGGGAATATACGGTTTTCGGCGGCCATGTGGCTATTTCGCCAGGATATGGGTTTTATATTATTTTTGTTAATACTATTTTTGCATTCTATGAAAATTGTTGTTGCTCCATGAACCATATAGACCAAATTTTTAATCACGACCCCCCCCCCCTCGGTCAATGGTGTCCCACTTTACCAATGTTAAAATCTGGTCACCTTAGATTTAAGGTTTTGTTCTCAGCACAGTTCTGCATATTACCTGGACTCCCTGGTTTATAGTGATGTTCTGAAATATAAATTGCTAGGGAGACACACAGACACAATTTTCAATGTAACCAAAACCATTAAATCCATTAAAAAATCATACAAATAATTAATGCCTGTAATGCACAAGCCTGCAGCCGTAATGTATAGCAACAGCACTTATACTTATATAGCAATAGCATTTAGACTTATATAACAAGATACTTTTATAGCCTTCTCTAAGCGGTTTACAGAGTCAGCATATGGCCCCCAACATTTGGATCCTCATTTTACCCACCTCGGAAGGATGGAAGGCTGAGTCAATCTTGAGCCTGGTGAGATTTGAATTGTCAAACTGCAACTAGCAATCAGCTGGAGTAGCCTTCAGTGTTGCACTCTAACCACTGCGCCACCTTGGCTCATATACTCATATACCGCTTCACAGTGCTTTACAGCCCTAAGCAGTTTACAGAGTCAGCCTATTGCCCCCAACAATCTGGGTCCTCATTTTACCGATTTCGGAAGGATGGAAGGCTGAGTCAACCTTCAGTCAAAGAGAATGGAACTGCCAAACTGCTGGCAGCCTGCAGAAGTTCTAACTACTGCACCACCATGTCAGGAGTTATCATGATGAGAATATAAAATTAGTACTCTTGAACTTGTGTGCTAGTGTTCTGATAATTATGTCATACCAGTTTGGCCAAATGGTCCTCCTCAGATTGGCTTGGTTTCTCAGCTGCTGTGTTATGTTACATTGTGATCTGCCATGGGATTCTAATGGGGCATATAAAATGTGATGTACCGAGATAATCTAACTTTGTAAAATGAAAAAGACAAAATTGGGCAAAAAGGTAAATCAAGAATATTGTGGAATCTGTAGGCAAATGGCAGCTCAGCAATTTTTTTTAGCAACTGGCTGTCTTTAACAATGCTTTCTGGCAATGCCTTCTTTGCCCAGGAAATCCCCAGCATAGAAAGAGGTACCAGTAGTTCTAGAAAGCACATTTTCAAAGTCTTTCCTTTGTAAGGCAATCTGAAATAAATAAAATAATGCAATTGTAATTCTAACACTATTAATGGTGATTAATGGTGTTCAACCTTCTGCAAGTTTTAAAAAAATTACTTTTATTTCTGGATGTTCTGAAAATTTCTAGCAGCCAAGTTTTACACTTTGTTCTTAAGCACAACTAAATGCTGATTTTCCTGCTGTTGAAATAAATAATTTGACTATTAATAGCTCAGGATTTCAGAGAGCTATTAATTTAGAGAGAATTATGGCAAAATAAAACATGTTTAAAAACTCAAGCTTTTTCACTAGGGCTACTGAGGAGGAATTATTATATATATACTTAAATTATCAATAGTTGTTTTACAATTGTCAAATTAAAATATGAAAAATTGCACCCAACTATGAAAGCGGCAACTTAGCAGGCACAGTATCATTTTAATCAGTGACTGAAAAAACTATCAATGTGAATTCTTACTTAGAATATGAACCACAGGAAGTTTTGAAGCATAAACAGAGAGTGTGGGCATTCAGTACACTCATCATATTTCAAAATGCTTAGTAAGTAGAATTGAAATTTAATAAAAAACCCCAAATTTAAATTAGTTTTTTTTCCTGATTGCTCAGTTTGATTTAAAGTATAATGCAATGCAATGCCACACAATACAAATTTATCTCCTACCTCGGATGTGTAGTGGACTTCAACCACATTTTGGTGAGCATGTGGTTAGAGATCCAACTTGGAATTAGCATTTTCATGTATTTATCCAGAGGTGGGCTGCACTTACTTTAACGAAGGGTTCACTGGATATGAGCGTGCACGCTTTGCTCGCACGCGCCCCTTTGGGAGAGAAACCGAGCTTCAAACAAGCTCCTTATCAACTCAGGCAGCTCCAGTAAGTACAGCAGGGCGGCGCGGATCATACCTGAGCCAGCCAACGAGGAAGAAATTTAGGTATAAATGGAAAACATAGCACAGGGGCAGGTGGGCGGGCCCAGCCAGTGATCAGAGCTAAGGGTTCACCTGAACTCTTGTGACCTATCCAACTCACAGTAAAACAGGTATACACAGGGACTAATGTATTCATATGATTTTGGGGCAGATTACATAATGATTTAGGGGAATTAGAAGTCAGTTCCAACACATTGGGGTTTTTTCTTTTTCTAGTGCCTTCAAGTCAGTGTTGATTCCTGGTGATTTCCTGGACCTGTCCTTGCAGATTTCTTGGCAAGATTTCTAAGAAATGGTTTGCCATTGTCTCCTTCCTAGGGCTGAGAGAGAAGGACTGGCCCCAGGTCATCTGGCTGGCTTTGTACCTCAGGTGAGACTAGAAGTGTTAAGGAGCTATGCAAAATGGAATCTGTTCAAGATGAAACTGCTACACCTTTAAAAAGAAAGTAGGAGCTGTGACTACTATGGCCTTGGAAGCCATTCAGGGGTGGCCTTCAAAAATTTCAGCAACGGGTTCTCTGCTTGGTTGCTGGGTAGGCGTGGCCAGGCCAGGCGTGGCCTAGTTGGCCTCCTGCACCATGGCGAGAGGGCCTATTTGACTTCCCCGAGCTCCAGAGGCTTTCCTCGAGCCTCTGGGAGGGTGAAAACTGCTGCCCCCAGGCTCTGCAGGCCCTCTGGACGCTGGAAACGGATCTGTTTCTGGCCTTCCAGGAGGCCCATTTTTCCCACTACCCGAGCCTCCGTGCAGGCCCTGTACTTGCCTCACATCCAAAACGGGCCGCGTGGAGACTCCTGGGAGGGGCGGGGTGCGGTGGGCTGGGCTAGCCGAGGGTGGGATTTGGAGGTTCTCCGAACCGGCCATAACATTAACTACAGGTTCTTCCGAACCCGGCCGAACCCGTATCAGCCTAGCCCTGAAGCCATTTATCTTGAAAATGCTACTTATGTACTGCCTGCTTGGTACCAGGGGAAGCAGAGGGCAAGGAAATCTGTTTGGACTGGGAGATACATTGGAACCTGTTGGCAACTGTGTCTTGAGGCCTCATAGAAAAAGGCCTCAATTGCCATCCAATGTTAAGACCAAGTTGCCAACTTGAAACTTGCATCGGTGTAGATATTTTTCCTGCATATACGTATGAAATTTATAGAATTTCTTATTTTTATCTGTAGATGTTTTCCCAGGAAACTGTTCTAGCAATAGCCCCAAATGGTAATAATATTAGCATCAATACAGTCAAGCAAAGCAGGTTTATCGAGCTGGGTATGAACATTTAGAGTGAGACACTGAAGAGATCAGGAGGGGGATGTAATCCCACAGCACTAGTAGCAGACTCTTCTGTGAAGTGCCTACATATGTTTCAGATTTTCAAGAAGTAAGGATGAGTTTCCAGATTGATAAGGATTCAGAAAACACACACACACACACACACACACAAAAGCAACATGTTTCCTGCATTATCAGTGAAGAGATCTGCCAATTAACAGAAAGACAAAAAAGAACATTAGCAACCCTCCACCTTTAATGCATTAGTTGTAAAAGGGGAAAAGTCCAGTCGACATGAGTTCTTCTAACTCCATTCCTTTCTTCTGAATAAACCTTGCAATAAATAGTCTCTGGGAATCATGGCTGAAAAAGACATTAATTTTCATTTTAACTGGAGGCCATGCTGCCTTGACACAAAATTGCTTGCCTTTGTAATGGTTGAGCTTTTTAGGCCTGCCTCTTTTTCAACCCTTTTTTTTAAAAATAATCTTTATTGGTTATACATTTTTTTAAGAATAAGACATACAAATACTAATACAACTTTTAAACATACAAACTCCCCCTCCCAACCTGCGGTAACAGTCATTCACAGCCCAACTTTTTTTTTCTTCCTCATTGTTTAGTCTCTCACCAGCATCTTCTTGTTACAAAGTTCAGGGATCAATTACAATACCCATGTTCACTTTTAGTTCCCATTGTTAACAACTGCTATTTAACTTTCCCCGTTTTAAGTCCCTGCTGTTCTCCTTGTCGCCCACATATACCATAGGTTCCAGCTAAGATAATGTTCCGTTTCTCCTTTGTGCTAAGGTGACCAGATTTTCAGATTGGTAAAGAGGGACACCATTGACCGGGGGGGGGGGGGGTGTTGATTAAAAATTTTATTTTTTGTCAAAAGGTCACCCCAGGACACTGAAACCAGCATAAATACAAGTCTGTTGCCAAACAAAATTTTGATCACGTGACCATGAGGATGCTGCAACGGTCGCTAAGTGTGAAGCCTCTTGCTTATCTACCTTCACCTTATCCGTCTTCTGCTCTTTCCCTCTCTTCCTTCCTTTCTCCTTCCATCATCTCTTCTTTCCTCACTCACTCCCTTCCTCCTTTTTTCTCTTCCTTCCTCCTTCCATTCTTTCAGCTTCATTTCTTTTGCCTATCTACCTTCTCTGTCTTTCTGCTCTTTCATTTCTCTCTTCCTCTTCGCTTCTGTTCCTTCCTCCTTCCCTCCTTTCCTATTTCTTGTTTCTTCCTTCCTTCTGCCTATCTACCTTCACCTTCTCTGTCTTTCTGCTCTTTCCCTGTCTTCCCCTTTCCTCCCCTTCTTTCCTTTCTAGTTCCATCCTTTCTTCTTTCCTCTCTCCCTTTTTTCCCCCTTCCTTCCCCCTTCCTCTTGCCTATCAACTTCATCCTCTTTGTCTTTCTGCTCTTTCCCTCTCTTCCCCTTTTCTTCCTACCTCCTTCCTTCTCCCTCCCTTCTTCTTTTTCTTCCTTTCTTCTTCCATCTTCCTCCTTCTCCTTCCATTCTTTCTCCTTCCATCCATCTTTTCTCCTTCCATCTTCTCCCCCCTCTTCTTTTCCTTCCCCGTCCCTCCTTCCTTCCTCTCCTTCCCTTTCTCGCACACAGGAAGGGGAGGGGGGGCTTTCTAGTCGCTTTCACAGCATAATTTCTTTATCTAACTTTTAAAAAACAGTGTGCAAATCAAACGAGATTTTCGTAACCTGCGAAGCACCAAGTTATATTATGTTGTTACAAATTCGCAGCTACTCCATTCTTTCCAATAGGGAACTGCATTTCCCAAGATGCCTCAGGTCCTCAAAGCGCTGAACGCGGTTTTGCAATTGACTCCAGCGAGGCCCGGTAGCCGCCGGCTGGGGTGGCTCTCAGGGCACTGCGGAGCGGACGCGCCGTTTGTTACTGCTCCCAGCAATCAAGACGGACAAGGGAAGCGACTGAAACGGACGCTGGGTGCAGGAGAGCGAGGCTGCTGCCAGCCGTTTCACCTCGCGCAGAGAACTTCCACTGGGTCCTGGGGCTTCTGCCGGGCAGCACAAGCCCGGGAAGCGAATTGAAGTTTTCTGCGCGACTGAAACAGAAGCCGCGGCAGGAGAGCGAGGCTGCTGCCAGCCGTTTCACCTCGCGCAGAGAATTTCCACTGGGTCCCGGGGTTTCTGCCGGGCGGCACAAGCCCGGGAAGCGAGTGGAAGTTTTCTGCGCGACTGAAACAGAAGCCGTGGCAGGAGAGCGAGGCTGCTGCCAGCCGTTTCACCTCGTGCAGAGAATTTCCACTGGGTCCCGGGGCTTCTGCCGGGCGGCACAAGCCCGGGAAGCGAGTGGAAGTTTTCTGCGCGACTGAAACAGAAGCCGCGGCAAGAGAGCCGCAGGGGAGGGCGGCGGGACGCGACCACGCCTCACAGACTTGCAGTGTGGTCGCTGGGAACCGTGCAGCACAGGTGCCACCACGCCGGCAGAAGCTCCGTGAGTCCGTGACCGAGTGGAAGTTCTCTGTGCGAGCGGCGGCAGCTGTTTCACTCGTGCAGAGAACTTCCACTCGGTCACGGAGCTTCTGCCGCCCATGGCGGCGCAGCACAGGGACTGGCTGTGACGCGAGGAGGTGAAATGAACTCCGCAAAGGGGGAGAAGGAGGAGAGGAGGGCTGTCTCCTCCCCCCAGCACCTCCCGATTCCCACCCGTACCAATTCATAACATGATTACTCACCAGTGAGTAAGTGCAGCTGCAACCCCAAAAGACGAAATGAAATGGAGGCTCGCGCAGGCGTGCTCAGCTAAGCGGAGTCCAGCCAATCAATGAGCTGGTTGGGATGGAAAATTTTCAGCATGTGGCGTGCTGAAAGTTTCCCATCCCAGCCAGCTCACTGATTGGCTGGAGTCTAGGCCAATCCAATCAGTGAGCGGCAGGCTGGGCTGGCTTAAATTTGTAGGATAGAACGGAACGATGAGCCAGCCCAGTGAGCTAGCAGCTGATGGGCGGGGGAGCGAGGGAGCTGCGAGCGCCAAAAAAAGTGTGTTTTTTAAAGAACCGTGCGGGACGCGGGAAAATTCATGAAAAAGCGTGGCTGTCCCGCCAAATGCAGGACGTCTGGTCACCCTACCTTTGTCCCTCAGCCAACCCGTCATTCTGTCCATTTCTGCACATTCATAAATCTTTTTAATTATGGCATCGTCTGATGGTATGGTAGTAGATTTCCAAAATTGTGCATAGGTTATTCTTGCTGCCACAATTATATGTAGGCTCAAATGCCATATAGATTTACTCATGTTTTCTGGTTTTATGCTTAGTAAAAAAGTCTCAGGTTTCCATTCCATACTTGCCCCAATAACCTCTTTTAACCAGTTTTGAATTCTTTTCCAGTATTTCGTGGCCTCAGTACAAGACCACCAAATATGGTAGAATGTGCCATCCCTTCTTCCACATTTCCAAAATAGTGGAGATAACCCAGGAAAATTTTTGGCTAACCTCGTTGGGGGGAAGTGCCACCTATAAACCATCTTGTATGTTTTCTTTAAACGCTGTAGATGTTGTAAGTTTAATAGTCTTACTCCATAGATCCCACCATTTGCCCATTTCAATCTCATAGCCAAAATTTCTCTCCCATGCTATTAGAAGGCTTTTATCCATCTCTTCTTTAGCATCTTGACAGGTCAAAAATTGATAAATCTTGACAACATTTTCTTCTCTCCGCCAAACAAAATTCTCATTTCCCACTTTCTCATCTCCTGGGGCACTACTCTTTTGCTCCTCTCGTCGTTGTTATCCAATTCTCCATCGTTACTCTGAGTTCCCCTCTTCAACTGACTTTCCATAAAGTCTTGTGCATCTTGCAATGATCCAATCCGAAACCTCTGGCTTTGCCAGAGGAAGGACACCCCTTTTGGGAAAAACCACCTATACATCACCTGAAGTTTCCTCAATTGTGTTGTTAGGTCCTGATATTTCTGCCTCCTTTCCCTCACTCTTCTTGGTATCTGTTTTAGTACTGTCACCATCTCCCCCGCGTATATAGTATTCTGGTCACGTGCCTTCTGGTAAATTTCTTCTCTCAGAGATCGTTTGCTAAACCTCACGTGCACTTCACGTGGCAGTTTCTGTCTCCTAGTATAGGAAGTATAGACCCTATAGACATAATCAATATCATTCTGTATCGTCAGCTTATCTTTCTGAGCGATCCCTGCAATCATTTCAACCATAATTTCCATAACCATAAGTTCCTCCCCTCTTTCCTCTGGAATATTTTTAAATCTGAGAAAGAAGGCTGACCTTTCTAATTCCAACATAGCAATCTCATCTTCCAACCTTCTATTGATATGAAGCTGCCTCATCTTCCACCTCGCCATGTTCCCTTCACTTTCCTTCATTTTTACTCCTAAATCTTGAATTTGACCCTTCTGTTTCTCCATTTTTGCCCAGATCTCCTTTTGCTGCAACCCTTAAGAATGTAGAATTGTGGCAACTTTTTTAACTTATGAATGGCTGGCTACCAGATGCTTTATTCTGAGGAACCTTTTTCCTAAAAACTATACACCATCAAATCTTACCAACCACTACATTTCCATGCGCAATTTTATTTTTAATTATCTTCCTCTCCGCTGACCCCAACATTTTAACGCTGCAATTTTTTTGGTACTTGTCAACATTTATCTCTCCACACATACACACTACATATACATTTATTTAGGGTGGGTGGGTGGGACTTCTTCAACAGTTTTTTTTTTTAATCCAAAGAAGAGTCTTTATTTGGAAGAATCTTACAATAGAGTCATTTGGAAGCTCTAGTGAACATATGATCCCAAAGTTGTGACACTACATTTCACAATCTCAGAACACTGGTCAAGGTTCTTCTTAATTCTATAGAATTTATCCACATATTCGGATCGACTCAACAGCTCCACAAAATCTTCATCGTGGGTTATCACAAGCAGCTGAAAGTTACGTTGCTGAGATCTACTTTTGATTATCCTTCAAAGGAAAAACAAATGCTGCATAAGTAACATTAAAGCTGATATAATCTGGAATGCACACTTGACTAATTTTTCTACCCTGTTTTCCCGAAAATAAGACACAGCTGGAAAATAAGCCCTAGCATGCTTTTTCATGATGCTCATAATATAGGCCCTACCCCCCCAAATAAGCCCCAGTTAAGACTGTCAGCCTGATGGATGCATTTAGTACTGTATTTCCCTGAAAATAAGACCTAACTGGAAAATAAGCTCCAGTGCGTCTTTTGGAGCAAAAAGTAATATAAGACGACCCTATTTTAGGGGAAACACAGTATTCAATTTTATAATTAGGTGAGAGAAAATTGCACCTCAGATTGTGATGAGGCCATTAGTAGGTAAAGGAAAAGAGAGAATGTTACTTGGAAGAGGACAGTATCTGGTTTGTCTGGATCCTATTAGAAGTGGTGTCAGACAAGTAAAAATTCAGAACAGGATCTATCCAGTTCTGAGGAACAATATCAACTAAACACTATTTATAGGTGCTTTCTGTTAGACAACTAAGATCTTTCTACTTATTAAAAGCTTTACCCATACCCCTTTATTTCTTTAGGCATAAAATTATTCCCCTTACTTTTATATTATTAATTTTTAGGGCTGAATTTCAATTCTAAATATAGGAACCTGATGGTTTAAAAAAAGCTAGAATACCATAGTAAATTCTACATCATGTTGATATGTTTGGATCAATAAATTTCCTTTTTATGACCCTGTAACCCCTTAATTTGTGGTAGAGCCAATTTTCTACTAAATAAACAATGAGTGGCATGCAACCCACAAAGCCTCCATTTGCTGGGTGGGGGCTTACTTCCAAATCACATTAGCCAAGAGTAATTTTCCTAGTTCCACTCCACATATGATCTTCACCAAGAAGCACTGGAGCTTTTGCCTTAGCCTGAGTAGTTCTCCGATTACGTGAAATGTGAACGCTAGCTGAACATAGAGGAAATACTTCCGCTCTTCATGCTGCGGTAGAGGATAGCATCATAGCTTCCAATTTGGAACAAAAAAGTGGTAGATAAATATAGAATAGATTCACCTGAAACTGAATCAATTGCTGCTAAAATTTTACATGCAGACAATTACCTGAATTACTTAACTGTTTATTATGCATGGAAAGTTTCACAGGCTTAAACTTATGCCTGAGGAAGGATGACTTGATTTACGACTGTAATTGAGCCCAGACATTGTAACTTTGAAACTAAATCATAAGTCCCATTTTCAGGATTCATCATAACTTTGAACCATTGCTAAATGACTGGTTGAGTCAAGGACTCCCTGTAATTTTTAGTTCCACATAAGTAAATATTTTTAAAATTCCTAGTAAATTCTTTGGATACTTACTCCACCAAAGCATGTGCAAGAGATTCAATATTTTCTCGGTCAAGATTGGTGGTAGGCTCATCCAATGCAAGAATGCCACAATTGAGACAAAAAGATTCAGCCAGAGCAAGACGAATAATGAGAGAGGCAAGAACCTAAAATTAAAATAAATATCACAATTTGATAAATGGACCAGAATATACAAATGTATTTAAAACCAATACTAGTATTCCCTTACTATGTTAGAAAACTGGCCTGTTCATAATGCTAAGGATGATGTTAAAGATCCCCAGTGTTCTTAAATAAGTATCATTTCCAAGTTTTACTATGAAAAAAGTATTAGCATATTTGTAGCGTATATTAATTTGATGCAAGTCATTAGCCATGATTAAACTTCTTAGCTTTATCTTCTCAGATAAAGAAAAGCCCAATTAATTTTGTCTTTCTAGGGCTGAAAGTATCCCTAATAACTTGTGAACCTATACAGTATAGTAGCACTGAAAAAACACCAAGCTTATCTTGACTCTAATTTTTCCATGGGCTGATCCTCTGATATGGATCTACTAGACCACTTGATATATTGGAGAGGGGGGAAACCCATAGTCTGTATATAAAAAGACCCATTAGAGATGACTACTACCACCAGGGGCAATTTGGCATTAGTCACCAGCACTTCGTATGCAAGCACTTTATGTTTTAAATGTATATTAAAAGGCCTACACATTTGAATTGGCTGAGTCACTTTCTCCTTCCATGAACAGAAAAAGGGAGTAGGGTATTTTGTAATTATTATCCTTACAATTTTCTTAGTAAATTCCCTTCTGTTTCTGGTATTACTATGAAAATATTTATATACTTCTGGAAGGTATGGTTATCAGTGTGAAAGCTTAAATGAGAGCAACAGCATATTCTACTTCAAATGGTTAAACTGGAGAAATCTGAGTAATAACATTTGATTACAAATGAAAGACAGTCATGACTCATTACTATGGTTACTTTCTGAATTCAAGACTGAGTGAAAGTATATGAAAAGTTTCTAAAGTTTTAATTTTTATTACAATAGGCAGCTTCTGAACTACAGTGGATATTGTCAGTTCTGGAAGCTATCTTTTTTGCTGGAGCTTCAGGGCTGCCTGGGAAAACAGGAGCGGGGATTGCAAGGTGCTGGTGGAGGATTAGACATAACAACATTCTTTTCTATGGGAGTCAAGGATACTCAACCTGTACCTGGATGGGAGTGACTGAAGGCCGTCTCCAGTTGGGACATTGAAATGATTGGACCATGTGATGGACTTGTGGGTGCAGGGGATGGATCTTTGACTTTCTTTTGGTGAGAAAAACCCAGAACTCTCCGATTCGGGTTTTCCCAGATGTCCCAATATGTCATCTCTAAGAAAATGGAACTTTGAGGAATCACTAGCCTCGGAGTCTTCTTTAGTTGGGAATGTTACTTGGAACCCTATTTTAATCTTATTTTATGAACTAAAATAATAAGAAGAAAGTGACTAGGTAAAATGCACCCAGAACAGCATCAAGAGCTTGCTGGGTTTACAACAAGCCACATAAAATCTGCAACCATATCCTATGGTACACAACATCTTTTTCACCAGTAAAAAAAAAAGAGATTTTCCCATCTCACAGTCTTCCTCCCTGCACTTTTCTCAATATAACTGATGCAACATATGCTTTACTATGCTTTGAAAGAAGCAATGGTGATGGGTCTCCCCCTCAGTGAGCTCTCCCCACAAGAAAACATTTCATCCCCCCAATTAAAATACAAAATAATTTTGCTTAACTGCAGTTGACAGATTCCATATATATTTAGATATGCAAAGAGAGAAATAGAAAGGAACATTTAAAAAGAAATTGATGAGAGTTTCTTGCCTACAGCAAGGGTGGCTAATCTGCAGCTCACCCAGCTTGTGTTTATGAATCCTTGCATCTCTGCGTGATTTATTTTGTGTATGTGTGTGTGTTTAAAACCTTAAGAAAGTCCTATTTAGATGCATTAAGTTGTACCTGTTTGGTTAAAAAAAATATGCCCAGTCTTAAAGGATTGTACACAATGAAGAAGAGTTCCATTGAAACGTTTCTATGACAGAAACCAGCATCACCTCTCATATTTAGATGGTGATACTAATAATAAGCATTGCATGCAAGTGCTTTCCTTCACAAGTGATTTTCAGTCCAAAATTGGCAGGCCAAATTTGAACAGCCATCTTTCATTTAAATAAGCCAAGGAGAGAGTCTGAAAGGTGCTTTTTCAATAGGCAAGTGGACAATATTTTTTCCCTTGAGGAAAAAAGATCTTTCACTTCTCATCCAAGAAGCTTCATCAGTTCTTGTTGGATCATGGTGGGATAGAATGATTACTTCTGATCATCCCCCCTCCCAATCCAACCAGAACTGATGAAGCTTCTTGGATGAGAAGCAAAATGTATTCTTCCTCAAGGGAAAAATCATAGTCCAATTGCCTTTGGAAAAAGCATCTTTGAGAGGGGCGGATTGAAGTGGCGACGACACGACATGCAATCTCAATGCTCTGAGATCGCAGTCGACACTTTTGTCTCTGGGTGGTCCAAACGGACCTAAACCGTCCTGTAGAGATGGTGAACAGGAAGAATACATCTTGCTGATCACAGGGACATCGCAAAGTCTCTGATTAATCCAAGGGAAACTCTTCAAGCCAGTGACAAACAATCCAGCCAAATGGTTGATGGGGTTGGGGCGGCTCCAAAATGGAAGGATATGGAAAGAGAAAGTATTTTCAGCTGGTGATGAATTTTTACTGTTTTAAAAGTGACTGCCTATAAAAAAACTTAAAATTAATTTAAACTGGAGAACAGAAGAAATAAGCAGCAGAATTAAATTTGGACTGATTTTGAATAGTGGGTTATCTTACTTTTTAAATGCTATTTTTATGGATGGAATTTATGCAAACCTTTTAAAATGAAAGGATTAAATTTCATTCTTCTATTTTTTTTATTTGACTACTCTCCATAATCTATGGACTAAAACTCTCCTCTTTCATTACTGTGGGTGTTTTTAAAAATCGGACCTTTTTTTAAACTTGAAATACAAAAAGATTACAAAAAGAAACAAAGAAATGGTAACATTGTAATTTTGTAACGCTGCTACTCGGAAGCTAGATGTTTGTGTATTGGAAACGAAATACTTTTTTCACTGATTATCCTGGCTTGGCACTTCAAGGACTCACAGCTTGTTTATAGAAGAGCCAAGGTGGCGCAGTGGTTAAATGCAGCACTGCAGGCTACTGCTAGATCAGCAGGTCAGCGGTTCAAATCTCACCGGCTCAGGGTTGACTCAGCCTTCCATCCTTCCGAGGTGGGTAAAATGAGGACCCAGATTGTTGGGGGCAATATGCTGACTCTCTGTAAAACCGCTTAGAGAGGCCTGAAAGGCCTATGAAGCGGTATATAAGTCTACTGCTATTTATAAAGAGTCAAGAAAAACACACAGATGCCCCTTTGAAGTAGATTCTTAACCAGAGAAAGGTGAAATGTTATTGTGATGTTTAATTCTGCTAAAACCTTTTAAGATAGAGTAGCAGTGTTTGTCAGCCATAAATCATGGCGCAATCTAAACACCAGAAAGAAGTTTTAAATCTGCAAAAGATATTCTCAGAAATACAGAAATTATCAAATACAAATAAGAGGATAGAGAAGTTGGATTACTTAGTGCATTTAACAGTAAAATATGATGGAGAAGGTGAAGATGTTTATCAAATGGAAAAAGTGGTGGTTAAAATCCAAAAAATCAAAGAGGAAGATGAATATAAAGAAATTAAAATTGCTGAGACTTATGGCGATTGGTCTGTTTCTGAAAATGGAAAGAGTGGAATACTGAAAGAGGAATTAAATGGAGGGGAAACTTACCCCAGATGGGAAGATACAGAAGAGGAAAAAATAAAAGAATTTATGGTCTTAAAGAAAGAAATCTTATTAGCAATAGTTTTGATAACATCACCGACAAATATAAGCAGATTAAGGAAACAGAAGAAGGGCATTGAAACTACATGAGAGATCTTATAAGCAAAGAGTTGCTAAGAGGAATCCATACAAAGCTGATTAAGGAGATGATTAGAGGATTGATGCCACAAATGGCAGAAGAGATGACACTGTTTTGTTACTGGAAAGATACAGGTTGATAGATGGAAGAGTATAATTTAAAACTAGCTAAACTTAGTGAAATTTAGTGATAGGAGATATAGTTAAATAAATAGTGGATAATGATAATAATGTATACAATGTGTAGTGTTATGATAAGTAATAACCTGATATGAATATTGAATGGCACCCATGAAAGGAAGATTAGAAACCCTTTTGGATTATGTATAAAGGTTAATAATAATAATAATAGAATTAATTTAGATTTGGTTAAGTTTTGATTACTGGGGGGAAAATGATATGATGCAGTATATAGTCAAATAAAGGAGGGATAATGATAATAACGTATGTATGTATGTATGTATGTATGTATGTATGTATGTATGTATGTATGTGTACAATATAAGGAAATGAGATGTGAATTGTAAACAGTGATTTGGAAAGAAGGATAGAAAACTTTGTTATTAAATATATGGATGTTTAGCTAGAATAGGACATAAGGATTTAGTGTCATTGGAGGATTTTAGAAATAGTAAATGTAATGCCAATATGTGGTAATGTATTAAATCTTGGTATATTTTATGATGAAAGACATTTAAACAACTATAGTCAAATGAAAACGGAGGTATGATGACGGTAATATGTATAAATATCTGAGTTAAAATACTTGAGTTAATATGAATTATGCTTGATGATTACGGAAGAGATGCACAAAAGTTTTTTGTAATCAACTGATACACTTTCTACAGTATGTAAAAAGGGAAGATTTTATGTGTTGTGTTTGTTTTGAAAATTAAAAAAAACTTTAATAAAAAAGAAAAAGAAAAAGCACCTTTGAGTCAACTATGAGCTGAATGACTGAGAATCTCTATAGACCAGGGATATCCAAACTTGGGAACTTTAAGACTTGTGGACTTCACAAGTTGAAGGTCTTAAATTTCCCACATTTGGACATCCCTGTTATAGATAATGCAAACTATACTGCTCCAAGTAACCACTTTACTCTTTCCAATGCTCATGTGAAAAAATGGGCTAAAAAAACATCTTCAGTGTTTCTCACATTAGAATGCTTTGGAAGCAGAGATGATCTGAAGCTGAGAATTAAAACTATTCTAAAACAAATAATTCTAGGTACAGAAGAATATAAACTATAGTTTGATGGATACTTTACACAAAATGACAATTTGAGTCTTATTCCAATTAAACACAAACAGGATCATCTGAATGCAGTTCTTTTATCTGCTCTGTACAGATCATTGGGTTTAATAAGTACTGTATGTTTTCCATAAATCTTTACCTGGGGAGAAAATATGAATTAATTCTTTGTTCTTTTTCATTCCACGGTGCTTCGCTAATTGTGGGGTCACTATTTCTGAGTTCAATTTTTCAACAAATACTGTGTCAAACTGGAGACCCATGGGCTGGATGCATCATGTACAAGCCATGACCAACCAAGCTCCGCAAAGGGAAAAAAAACATTGTAAAAACATCACATGATGGCAACGTGACGCGGTAAGTTTGATACCGGTGCTCTAGATCCTATTGCTGGTATAAATGTCTACAAATCAATGAATTGGCATGATAACAATACTACATACCTTTTGGCCAGCACTGCACCTGCCCCTCATATCTAGAGCAGTGTCTCCTTTTGTCATGACTACCCTGTAATTGTAACTCCTCCTTTTGTCAGAAGCAGATATATTCTCATCAGCATCAGACCGAATTTCTATATAGTCAATATCTTTAGGGGGGAAAAAACAATTTTATGTAGTTAATTGCCAAAGCAACTTTCTTTTCCTTAAAGCATTCTAATCATTATCTACGGAGTAAATCCACTCTATTACCACATAGGCATAAGTCATTTGTCCACAATATAGTTACATTAGTTCAGATTTTTGTCAAAAGCTTTTCCAGATCTTGTTTAGGTACTTATTATGCATTTTCATTTTGCATCCGTTAGCCAAGGAGAATACATTTTCCAAACTACTGTGCACCGCTCACAATTTTTTTTTCCAGAAATGTAAATGCGAAAGGTATTACTTTTTAAAAGTTAAAAGAAATTTCAAAATGCAGAATTCTGGTTAACTCAGCAATGCAATATATAGAAATCTGTTAAGAGTAAGATGATGATAATGTAAGAAGGCAAGAAACAGGAAAGAATTCATATAAATGTATCAATTGAGATGACTCAACTGGAAATGGCATATTGCTTATTATGAAAGATTATATAACCTCTCTAGGAATGAATGATAAATCTATTTTTATCTTAAAGAAAAATGATCTCAAAATTTTATCTCCAATACTCCCCCAGCCTGGATAAAACCTACTGCAAATATATACTCTGTATGTACCTTGTCCCCTGTACGTGCTTCGCCACAGGTCACGAATTATCTTGTTAATTTCTTCCATTTTCATGCTATGAAATGTCATTATTGCTCTAAGAGATGGAAAAGAGTAAACAGACTTTAAAATTTTAAATTCCTTTGCTTTCACTATACTCTGATCAGGCATTGCTGTGCTTTGATATTCAAGAAAGATGCCAGAGCTATATAAAAAGTTTTGCTACAAGCATGATAAAAAGACTATTGCCTAGAAACTACACTACTAAAATTCCATATATTGAATCTTATATGATACCTCCACATGTTCTCAGAAGATGCTATAATAAATGTCACAGCAATTTTCAAATAAATGACATCACAATCTAACAGAAAATGGATCCATTATTCTCATGGATCCAAGTACACTATACAAAGACTGGGACTATGGAGTAGGCATTCATTGTTTAACATTGATCAGAAATAAGGCCATAAGTAGAAACAAATTAAAAGCATTCTGCATCCGCTTAAAATAATCTTTAAAAGAATTTCTTGATTTTAAAGTAATAAATTTAATCAGGAAGTATTTAAAGGATACTATTTATTACAGTAATAGTAATGTGCGCTTCAAAATATTTTTCCTCCTTACAGAAGCAGAAACATATAATTATTAGGACACATTTGGAATATAAAAAGATTATTGACCAGGTATGCCAAATAAAAAAACAGGTAATTAATACAGCACAATTCATATATAACAAGACAGCTAAATGTCTCTGGTTTATGCCCATGTAACATTAACTTGGTGTCATTCCTCCCTTGCCAAGAGCTGCCTAGTAAGCCAGGATTTTTCATTTCACCATCTCAAGATATTCTGTCTTTAAAATGGCTACTTTTGAACAAATATCCATATAAATATAAAATAGCTCAGCTATATAGGTAGTCCTCGACTTACGACCACAATTGAGCCCAACATTTCTGTTACTAAGTGAAACATTTGTGAAGTGAATTTTGCCCCATTTTATAACCTTTCTTGCCATAGTTGTTAAGTGAGTCACTTCATTAACACAGTTGTTAATTTAGTAACTGGGTTGTTAAGTAAATCTTGTTTCCCCAAGCATCCTAATTTAGATTACATGGCTGTGGGGACAGTCATGCAATTGTTGTGTGAAAAATGGTCCTAAGTGGTCTTTTTCAATGCTTTTGAACGGTTACTAAATGAACTGATATAAGTTGAGGACTCCCTGCATTCATTAAGATGTTCAACATTATTTCCTGAAAGAATTTTTTTTTACTGCCTGGAAAAAAGAGACATTAATCAACATGGCAGGGGAATAAATTCTCTTTTGACACATTATAAGCTAATACTAATTTCCAGAACTTTTAAACCAGATGGAGGAAAAAAGAATTTTTTCCCCAGAAAAAAAATTGTCCCAAATGTTGTTTTGTAATATATATAATTTTTACTTTTGAACAGTTTTAAAATAATAAAACCATTCAAGTTTTGAAAGAAAAAAAATAAAGAAAAATGATAGAAAAGAAAAAATATAAACAAGCAGTTTCC
This sequence comes from Thamnophis elegans, assembly GCF_009769535.1. Lineage (NCBI taxonomy): Eukaryota > Metazoa > Chordata > Lepidosauria > Squamata > Natricidae > Thamnophis > Thamnophis elegans. Next base: position 82,762,269 of record NC_045542.1, read on the forward strand.
AACCTTAACAGCAGTTATAAATGCATTTATATTTTACTCTTTCTCTCTGTAAGGGTAGACCATAATTTGCTTCATTCCATAATCTACCCTTTCTAGTAATGAAAGCTATAAATTACGTTCATGTTATTCCTTTTTTTAAAGCAAAAAGTCCATAAAGGGTTTCCAGTCACTAATAGTTATTGTCCTTTCTTCAATTAAACAAATCATTTTTGTCTTCTCTGCTTATTCTGCCATGCTCACAAGCCATTTCTCAATTGTGGGAATTTCAGGGTCTTTCCATTTTTTCTTTGCATATAATAATGTCACAGCAGTTATATATAAAACCAATATTCCATAAGTCTTTTTTAATTTTCAATTTAATAGCCCCAGCAAGAAGAGTTCTGGTTTTGACTGGATATTAATGTTTCTTTGTATTGCCTGTAAGTATTCGAAGCAAACCTTTCTGGCTTTTTTGCAGTCTACCAGGTATGATAGACACTTCATAGGTTCCATATTTACCACAGAAATCTGAACTATTTTATACCTTTCGCTCTCCTGAACTCTGCTGTGGGCGAAAGAAAGCACTTTAATCAGTGGGGTGCCGGGGGAGAGGACTGCCTCACCAGTCATAAACTTCACCGCACATCACTGGTTCTAGCAATATATTAGGTCTTAAGTTCTTAGCTCATTTTATCATACTCTCACTTATTCTTCTGTTTCAAGTTTTAACAAAAGTTTATTTATTTTAGCAATTACATGTTAATCATTTGTGCATAGCTCAATTTCAAATTCTGTCCTGTACCAATTAATTCAAAATGCCCTGTTATCTATTTTAAATCTTTCTCTTAACTGTGCATATGAAAACCATTGAAACTAAATGCCTCTGAAGTCGAGTGATCTCTTGATTTCATCTTATATTCTTCATGCTTTTGAACATGAACCATCTGTCTTGTTATTTCTTATCTATAAAATGCTGAGATCCTTAAAGTATTTTGGGCACAGTCTGAATTTATATCTACTCTATAGTCTCAATATGGCATTTCTAATATAGTGATCTTTAAAAACTACAAAAACCATAGTTTTATTGTACCACAGAACGTCATGCCATCCAAACCTCAGGTTGTGTTCTTCTAGTGCTAGAATTCTCTTATTTCTCGGCAGCACCCATTCCTTCATCCAAATCAAGCAGCAGAATGCAAAATTCATTTTCAAATCAGGCAGCCCTATTCCTCCTTATTCCTTTGCATCTTGGAGGTATTTATATTTATATTTAACCCTTGACTTTTTCCCTTGCCATAAAAATCTACGTCTTTCTTTCATTGCTTAAAAGGCATATCACTGAGAAGAAGAAATAGGATAAACATTGGAAAAATGTAAGACAAAAAAAAGCTGAAATATAGGGCATATAGTGATGTTAACTATATAAAATTGAGTAAGAAAAGATAAAGAAATATATAAAGAGAATAATGATTGAAGTTGGTATAGTAAAACTATAGTAAAAAATGATTTGTAAAGATTAGGTATTTAGTAATGATATGTAAGCTTAAATGAATTAATGGGAAAAATTAAAAGATTATATAAAAGAGATGAATATTGATGAAAGTGGGGAGATTAGAATTTACAGAAATTATGATTATAAATGGGATGTATAAAATGTGACCCAGTCAACACTCTGTCCATAATGTATGATGGGGAAAAAAGAAAAATTGTAATAAAATTATAATAAAAAAGGCATATCATTTTTCAAAATACATGTTGTTTGAAACAAAAACTACATTCTAGGGAATACTTTCATTTTTATCATTGAAATATTCCCTAAAAATGACAACTGTAATTTCTCCCATCTTAGAATATCTTTCTTAATATCATTCCATGTCAACATAAGTGTTCTGAAATAACATATAATTCACATTAGTCATAGTAATACCCAGGCACTTCACTTTTTTCCTCAATCTTTAAAACACTTTTTACCTTATTTTTTGGAGTATAAGACGCATCTTTTTCCTTCAAAAAAGAGACTGAAAATCTGGGTGCATCTTATACATTGAATACAGCAAACTTTTCCTCCCGAAGCCCCGCTCAAACGGGCCACCACCCCCCCAGCCCCCAGCAGCACTCTATAAGCCTCCATAAGGCTATACATGCATTTTTTTTGCAAAAAATGGACCGGTTTTTGCTCATTTTTGCCCTCCCCCCCCAAGGAGCACCCTGCAAGCCCCCCATGGCTATTCATGCCTTTTGTTTGGAAAAAAAAGGACTGCTTTTGGGAGGTTTGCAGAGTGAAAAAACTTTTTTTTTCTTTTGAAAAGTTCTTTGATTGATGACAATTAGATTGATCAAGTTCTGTGCCAGCAGAAACAAAGTCTTAGATGCTGCAGATTATCAGCAATTTCCTTCTCCAGCACATGGATAAATACACCTGGAAACATCTACCTACGTACTTACCCTCTCTCTCTCCCTACCTACCTACTATATTTCTTTCTCTCTCTCTCTCTCCTTCTCTCCCTATCTACCTACTTACCTACCTACTCTCTCTCTCTCTCCCTATCTACTGTATTTCTCTCTCTATCCCTCTACCTACCTACCTACGCATACACTTTCTCTCTCCCTACCTACCTACTGTATTTCTCTATCTCTCTCTATTTCTCTCTCCCTCTCTCTATCCCTTTATCTACCTACCTACCTACCTACCTACCTACTTATCCTCTTTCTCTCCCTACCTACCTACTGTATTTCTCTCTTTCTCTCCCTCTGTATTCCTCTATCTACCTACCTACTTTTTTAAAAATTTGCCTCTTCAAAACCTTGGTGCATCTTATACTCTGGTTCATCTTATACTCCGAAAAATACGGTAAATCAATTCCTTTGGCTCTTCCATCTTCCATATTTTTTGTTAACTTCACACAACCCCCCCCCCAAACAAACTCAAATTCTGGAAAAACTAAAATACATCTATCTGACATAATCTTCATTTCAAGCCAATCACTGATTTAGATATACTATAATAAAGTTGTTTTATTCATAATATTATCATGTTTCTCTAAACTAAACAGAATTACTTTTTACAATTTAAAAGTATAATTCAGAAAAGAATTTACTACTAGGATTTACTTTGAAATAGTTTTAAAACTTTTTTTGCACTCCTGTCCGTATGTGCATATATGTGTATGTGCATATACTTTTTATGCCTTGTGAGGCCTACAGAAAAGAAGATTCACAGACATTTGAGATTAAAAAAATCAGAAACATAGAAGGCCACATCCAAATCAGGCATGGAATTCTTCTCTAATGAAAGCAACACTGCCATGATAGAGTTTTGCACTTGAGGGCTAAACTGCCCTGCTGGTGCTCTCTCTCCATTTATTAATTACAAGAAAATATTTCATTTGTGAACAGTGTTTTAAAACTATTTCAACTTTAGAAGGAAAAAAATAGTGGGGGACATTTCCCATTCTGAATTTTTAGGTTTTTCTTTTCTAAGCCTTCAAATCTCGGTTACTCTACAACTAATTACCTACCATTAATCATGATAATTATTTTTGTACTTCTACTGTATATATCTCATTTTTCTTAATTATTTATGCTTTTCCTGTCAAATCATATATTTATGATAACTTCGTGCATCTGATTATATGGAACTACATAACTATGTTACGCTAACAAGAGGCTGAAATATTAATAATGCAAATCTTATTCCTACTGTTTTCCTCAAAATAAGACCTCCCCAGATAATAAGCCCAATTGGGCTTTTGAGCACATGCACTAAAATAAGCCCTCCCTGAAAATATTGCAACACAGAAGCAGCCATGAGGTGACCACGCTCGCCGCCTCCTGCATCTCAAAAATAATAAGACCTTCCCAAAAATAAGGCCAAGCGCTTATTTCCAGGGTCAAAAGAAAATAAGACCCTGTCTTATTTTTGGGAAAACACGGTATATAGCTACTAATCCTTCTCAGTAAGAAAAGCTTTTGTATCATTCCATTATAATTATGATTGGATGCTCACTTAAATTATGTAGTTACCTCTAGGCTATACTTTTATAATTATAATAATAGCAAAGGCACAAATAGAAAATATATAATGGAAAATATAATTTGGTAGATGGTGTAATGAAGCCCAAAGGTGTTCCAAGAACTCTTAGTTTCATTGTTGTCATTAGTTATATTTAGTCATGCTTCCGTTGTAACACAGGATTTTATAGCAGCTTTTTGCCTGATAATATCAAATTGACTCATGGTTATTTTTTACTAGTGAACGAAGTGGCATATTTTGGATATATCAGATAAACAAAAAGAAAGAGAAGCATATTTACTTATCATGTTTAATCTTATCATGTTTTTAAACATATTACAATAAAAAATATTTCCTTTTTTGGAGTATAAAAAAAGAAGTTATTAGTTTAGTTTTTGATTTCATAAGTTGCTTCTTTTCATTTAAGCCAATACTTCCCCAATGTAGGTAAATTATTCCAATTGGGTAAAAGTGGTTTTATGAATCCATTACCTATCACAAGAGTGTCATTTAAATTAACTTAAAGATCGCCATGTGTATTAAAATATATTTGAAAATCCCTAACAGTATTCTTGTTAAGATAAAAAGCTATGAAATTACCAATGGTAATTTGTAGAAAGGACATAAAAATCTTTAAGTTACCACCATTTGTTTAGCAATCAAAGTTATGACAGTACTTAAGGAAGGAGCTTACAATTAGTCCTTGGAAGTTTGAGAAGACTTTCTAATAAGCAGTTTTGGATAACAGAGGAAAAGGTTGAGAACCACAGCCTTAGGCTGACAAAAGCCACAATGCAGGGAATCCTCAACTTATGACCATAGCTAAGCCAAAAATTTCTGAAGCAATATAGTTGTTAAGTGAGCTTTGCCCCATTTTATGACCTTTCTTGCCACAGTTGTTAAGTGAATCACCACAGATGGTAAATTAGTAACATGGTTGTTAAGTAAATTTGGCTTCCCCACTGATTTTCCTATTCAGAAGATCCCAAAAGGTGATTTCATGACCATGAGATACTGCAACCATCATAAATACATGCCAGTTGCCAAGTATCCAAACTTTGATCATGTGACCATGGGAATTTCTGACACATTGTTTTAGTGCCACAATAATCCAAAACCACTTTAATGAAAGACTGCAGAAGCACCAGGATATTGATCTGCCAGGTCTTCTCCAAACCTAATTATAGACATAGCAGTTCCTTATTTTTCAGGGTTCCAAACTGAAGGACAAAAGAATTACAACACTCTAACGTACGATAATATAATAGACATTACCCCACACTCCAAAGTCTATTACTGTACGATGAACAAAATTACAATATAGAATGTGTATTGGAAGGGATGTTATAGGCCAACTAGTCAAACCCTCCATTCTGTGCAGAAATCTAAAAGTACCGTATTTTTTGGAGTATAAGACGCACCCTTTTCCCTGAAAAAAGAGGCTGAAAATCTGGGTGCATCTTAAACACTGAATACAGCATTTTTGCCTCCTGAAACCCCACCCCCTTCACCATAATGGCCGTGCATAGCTTTTAGGAGGCTTTCATAGAACAAATTAATTGAGTGATGAATATTTTGTTATTCATTTTGTTTGTAGGTCTGCTTTATTCTAAATGTGGATGAGCAGTAGCAGATTAAAAAGATAAACTAAAATAAAACCAAATATATGCAAAGTCTTGTCTGCTAATAATGACTACCGTATTTTTCAGAGTATAAGACGCACCATTTTCCCTCAAAAAAGAGGCTGAAAATCTGGGTGCATCTTATACACTGAGTACAGCATTTTTTTGCCTCCCGAAACCCCTCCCCTTCACCAAAATGGCTGTTCATAGCCTCTAGGAAGCTTTTAGAGTCTCTAGAAAGCTTTTTTAAAAATGGCCCGTTTTTTTGCTTAATTTTATCCCCCAGCCCCCAGGAGCACTCTATAAGCTTCCTAAAAACTATCCATGCCCTTTTTTTTTTTTTTTACAAAAAACTGACCCGTTTTTATGAAAAACTGTCCGGTTTTTTGCTCCTTTTTGCCCCCCCCCCCCCGCACTCTGCAAGCCCCCTAAACGCTATTCATGCCATTTTTCGGGGGGGGGGTTGGACCTATTTTTGTGAAAAATGGGGCATTTTTGGGAGGATTGCAGAGTGAAAAAACTTTTTTTTTAATTTGCCTCTTCAAAACCTTGGTGCGTCTTATACTCCGGTGCTTCTTATACTCTGAAAAATATGGTAGGCTATATTTGAGTTTAAATATAGATTATTCACCCTAACCTAAACAATATATGAGAGTATACAGAGTTTATTCAGTTTTAGCAACCCAAGTATGCATGTCTAATTGCAACCTAGAACATACTTGCAACTTGGGTTTTAGCAGGTATAAGAACTAGCCAAAAATCAGATCCTAGGTTTCCAAAATTTAAATAGAGATACTTTTTGCAGACAATATCTTCATATTCATCCCATCCACCCAAATAAGCTCTTGTACATATATTCATGATTTATTAAAGAACAGCTAAATGTTATTTGGGTTAGTTTGAAATAGAACTATTTCGAGTATATGACGTTACTCACTGATCCAGTGCTCTATAATAAATGTCAAGATCCTTGTTTGCCAGTTCTGTGGTCCTCATAACTATCATCATTTCTCTATATTTCTCTTCAGCATCTTTAAACTGTTGTTCTTTCAGCTCTCTTTTATATCTCAGGATCTCCTCCTCAAATCCATGCTGCCGACCCAGTGCCAAACTATGGCTTCTTTTCAAATCCTCTATTTTTTCTTCAAAATGTTTTTGATTTCTAAGTTAAAAAAAAAAAAGATCAACTTACAGTTTTATTATTAGTTTTCCAGGGCACAGAAAATTATGAGCAAAAAGTATTGCCTACTTGATTACAAAAGAAATGTACATGAGGAATTAGGGCACTATGGAAATTGAGAGGACATTTTCAACAGAAAGAAGCAAGAATCCTCATTTTAAATGAAGTATAATACAATGAAAAACAAACTGTTAAAGTATAAAATGGGATGAAGAAATGACATTTTAACAGACATGTGTATTAATAATGTAAAGGCACTATGACTGAATGCCTGAGTGCATTCAAATCTCTGAAATCAGAGATTTTGGTTTATAGAAGGAAAATAAATTTAAAAAGATACAAAGAAAGTCACTAACTTCATGATAGCTGATATGCAAACATGATTCAACCATAGATGACAATAAATTACCTTACATCTTTAACATATCATATTTTTCATAAGGGAAATGTTTCCCATAATATCTAAAAGCCATAGTTACCATTAACTGATCTGTAGTTTTAATCACTGTTCCAGTTTAAAGATAAAATAGTCTGTAGTCCTCCACTTATGACTGAAATGGAACCTGCTCATTATGGTGGCAATTTGCAATGGCCATTAAAGGGAGATGGCCTCACTTAATGACACCCCCCCTCAATCCTGCTCTCCCTGAGGCAGTCATTAAATGGTGTCTCAGGGATAGGGGAGGCCCTGGGGAGCCATCCAGCTAAAAAGGAGCAGACAAGCAGCAAATGGCTTTGCAAAACCAAAAACAGCCGAGCAAGGGAAAAGAGTCCAGTTACATTAGCCTTAGCCTTAGCCTGAGTACCACCTTCCAATGCTGAAGAGGCTTCCAAACAAGTCTAAATGCATGGCTGTGAGAAGCCCTGATGCTCTGAAACACCAGGGCGGTGGAAGCTTAAGTGATCTATCCATAGGTCACTACTAGGCCTCTGATCCGATCATCTGGCAGTCAGGAGACCTAGGCTCTCCTAGGGTTTGGGGAAGCGAGCCTGCTTGTTATAGTGATATATGGCCATTCTACCTCTGCTGAAACATTATTTCTGAGGCAGCATTTCACGGTTGAAACAGCTTATAACAATTTATATATCAGGATGTTCTCAGCATTAGTTTCAGATCCCTTACTTGTAACCTGAACCTGTTTGCTTGAGCCGTGCCCTGTCAAGCAACAGAAAATAATTTTGTCTCATTATATTTCAAGAATTACAATAGCTGTTTAGCCATGATATGCCTCTGATAAGATGAACTGCAGCTCATGAAAACTTATGTCTTTTCATAAAAATAGTCAGAAAAGGTGCCACCAGACTCTTTCTAATTAACAGCTGCCTTATAACTATAAGCTTACAACTATAGAAATGATGTAGAAATTACATCTGATCTATGCTTAATCATGGTAACAAATCAATAGAGATATCAACATTAGAGGCAGTGAGCCTTGCGATACCACATGTTGAGCATAAACAATAGAAGAAACACTGAAGCACTATTTAGTTATCACAAACACATGGTCTGAAATCAGTCAAGTTGATTGCTCATGCTACAATTATTGAGAGAAGAGAATCATCTAATCAAAAAAGTAGGTTTACAAGAGAGTCTTCTATCACTAGGCAGACACTACAAAGATACTTGTGACCACATAAGAAAAAATACTTAAAATGCAAATACTTGAGGTCTAATGCCTTTGCTTTAGAAATGATTTTTCTTTATAAAGCAAGATATACCTTTTCAGTTGTGGTACTTGCATTTCCCCCATTTCCTTCAAAAGCTGTTTTATGTTATCTTCAACTTCTTTTAGATCTTCCTTTCTTTTTCTTAAAGTAAGATTATCTTCTAACCATCGTTCCTGAATCTAAATTCAAATAAAATGAAAAGTGAATTATTCTATACTATTTTATCCCATTACAATCAGAAGAACATAAGTAATGGGTTTTGTTAACAAGGAGCTGTTATCAGATATTCTCCAAGACTGCAACATCATGATCCCTTAAAATGATAAACAAATTTTAATTTCTTGAATTTCATGACTTAACCAGAGAAAGTTGCATGGGTAAACCAAATTAGCTTTAAAAAAAGATATGTCCACTCACAGTTTGAGAATCTGTTCAAAAATACTCTTTAAGCTTTACTTTAATCTTTTAGGTGCATATATTATTTTAGACAGTTATTTTGGTGAACAGCTAATCTACACTTAATGATCGGTTGCTTAACACCAGTTTGAAATTATGATGGCCTTGGAAATGGTTATTTATGCCCCATAAAGGACTTCTACCACAGAATGTTGCACACAGCCCTGCCCCCCCGGTCAGATGATTGCGATCTGGCTGTTCACACCCATGTCCAATTGCCAAGTGCCCCATGGTCATGTGATCACAACTTGCAACGTTCTCTGCCAACCTTCCCAGAAAGTTAATGGGGAAGCCAGTAGGGGAGGCTGCAAACTGTTATCATCTTTAAGCAAGACTCCCTTTCATCTCTGGGAGCTGGATGAAAGAGGTCCTTGCCACAGCTGAAATTCAAGCATGCATGGAGCCCCAAATCCCTCTCTCCCAATCCCTGCAGAGAGCCCCAAAAAGGGAGGGAGACAAAGACATCTAGCTCTTGTTCTGCCTGAACCTTGGCATCCGAAATTCAAGAATGCTTGGAGCCCCAAACCCCTTTATCCCTGCCTCTGCACACAACTCTTCAGAGGCAGAGAAATACTCCCAGTTCTATGCCTCACAAGCTAAAATCCAATCATTCACAGAGGCCAAATTTCTCCAGTCACATGGGCTTAACTACCACTTTGCTCAATGACCTGGACTCCAATTCCAATTGTAGTCATTAAGTGAATTATTGCAATAGTTAGGACATCAGGTGGGAATCTATGAAATCCAATCCCACCTTAGCCTCAAAACCAACTTGGACAAGTCACTGTAACCTTGGACCAGTCACTGTTTCTCAACTCTAGGGAAGCAAGCAATGGCAAGCCATTTTCTAAAATCTTGCCAAATAAACTACAACAAGGTACTAATCAAAAGTCAACACTGACTCAAAGGTACCTGATGTCTTAACTATTATTAATTTAACTGACACCAGAACTGAACTTTTTCCCCCCAGATGAAATCGCATTGCGCACGAAGAATCATGTCCAGAATAGAAAGATATATGTAGAATCAAATTGCGCATTAAAACAGTAAAAAATACTCCCACCGCAGAATAAGTCTTCTTTATTCTTTACTTTCCATAGAGACTCTGAGGCATATAAGGCAGCACATAGATAAGCAAGTCTCTCTGCACAAGTGAATGTCAGCCAAATGCTTCATTCAAGTATATTTATTCAAGCAACATAAATCATTTTAAAATTTCATACTATTGTATTTAGGTTTACAGAAGCAATAAAGAATAAAGCAAGTTCCAAAGGACAGAATTAGTGTACTGATGATTGCCATTCAATAAATAGAACACAGTTTATTTTCTGAAATAACATTCAAGATTGAATGAGATTACTAGTAAATTGTACCCCCATGATAAAGCATAGGAGGCATTTCTGCTTCATTTCAATTACTTCTTAAGTATCAGAGGATTTTATTGCAACCACTGCACAATTACATTATAAAGTCACAAGTTAAATCACTGTCACTTGTTTTATTAAACTGTATAATAATTATCAGCAAATATGATGCAATTCTAAGATATCTAAGATATCACAGTGGTTCTTGTCTATTAACATTTCAGATTAAAGTATTACTAAAATGTGGAGGAAACTATGCATTATACTATTAGATTAATGGAAGAGATAAAGGTACCTTTTGTGTATCAATATCTTGCCTAATTGTTCCCATTTCTTTATTTATCTTCTCTTTCTTTTTCTCACAATCTACTACCCGAAATGTGACTTCCTCCAGTTCAGATTCCTTTTGCTACAAATGAAAAATAAATAAACATTTTAGTGTTCAAAATTACATGTAAAATCTTGTGATGAAACTTTCTGAAAATTATTATTATTTATTAGCTTTTTGCTAATTACCTGCTTGTATTCTTCTTTCCCTTCTTGGATATAATTCTCAATCTCTTTCATATGGCTATGGACATTTTTAACTTTTTCTTTAATATCATTTATCTGTTAAAATACATAAGAAGTATGCTTGATTCTAAGAAATATAAATATATTAATCAATAGAAAATATTGTTCAAGTAATATATATTTCAAAACACTGTAGGTTCTCACTGCACCTTACCTTAATTAGAGCAGAATGTTTTGAAGAGAAACAATATGAAATTTGTAACATGTTGCTCAGATCGTAGGAAATAAAATGTTGATTTTTCCTTATAGCTCAATTGTGATTTTTGCAAAGATTACTGTGAAGATCTACAGGTGTCTGGTTATTATTTTCTTCCCCGCCCCTTGGTAATGTTTGATAAGTGGAGGGGGAAGGGTTTTATAACATCCTTTGGGGAAGTACCATTTCAAGCGTGGATGCCGGACAGCTTTATAACTGTAGAACTGGCAACTTATTCTTAACTGCTTTTCTAATAATCTTTAGCACAGATAAATGTTTCTTGTTCCATAGCTATTATGCAATAGACTAATATTAAAGCTAAGCAAATCTTTTGAAACAGAAATTTTGCATTAAGTAATGAAGCAACACCTTTCTTCAAATGGTTAAGGCAGGAACTTCTTTTCTTCAATTCTAATACGTATTTGAAGGATTTCATTTCTCACCACTCTTCATTGCAAGAACTGTCTAATGATTCCTGTAGTCTGCTTTCATTTCCTTCAGAGGTTGAGGGTCTAGGGTACTTCCACATGACAGTTGCAGTATGTTGGACCCCTCGCAACCTGATTTGAAACTAATCTCTTCACTTGTGATAGCTTCAAGCTGCTAAGTACAGAACCAAATAATTCTGTATAGGTGCAAGAAGTTATAACAGGACCAGTCTTCCTCTTTTGAAGGTAACATGCATTCTAAGCCTGTTATTATTTGTGATGTGGCAAGAACAAGACAGCATTTTTGCAACCATGCGTGTTCACAATAGCTCTAACCAAGACTGTAATTATCAGTAAAGAGTCTTTTATGTTTGTGAAGAATGGAGAGAATGTAATAGCTCACTTCGGACCAGAGGCTGTGTATGGAGTAGACTGCTTCTATAAGGGAAAATTAAGGGAGGTTTTTAAAAACTTGTAAAAATGATGAGAAAGAGATCTAAGTTTTCGTTTAACTGTAGGATATAGTGTTGGGCTGATCTGAATGGTTGTCATACTTAAAAACAATAAGAAGATGAAAAAATAACCAAAATACCATAAAATAATCAATAATCCAAAAATAAATTTCCTACAATAATATATAAACCAATTCAGGGCCAGCAGCCAACCTTCTCTTGTGTTATTTTGTAACTTGTATTCTTTTTGTTCAACAACTCTTCTTTTTCTTGTTGTAGTTTTCCCAAAGTTGTTTCCAAAGGAAATAACTGCTCCTTTGCTTCCTAAAAAGAAAAGAAAAAGCACACAATTATCTTTTTTTTGTTTCAGAAATCTGCTTTTTACATGTAGCAGTCTTATGGTTATGTGACTGAATGTATAAAGCTGAACAAAATTGAAACCAAGGCAGGAATAGCCATGATAGTCCTGATATTCACTTGTTATTTTACCTTGATCTCTCTGTTTAAAGATTGCACCTCGGTTGCTAATTCTACAGTCTGTTCTTCAAGTTGCTGTCGACGCTGCATGCCGCTGGAAATCTGAAGTTTCTCAGCTTTGAGCTCATTTACTGTGCACTTTAAATGCTGGACTTGATTTTGTTGATCTTGCTTGAGTGTCTGCTTCAGTTCAATTTTGCTAGTAACTGCAAGCAAAATGAAAGGGAGTCACTTTTGAATAAGCTAGGAAAGAATGCAAATAATTGGATGAAATTCGGTCTAAAATCACGATGGCAAAAATGTGCAGTAGAGTATAGTGGGCACCTTGTCTGCGACTCCTTAAAGCAGCAACTTCTTTCCCAGGATTACATGGCTGCCTTCAGCAGCTGCAGCAGAATACTAAAAAGAGTGTTAAGATTCACTCTTAACAGTTTAAGAGGTTACAGGCACACTGAGCCCACATGTTTGCAAGCACCTTTTTGAATCTGAACCTGAATCATCAAATACAGTGCTTCAAACATGGACCAAATATATCTACCGGTAGATACTTAAAGAAGAAAATATGTGTTTGCTATTAGGAGTTGCAAACACATGCAATGCTTTATTTTGGCACTCCCCAAGTCATGTTTTGGATATTAAATTCAAAGTCTGGCGACTTTGAACCAGGTCATGATTGTCCCAAAGGTGCTTTTTCAAGAGGCAACTAGACTTTCTGGTTTTTCTTTGAAGACGTTTCCCTTCTCATCCAAGAAGCTTCTTCAGCTCTGACAGGATGGTGGGGAGTGGACGGTTTGAAAGAGAGGTCAAATAGGCCATCTATGTCAAATTTGAACAGCCCTCTCTCAACAGAGGGATAGGGGTAATAGACATCATCTATTTCCAGTCTACAACATAGTCTGTTCAGCAGTTCCAAGAAGGCTCGACACCCATTTGCATTAATCAGGTGACGCTGAGGACAGAGATAAACTTCCAGGTAGCCTTAATGACTCGCTAAAAATGCAAATGACCAGCTGTCTGCAAGGAGTATAAATCCTTCCATTCTCCACCATACAATCAAAGTTGAAGAAGCTTCTTGGATGAGAAGTGAAATGTCTTCCAAGAAAAACCAGAAACTGCAGTTGCCTCTTGAAATAAAAAACACATTTGAGTTAAATCCAAGTGTTGCACAGTCATAGTCAAAGGCTTTACTTGCTTATAAATATAGCATTACAGGTAGTTCTTGCTTGCCACGACTGGGACCAGCAACTCCATTACTAAGTTAAGCAAATTGTTAAGCAAGACATCCCATGACCACAACAGATTTAGGGACTCACTTCCACTGTGGTTGTTATATGAATCACCTGTGGCTGTTAAGCAAGACAGCTTATGACCACAACTTGTGATTTTACTCCCAGCTCTCTCATTGACTCTGCTTGTCGGAAGTAGGCTATGAAGTGCACAAATGGTAATCGGGTCATGATGGATATTGTGTGGGGTTGTTTGGAAAGAAATTAATAGGCATACCTTCAAATTAAATTTCGGTTCTAATTATTACATTTAATTGAAACAATTTGTGCTATATCATTATACTTGTAATTAAAAATTAGAAAAAACTCCTGGAAATAAAGAAACAAAGATCTGTAAGAGAGTCTCCAATATTTGAGTTAAGAAAAATGTATTTGTCAATAATATTACTTTTTATTAGTGAAAGTAGGGATACATTTTAATTTTAGCTGTGCACTTGTAACTGTAAGTATTTCTATCCTACTTTTTCTTCGGGAGCTCAAGGTAACACAAATATCACTTCCTCTTCATGTTTTTAATTTAATATAGCAACTCTTAAAATAAAATAAATAGTGGATTATTTACTAGTATTTCAAATCATAAGATGGGCAGCATTTAATTTAGTAAACCAATAAATATCTTCTTTGAGGAAAAATGATTCCATGATTTTATTAATTTTAAAATTTTGATTTTAAGGATTTTGCATAGGAAACACAGTTAAGGAATGCAGTTTTAGTTATGAAAGCATGATAACTCCTTATATGTCATCACCTGTGTCCCACTGATGTTTTTTTTCCTGTTTCTCTTGGCTCACTTGCAAAAGAGTCCGGCCCAAATCCACTCCCTGGAGCCTAGCAGACTGCTGAGCAATTTTTCTTTCAATATCCTTTAGATCAATCTGGGGGGGAAAAACCAGAAAGAAAATGTTGAGAATCCTGAGGTGCTTAACATAAATCGTCCTCAATGTGCAACCATTTATTCAGCAATCATTTGAAGTTACGATGGTGCTGAATGAATATTAGTTATGATTGGTTGTTAAAAGTTCTGCCACTCTATGGTCACATGATCATAATCTGGGTACTCGGCAACCAGCTTGCACTTATAACCGGTCACAGCCCCCCTCAATCATTGCCAGAAACTCAGTGGGGAAGCTGGCAAAGGTTGAAAGTCCTGCCCAAAGTCTCTCCCACTTGTGCATCCTACCCCAGCCCTTCCGTATTTGTGCTGTACCGACCACTTGCACATTAAGTGCACATGAGGAATCTCAGGCTGAGGAAGGTCATGGGGGGGGGGGGGGGGCTAGCGATGCAATAGGACACCTGCCTCAGACAACCCAAGGCCTCCCCTGAGCCACTGAGATATTACGTGCCTCTTCCCCTGGGGTCCCCACAATTGTTCCCCGCCCCCCATCCTGCTGCTCCAGGTCACTTACCTTGTAAAGATCTAGCCATCTTTCTCCTTTCCACCCTCTCTGCCTGCTTACAGTCTAAGCGTGAAATGGGAAGTTTGAAGCAATCTGATTTCATTGCTCCAAAGTCTCATTGTCTTGCAAATTCTCTTCATCGGGATCTGGTGCAGGCCTTGGTTTGCTGAGAACTGAGGCCTAAAGTATTGCAATGCGAGATCTCGCAATACTGATTTTGTGTGATCTTGCACTACTTTAGGCCTCTGTCCTCTGCGAATGCACCAAAGCAGGCAAAGGAACTGATGGCTTGCTAGATTGTTGCAAGGTGAGTCTCCATAGGCCCATTACCTGTGGAGACCCTGTCAGTGGGGGGGAGGGAGGGAGAAGGGAGAGAAATAGGCAAGGCAAATGTTGCAGTGCTTCTGCCATCATTCGTAAGCGTGAAAGACTGCCATGGTACTGCAACTTTTGTAACTGGGTCGTAAGTATTGAGGGGGGGAGGTTTATGTCATAACTTCAAATGGTCGCTAAGTGAACTGCTATAACTCAAGGATTACCAGTAAATTCAGCAACTTAAGTTTAAGACTGGATTTTAACAAATTTGGGGTTCCATAATATCTATTGCAGCTAAGCATGATACATTTATACAGATGTTCCCAGCAGCCTTAATTGAAGGATTCCTTCCTATTATGTGACCATTTGGGGAAAAAAGCTAAATGAAGAGACATTCTTTTCCAACAATCTTTGCCACTTTGCCCGTAAAGTGTGATAAAGGAAGTGTGCAATCTGGTAAGAAGTATCTTTACCTGATCCCTTTCCATAAGTGTAATATCCTGCAGACATGCTTTTGCACTTCCTTCCTCTGTTATGATAGTACTCAAGAGGGTTTCCTGTTCTTCTATATCAGCTTTAAGGCTTTGAATCTCTCTATTAAGGACCTGTAGCTTGTTTCTCAACTCAGGTATATCCTTTTCATGGAGTTCAGATATCGTTTGTCTTGGTAAGAAACAGAAAATAGAAATGCATGACATTTTCTTTTAACAGTCATAAAGTCAACTTACCACAATTATACTTGGAATTCTAATCTGAATGCTAAAATTATATTTGTTTTGATTGTGATGTCTTACATCAGGGTGTCAAACTCACATCCAGAGGGACAGATGCGTCATGTTCTGACCACGCCTACCGCGAGTTTAGCGAAAGGGGGGGGATTCCTGATACGTCACGTGACGATGAGAGTTTGCCACCCCTGTTCTAAATCTTTCTTTCCCCTAAATGGAATTCTCCTCATGGCATATCCCACTAGAGAAAAAGAGGTGGGGGCAGGGACGGAGGAATCTGTCTACTGTTTCTTCCTGAGCCAACTGTGCCTCTCAAATATTTGGGGATCCTTCACAACCGCATGGCCACTGAGGCTGTTGAGAAGGATAACTGATTATCTAAGCCACTGTATTATTTTATGATGGTACAGAATGCCTGATAAGACAGGAAACCTCTTCAACTTGCACATATCAAAACACTGCCATTCCTGAAAACTTCATTCACTTTACACAGCATAGAATATTGTGATTCCTGCCTCACCTGATAGGTTTCAGAGAAATCATATCATCTCGTTTCTTCTCCCTTTTCTTAAGTTCGGATTCTGTTGTCTTCAGTTTGTCTGGAGCAAGGCGCAGTTTGGCTTGAAGATCATTTATGACATCTTGCAGTTCTGCCTCAGTTTGAAAGACCCTCTGACACACGGGACAACATGACTGGCTTTCGTCTGTTAGTTGTGTGATGAACTGAGAATAAACTGCTGTGGCTCCTGCAAGCATAGCTGTATTGAAAAAACAAATGCTTTTATAAGACAGTGGGAAGATTGAGTTTTACGAAGTATTTTTTCTCACATTCATTTTGGTAGAAAGAAGTAACCACTCTTATTAATGGATGACTGAGGTCAAGAATTTGTACCTATTTACAAAAAAAACCTTCAAAGCTATTTATTATCAAAGCAAAGATAAATCAGTAAAAACAAAGGCTAAAAGCCAGAATATTTACATCAGGAGTTGCAATTCCTTTCCAATTGAACATTTCAGGTAGCCTTTGGTTAATAAGGTAACTGGACCAGAATGTCCATCATTAACAAATGTAATTGTAAAATGCAATGCCAAATGACCACATTACTTAGCCAAGTTTCTGTCAAAATTTCAGTAGCTTAATTTAACAAGACTGTTGGATGACTTGCACACATTGTTGAATCTTTAATCATCTTCAGTGTTACTGTTCAGTATAAACCTCCTAAACTAAGAAGGGAAACATTACGCTTTTGCCCATTTTTTCTATTCTGACATCCATCTCTACTTTGAATGCAGTTCCTGATATTGTTTTAAAGCTTACAAGTTACTGAGTATAAACAAGTATATAAGACAAAAATGATTTGTTTTGTACCCTATGGGAATGGGAAGGTGTTATATAGACTTGCCTCGCTGTTTGGATGTTTTATCAATATCATGCTGCAGTTTATTAAGATCACTTTCAAAGTCTTGACTTCCACAGACATCAAAAAGCTTTTCTTCATATGTGGACAGCTGTTCCTCCTTTTTCCTTAGTTCGGTGGTAATATGACTTTTGTTTTGTTCTGCTGAAACAAGTTCTTTGCTGAAAGGTAAGTACTACAATCAGAACTGAGGTTTTGTTTTGTTTTTTAAAGGTTCAAGTGATTTGATTTTCCTTTTCAAAAGGAAGCTTTTAAAAAATGTTCACTGGGTGGGCACCTCATCCCGACTACCAAATGATGTTCATCAATTCAAAACAACTTTATCTAGCTCTTTGTTACTTAGATTGCTGTGGCATGTATACATGGCTTAGTTCAGACAATATTAGAATACACCATCTGTAGGACTGCATTATGGCTTTGTGTAATTGTTTCTCTATTTCAGGATATCAGTAACTTCCTTAATTTCCTTGATACCTCGCCCATAGTTTTCCATTTTGTATGAATCAAGAAATAGTTTGTAAATTGAATTCTTATCTCAGTTTGGGGTTTAACTCTGGTTGTAATTTGCCTAATATGGATATTACCAAAAACTAATGAAAAGAATCATACTTTTTTTTTTTAAATAAGCTTTTTACGCTTTCATCTTCAAATGAGTTTATAATCTGAAAGGAATAGATGCTTTTGTTTAAAAGAGAATACTCAGAAGAAATGATTCAAATTTTAGGCAGGTCAAATAGCATAAGCAAACATTTTTAACTATAGCACAAAGAATAACCCTCCCAATCATATATGTACTTGTAAAGTTTTACTTGATAAACCCAGTGGACACAATCCTTCTCCCTCCTATATCACTCAGTAACCCAAACAGTGAATCATATGGTTTGCACATTCTACAGGTCTACCACAGCTACCATACCACAACTCCAAGTCTGATTCTCTACTTCCCTCTACCCAAAATCTGTCTCATCTACTTCCTCCATCAAAGTTCTGTTCTGATTTAAGGTTTAAACAACCACATGCTGGGGGTCACTTAGGAACAGCCTTCACCCAAACAAATGTCCTTAACTCTCAGATCTACCAAAGACCACTTACCTGTTTTCCCACTCCCCAACTCTCTGTTAGACTTTGTGGCAAGGCATTAGATTGTAGAACTTTTGTTAGATTTTCCTAATGTTAACTAAACACTGATCATTTCCAGTTTAATTTAATTAAATGCATTCTCTCTGATGGTACCATGATATAATGAATGCTCTAACTCGAGCCATTTAGCTTGGTCTCATTACAGCTTAACTTTATTTTTATTAATAATAATTTATTAAAGATTTACAAAAAAACCTAATACAAACTAAAAGAAAAAAAGAGAAAAATTGGAAAGTGCTGAAAAGAAAAGAAAAAGAAAAACAAAGAAGAAAGAAAAAATAAAAATGCAGGTAGTCCTCAACTTACAACCACAATTGGGTCTGGAATTTCGGAAGCCCCGAGAGATCCAATACAAGCTACATGAAAGTTGGGAAAGTGAGGAGCTCAGGAATGCCAGGGAAAGAATACACTGCCGCTCAGGGGCTTGTTTGTACACTGTAGCTCTTGGGTTACAAGAAGCCTCTGAGTTGCAGTGCAGCGTGAAGTCATAGCTATCTCTGGAAGCCTCAGCTGTCCCAACAGCATGGCTCAAAGGGGCTTCTTGGTATACCATGGTTCTGGAGCAGGGGTGGGTTCCAGCAGGCACTACTGCCAGTTTGCTCATGGATGCACTGCGTGTGCGTGCTGCTCGTGCATGCAGTGCAGTTAAAATTGTTCTGCGCATGTGCAGGGCCCAAAAACAAGATGGCAGCACCTATGGTGCTGCCCGGAGAACCAGTTTGGGGGCATGGCAGGCCTGGGTTGCTGCTGGTTCCAGCAACCCAGGCCGCCAAACCACTACTGGTTCGGCCAAACCAGTCCGAACCGGTAGGAACCCACCACTGCTCTGGAGCTGCAAGAAGCTCAGTGCTAAACAGCTTCTCCAGGAAGTCCTAAGGAAACCCCACTAGCATAGTATCTTCTTCTCCATCTTCCCCAGGTCTCTCAAGAACAGGCAAGCTGTTTAGATAACAGCATGCCTGATTGGGACAACAGAGAGAATCACCTTTGGAAGAAGGTCTAGTGGTGTGATGCTTGAGGCAACATGACTCAGTGGAAGCAGCAGTGCTTGGGCTGAAGAAGAGGGCAGTGGCAGCTGACTGAGCCTGCCAAAGTTCCTGGGCTGTACTTCAACCCTAGCCCCAGCCCTGCCAAGAAGTGCTGATGTACAAAGCAGCCAAAGAGACATAGATGTGGGGGAGATTAATGAGAGGGCAGGGGGGAGATGAAGCATCCCTGCAGTTGTAAGTGTGGGCAGGCTCCATTATAGCTGTGAGTCAAGGATTACCTGTATTAGGATAATATGGGGGCTGGGAGAATACTGTTTGCAGTCTTAGGTCTTTGTTTGAAAAGAACTAACCAAAATATTGAAAATAATCCCTCTTTTAAGGCAATCCATTATACATAACTCTTAATTTATAATGTAATTCAAAGTACATTTCAAAAAGTTTATTTAGACCAGGGTTGTCAAACTCGCAGCCTGCAGGCCAGGTGTGTCACGTACTGGCCAAGCCCATGTCTGAAGGGGGGGGGGGAGCCCTGATACATCACGTGACGCTGCCTTGACGAAGTGAGTTTGACACCTCTGATTTAGATTATATTCTGTACTAATGTTTAAAAAGTGAAAGACAAATATAATTCATGTTAATCACTACATTTCACTACAGCAAATAAAATTAGTACTTACTTGAGCTTGGCAAGCTTGTCTCTTGTTTGGTTAATTTCTTTAACTCTTGAGTGAAGCCAATCTTCAAGCTGATTTTTGCTTGGGAAAAATCCCAACAAGCAGATTAAATCTTCATTGTGTCTAAATTTAATTTTTCTGATTTGGTCTTCTTTGTCAGCCTTAAAAAAAAGAAACAACAGTTTCATCACTTATAAGCAAGAAAGTATTTCTTGTTCTGTAAATATTGAACTAGCTTAGACTTAATAATATACATAAAGAAAGCTTTATACATTTTCAATATATTTTTGTCAATACTATTAAATAAACATTGTTAAATACTGCATGGATGTGGGAAATTATGTTAATCTGAGTACTCCAAATGATGGATCGAGCATTATACTGGAACTAGCTGTGGCTTTCATGGAAACTTGACATCATTTGTGTCAAATATTTCAAGCATAAGAGTGTCTGATAAAATACCCTACTTTATCTTTTTTCAGCATATCCATTTGGGTTATAATTGCAGTATTCAGGTTCAGTTGTTCCATCTCTTTATCCAGTTTCCGAAGCGTACCGTCCAAATTTGTCTTTTCTCTTTGCAGTTCCTTAATTTCCATTTCTAGGGTTTCAACATTGCAATTTTTCTCAGCTTCAGCTAATTCATGTTTCTAAAAGGAAATAAAAGCAGATTTTTACCTCCATTTAGTTATGCATAAAACTGTATTTACTGAATTAATACTAATCCTAGTGATAGATACCAGATATTCTTTGTAGCCGCTGAAGAAAACATCTCTCAGTCATTACCACAATTGCACTTTCCTATGAAAAAACCATCTGAATACAGAAATAGTGCTACATTAAGTGTGCCCTTCTCAAACTGATGGGTTTCTTCCACATACGTAAGTGAAAAAAAGTGATATGCTCAGACTCCTGGCTATACCAAAATAGCCTCTTGTGTTCTGTTCTGATATCTGACAGGTAACAAGGTGATAATTAAGAAGTTATTTTGGTGGCATCTTCTTCACATTTCATCATCAAAGGGGAATGTATGTCCTGCTTTAGGGACGTGGTGGCTCAGTGGCTAAGATGTTGTGCTTGTTGATTAGAAAGATCGGCAATTCAAATCCCTAGCGCCGCGTAACGGAGCGAGCTCCCGTTACTGGTCCCAGTTTCTGCCAACCTAGTAGCAGTTCGAAAGCATGTAAAAATACAAGTAGAAAAATAGGAACCACCTTTGGTGGTAATATAACAGCGTTCCGTGTCCCTTTGGCGTTTAGTCATGCCGGCCACATCACCATGGAGACATCTTCAGAAAGCGCTGGCTCTTCAGCTTTGAAACGGAGATGAGCACCACCCCCTAGATTCAGGAATGACTAGCACAGATGTGTGAGGAGAACCTTGACCTTTACCTATGGCCTGGTTTGAATTGGACTACATGGGGAAGCTGTGAGTTTAATATCATCCTACTTGGAAACAATAAATGAGGTATTAGTTTCAGAATATGTGTTTAGATAGTATTTAGAACAATCTATACATATGAACAGCTTTGTTTATCTTTTAGTTTAATTGCATATATAGTTTCTTAATCAAGGCTTACTGCTTTTGTAAATTCTTGGTCCAGTTCTAGGAGTCGATTTGATGATCCTTCCAGCTGATGTAATTCCTGTTTCAGATTCTTTACTTCAAGTTGTTTCTTATTTTGAATATCTGCCTTTAGGACAATAGTTCTTTCAAGTCCAGTTTTTTTATCCCTTATTTCATCCATTTGTTTCTGTTTAATTGTTTCCTTCTCGCTAAATTCTTTCTGAAAAAGAGATAAAAATCACAGTTTATTTAAAAAAGGTTGTGCATGTAGTGCTCAACCTACGATCACAATTGAGCCCAAAATTTATGTTGCTAAGTGAGACATTTGTTAAGCGAGCTTTGCCCCATTTTACAACCTTTCTTGCCACACCTATGAAGTGAATCATTGCAGTTAGTAGCATGGTTATTAAGGGAATCTGGCTATCCCACTGACTTTGCTTTGACAGGAGGTCACAAAAGGTGATCAGATGACCCCAGGACACTGCAAAGGTTAGTTGCAAAGTGTCTGAATTTTTATCAAATGACCACGGTGATACTTGCAAGTATGAAAAAAGATTATGTCACTTTTTTCAGTGATGTTGTAACTTAATCAAATTTAATGTATGCAAATTTACTGTTAAAAGTAATGTTTTATATTTAAAAAGTCAATAAAAATCACTGATAAGGGCTGAGCTAGAATCCCTCTCATAGCCTGCCTTTTGTCTGAAATGAGCTCTTTGGTTCTGGAACATAACATGTCATAAATTAATGCCAGGTTACTCACCATCTAACCTAATTTGCTGCACTGGCAGACTAACATATCAGAAAGGGTTTTTTTTTTAATTTAACCAGTGACATACGTATGCTTGCAGAAGTTGTCTCTAATGCATATATAATACATTTATTTTTATTTCTATTCAAAAATAGTTTCTGGGATATTTAACAGAAATATACTGGGGTAAAGCAAAAAAAAAATCAGAAAAAGAAAAAAACCCCAAGATTTTGTTCTTACTGGCTATTTTTCCTTATCTCTGCCAAATAAAATGCTCCTGCCATCAAGTTCACTTTTCTCCAGTTGTAACCAAAAAGAAAAGAACATACAGTAAAAATGACTCATATGAATTTCCCTATAAGATACTATTTCAGTGTTCTTTAAAAGAAATATGTTTTTATTTATATCCTAATCTCACTACAATTTAGAATACAGAGATTATTTTCCTATTTTAGACCCACTGAGCCTTTAAAAATATACAAACATAAATAGTTACCATTAAATTATTAGCAGTTTCCATATCTTTGTCCTGTCTCTCTTTTACCAGCCTCTGAAAATTATTGATTTGCCTTTCGTTTAAAGGTGCTCTTTCAAATCCTTCCAATTCCAACTGAGCTGCCAAAGATTGAATTAATGAATCTCGGGTTCTAATATGCTGCTGGTAACGATCCGCCTGTATCTGAAGACGACCTTCACAAAAAAAAAAAAAAAAAAACCAAACCCAGAATTTAAACATTATATAATGTATTTCAGGATTGTTGATAAGATTTTAAAAACTGTAAAAGTCATCTATATGTAAATTAAAAAAAAACCCTAGTTGTCTAATCATCAAGTAAGATTAATCCTGTGGTGGAAAACACCAACTGTCTGATTCTAAACTTTTTTGTTGCAATTAACAAATAGTTAATTAATTCCAAAGCTAGCATACTGATATGAATTACTGGTTTCTTCAGTGGTGGGATTCAGCCAGTTCGCACCTATTCTAAGCAGTTCGGAGAACCGGTTGTTGGAATAAATCTTTTGTTTTTTCCCACTTTACAGGGCTAATCCTGTAAGGAAGGCAGGAAGGAAACATTCTGGTGTTGTTTCTAGCCTAATCTTTATTGCCCTGCTTACAGAAACTGCCTCTCCAATTAACCCTTATTACCACTGTAACAACTAAGGCGAAGTGCCCATCGACCTGAGTGACATTGACTTAGCCATGCCCACATGATCACCGAGCCCCGCCTACCCAGCTGGTCATTAGGACAGAGAATTGGTTGGTAAATTATTTGAATCCCACCACTGGGTTTCTTGTACCTCAAAGGAGGAGTAAGAGACATAGGCCAAAGGAGAACCTATGTGATATATTGATTAAACACAGTTCACATGTGTGTGTATATACAAGCAGAAGATCCCAAATAAAGGAAACAAGGCTTTATAACTGATAAGGAAACAGGACAACCAAGAAGATACAACCATAATGTAACCAAGCACACATTCCTTGAAATGCAATGTAACAGCTTTAATATATGAGTTGTGACAAGGCTATGATTGTTATTCTTAACAGACTAAAATTGTGTTTATAACTAGAAAGGATAAAGAGTTACTGTAGCATATTTCCTCAAGCCCTCTCAAGGCGTGAACTCTGCAATTAATTCATCATTACAAAGTAGATTGCCACAATAATAATAAACATTTGATTCTTAAAGATATTACATGACAAATAAGGCAATGGATATCTATTAGTATAAAGAAGCATATGTATATTTATCTGTCTCACACACACAAATATTATATAAATTAAGCATAAGTAGATAAATAATTTATTACATAATCGATTCAACCTGAGTTCTTATTCCAGCTCACTATAATCCGCAAGTAACTGAGGAGGCCGATTCTGATTTTTTTTCCTTGCGATTCCCTCATATCTCTTCTGAGCCGAGGTGGTGCAGTGGTTAGGGTGCAGTACTGAAGGCCACTACAGCTGACTGTTATCTGCAGTTCAGTGGTTCTAATCTCACCGGTTCAAGGTTAACTCAGCCTTCCATCCTTCTGAGGTAGGTGAAATGAGGACCCAGACTGTGGGGGCGATATGCTGACTCTGTAAACCGCTTAGAGAGGGCTGAAAGCCCTATGAAGCGGTATATAAGTCTAACTGCTATTGCTAACTGCTATTGAAAGCTTCTTATGTGGATTATTGAAATTCAGGGAAAGGGCTAGGATCTCAGTTGCATGATCATAGTGAAAATAATGCAGTATTTGATGCTATCCATTTTCTAATTCAGATATGTGTAACTTTAGCTGAGAAGCACTGAGAAGCACTGACTACTGAGGTCACACTCATAATCTGTTTAAGTGTGAGCGACAATTTAGGTGGCCCTCCTCCTTTACCAAATTATGATTTAAGTTACCAAGTCAATTAAATTGGTGGTAGGATGGACTGTATCCAAAAGATGTAACTGAAGAAATGACAGAGCTTTAACAAATTATTTGACAAGATAGAGATGGTATTAAAAGTGGATTTATAAATGACAGGCCATGAGAATGACTTAGGAAAAGATATTCCATTGGATTTACAAAAGAAATTGGCTGAGGTTTTAAAATTTCAAAGGCAAACACAAATGACAAACCAAGAAAGTAATCTGGATATTTCTTTTCCTACTGGATTTACAAAAGAGATTAAAGAAATATATGAGATGGGAGCAGAAAAAATTAGGGGGAAAATTGAAAAAGATGAGATGAAGACATAAATGTATGTAACCTTAGAGGTGGTGAAGAATCACTAAATTTATGCTTCTTGTGATCAAGGTTGGAAGTCACTTCTTTATATATTACTTTTTATTTATTATACTTTTTTTCTTTTCTTCTCTTTTTTCCTGCATTTTTACTCTTTCCTTCTATTCTTTTTAAGTTTAGTTTGTATTAGATTTTGCTACTATAGTCAAATTTTATTTATTTATTAAATAAATTTATATAATCACCTAACTCACACATGGTGATTCTGTGCGGGTTATAAAATTTCCAAAGCATAAAAACTGATATAATCCCCTCTCATGCACTCCAAAAAGTATCATTTGATTTTCTCTGTATCAGCTTCCATCTTAAAGATCTTCTGGAAAACTAACAAGTTGAAGGGGCAATCTTATCTCTTGGGGGGGGAGGGGATTATATTCATTCAAAAGATAGGGATCTACCACTTTTTCTTTTTCAGACCCTTTACCTTGGTCCCACCTGATTTCCCTAATAGATGGGACCCACAGCATGCTCTGGTGGATCAAGTAGATTTAACTGGGAGAGATAGTCCTCCCAATAACCTGGTGCCAAGCCATGTAGGGCTTTAAAGATGACAAGAAGCACTTTGAATAGCACCCAAAAGTAGATCACTAACCAATGCAGCTTCTGCAAAAATCTCAATAGAAATTATATATATAAAAAAGAAAAAAATGCTGGTATTAATTTTCATTTATTAACATGCATTAAAATGTTAATAAAAATATACCTTGTTCAACTAATAATTCTGATTTTTCTTTATTAAATCTTAGAAATTCTTTGTTTACTGCCTCCAGTTCTCGCTGACACTCCGTTAACCGCTTCTCCTTTTCTCTCACAGTTTTCTGATGGTTTTGATACATTCTTCTAAGTTGCTCATCACTTCCTTGAAAAACCTAACATTGCAATGTAGGAGAAAAAAAAAAACTTTTACAAATATCTCCCCCTCCCCCAGAGTGGGAGTCTTGCAAAGGCCAAAGAACATGTGATATAAAAAGCTGGATGATTATGACTGCCTTTACTAAACTTAAAACCTAGTCCACCAGTCTGCATTGTTGCCATGAAGATTGAGAAATACTGTAGTGGACTGGGAAAATGTTAACCTTTTTCTTCATCTAGCCCTCATCTCAGTTCTTAATGTTGCTGTACCACCTACTTGTGGATTTGCTCAGCAAAATCATTGCAATAGTAATAACAACTGCAAGAGAGATGACTGATTATAAACACAAAAGTTGCTGTGAACAAAAATCTAACCTTTACGATTGGGTCAGCATAACATTTACATGCAGTAGTCCTGATGTTACTTAGTTTGGGTAATGAGATGTCTGCAAGGAAAAACCAAGCTCAGAGAGCACCAAGGATCACCTAATTTCAATCCTGAGCTACAAATATTCTCCTTTATAAATGCAGTTTATATATTCTACTTCATGCAAACATAATCAACATAAGAAAACCTTCTCCATTTTTTGTTGCAGGTCTTCATTATCCTTTTCCATCTGCTTTCTCCGACTTTCCAAAGCTTTGCTTTCATTATCTAGTCTCATTACTTTTACAAGATTCTGTTCTACTTCCATCAAAGAGTTCTGAGAAAGAAAGAAATATTTACTGTAAGGAAGCTACCTAACAATTAGGAGGGATGATAAAAACAACCTTGTAAATAAACCCCTTAAAGGAATTAGTCATTTGGGCCAGAGGTGGGTTGCTACCGTTTTGCACCAGTTCGGGCGAACCGATAGTGGTATTTTGGCCTTGGTCGCAGAATTGGCAGCGACCCAGGTTGGCCATGCCCCCAAACCGGTTCCCTGGTGTTTTTCAGTAATTTTTTTGATGTTCTTGCACATGCGTAGAACAATTTACACTCAACTGCATGCGCACATGAAGTGAACAGGCAGCAACGCCTGCAACAACCCACCCCTGATTGGGGCTCTAACGGAGGATGCAAGCAAAGCTCTCTCCCATCTTCAACAACCACATTTTTAAGGTGGACATGGAGTTCAGGATGCCATCTAGCTGGACATTAAGACCCAACTTTTAAATATCCAATTTTGGGGTTTTTTAAAATATTAAACTTAATGCTCTCTTCGTGCTTTTCCATGGTTCATTAATTAAGCACACCTTTAAACCAGGATGACAATTTGGAGCCAGCAACCAAGCTGCAATAAACAGATTCAAGTTGCCAGTTCTGAGGACACATCCATTTAATCAACATATTACAGATAATAAATCACCTTTAGAGGCTCTAGTTGGTTTTCAATATGTCTGACATTTTCTTTGGAGGCAGCTAACTGAGTTTCCCTGCTAGTTAGCTGATTCTGGATCTCTTGTGCTTTTTCTTTATTCTGCTTCAAATACTTCAGCTCCACCTGACATTCTTTAACTCGCTGCCCTTGCTTTAGACGGACTTGGCGAAGCGTTTCCAAAGCCTTAATATATCTTTTGGAAAGAAAAATGTATATCATTTTTAAACTACCTGTAACCTGCAGATAACCTTTTATTAATATTAAAGGGTATTTGACTCATTTTAAATTATTTACTCATCCAAGAAACCACAAATAAAAATTACCTTGTGGCTGAAAAGATCTCATCAAATTTCTGCTTCAGAGCCCTTCCTTCACTTAGAGGCCAGTTGGAATCTTCTTGATGGCAGAAAATGACATTATTAATTACAGATTTAGAAACTCCAAGGGCAGTAATCATCTCTCGGTCAATTTCTGCGCACTTGGAGCTCAGACTGACTTTTTCCCCATGCCTGCATGAACATTGGCACAAAAACACAGCAAGTGAATGATAAACATTATACAGACAATTTACTTTTTCTGTAACTGCAAATCAGTGTTGACTGCTCCAACTGCCTGGAAATGTCCTTGCCATTTTCTTGGCAATTTTTTTTGGCAGTGGATTAGCATTGCCTTTTTCCTACAGCTGAGAGAGAACAACTGGCCCAAAGTCATACCATTGGCTTCATGCCTAAAGCAGGACTAGAACTCATGATCTTTTGTGTTCTTCCATATACCGTATTTCATGATTATTTTACTTTTTTTTTATTCTTACATTTACTGTTTTTCAATATATAATATAAGGACACTACAGCTCTTTTCAATATCACAGAAGAAAAACATGTGTTATTAGTTATGTATTTGTTCAATTAAATTAGTGTAACAGAAAAGATGAGGAAGAAAAAATTGAAGTGCAAATAAAATAAACGTATTTAAAAAGGATTCCAATCACAACTTGGTACAAGCTTAGAATTCTTTTGGTGGTATGTAAAAATAGATCAGCTACATCTTGTTTTCAGATATACTGCCCTGATATAATCCCCAAATCATATTCAATTAAAAATATGGTTGTTCACTCACTTTATTCTTGTAATTACTCCTTCAAGAGTTTTAAATTCTGTCTTCTTTCCTTTCTGAGAACATATCATGGACCGCTGGACAGCAACAAGCTCTCCATTAACATCATGAAATTGAAGTCTTATTTGAGCTCTGACGTCTGTTTCATTTGCAACCTTTCCCAAGGGAAAATAATTTTTTATTTACAGGTCCAGGAAGAACAACAATTTCTCCCCCCAAATCACCTCTTTATATCGTGTTTATTTATAATAAAAGCGGAGGCAGAGATTTAAAAGTTATTTTCTGTGTCATGGACATTGATGATGGACTGAATTTCCTCAGAGTTGAGGGTCTCTTTTCAAACAGATTTGAGAGATTTAAGGGGAAGCATAAGGACAAGAAACTGAAGCAGAAATGTCTATTGCATGAGAAGAACATCATTGTCAGTTGCATGCAAACTTGTTGGGAAAAATATATCCCATGGAAGGCCAGTAAGTTAAGAAAAATAGTAGGGAAGTTGTCATGAGAACAAAATCATAAAGGTAAAACTATGTGCTAACAAACTTTCCGTTAATCAATTACAAAAGGACACATTGCTTGGATCTCCACATATACGACTCCAAACACTAAGTAAAGAACTGGCAGCTATGACTTCACATTTCTGTGTCTGTAGTAATATTTTTATATTTTTCCAATGGATTTATTATGCAGTTATTTTCTCATAATATATTTTAATCCATTGCTTATATTTATTTTTCAGCATTTTCTTTAGACACACTGCCTCTCAAGGCACAATATAGAAAGTAATAATTGTCATTTTTCTTGAAACAGGGAACTACAAATTCCTCATCAACTTAATCTACACACTGCAATTTACTAGCCAAACAAACTAGCAACTGCAATACTTACTTTTGGATCATGGACAAATGAATTTCCTTTGCTGCCGGGTGGAAAATCCCCAGTACAAATATATTTGAGGCATTCTATAATAGTCTAATGAAATGGAAACAGGCATCAGAAATATATTTAATAGCCACTAAATGACTATGTCTAGATGAGATGATTTAAAAAGTAGACCCTCTCATGTATTATTTTCTCCAACCCCCCCCATAGGAAATCTAAGAAATCATATAAATGGTTTACTCATATAAAGATGTTTATGCTATAAGAAGAATTATAGAGCTTTGCTGATCACTTTTATTAGCAGGAATTCCCACCGACATTCATTTGTACAGAATTGCAAGATCCTATGCATTCCAACACAAGCTGACTTCTCATGTATATTGTTAAACAAATGGGAGAGATAACAAAATGTTTAAATTTAGTTCTTCGAAAGCATCCTCTGAAAATATCTTCCTGTTTTCCAGAATCATGTTCTTTAATGTAATGCTATCAATGTACAAAAAGATATAAATAAGAAACACACACAAACACCTTGGAACTGTTAGAAATCCATAGACCCATCCAAACAAGCACATGGAAGTTTTGGTGATCTCTTTAAAGAAAATATATATTCTATACAATTTGTTCTTTCAGTGTCATTGTTAAAGAGTTATATTTATTTGTAAGGAGTTAATTTTTAAGGTATATGAAAAACAGAATACAATACTTCCTCTAAGAGATAATCCACACATTTTGTTATTTATTTATTATTCTTTTGGGATATTTGTAATAAGATTTTAAAATGTATTCCCAGAATTAAGCCACTTCTCAACATTGGGATGGGTGGTAAGAAAGTAATTTATTAAAAAAATTAAACCCACTTGAATCTTACCGTTTTTCCAGCACCATTTGGGCCCACCAAAATAGTTAGTGGATTAAAGAAAGTGATAACTTGTTTATCTTTATCCTCCACACCAAAGCTCCTCACTCCAAGAATGCTCATTTTATCAATCTTAGACATGTTTGAAAAATATTCTTTTTTCCACTAGCAGTAAACTGTATTCAAACTACCCTGCAGAGTAACTGTCAAATAGAATAAAAAGGGTCAGTTTCAGTAATCTTTCATCTAAATAAGGCAAACAATATTCCATATGTAATTTGCTTAGGATATTTGCACATAAACAGATATCTACATATAGAACTAAAAGAACAAAACTTTGGTAAAGATTTCATCCACAATTTAAAAGGTAGACTAGCACCATCTATTTCAGACCATTGATCCATAAACTAGATGACACTCAAGTTTTCTCACCCCAGGAAACTGTGAGGACTTTGGATATAGATAAGATCTTTTGATTTTAATTAAAATTCTTGATTAAAAATAAACACGAACTGTGGATTTTCAAAAAGCCAATTTGAATAAACTAAGCAAAATAAGTTGCATGAGAAGAGACTCATAAAGATAAAGGTGTTGCAACCAGCTGAAATTTCTTAAAAAGAAAATTAAGGATAGGGTAATCTCATATATACCAATGAGAAAGAAAACAAAACAATACCTAAAAGAGCCAACATGGCTGAATAAATAGTTTGTAAAAAAAGTTGTCACTCATGAAAGATGCTTATTGGAAATGGATGGAAAAGTTAACACCAAGGAAGTTACAGAACATGTATAATAACTGCAATACCATCTTCCTGGCATGGCTTGCTAATTTTTGCTGCTGTTGCTTTCATTGGTAACTATAATTGCTTTGTATCATCTAAGTTGTTTTGATAATTGAAGCTATCTATCCAAATAACTCCAAATGCTTATGAGGCAACACAGTTCTTTTAATTCTGTCCCAACAGCTTCCACATCCTCTTTCTAACATCCACTTTCATTCATTCTCTTGAGATTATTTAAGGTCCAACATTTCTTCATACTGGATTTTTGCTTGCCTTTTCTCTATTCAATCTGATTTCATTCTAGTTTCTTTCACTTCTTCTCTTTTCCTCCATGTCCATCTTTTCCAACATCCATTAACACAGTATTTGAAAAATAGCATATTTCATATTTAGAATCTCTCAGTGCCTTTGTATTCTTTGCAAATTCTCTCAACTATTTCTCAAAAACAATTGTAATATCATACACATTCAAATAAATTTGTGCATATGGATACACAAAAGCATGCTTAAAACACATATTAGAATTAGGTTCTTTTTCAAAGAGATATTAGTAATTATTGAATAATCTTCGTATTTATTGCTTTAGCGACCTCTACCTTAAAATTTACTTTGAAAAGATCTTCAGAAGTGAAAGGGAATAAGAAGGCATCCAGAAATACATGATCTTGTTACACCCCAAAACGTGTACCACCACCACGGCGGTGCTCCAAGCATAACAACTTCTCCGGCTTCCAAACTCCAAAATCCAGCTGCTGAGTTTTCCAGCAGCAGCCACTGCGCTCTATGGTTGTGGGCTGGCTGCTGGAAGACTCTCTGTCCGGAAGACTCTCTGTCCAGCAGCCAGCCCACAACCATACAGCGCACTCCTAGAGCGGCCGCTGCTGGAAGACTCGGTAGCTGAGTTTTGGAGTTTGGAAGCCAGAGAAGAAGTTATGCTCGGAGCGCGCCCTGGCCCTGCAGAGAGAGCTGGGCCAGGGCATGGTGAGGTTGGAAGGCATGCTTGCTGTGGGCGGAACAGGTGCTCGCGCAACCTGTGGGAGCTGGGGAGCGGGCAGGGCGCCACGTGGCTTGGTGCCTTAGGTATATCCCCTAGGTCAGTGAATGGCGCTCTGCCCGGCTGGAGAGGGCAGTTGCTGGGGAGCGTGGTCACCTCATGGCTGCTTCGCCCCTGAGGCTGTGCCCGGAATTTGGGAGCCAATTCGCAAGGGAGCAGCTGCCCAGCAACCCCAAAACAATAAGCCCTCCCCCTATAATAAGCCCAAGGCCATATTTCGTGGGGGCAAAAAAAATAAGACCCTGTCTTATTTTCGGGGAAACACGGAAACTGCTGTTAAGACAATTGAAAACCACTTCTTTATAAGCTTTAAAAAAAATCTTTTTCTCTCTTTCCATCTTTTTTACATATTAGTTTAATTTCCTTTTCAAAATTAGTTTTTCTCTTTAAAAAAATCTTTATTATGCACATACATACATAGATACATACATATACAGTCCTTGACTTTTAACAGTTCATTTAGTGACCGTTCAAAGTTATAACACTGAAAAAAGTGACTTAAAACTATTTTCACACTTATGACCATTGCAGCATCCTCATGATCATGTGATTTACATTCAGATGCTTGACCACTGGTTCATATTTACGATGACTGCAGTGTTCCCGGGGTCGTGCAATCCCCTTTTGCAACCTTCTGACAAGTCAATAAGGAAGCCAGATTCACTTAACAATTGTTTTACTCACTTAACAACTGCAGCAATTTGCATTTTAAGAAATACGGCAAGAAAAGCCGTAAAATGGGGGGAAACCCAGTTTACACATTTCTCACTTAACAAGCTAAATTTTGGATTCAATCATGGTCATAAGTCGAGGACCACCTGTACTTGTATGCATGTATGAGCATTCCGTGTATTCACTTATTTATTTTTAAACTTGTCACTGGAGCAGAGATAGAAGAAGCCTCAATGCAGGATCGGAGGAGGAGGAGTCAGAGGAAACTAATCAAAGATTGAAGGAATTAAGAAGAAACTTCCTAACAGTGAGGGCAATTAACCAGTGGAACAGCTTGCCTTCAGAAGTTGTAGGTGCTTCATCACGGGAGGTTTTTAAGAAGAAACTGGACAGTCACTTATCGGAAATAACATACATTCTCCTGCTTGATCAGGGGGCTGGACTAGAAGACCTTCAAGGTCTCTTCCAGCTTATTCATTCTATTCTATTCTATTCCAAGGAAGTCCTGGTTGGCTGTTGCGGGGCATTGCTGCCTCTCTAGTAATTGGTTTTACTAAGATAAACTGAGAGTTGCCTGCATTGCTGTTTCCGGTTAAAAATAAATAAATGCGGGTGGGGGGAGTGGGAGGAAATACAGTCCGGTGGCAAGGAAGACCATTCTGGCACAAAACCCCCAAGCCCCCAGCCCAGCAGCTTCTCGTTCTTAGCTCAACAATTCCTTTATGGCAAGACGACGCCCGCCAGCACACCAGCATGGTTCAGAAGCCGCGGGGCTTCAAGGAAGGGGGCGAGCCCTCCCGAGAACCCGGCGCCACAATTCTGGAGGAGGATGCGCGCGCGGGGAGGGCGACTCCCGCTTTCGAAGACCGGGATCTTCCCAGACCCGCAGCGAGACGGCGCGAGAAGAAAAAGGGGGGGGGGGGGAATCCTACCTTTCTTAGGGGCGGGGAAGGGGGCGCAGCTTTACCGGAGAGGGGAGGAGGAAACTCGGATGGGGGAGGGGAGGCACGGCGGTCTCCGAAAAGGTTTGACATACAGCCCCGCGCATTGGAATATTGCAAAAGGGAACCTTACCACTTTGACTGACACGCTTGGCCCACCAACGGCGTGTGGGGGAGGGAATGGAGCGGGGAGGAGGGCGTGTCTGACGGAGCGCGAGGAGTTTCATCTACAGCCTGGGCCACAAACCCGGCGTTACTTTCCCGCCACCGCCGAAAAAAACGTCACCTGTATGACATCAGCATCTTGGGAACAGAGAGATAGTCAAAGTTAGAGTGTCCTCAGCGAACTCGGAATAGGAGGAGAAAAGGGCGCGATAAAGTCGTTTCCCAAGTGATTCGACCGCGGGGCATCTCTACATGATTTTATCTCTTGGTGCCTCGTCCCTGCATGTGACAGCCTGCCGCTTAGGAACAAGGAAATCGCTCCAGGCTTACACAGTACAGGTGGTTCTCAAATTACGACCACAACTGAGCCCAAGGTTTATGTTGCTAACTGAGAAATTTGTTAAGTGACATTGGCCCCATGTTAAGACCTTTTGTGCTACATTTGTTAAGTGAATCACTGTAGTTGTTAAATCAGTAATTTGGTTGTTAAGTGAATCAGGGGAGTCGCTAAAGGGGATCACGTGACCCGGGGACATTGCAACCATCATAAATACGAGTCAGTTGTCAAGCATCTCAATGTAAATCATGTGACCATGGGGATGCTGCAACGGTCTTGGGGGTGAAACATGATCATAAGTGCATTTTCAATGTCGTCGTAATTTTGGTCACTAAATGAGCTGTCGAGGACTACCTGTACTTAGAGAATTTTAGCCAGTGCCCTCAGAAAGGGTAAAGTAGGATATTAGGCAGCTTATAATTGGCCTTGAAGGCCTCAGAAGCTAAACTGGCTGAAATTGGTTAGTCCGTGGATGAGGGAAATCATAGGCTAGGCTGGGAAGTTAAAAAGCATTTTGGAAAAAAATGTGGTAAACCAATGGACCAATACATTCCAAATATGTCAATTCACAAACAAACCTTGAGATGAGGGATTATTTTGCTGAATGTTGTTTTTTTTTTAAAACAAAAGTTAACTGCATAAGAGTTCTACATATAACCTTGGAGTCAGGTCAGGGAAATTTGAGGAGATAGTTTTTTCTGTGGGTCATTGGAATTCCAAGCCATTTTCTCTAATTTGGCTCGCATTCCTTCCCCAGTCTGAAATATGAGGGATAGCCATTCGTCTTATGCCACTGGCTGGAACTGAGGATTGCAGTCTGATGCTCCTGCTCCTAAAAAGAAAAAAAAAATCCATCCAGCTCAGAGATTGGATACTCTCAGAGACTTGGATTTGATCATCTGCAAGGCATCTTCCACACCAATCACAAAATCTGCATTGGCAATGTCCAATAGCAACCTTTTAATTTCTAATAATTCTACAATTATTAAGTGAGCACACTTGTGGAATTATTGCTATTTGGGTGAGCATGGGCATGGCCATCAATTGTAACAGACACACAGTTCCAAATCCATTACATTTACCATGATGAATGCCCTCCTCAGTTGTTCAGAATTCTATTTTGGGGCAGCCTGTATGGCTCTCAACGTTTTAGATTCAAAAGAAAAACCTGCAGGGACGCTATTACTAGAGTTGCTTTTGGTTAGAAAGATGAGCAGCATATAAATGTAATAAATAAATAAATAGAATAAAGAGAATAAGTACCGTATATACTCGAGTATAAGCCGACCCGAATATAAGCCGAGGCACCTAATTTTACCCCAAAAAGCTGGAAAAGTTATTGACTCGAGTATAAGCCTAGGGTGGGAAATGCAGCAGATACCGGTAAATTTCAAAAATAAAAAATCAGTGTTATTTGAAACTCAAAGTTATGTTTATTCAAGGGACCCGCTTAATTAAAGTGTTCTATAATATCAGTATGACTTATAATACTGCAAGTCTGCAATATTAAAATACTTGTATAGGGGATCCCCGGGATCCCCCGAAGAGATCAAATCACAACCAGTATGCCACCTTCTTGGTATATTGTTTTTATTTTCACTGAGTTTTTTAAAATGAGCATTATTTCATCCTTTTTTTCTTTATGTTTGATTGGTATCTGCAATTTGTGTTAATTCTGTTCATACATATAATATAAATGAAAAACCCAGCTCTCTTAAAAAATATTTTAAGTTCTTTCTGGTGCTCCCTTTTAGAATTGGCCAACTAATATTTCTGTTCACCCAACTAATGTCAGGCAGAGTTAACTGAAAAAGTAATTTTTCATGAAAGGACATTTTCCTAGGATTTTAATTGTTCTTACTGTCAGATTGCTCGTTATTTCCAGCTTGAGTCTCCTTCTGACAAGTTTCCATTGCTTCTTGTCCTGTCCTCAGGTGCTATTGCTGCCGCCGCCTCCTCCTCCTCCAACAGCACCAGCACATTTGCTGCCCAGCGCTGCGGCTGAGGTGAAGCCGCCAAAGCTCCCGCTGGCGCCCCCGCAGCGTTGGGCGGATATCCGGCAGTGCTGTTGGAGGAGGAGGAGGCGAACCAGCCTGCCATCGCCGGCCACTGCCAGCCCCGCCGCTCTTCCCACCCCCTTCCAAGCCCCACAGTCCAGCGGATGGAGCAGCGAAGCCCCGGGGCTTCGCTACTGCTCCCCGCATTTTCTGCACGGGGATCCCTTGGAGAGGGGATTCCAGCCTGCCATCGCCAGCCACCGCTAGCCCTGCCGCTCTTCCCACCCCCTTCCAAGCCCCACAGTCCAGCGGATGGAGCAGCTGGACTGTGGGGCTTGGAAGGGGGTGGGAAGAGCGGCAGGGCTAGCGGTGGCTGGCGATGGCAGGCTGGAATCCCCTCTCCAAGGGATCCCCGTGCAGAAAATGCGGGGAGCAGTAGCGAAGCCCCGGGGCTTCGCTGCTCCATCCGCTGGACTGTGGGGCTTGGAAGGGGATGGGAAGAGCGGCAGGGCTAGCGGTGGCTGGCGATGGCAGGCTGGAATCCCCTCTCCAAGGGATCCCCGTGCAGAAAATGCGGGGAGCAGTAGCGAAGCCCCGGGGCTTCGCTGCTCCATCCGCTGGACTGTGGGGCTTGGAAGGGGGTGGGAAGAGCGGCAGGGCTAGCGGTGGCTGGCGATGGCAGGCTGGAATCCCCTCTCCAAGGGATCCCCGTGCAGAAAATGCGGAGAGCAGTAGCGAAGCCCCGGGGCTTCGCTGCTCCATCCGCTGGACTGTGGGGCTTGGAAGGGGGTGGGAAGAGCGGCAGGGCTAGCGGTGGCTGGCGATGGCAGGCTGGTTCGCCTCCTCCTCCTCCAACAGGCAACAGCACTGCCGGATCCAGTTGTAGACTCGAGTATAAGCCGAGGCGGCTTTTTTCAGCCCAAAAAGTGGGCTGAAAAACTCGGCTTATACTCGAGTATATACGGTAAATAGCTATGCTGTATGGGAGTGGGACCTTAGGTAATCTGAGTTCTCAATTTAGGAGGTACCATAGATGTCCAGCCAAATGTAGTTATGATTTTTTCCCCAGACCATTTCCACAACCAGAAGGATGAAGGCAGAAGAAACACAGTCCAGTTCCCATTTTCTGTCTATGCATACAGTTCCTGAATAGCTTTGTAGGAAGTTATCATCTAGCCCTCTCCCAGAAAAATGAAATATCCTAGGAAATATTGAAAAGGCAGAATATTTCTCTGGATGTGAAAAAGGAAGAAACATGTTTTAAAAGACAGAATAGCTTCCTGCAGCTTCCTGCCCATCCCCTTTTTCAATGAGCCATTAAAGCCTGAGCTAGTCCACTTACATAATAAAGAGTTCTCCCCTTCAGCTCCAGAGTGATGGGATTAAGGCATGATAATATTGGCCCTTTACCCAACTCACCACATGGCATCTGAGAACTCACCCAAGCCTGGATTCAAAACGTAGCTTAGAGAGTTGCCCCTGCATGGCCCCATGGGAGTCTGACAACCAATCAGAATACAAGCTCAAGATCAAAGGCCAGAGAGGGCATAAAACTAGGGACTCAGCTTCTCTTCCGCCTTCACTTCCCTTCTCTTCTCCATCAACACTGAAGCATGTGATCACCTTTTCTCTTCAGGACTCAAGCCATGTGGTCCTGTCCACCATTAAAACCATCTTTCCAAGCAGCCTCCATTTCTCCAGTGTCTTTTTCCCCATTTGGAGCCGAACCCAGAAGGACATTTCTTCCAACAGCTTAAAGAGGCTAAGAACAAACTTGCCAATTCTGATAAACTTCCCTATGTATGTGGAAATGGTATAGCTTTTGACTGCTTGATTTTATATCTCTTCTGATAAACTAGACATAGATATTTCATCTAAGAACTATAATGTTTCTTTGTAGGTACCAGCTAATGTTAATCAGCAGGAAGTTTTAGCATCATTGATTTTTAGATTATTTGACACTAGAAATATTTCAATGGCTAGATTAAAAACAACAAAAGCAATCAAAATATGTCAGCCAGAAAAATTGTTCAGCTTTTCTTTGGTGTATTGGTTTTACTCTAAGAGGTTGCAGTTTGCATTCTGAGTTCTAAATATCAGAATTGACAATATCAGTTAAACAATATCAGACAACAGCAGAGGGCAGTAATTTAGAAATGGCAATGATACGTTGGAACCAGCAGATGGCAGTCCACTGTTAAAAATCAAAATGCCAACTATTGCAACCCACAAAACAACACTATGTTTCCATATAATCATTTCCTCATTCACCCAAGTTTCTTCTCACATGCATAACACAAGAATAGCTAAAGGACAGCTAAGGGTTATGTATGTATGCACAATTTTGCCTGATTTGGGGAGTTTTAATAACAAGAAAAAGGCTGATCATCTATCACATGGGCTGTTCTGTTCTGTGACATAAACAATGTATGTGGTGTTGGAAGAAATAGCCACCTGGCTCAGTTCCAAGCCAGGAAGAAGGCACTGGAGACAAAATGGAGGCTGGAGGTTGATTGGAAAGATGGTTTAATAATGAAGCGGAACCATCAAGCACATGGGTGGTTTTGGGCAGCTGACCCACATGGAGTTGAGAGTGGGTGGCTTTTATACCTTCTCTTGGGCTTTGCACTTGAACTCCCTGTTCCTGTGCAAGAACATGTATGCTGTTGGCTGTTGTAGGGGTCATAGCTGGCTCTGTAGGTTGTCTGAGCTCTCAGGTTTGGTTGAAGTTTGGGCAGCTGATGCAATGAAGGAGTGTTGTGCAATTCCTATTGTGGTGAGGGCTAATCCTACCTTTGTATTGACCTTGCTGCAGGGAATTTTTTTCTATGAATTGTTGTTAGCTGCAAAGTCATGTCCAACCCATCACAACATTACTCCAGGCCTTCCTTCTCCTTTACCATCCTCTGGAGTCCATTTAAGCTCATGCCTACTGTTTCAGTGACTCCATCCAGCCACCTCATTCTCTGTGGTCTCCTTCTTCTTTTGCTCTCAATCTTTCCCAGTATTAGGCTCTTCTCCAGTGAGTCCTTCTTTCTCATTAGGTGGCCGAAGTGTTTCATCTTCAGGATCTGACCTTCTAAAGAGCAGTCAGGATTGATCTCCTCTAGGACTGATTGCTTTGATTGCCTTGCAGTCCAAGGGGCTTGCAGGACTCTCCTCCAGCATCATAGTTCAAAGGCCTCAGCTAGATACTTGGCTTCTTTCAATAAGCTCTTTGTCTCTTAAGGGCTGACATCTGCTGAGAGCTATTAAGAAAGGTGGGTGCTGCTTTAAAAACATGTTTCTCCATTTCTCATCCAGGGAAATATAATATTCTGTCTTTTTAAATATTTCTAAAAATATTTCATTCTTCTATGAGACGGGGGGGGGGTGCTAACTTTCTACAGTGGTTTAGGAATGAACACAAAACCTACACATCCATTCTTGAGCAGGATTACTAGGAAGAAAAACTTCACTGCTTCATTTATGGTGGCATCCAATTATAGGACGTTGTTAGGAACCGTATTGTACAATACAATAGCAGAATTGGAAGGGACCTTGGAGGTCTTCTAGTCCAACCCTCTGCCTAGGCAGGAAACCCTATACCGTTTCAGACAAATGGCTATTCAACATCTTCTTAAAGATTTTCAGTGTTGAGGCATTCACAACTTCTGGAGGCAATCTGTTCCACTGATTAATTGTTCTGTCAGGAAATTTCTCCTCAGTTCTAAGTTGCTTCTCTCCTTGATTAGTTTCCACCCATTGCTTCTACTCTCAGGTGCCTTAGAGAATAATTTGACTCCCTCTTCTTTGTGGCAACCCCTGAGATATTGGAACACTGTTATCATGTCTCCCCTAGTCCTTCTTTTCATTAAACTAGACATACCCAGGTCCTGCAACCATTCTTCATATGTTTTAGTCTCCAGTCCCCCTCCAATCATCTTTGTTGCTCTTCTCTGCACTCTTTCTAGAGTCTCCACATCTTTTCTACATCGTGGTGACCAAAACTGAATGCAGTATTCCAAGTGTGGCCTTACCAAGGCATTATAAAGTGGTATTAAAACTTCACATGATCTTGATTCTATCCCTCTGTTTATGCAGCCTAAAACTGTGTTAGCTTCTTTGGCAGCTGCTGCACACTGCTGGCTCATATTTAAATGGTTGTCCACTAGGACTCCAAGATCCCTTTCATAGTTACTACTGTTGAGCAAGGTACCACCTATACTGTACCTGTGCATTTCGTTTTTGTTGCCTAAATGTAGAACCTTACTCTTTTCACCATTGAATTTAATTTTATTAGATAGTGCCCAATGTTCAAGTTTGTCAAGATCCTTCTGTATCTTTAGCCTGTCTTCTGGAGTGTTGGCTATTCCTGCCAGCTTAGTGTCATCTGCAAATTTGATGAGTTCCCCATTTATTCCCTCATCCAAATCATTGATGAAGATGTTGAAGAGTACTGGGCCTAAAACAGAGCCTTGGGGTACTCCAATGCATACTTCCCTCCATGTAGATGCAATTCCATTGAGGAGTACACATTGAGTGCGGTTGGTCAGCCAGTTACGAATCCATCTGGTGGTGATGCTGTCCAACCCACATTCTTCTACTTTACCTAGTAGTAGGTTATGGTCTACCTTATCAAATGCCTTACTGAAGTCCAAGTAAACTATATCAACAGCATTCCTCTGATCCACTAATTTTGTCACATTATCAAAGAATGCAATAAGATTAGTGTGGCATGATCTGTTTTTGACAAACCCATGTTGGCTTTTGGTTATTACTTTGTTTGCTTCTAGGTGTTCACTAATTCGTTGCTTGATTATCATTTCCAGAATCTTTCCTGGTATTGAGCTCAGGCTGATAGGTCTGTAGTTTCCTGGATCTGTTTTTTTTCCCTTTTTTGAAGATGGGAACCACATCAGCTCTTTTCCAGTCCTTTGGTAGTTTCCTGGTGCTCCAGGATCTCTAAAAGATATAGTTCAGTGGTTCTGAGATCTCGTCTGCCAGTTCCTTCAGAACCCTGGGGTGTAATCCATCCAGTCCTGGTGATTTGAACTCGTCTAGGGTAGACAGGTGCTCACTTACCATTTTCTTCCCTATTTCAATTTGTGTTCCTAACCTGACTTTTGTGGTGCTGTTTTTGATAGGTTGGACTGTTTTATCCCTTTGTGTAAAGACAGATGCAAAACATGAGTTAAATAGTTCTGTTTTCTCCCTGTTGCTTGTCACCTTCTTCCACTTTTTCCCAGCAATGGACCAATTGTTTCCTTAACTTTTTTCTTGTTTTTAACATGTTGGAAGCAGCTTTTTTTGTTATTTTTTACTTTTGTGGCAAGCCTTTCTTCATTGTGAGCCTTAGCTTTCCTTACTTCATCTTTACAGGCTCGGGCTATTTGATGATATTCTGCCTTATTTATGTCCCCCCCTTTCCACTTTTTATATTTATCTTTTTTGTCTTTCAATTTGTCTGAGAGTTTTTTATGCAGCCATGCTGGCTTCTTTTGGGAGCTGTTATTTTTCTTCTTCATTGGTATTGTGCTAGACTGGGCTTTTGTAATCTCATTTTTCAAAATTTCCCAAGCTTCTTGAGTTGTTTTCCCCTTGAGGATTCTCATCCATGGAATTTTTCCCAAGCTCTAAGTTTATTGAAATTAGCTCTCTTAAAGTCCAAGACTCTAGTTTCACTTTGTTCTACTACTTGTGTTTGCATAATGTTGAATT
Organism: Thamnophis elegans; assembly: GCF_009769535.1. Lineage (NCBI taxonomy): Eukaryota > Metazoa > Chordata > Lepidosauria > Squamata > Natricidae > Thamnophis > Thamnophis elegans. The sequence goes on from NC_045542.1 coordinate 82,804,436, forward strand.
CCAATATTGCATGGTCACTTGCCCCCAGGGTTCCTGTGCTTCAACACCTTCTATCATTTCCTCTCTGTTAGTGAGAATTAAGTCCAATATGGCCGATCCCCTTGTTCCCTTCTCTACTTTTTGGGAAACAAAATTGCCTGCTAGCTTCATTAGGAACCTGTTGGAACTTCCACTTGGTGCAGTTTGTTTCCCAGTTGATGTCAGGCTGGTTAAAATCTCCCATTATTATTGTGGTGTGCTTTCTACATACCTTAATTAGCTGACTAGCAAAAGGTTCATCTACTTCCTCTGCTTGGTTGGATGGCATGCAATATAGACCTATGGCAATGACATTCCCCCCCCCCATTTTAATATTGAACCAAATGCATTCAAGATAGTTCTCATCATCGTTGTGCTCTATTTCTGTAGAGATATAGTTATTTCTTATATATAGTGCAACTCCACCTCCCCTTTTATTTGGTTTATTTGTTTTAAATAATTTAAATCCTTCTAGCTGTATATTCCAATTGTAGGTTTCATCCCACCAGGTTTCTGTAATGGCAACAATATCGTATCTGCCCTCATTTACTTGAATTTGTAGTTCACCCTGTTTATTCCTCATACTCTGTGCATTGGTGTATAGACATTTGAGTCCATTTTGACTGACCCTCTGTTTACTGTCTACATGACCTGTGTTATGCCTGACTGCCCCTATTTTCTTGCCACTTGTATGATTCATGCACATGGTATGGCATTCACTATTAAATGAACAGTTTTGCTTGACACCAGGAGTGGTAATTTTACCTGCATAAACATCTGTGTTACATGCACTGATAACCCTATCAGTTTTAGATTGCTGGGCACAGAAATGTTCTGTATCAATTAATTCTCTGTCCCAGCTGTTCAGTTTAAATGTTTATCCAGAAAATCTGTTAATTTAATACCTAGTAACTCAGTCCCTTTCTTGGATGGGTGCAAATCATCTCTTTTATACAGTTTCATTGAACCAGCTGCAGGCATCATGACTAATAAAACCAAATCCTTCCCTTTTACACCACTCCTTTAGCCACACATTAAACTCTGCTACACGCTGGCCCTTCCCTTTTTGTTCCTTATATACTGGTAAAACCTCTGAAAAGATAAGCCTACAACCTACACTACTAAGTTCATATAACTAGGCCAATCTGATCTGATAAGTAGAATGGGAAATGAGAGCAGGTGAATCCACAACCGAATCTTACTCAATGTGGGTTTCAGTGACATGGATTATATATATGCTAAGTAGATGGCAGCACCTGGCCAATCTTGTCTGAACTCCGAGGCTACACATAAAACTCAATCAGATCAATGTTCAGAAGGTAGACCTAGAGAAAATATTCTCTGCAAACAGTGACCAAGCTACACCTAAAAGAAAACAATCTTTCACTTCACCCTGTGAAACAGGGCTAAGGGCCTGCTTGAACAATGACTCTCTGTGGCATTTGGACTCTGAATTCCACAATACCAGAGAAATTTCATCAAAACTGCCTTTCCTCACTTGAACCTTGCCAAAGATTCTGAGCCAAATTTAACAAATTTAGCAAATTCAGGATAAAAGCTCAGGAAAGTAAAGTGATCTTTACTGATCATTGACAGCTGATCATTCTCACTTCAGGGAGGTTGGGAAGCTGATGCTCAGAAGGGTTGTTTTTCAGTGGTGACCCTGACCCTGTGGAACAGCCTCCCATTTGAGCTTAGATCTGCTTCTTTCTTGGCCATTTTCCGGAAGTAGTTGAAGTAGTTAAAGACTGAGCTCTTACAGAGGGCAATTGGATCATGACCTCTTGATTGGAAATTGCACTGAATGTTTCATCATTTTTCGTTCTTTTACATATTTCTTCTTTATAATATTGAAAGTTTCATAATTTCAACCAAGTAAGAAAAGAGCAGGCTGTTATCTGAAAATAGTCCTCATCTTAAAAATAAGATTAAAAAATAATAATGTCCCTTGGAGTCCTGCTGGAGCCCTGGTTACTTCATGGGCATGTCCACACAATGCAGCTGTATAATGATGGCTTGCTATTTTTGCCTTCAAAAATGTTTTTCAACTTCAAACGTGTTGCTGAAATACCTCTGGATCCTCTGTTTCAGAAATTGCTGGGTCAGGTTGATCTTTGTGGCTATTATTTTCAACAATGACCAGGAAAAATAGCAACATACTTATGTAAGAGTGGCGTTTCCTGTCCTTGTTTTGCAAAGTCTGGGGCTTTCCCAAGAATTCACCTTCATCTCAAAAGCCTAGAAGAATGAAATGCAGACAACCCAGTGCAGGTTGATTGCAGCATCATAATGTTAATAGTAACAGTAAGTAGTAAAAAGTGACTGATTCTGATTAACTCGTGAAACCAAAAAGATATATAATTTACGATAGTATAGGAATCAAAATTAATGAAAAGATTTAGGTCCCTTAGCTGCCTCTAGATGGCACTCGGCTTCAATTCAACGTTTTGAGAACTTTGAAGTTATTTGACTGCCCACTACAGCAAAGGCTATGCCAGATCTTTTTCTTTTCTTACATTCCTTTTTATCTCAGCCTGCTGAGTTTTTCATTCCATTTTTGTTGATCTTTTAGCCAAGTTAGAAACATGAACAAACAACACGGGATAGTAGGTGTTTTTTAGAAAGGATTTGTCCCGAGCCAATGGATTTCCCCCTTTACTTTGGAACTTCCACTTGCTGTCACACCCCATGGATCCATGCCCAACCCTGACTCACCACAACCATATATAGCAGTGCAGTTAGACCTGTAGCCATTGGCAAGGAGCAGCTGTGGAGCACTGAGCTTATCCATAACCCCCAGTTACTGTTTTTCATGACATTGCTAATATCACTTTATATCATTCCCAGCCCATATGTAAGCCCCACTTGAAATTGTCCTGCTGTCAGCTTTAAAGTACCATTGTTCTGCTTATCTCAACCCAATTCTTGACACTAATGCAAATGTAGCATCTATGCCTCCAAACTTTAAGACATGTGTTTTCTGGGGAATTTTGGGAAATCCACAGGTCTTAAAATAGTCAATTTTGTGGAGACCTCTGTCCTATGCCATAGTTAGATGAAGGGTCACTTCATTTCTTCTATTGAGATATTCAACTATGCAATAGTTAGGGGATTTGCCCAGCTCCACATGGTTGCTTTGGTTCTTACCTCCAGTCATCAAGTGATGGCCCTTATAGTCTTTCTGAGTTGACCTACAGAGGTGGTCAAATACCTGGCTTCCACAGAGGCATCTGTTCACATAGATGTCTTTATGTGAACTTAGTTTCTAAAAAGCCTGGACACTGCTTTCTAATGTCTTTTCAAGATCCCCCAGTACTTGGGAAACAGAGTTACGGTAGCTACATACATCCACAAGCATATGATTAAGTGCTGTTTTGAAAGAATACTAAACAGAAGATGGACTTAAAATGGGCACGAGGATGAGGTCCACCAGCTGTGTTTCTGGTTCTGTCACCAATGAGTGCATTACATATTTCCTAGTATATCTACCACCAAGAAGCTTTTCATAATCATTATTTTTTACTCTCTTTATAACATTGTTGCATATGCAATGGAGAGACATGATTGTCCACTCCTACACTATTTTTACCTACACCATGGAGTACTGATGTTGCTGTTGTCAGAAGGAGCTACCGGTACTTCCTATCAGTTTGGGTTTAGGTTTAGGTTTATTGGATTTATATGCCACCCTTCTCTCAAGGACTCAGGGCGGCATACAACTTAAAAGAAAACACATATTGCAAAAATTAAAAGGGACATTAAAGTATCCAAAAAACACCAATTAATATTTACAATAAAATTTTAAAAATTACATTAAAACTAACAACCAAATTAATCCTATATTTTATTCTATTCAGGCCAGGCCAGCTTGCTAGAAAAGCCAACTTTTTAGGAAGGTCGGGCATTATGCAAAGCTCCGGGGGCAGCTCATTCCAGAGGGAAGGCTCTCCCCTTGGGGTCGCCAGCCGACACTGTCTGGCCGACAACACCCTGAGGAGACCAACTCTGTGGGATCGCACTGGACGGTGGGAGGCTACCAGTGGCAGTAGATGGTCTCGCAGGTACCCTGGGCCTAAGCCATGGAGCGCTTTAAAGGTCATAATTAGTACCTTGAATTGCACCCGGAAGACAACCAGTGCAGGCCGCCTAAAAGGGGTGTAACATGGGAACACCTAGGTACCCCCATGATAACCCGCGTGGCCGCATTCTGGACCAGCTGAAGCTCCGGGTGCTATTCAAGGACAGCGCCATGTAGAGAGTGTTGCAGTAGTCCAGGTGAGAAAAGACGAGGGCATGAGTGACTTGCACAGAACATCCCAATCCAGAAAGGGGCGCAACTGATGTATCAGGAGAACCTGGTAAAAAGCTCCCCTGGTCACTGCCGTCAGGTGTTCTTCTAAACTAAGCCGCGTATCCAGGAGGACTCCCAGATTGCGGGCCCTCTCTGAGGAGGGTAAAGTTTCTCCCCCTATCATCAAAGATGGAACAAGATGCACAAATCACTTATGGTTGCAAATTTTTTAAATACTTTGATATTTTTAAATATATCAAAATATTTAAAATATAGAAAATATATTTCTATATTTTAAAATATATAATAAAATATATATTTTCTCAGTCAAGACTACCATTCCCTTGCAACATCGGATACAGGACAGACTTTCCTTTGTTCTCCTTGGCAAAAGGCTTTCTATATCTGTATTACTTTTATTATTTCTGAGAATTCACATACAAATTGTTGCCTTAGTTAGCCAACTATCTTACAACTAGTATATCACACTTCCTGTTGCTATTTTGTGTAATGCAACATAGTTTCAAATGATGTCTAGGATGAAAGGGGTTAGGGCTGTGTTTCTCAACTTTGGCAACATTAAGATGTGTGGAGTTGAAGTTCACAAATCTTATATATGCCAAATATGAGAAAACAGTGGGCAAGGGAGAAGTGCTGCTGCTTTTCCTAATCCCTTCTTTGCAGCACAAGCTTTCCACAATGATCAATATTATTATTTAGGTGTACACCTATCACAACCACAACTTCTTCCTGGCCATCCGGTGGCCACTTCAACACACTGATGCTCCCAAGGTCAGTACTGAACAGACTGCTTGGATTCATGCTACCATTCTCCTGCAACACCATTCAAGGAGGAAAAAAACCTTACTGGTTACTGATGGCTTTATCCCAGCCCTCCTTGCCTGCCTCCAATTAGACCCTGCCATGTCTTAAATTAGGCAGCACAATTAGAAGAGCTTTGCAACCTGGAGAGGTTGCAAATACCTGAGGAGCTCTCACTAGGGTGACACCCCCCCAAGCCCATCCCTTAGGGCCTGCCACCTTTCAGTTAGCGGAGGAACTTGAAAAGTTGCAATTCCAAGCACTCCCCCCCCCCCAGCTGGTATAGTTTCTTGGGAAGGAAAACTTAGCGTCCCATCCCCCACCCACACCCCACATCCCAGGTCCCTTTCCTCGACTGGTGACTGGAGATTGTTAAGAGACTGGACAATCGGATCTCCTGATTGACTAGAGGGTTGGACTAGAAGACCTCCAAGGTCTCTTCCAGCTCTGTTATTCTGTATTGCTGCTCTTCCCACTCCCTCAGCCCTTAGTGGAGGGCTGGAGGTGGAGAATACGGCAAGATCACCGCCTCGAAGAACCCTTCGAGCGTTTTCTCCTCAAGCCTAAAAGTCACTCCTCCAACCCCACCCCACGGAATCCCAAGTTCTTTTAATAATTATCTTCTCAGGAAATTCCCTCTCTTCCTGAGCTTCCCCCCCCCCCTTCCTTCCTTGCTGCACGCATTTCTCTGTGTGTGGCGCTATTATCCTCTAGTGACCGGCCGACGTCGTTGGCGATTCCGGGAATATCCTCGATTTCATTCGGGCCACGCTCCCTTTGCAAGAAAGCGAAACTTAAAATCGACGAGAGGGTTCGCCTTTCTTGGAAAGGGAAGATAGCGCCGCCCCCTCCGACTCCTCCCCTTGCCTCCCTGTAGTTTCCCTGGCGCTGCCTTCCTCTGAAGCGTGAGCCAGAGGTCTGGACTGCGCGTTGGAGTTTCTGTAAATCAGCCGACTTGTAACCATTGGAGGGAGGCGGGGCTGCGAAGGGGGAAGTCCGAAAGTCAGCCTGATTTCTCTGCTAGGCAAACGGCCCGGCCTGAGTTCACAGCCCTTCCTTGAGATCGAGAAAAAAACCGAGGAGGCAGTGCTCCGGCAGCCTCTTGCGGTTGTGGGCGCGCCGTTTACTTTTGAGCAGCAGACGAGGCTCTGTTTGCTGAAGTGGGGAGGGAAGAAGGAGGAAGGGAATGAAAGAGAGGCCGAAGAGATGATGATGATGATGATGATGATGATGATGATGATGATGATGATGATGATGATGATGATGATGATGATAGCATCCATTCAGTCATGTCTCCGACTCTTGGCAATTGTATGAGCTAGGTCTCTCCACATCTTTCAGTTTTGCACTGCTTCTTTGAGGGTTTTTTTAAAATGCTGTGTCTGGTGTCAGGTTTGAATGTGGCCAGCCAACATGTTCTTGGGTGGCCTAGTTTGTTAACTGTTCCCAACAATTATTTTCTGCAGCATGATATGACCAAAATAAGTGAGACACAGTTTTTTTCCCCTTCTAGTGAAGAGACATGGAGGGAGGGAGAGTGAGCAATGAATTCATTTATGGTGTTTATATTTTCCTAACCCCTTGAATCAGATGCTCAAGGTGCCTCCAAAACACAGTTTTTAAAAAATGAAATGGCCCTGCCTCATTTCAGGTACTTTTAAACGCTGCTTCTGTCCAAGAGGAGCCTGCTTTAACATTTATCCTTCTTCCCTTCATCCTTCCCTCCAACTTTCCTAATTGTTAAGAAGAGAAGGAGGAACTGGTAACTGGCCTGTGCAGACCCCATTTATCTCTGGTTGGATCCCATGCTGGTTACAGGAATGTTTGGGGCGTTGCTGGGTTGTCAAGATCAACAGACAAATTTCAGCCGAAGCCAATGTTTTTAACTTCAATAAACATCGCAACCCAACTCACAGGATTGTTGTTGTGGGGAAAATAGGAGGAGAAAGGAGTATGGGGTCTGTTCACCACCTTGAGTTAACTATTAAAACAATTGAAGGGGAATAATAATAAGGATACAAACTTGTTGATTAGTAGAAATATTTGTTTTCTGTAACACACATATATTATGCCTTGTATTTGTAACATATAAGCTTGCATGCTGTAAGTGCCTTTTGTTCCCTGCAACTGACTTCTTGTGGCACTGTTATTAGGGCCTGTAGAATATCTGGCAAATGTCAAAATGTGTGATCCTTGCCATTTGAACTCTTGTCAATCTGCAATCTATGGGCATAGAATTTATCCCAGAATGGAGCTGTAAAGAGCTGTAAAACTGACACTTTTGATATGTCCTCCTTCTGCCTGACAACATATTTCACCTGTGATCTGTGCCCTTCACAACAGGGGGCCAATCATGGGAACAGAGGAAAGAGATAATGCTGATAAGGCTAGTGAGGATAGATAGGATGTTATTCTATGTCTCTAACTGTATAAAAAGGAGCTACACCTTCTCTGAAGGGTAGTTCTTCGCTGCATATCCTGGGGGTATGTTGGGAACAACTGACCATCTTGTCTTTAAACTTTGATCAAAGATTAAATGCTGATTGTTATCCAAACCTCTGTTTAAGTCTCATGTTTGGCTCATTGTGATTTGGATGTGTTCTCAAACTTCTACGGGTCTCAACATATTCTCAAACCTTACACAATAAAGCTGGGAAATAAATAAAACTGGTTCTCAGCCTTAATAAGTTTAAAATGTACGTCCCCTTATTCCACAGTATATTCTCCTTCCCCATATTGTGCTTTTCAGCCCCCATTCCAGGCAGGTGGGTTGCACATCCCAGCGCTTCTGCAAGCGCAAAAGCGTCCAGCCAGGTGGGCGGAGCCTTCTACCGTTGCCACTACGGTTTGCCTGATCCGAGCCGAACCGGGAACAACCCACTTTTGATTCCAGAGTAGATAATTCCCATTTACTATCCTCTAAAATGCCCTTTTTTGTGCCGTAATTGCTGTTATGGCATGGGGAGAATTTTCTTTTGCCATTTGTACCTTATGCAAATATGGTAGATTTGTCTGTAAGAAATTACCATTGTAGTTATAGCCATCCATCACAATATTGTGGTTTGGCAATGCCATATTTTGCCAAAAGACACACCCCCTTCCCATTCCCTTCTTTTCTGCCAGTTGTACCTCTATTATTCCTCCTTGCAATCAAAGCATCAAAGCAAAAATAAATAAATAAATAAATCCCTAGGAAAAGAAATTTAATTATTTTCAGTACTCCAGTTGGTCACCTCTTTGAACTGTTTTATAACTGATAACTAGACTTATGATTCAAGAGGCTAGGAAAATCCCAAATGAGAGCCAGTTTGACACGGTGGTTAAGGCACCAGGCTATAGACCTTTGGGCCAGTCACTTCTCGGCCCTGGGAATGAAGCAATGGCAAACCACATCTGAAAACTTTGCCAAGAAAACGGCAGAGTCTATCCCAGATAATCTCTGAGAATTGGACGTGAATGGAAGGGAAGGGTAGAATCCCAAATATATTTGCAGGCCATTTCATTGGAGGTAGTTATTTACACACACACACAAACACAAACACACACACTTGGTTTACTGTCATAAAATCTCTAATGCTTGTAAAGAACCATTTGTTTTGCCTTTTTTTTAAAAAAAAGCAATCCATTAGAGGAAGAAATACATATATTGTTAAGTGCATTAAAAGTAACAGCTGGGGAACATAATATTTAAGAACAGAACTAGATAGGTGTTATTTTTACATGCCAATAGTTTTCCAATCGGAACAATTCCTTTCAGCCTTATATGGCAGTCAGTCTCAGGTCTGCAGAAGTGCAAAACCTCTTTTTAAAATTTGCCTCTTCAAAATCTTGATGCGTCTTATACTCCGGTGTGTCTTATACTCTGAAAAATGTGCAAATGTTAATGGCTTAATGTGGATCATTTCAGGTCACTCAGCTTCCAGTTAATCTGTATGAACTTTCATATAAAAGCAAAATCCAATAACTAGAAGCAAGGTTGTTTTCATGAACTTTCATCATCTGGGAGTAATATCTAGAGCAAATGAGATCATACTGTAATCTTTCAGCAAAAACTTTCCATTTGTTGGCTTACTAGTGAATACTCATTCTATCTTCAGGACAATAAATTATAAGTACAAAACTACTGTATAAATACAACTTGCTAGTATTGACAGAAGTAAGGGATTTGGCGCTTGAAAGCAAAGTTCTAGAAAGATTAGCTGGATATCCTCCATTAACTTTTTTACAAGTGGAGAAAAATAAAACTCTGGGATGAAAGTCAAGCAGACCTACAATGAAATATACAATTTAGCTTTCAGCTTTTATGAAATATATTCAATTTTTATTCCTCATTTCAACCCCAAGCTATAAATAGTCTCCTTTATTGGTTTTGATCATTGCTAGGATCTATGTTTTCTGATAGTTTTCTGATTTCTACTGTACTCCTTTTCCCAAAATAGGCTTTTTTAGGCCCCCAAGAGAAAATTAATTTAATTTAATTGTATTCTGCAAATTTTTAGTCTTCACTGTTCTTCAGTATATCATTAATTACTTGTGAATAATAAAATATATTCTTTTAGAAGTCTAAGATTACTACTTTGTTTTCAAGTAAGAATAAATATAATCAACAAAGTATAAATCAACATCTGAAATTATAATAGATTAAATTAATGTATTCCCAAAACTCTTGTCATTACTACTGATTGATAAAAACAGTGCACAGTAGGGCAACAATTTAGAACCAAAGTACTGCAAATGGGTACCGCAAATTACTGTATTTTTCGGAGTATAAGACGCACCTTTTTCCCTCAAAAAAGAGGGTGAAAATCTGGGTGAATACAGCATTACTGAAATACTGAATACAGTATTTTTGCCCCCCCCCAAAACCCCACCTCTTTGCAAAAATGGCCATGCATAGCCTTTAGGAGACTTCCCAGAGTGCTGCTGGGGGCTGGGGAGGGCAAAAATGAGCAAAGAATGGGTCATTTTTGCCCCCCCCCCTGGAGCACTGTATAAGCCTCTTAAAGGCTATGCATGCCCCCCTTTTTAAACAAAAAATTAGGCCCATTTTCACAAAAAACAGGGCATTTTTGGTAGGTCTGCAGAAGTGCAAAACCTTTTTTTTTTTATTTGCCTCTTCAAAATCTTGATGCGTCTTATACTCTGAAAAATACAGTATGTTCAATATCTGGGAACCATAATTCCTAAGGGAATGAAATTTGAGAAAGTTGAGGCTGTTTTGGGCTGCTCCTGTGATCAGGATGCTGTTGCAGTCAAGTAATGATCCTTTTGAGCATTCTGTGACAGTTTCCCAGCCAGTCTTGCAATCCCTTGTTCCCATCCCCCCAGCGACAAGGAATTGACTCAGCATATATTGCTTAAAGAAGCAGCCATTTTAAAGGATGTTTGTATTGCTTTACATGACCCACCCTCTTACACACAAACACATGTGTATTTATACTGCATCTTTGTTCAAGAACTCAAGGCAAATGCATAATGTTCCATCCTCCTATATTTCTTCACAACAACCTTGTAAGGTAGGTTGTGATGAAAGTCACCAAGTGAGCCACTGTGACTGAAGATGGAGTAGAGACTAGATCTGGGGTGTCAGTCAAATACATTAGTCACCATACCTTAGTCCTTGCCATCTGTTTCGTTTTTCGACTGCTTACTACTCTGAAACCAAGGGTAGATTGGCCCTTCCTTTGATCGGATCAATCAAAAAGATTGGTCACGTCCTAGCCCTCTGGAAGTCATGTGATCCTAGTTTTAAACTGTCTCTGAAAGCTTCCTATAACTGAATGCAGAAGCCAGTAGAGATGCTAAACTGATCTGAGCAACATATAATGTGGTAAAAAATAATTAATTAAAATATTGTCAGCATAATTGTGCCACGTGGAAAGCAAGGATGTTATGGTCAAGAGATGACACCAAACATTAGGGTGTGGCAAGGAGGAAAGAGGAAGAAACAGGTTGAAAAGGCTGCACATTTCCAGAACTACAAGGAAAGGTATACCGGTAGGTACAGAATGAGGAGACGAGAAAAGATGGAGGGGAAAAGGGAAGATCAACTTATGAATACGTTGCAAATTAATTTCAACCACAAATTGTCAACAGAGCAAGGGCGAGGCAGAATGCACCATCTGCACAATATAATATTTTTGCTGAGGCTGATACCATGGTCAAAGTCTACCCTCACTGTTATGTGTTTGCCAAAAATAATCTGCCAATTTTTGCTGTATGAAGGGAAAGGTCAGGAAAGGCCATTTTCAATCTCTACCTAATGAACTTCCCAATTCATATAATAATGAGGAACCTATTGCAAAGGAGTTCAGGAAGAACATCAAACAATATGCAGGCTCTTCCAAATGTTATCCTTTGGTGTCAAAGTTATTCTTCCAATGAGGAACAGATGGAATCCCACGGCAATTATTTGAGGAAAAATCCATCATTACATCAGACGTTTAATGCCAGACCCCAACCAGACAGCCAAATTTATTTCATTGGTCCTCAAGACATCTTAGAATTGAGAATGGATATGCTGCACAGTGATAGAATTCAACGAGATATTGAGGAAGGCAGGCAGGCAGGCAGGCAGGCAGGCAGGCAGGCAGGCAGGCAGGCAGGCAGGCAGGCAGGCAGGCAGGCAGGCAGGCAGGAAGGAAGGAAGGAAGGAAGGAAGGAAGGAAGGGAGATCTCTGAAACAATGACTTAGTGAGACGGAGGTTGTCTACTAGTATTCTAATCTGAATAAACCATAGTTAAATTATTGTTCTGTAAGTATAAATTTCAACTGGAATTAGTGTGTCAAATGTACTTTTAAGGTACAAGCTTATTCTGGGCATCAAAACATATTCCCACAATTTAGTTAATCATTCTTCCAAGGAGGGAATCAGGCAATACTGCCATAGGAAACAAACAATATGTGGTAATAAATGCTAATAAATATACTTTGAAGGAATGTATGGTTTAATAAAATTTAACAAAAACAGCAAGTTGAAATGGAAGTTCACATTTTAAAACTTATTTCATTTTAGCATGGATCCTTTACTTAGTTGAGCTTTAACAACAAAAGTCACCAAAATTTGCTCATTACATTTGCAGCATTTGTTAGAGAATGTATTGTCCATTTTAGCAATCCAGATTGGATTGATGATGACATCTTGTACCAATTTTCTCTGACTGTAATGTTCAAAATAAATGTAATATTCTTCTGTTGAATTTCCCATTATTGCATCTGTGTTATTGTATTCAAATTCTGCATTCATTTAATCATACATTCTTTGACTTGTTCAGATTCTGAAGAGTACTTTTTTTTAACAGTTTATAAATTAAACCCAGCAGATGTTCCAAATTTCATGTTATAAGGTTTTTGAATTCAGTCAAGTCTTTTGGGGTTTTCAGTTATTGCAATTCTTTGGGGGATACCTGTGGCTGAGTGATATGAAGACAAACCAAATACAAATCAACCCTTTATATCATGACTACCTCAGTGGTGGCTTCCTAATGGTTCAGATCGGTTCAGCCAAACCGGTAGTGGTTTGGTGGCCTGGGTCACTGGAACCAGCACGACTCAAGCCTGCCACACCCCCAAACTGGTTTTCTGGGTGGCGGAGTAGGTGTCGCCATCTTGTTTTTTGCTTCTGCGCATGCACAGAGCAATTTTTATTGCTCTGCGCATGTGCTCGCACGGCATATCCATGAGCGAACTGGCAGTAGAGACTGCCAGAACCCATCACTGAGCTACTTCCAGAAAGCATTGCCCCCTTTAAAAAACCTGCTTATGGTAAGAGACATTCACCACATAAAAGACTTTCCAAGCTTGGTGCCCTCCAGAAGTATTGGACTATAATTTCCAATATGCTTAGCCAGCAAAGACTCTGCTTAACATTTTGGGCAATTCTAGAGTAATTCTAAAGTACATTGGATCATAGAAAACTGTTCTAGACCATATTGGCCAAACTCCATTAATTGAAAGTCGACAAAAAAAGACAGCAATAACTGGAAAAACAGGTTGCCACCCACTGATTGCTCAGTATTCTTAGAAATTAATAACTAAACAAATATAACCAGAAAGACACTAGTCAAGCATTGACAATCAAATAGCCGTCCAAGTTAGAACAATATGAATGTTAAATAAACATATCACATTAGATCATCTGTAGTAAAAATCTTTCTTAATTTGTGGCTTGTGGTAGATTATAACTACCAGATAAGAGGTGGCTTGCTCCTGGTTTGGCCCAGTTCGGCCAAACCGGTAGTGGTGGCAGCAGGAGGCCACCTGCCCAGATGCTTTGCGCATGTGCAGAAGTGTTGTGCGCAAGCACAAGCTAACTGGTAGTAAACCGGTTAGCAAACCACCACTGAATCAGATATGGCCTGCAAAAATCTGCATGACTGTTAAATAGCAACAAAGAGTCAGAAAACTAGTAATCCTTTGTTGCAATCCAATAGATGGATGGATGGATGGATGGATAGATAGATACAGTAGATAGATAGATAGATAGATAGATAGATAGATAGATAGATAGATAGATAGATAGATAGATAGATAGATAGATAGATAGATATCCTGTAGCTAGTCATATTTTATTACAGATGTAATCTGATAGCCTTTGCACAGATGTACAAATTCTCTAACTTCTTGGACAGGCATGAAGCAGGTCATGGATACGTACAGTTTATTTGCTATTATCACCTCCACAAAGCAAGCTTTATAATGGGCTCAATCCTTATTGAAATTTACAATATATCAATTTAATCTAGCTGCCTTCTAGATATATTGAATTACAATAGTTGTTATTTCATGCTAACTTGGGATAAGTAGAAAGTATGGTTCAGAGGTTGGAGAAAGATGGCTTAAAAGGCCACACAAACATTTGCCATTGCTTCTTGACTATTGGAGTACCAAGGAAAGGAAAGGTATGTTTCTTTCTTTCTTTTTTAAAGAGGAAAATGAGTAAAGATACTGTGCAGAATCAAAGCCAGTGCAACGTTGGGGCAGACATAACAAAAAAAAAACAAAAAACAATTCACTCCAAAAGGGGTTGCCTCCCAATACGCACCTCCAATTTATACTAAGGAGCTGTCCAAGGGTTAGACTGATGGACTTGGATAGCATAAATCCAAGGTTTGAACCATTTTCACTGGTGGACTTTGGACCAGCTATTCTCCTTCAGCAATCCCTATTTCACTGGGCCTTAGAAGGAACTGTAGAATGTGGCACTATATTCACTCTTTAGAGCCCCTGGAGGGCAAGCAGGACAGATATTCAACAAAATAAAATTCAAAATCTTTAAATTGTTTTGTAGGAAATGTCATTGATCAATGTACTAGAACAGGAGTGTCAAACTCACACGGCCTGGAGGCTGGATGTGTCATGCGTTGGCCACACTCTCCCTATTTTAGCGACGGGAGGGAAAGTCGTAATAGATCATATGACAACAACATGATGCTGCAAGTTTGCCACCCCAGTATTACAACATGCTTGAACCCAGCTAAATTCTGTTTTCCAGGATTACATCTATGGGTGCTAATGCTATTTATAAGAAATTATGATGGAAGGTAGTCACATTATCTTCATGTGGGTAATAGAAAGAGTAGTAGAAAACTATTTCATATTTTACCTTTCTAGTAAATGAGTGTTTTCTGACTTGTGACTATTTTGTGAGAGTGCTACCAAGAGTCACAATTTGTTGTTCAAAACTCCAAATCTTGGCATCTGTCTCAAAAAACGTGAAGATTCTTCACTACAAAATCATTTCTGTGTAGATAAACCTATATCGGTTGATGTTAAAGTTTGTGTCCTAATATTATGGCGTGATATTAATGTTAAACATGTTAGAAATAGGCTTTATTTTGATTCCCTTTTGGATGCTGCTACAATTTTCTTCTTTTATACATGTTTATACTTTTATTGGTGGTTTGTTAAATCTAGCGAAGTTCATGGTTCCTCAGTAGGTTGCATCTATAGGCTCCTGCACACTTACTTTGAAGTAAATTGGATGATTTATTTCTGAGGAATCATGCTTAGGCTTGAATGGCAAAGTTATCTTTCTGTTCAAATGTTTGGATGTTTATAATTTCTGCAATGGGAGACAAAACAGCAGAAGAGCATAAATTATTGTTCTGTCATTTGTGGTTTCCTTTTCTTTACAGTGTGTCATGATGGAGAATGCATGAAAGAAATGTTTTTCTTTCAGTGAAGCTACAGAACAAGGGAGGTGTCCTTGAGTTTTCCTTTGTGAATGTAGCAATCTAGATAGAAAAGCTGGATCACCATGTTGGAGGACCATCTTCTCTTTTATAGTCCATCATAATCTGTACAATCAACTGATAGTGCCTTTTGCTTTCATTAGCTTTGCACAATATTTATTCACTGACTGCAGTCCTACAATGCTTTAAAACAAAACAAAAAAATGAAACATGAAGAATCCATGTTTGGGCTTGCAATCCTTCCATCTTCACACAAACAGTTAACCTAACATGGAAGAGACATCCATTTTTGAGATATCTATTTATTCCCGACATGGAAATGTTCATTTTCTCCCCTTGGTCTTGGAGAAATTTAGTGGCGATGGAGAACTCTTGTTAAGCAAGTAAAAATTAGTGGTAATGTTGCTTTTATTTTAGTTACGTGCTATTAACTTCTTTTAAAAAAACCACCCTGTAATTGAGCAATGGTTTTCAAAGAGGGTACAATTCTGACAAATTAATTATTTATTTGCAGTTTTCTGAACAATTGAGGTATAAATCCTCAATCATACTGATCAGTGTCAGACTTCCAATTCAACATTGAGAAAACTCCAATGGACAGTAGGAATAATCACTGTGTAACTTTAGAATTGCTGATAAGTATGCACATTGCAACTAGTTTTCTTGGGCAATTATCCTTAAAAAATAATCATATTATTAAAATAATTTATTTATTGGGAAGTTTGTTTTTCTTTATCTTAGTGGGGATAATTGACCATAAATTATAACAAAGATAAAAACTCTGGAGTTTTGTGGCATCTGAAGACAAATTTATTGTTATATGGTAGGTTACTGAGTCCAAACTGATCCAATAAATTAGCTTTCAGATGCCAAACTTTATTTTTCTCAAATTCCAGAAAAAGAAAAAAGGATGTTTGATATATTCCAGACATTATGAATGGACTCTGTTTTCCCTAAATGTCAAATTGCTATCTGATTGCATTGGCTAAAACAACTATTTTAATATTCTTTTAAAACATTTTTTTCTTTAAAAAAAACCACCCAGAAATTGAAACTCCATTAATTTAGCAAAGTAGAAACTATCATGCACACTTCACCTTATCTTCATCTTACCTTCATTGATTGCAATATATTATGCAATAAAATAAACTTGCACAATAAATAATATGCAAAGGAGTGTACAAATGGATCTTGTCTTGCCACTAAAGTTGATTAATCCTAAACTAATTGGGATAATTGGGATACACATCTTTATAATGCTCTTCAACCAGTCTTCACAGCAAAAAAGAGAAATACAATGATTTATTATTGGGAAAGGGAAAAACTGTAGGATAATAGAATGGTAAATCAAGTTAAAATTTTTGCTCAATTGTCTAAGTTGATGAAGGTTTTTTTCTCAGGAAGGAGGAGTCGAGCTGGCGCTGCGCGGATTTTATTTGATTTTATTGCTCGAAAAGAAAAAGAAAATAAAGGCTTCTGTTTAACTGTTTAAAAAAGCCTCTAAAAAGCGCCCTCAACAGGAGGAGGCAGGAGAACAACGTGCTTCACCTACGTCAGGAATTTTTAGGCTTTTAACCCTTGCTTAATTCTGCTCGAATGATCATAAAACGCCTAAAGTCAGACTAGATGAGGCACGTCGTTCTCCTGCCTCCTCCTGTAGAGGGCGCTTTTCAAGAGGCTTTTTTTAAACAGTTAAGCAGAGCCATCCATGGTGACTCTGGCAACAACTAGCTCAGCCTGACCTCAGCTCTTGCCTTTTTCCTTTTACATTTTTTTTCTTTTCATGATGGCAGTGGTGCGGCTCTACCTCTCCTGACTGCATGTCCCTGATGGGGCAGTACATAAGTGCTATTGCTATTGCTATAGAAACAATCCAGAACACCCAATATATAACATTCTTGTATCAACCACCCCCAACATTTATTTATATAGTATTATTTTTAATATTGTAAGCTACCCAGAGGGGTAAGATGGGTGGCCAATAAATTGGATGGATGGATGGATGGACAAACAGACAAACAAACAAATGAAAGCTTACTACTTCCTACTACTTTCCCGAATGAAAATTAATCCTTGGCAAGTAATATGAGTATATTACTTGTTCTAGAGTTGGTCCATCAAATGCTTCTTTACAACTTCTATTGTCTCTCCAGAATCTGTTGAAATGAAACTATGATGAGAGATTGCTGACAGTTAGTCGATTACTAAAGTTACACTAGCCCGTGATGGCAACTCCTTTTTGGCTTGGGTGTGTCAAAAGTTCAGAAAATGCCTTTGATTTTTCAGATGTGTCCCCCTCTGAAAAAAAGAAACATTTCTCTCTCCCGCCCACCCACCCTCATCTAGGCCACCCTGAACAATAATGGCACTCAGCAGCAGCCCCAAATCTAGGCCCAAAGTAATTGGCTGCATCTCAACTTCAACCCGAAACCACTACTGCAACTGAAAAAGGCAGTCTTGTGGCATTTTTCAAGGTGCGCAAACCTTGGGAAATCGTACAATTGTCCATATGGGCTGATGTTCCCCCGAATCTGCCATGTTGCCACTTCTGGCAGTGTTTTTTTTTCTATTAACAGGCCCTTATTGATTACCAGAGGCTGCTATGGGTCGCAAGAGGCCTTCACTCTTGAAGCCGTTTTGGACAATGTTCATTTTCAGCCTCCAAAAACTACTGTATTTTTCAGAGTATAAGATGCACCCTTTTCCTTCAAAAAAGAGGCTGAAAATCTGGGTGCGTCTTATACACTGAATACAGCACTTTTTGCCGCCTTAAACCCCCCCCCCCCCTTTCACCAGAATGGCTGTGCATAGCCTTTAGGAGGCTTTCAGAGTGCTCCTGGGTGCTGGAGAGCAATGTTTCCTCTAATTTTTTTTCAGTGTGTACGGAAAAGTATAGTGTTTGAGCGGCACACTTTTATGTCTGAGCACCTGAAATTTTTTCACAGATGTCACCCAAGACAACAATGAAATCAGTGTTATTTGAAACTCAATTCTACCATGTAAATATCCATTAAGTAAAGAAATCTCCCTATACAGGTAATCCTCAATCTAAGACCATAATTGAGCCCAAAGTTTCTATTGCTAAGTGAGACATTTGTTAGGTAAGTTTTGCCCTATTTTACAAGCTTTCTTGCTACATACAGTGAAGTGATTTGCTGCAGTTAAATCAGTAACCTGGCTGTTAAGTCAATCTGATTTTCCTACTGACTTTGCTTGGCACAAGATTGCAAAAGGTGACCTCAGGACACTGCAACCATCATAAATATGTGGCAGTTGCCAAAGATCCAAATTTTGATCATGTGGCCATGGGAATGATCATAAGTGTGAAGAACAGCCGTAAGTCACTTTTTTCAGTGCTGATGTAACTTCAGTCATTAAGTGAACTGTTGTAAGTTGAGGACTACTTGTATTCAAGTTCAATGGATGAATCTCTATGGGAAAAGGATCAAAACTTCCCTCTATCCACATTTTCCATACTATGAATTACTTTATATGCTTTATACTTTTCCCCTTACTATCCAATAGTCTGCAGTGATATTAGCAAGTTATGAATAAATTACCAATTGATGTAGATTAGCAATTGGGGCACATAAAAAAGCAAAGAGGGGAGAGGAGGGAGTGGGAGGAAGGAAGGAAGGGAGGGAGGGAGGGAGAGGGCGAGAGGGGGGAAAGACAGAGACAGAGAGACAGAAAAATGAAAGAGGAGGAAGAGGAGAAAAAGAAAGGGGAGGGAAGGGAGGATAAGAAAAAAGAAAGAGAGAAAGGAAAGAAAGAGGGAAGGAAGGAAGGAAAGAAAAAGAAAGAAAGAAAAAAGGAAGAAAGAGAAGAGAAGGAATAGAGGCCAAAAAAGCAAACAAGGAAAAGTAGGGAAAAAACTTTCACTGGAAAACACTATTTTTCCATCAGCGCAAAACTTTCCTAAACAAGGTTAATTTTCCAGATTTTGACTTTCCGGTCTGGACGGATGAAGAAGCCTTTATTTTCTTTTTCTTTTCAAGCAATAAAATGAAATAAAATCCACGGAGCGCCAGCTTGACTCCTCCTTCCTGAGAAAAAAACCTTGAGCACCAATGCTCCGAACGCAGAAGCTGGATTCAGACAACATGTGCACACCCGACGTGGGTTTCCACTTGCTTACGTTGCCAAACACCTCCCGCACACCCGCATCTCGGAAGCGGAGCCAATGGCGGGGAGCCCAGCCATGGGGCTTAGCCAACAAACTGCAATGGAAACATGCTCTGCACATCCCACAGGGAGTTGGCTGTTGCCGCTGCTGCTGCCGCTGCCAATGCCCCCCTCAGTGACTTTGATCCAGGAGGGAACAGCCTCCCTGTCAATCAGCCGCACGCTGGCGGAGGGAGCCCAATCGTAACCCTAAGTGGCCACATTTCTGTTGGCCAAAGGCCCACCCCTCCTCTGGGTGTGTCCAGGCACTATAATATCCCGGCCCAGCTGACCGAAGCCTTCTAGCCGCCTCCAGACTAAAGTCCATCATGCTAAAGATCACTGTGCGGCAGTTGGAAACTGCTGCGCTGTGTTTTGTTGCCACCTGCGCGGCCGCGCACCCACGCATCTTAGAGGGAACATTGCTGGGGAGGGCAGAAATGAGCGAAAAACAGGCCATTTTTTGCTCAATTCCCTCCCCCCAGCCCCCACGAGCACTCTACAAGCCTCCTAAAGGCTATTCATGCTTTTTTTTGGGGGGGGGGGGGAATGGGCTGTATTTGGGAGGTCTTCAGAGTGCAAAACCTTTTTAAAAAAAATTTGCCTTTTCAAAACCTTGGTGCATCTTATACTCCAGTGCATCTTATACTCCGAAAAATACGGGTATATAAGCCACATCCTGTTCTCACACAATTTCCAGAGGCTCTGGAAGCATCAAGATATCATACTCTATTTTTGGCATGACTTTCACAGCCTCTGAAAATTGCACAAGAACAATGGCCTATCACCAAGAATGTTGTGGCATGTCCCCTTTGATATGTATTCACCATTTTAGCTTCATTTAGATGTTTAAAAGCAAACAGAAAAAGGTTACAAGGTTGTGGCTCTTGGAATATAAAAGATCTCTCTTAACAGTCAGCAAGATCATTTAATGCCAGGTAAGCAAACCTTCCCCAGAGTTCACATAATTTGTTTCACAATGCTGAAATCAAGCTCCTTCCTCATAGCTTCCTCTTAGCAGTGCTGTTTATAAGAAATGGAAACAGCTTTGAGCTGACTGGGGCGAGGGAGGGAGGGAGATGGGCGGGAGACACATAAATAATACTGCTTCTCATAGCTGGAGCTGTAGTATATTTCTTATGCTGAGTCATTTGTAGGCAGAGGTTTCTGTTATCATGGCCGGTATAAGCCCGTATCTTACTCCTGCAAGATTTTTGGCAGGAAACAGGTCTACACAGCAGTGAGAAGGGATGTCAGTGCTGATGAGAACACATTCCTCATTGCTGTTTGAGTTTCTCTCCGTAGTATGTTTCATTAGTTGTTTCTGGAATCATATACACACCCAAAGTAGCAAAGATGTTATTGATGATCAAGCAAAAGAAGAGACGCCCCCCAAGATCTTCCTTAGGCCATCTTGAAGTACACCGAATGGTGTAAAAACATTTCTAAGGAAGGGAGGGAGAAATTATGAGTGGTGTTAAGTCATGCATGTTAGAAACCTACATAGAGCATGTGAATAATTTATTAAAGTTCTAATATGTACAGGTAGAACATGTACAGGTAGAACATACCTGATGATAAATGTACAGGTAGAACATACCTGATGATAAACAAGCTTGATTTAGAGCAGGAACTTCACTCTACTGGTGTTGCATTTTAATTTGATACCAAAATTCTATTACAGAAAAAGCTCTAATATCTCTAAACATCCCTTCCCACTGTTAGATAAATGTTGTGACAAATAAGCAGTAGTCTTGTCAGGCAATTTTCCACACCCAAACATAACAGGAAATGGAGTAAAACAAGATATCCTTCTAATCTTTATTTTTATTTAATATTTGTATATCATATATTTTATATCATACTGTAATATAAATACAGTATGTTACAAATAATGTAATATGTAATGTTGTATTCATATGCAGGGGGTTAGAGTATCATCCTTATATGTATACATTAATTATTTTGCTTTATACCGACGATCCTTTTAGAGCTTGTTATTTGGTTTTTGAACCCAGACTAGTTTTAGGAGAGTCCTTTAGGTCCTTGTCCGACCCTGGAAGTTTATTTATTTATTAAAATTTCTCAGAACAAAAAGCACAAATGGCAGAGGTAACAAACCCAAATGGGAACAAAGAAAAAAAAAAGAATGGGGTGCTTGTTTCAATTATGTTTGCCAAAGGTCTGGGCACAGAGCCAGGGGCTTCATGGTCCTTTGAAATACCAGTAGGGTGGATTCTTCTCATTCTACAGACCAAGTGCTGCTACAGAGAAGGCGCACTTCTAGGGTTGTAAAAGGTGACAATGTTTAATTGAAGGAAGTGGGAGAGAACCAGCCCTGCCAAATCAAATTGGTCAGACAGGTACAATGGATAATCCTTCAAATAACCAGGGCCCACCAGCATCTGGAATTGCACCCAGAAGCAAACTAGCAACTGATTTTGCTTTGTAAATTTATAAAGCAGAGATGTCACATGGAAATACTGAATCACAGTTATCACAGCCCATGCTGGAAAGAAAGAAAGAAAGAAAGAAAGAAAGAAAGGAAGGAAGGAAGGAAGGAAGGAAGGAAGGAAGGAAGGAAGGAAGGAAGTATAATATGTTCCAACACTTGCAAGATTCTGAACTGGTGCGCATATAACCACAACAACATGTTTCAAATATCTAGACTTATTCAAGTTTGTTCACAGGAAAACTATATATGTCAATTACACATCCTCCAAGCTATAAAGCAATTTTCAACCATTTGAAATTTCATTAGATGTATGGGATAATTTTAATCAGGCCATCTTCAACTTTTTTGGGCTGGAATTCACCACATGATGCGGATATGAGATGCAATTGCATCTTTATTGTAACTTTAGACTCTTCAAAAAAGTACTTAGCTTTTTCTTGTTTAAAAAAATGTCCCAAAGCACAGCTATGAGATTAGGAGCTGGACTACTGATAGCAGCATCTGTAAGAGATGGGTGGGGTGCTGGTGCTGTCAGGATAAAGGATGACAGGGTAAGGCAAGCAGCATTTCAGCATTTTGATGCAAGCACGGGTCAAGCCTGGGTTTTCATGTGCGTGCCCCAAAGCAGAAAGGGCTTGCCAATACCGCTGGCTTCTGAGAATCGAAGCCAACGTTTTATTGTAAATAAACAATATAATTAATTAACAAAGCAATATTGTTTATTTAGTTGTTTCACTTGGCAGAAGCTTAACTGCTCTAAGCAATGTGTCACTAATAGCACTGGGGCAATGACAGGTCAGAATGATGGAAGAACAATTACAGGCAAACTGCTCTCCTATTGCTTTCCATGTGATCATCTATTGTCAGGATATGATGAGGCAAAGCATGTAATCAAATAGTAGAGTTGGGATATGTTCATATTCGAAAGACCTTTGAAGATTTATTAACCAAGAATCTCAGAGGTGTGGTCCTGAAATCTATTCATTCTCACTTACCCCAAGTCTTGCTAGGCATTTTCTACAGCTCACCTTGATGTTCAAGCCTGGAAACATCCACAAGCAATTGCACTCCGAGGGCAAAGATACACCCCCCCACCAAGTGGCCTCAAGAGCTCTCACAGAGAGTGCTAACTGATCAGATGATGGCAGAAAATACAATCTTTCCATTTCTTACCCCCTCCCCCAAATTGGTCAGAGCCTAATCCTTCCATCCCCAGACCCCCAGTCTCAACCGTCAGTAGCACAGGTGGTATTCAATAGCAATAGCAATAGCAGTTAGACTTATATACCGCTTCATAGGACTTTCAGCCCTCTCTAAGCGGTTTACAGAGTCAGCACATTGCCCCCAACAATCCGGATCCTCATTTTACCCACCTCGGAAGGATGGAAGGCTGAGTCAACCCTGAGCCGGTGAGATTTGAACAGCCGAACTGCAGAACTGCAGTCAGCTGAAGTAGCCTGCCGTGCTGCATTTAACCACTGCGCCACCTCGACTCTTTCAGCCTCTGGTTCGGACCGGTTCAGGAGAATCGGTAGCAGAAATGTTGAGTAGTTGGGAGAACCGGCAAATACCATCTCTGGTTAGCTCCACCCTCCCGCCCCTGTCATTCCCTGTCCTATATTCCCTTATTTTTTTTTACCTCAGCTGATTCATGTGTCAGAGAAGATTACCACACCTCAGCTGAGCTAAAAAAACAGTTCAGCTCAGCAGTGCTGACACCAAGGGTGGTCTTTGAGTGCTGTGCGTGTAAAGCGCGAAGCGTGCGTGCATGTGCAAAGTGCTCTCTCATAGAACTGGTAGGAAAAGATTTGGAATCCCACCACTGGTGAGTACCTATCCTCCATTCCTCCCCCATGCATCACTGTTGGAGTTTCTTGGATGAGAAATGAAATACATTGTCTATACCTCTTCCTCAAGGAAAAACAGTCTAGTTGCCTTTTTAAAAAGCATTTTTGAGTTCCATCCTGGTTATTTTTAGAGGATAGATGCAGTAATCACTCCTTACTCAGGATTTGTCTATGCAAATCAGGTTCAACTGGAACAGTATATATACAGTATGTGTATGTATGTATGTGTACGTACATACATATACATATACATATACATATACATATACATATACATATACATATACATATACACACACACACACACACACACACACACACACACACACACACACACACACACACACACACATATATATATATATATATATATATATATATATATATATGCTGGTCTTGTTGTATTTGGGTCTTTTCCCGTGTAAGATTGAGATTGTCTTGGCAACGTTTTGGCGAGATCTCACTCGCCATCTTCAGGCTGGTGTTTTGGGCTTAAAGCGTGGTCAGAGCTGCCATCTTTCTATAAATCTTGGTGGGTGTGTGTGGAGTGCTGGCTTTGTTTCAGTAAATGGATTGATTGGCAATCTACATCAAAGGCACCATAGATAAAACCAGCAAAATTCTCCACAAACATAATATCAAGAGAGCCTTCAACCCTGACCAAAAAATTGCCAACATCTTAAGAAACCCCAAAGACAAAATCCAGCTAGAAAACCAAGGAGTCTACAAAATCTGCCCTGCAACATACATAAGACAAACAAACAGGAGAATAAATGCACGCATCGCAGAACACTGTGATAACTACTGATTGTACTGTTATAGAGACTAACTATATTGATTTTGTACTTAATAATGGAGCAAGACTGTTGGTGGTGCAATACTGGAAGAAGGAAGCTCAGGGAAGGGGTGGGGGTGTGGCCGTTGTTATCCGAGAATCTTTAGCACCTCGTAGGATCCCTGCTCCGGAGCTTGTCGGGTGTGAGTCCTTGCTGGTGAAGTTGGACCTCAAGGGTCAAGTGGGCCTGCTGCTAACGTACCTGCCTCCCAACTGCGTTGCAGCAGCCCTCCCCTCGCTCCTCGAGTCGATAGCCGAGCTGGCAGTTGAGTTCCCCAGACTTATGGTTCTGGGGGATTTCAATCTACCTTCGCTTGGTGGTCACTCTGATGGAGCGCAGGAGTTCATGGCTTCCATGACAACCATGGGCTTGACCCAAGTAATCCGAGGACCGACTCACTCAGCGGGTCACACGCTCGACCTCGTATTTCTTTCGGAGCAGTGGAATTGTGACCTTGGTCTGAGGGGTAGTGAGATCTTGCCCCTGTCATGGTCAGACCACTACCTATTGAGGCTTGACTTTCGGAGACCAAACCCCCACTGTAGGGAGGAGGAACCGACCAGGTGGTTCCGCCCCAGGCGACTTATGGACCCTTTGGGGTTCCAGACAGAGCTTGGGGTTATTCCTGATACTCTCGCCTGCAGTTCGGCGGAGACTCTGGTTGCTGCCTGGGATTTGGCAGCGACGAAGTCTCTTAACCGGATTGCGCCTCTACGGCCGCTCCGAGGCAGTGGATCCCGGAAGGCTCCTTGGTTCACTGAGGAACTCTGGGAGATGAAGCGCCAAAGGAGACGCCTAGAGCACCTATGGAGGTCCAGCAAATCCGAATCGAGCCGAGCATTTTTGACAACCTACACCAGAGATTACGTTCGGGCAATTAGGACGGCTAAGAGAACACACATTGCCTCTCTGGTTGCGTCTGCTGAGTCGCGCCCAGCCGCCCTGTTTAGGATAACCCGTTCAATTTCTCGCAGACAAGGTTGCTCGGCTCCGGGCGGATCTGGACTCCAATTCTGCAGTACCAGATGAGGCACTAAGGGATGATCTGGTAAGTCATCGCTGGATTGAGTTTCAAGCTGTTACCCCTGAGGATGTGGACAAGGCCATGAGAGCTGTGGGTGCCTCCACATGTGTGCTGGACCCGTGCCCCTCCTGGCTGGTTGTAAACAGCAGGGAGGTGACACGAGGCTGGATCCAGGCGGTTGTTACCGCCTCTCTTCGGGAGGGGATCTTTCCCCCCGCTTTAAAGGCGGCGGTGGTGAGACCCCTCCTGAAGAAACCATCCTTGGATCCAGCTGTTTTAAATAACTATCGTCCAGTCTCCAACCTCCCCTTTGTGGGGAAGGTTGTTGAGAAAGTGGTGGCCTTTCAGCTCCAGCGGTCCTTGGAGGAAGCCAGTTATCTCGATCCGTTCCAGTCTGGCTTCAGACCTGGCTGCAGCACAGAATCCGCTTTGGTCGCGTTGACCGATGATCTCTGGAGAGCCAGTGATGGAGGCCACGCCTCCATCCTGGTGCTCCTTGACCTCTTGGCGGCTTTCGATACCATTGACCATGGCATCCTTCTGCGACGACTGCGGGAGGTGGGGGTGGGAGGCGCTGTTTTACAGTGGTTCTCCTCTTACCTCTCGGACAGGTCGCAGTCGGTGTTAGTTGGGGAGCAGAGATCGACCCCTAGGCCCCTAACATGTGGGGTGCCCCAGGGTTCAGTCCTGTCCCCCCTTCTTTTCAACATCTACATGAAACCGCTGGGTGAGATCATTCGACGGCACGGGATAAAGTACCATCAATATGCGGACGATACTCAGTTGTATCTGTCCGCCCCGTGCCAACTCAATGAAGCGATGGATGTGATGAGCCAGGGGCTGGATGCTGTTAAAGACTGGATGGGGGTCAACAAGCTTGTGCTCAATCCAGAAAAGACCGAGTGGCTGTTGTGCTTCCCTCCCATGAATTGGCCAAGTATTCCATCTCTCAGGCTGGGGGGTCAAATTATACGCCCCTCAGACAGGGTTCGCAACTTGGGAGTCCTCCTGGACCCACAGCTGACCTTCAAACATCATTTGTCAGCTGTGACCAGGGGGGCATTTGCCCAGGTTCGCCTGGTACACCAGTTGCGTCCCTACCTGAACCGGGAGGCCCTCACAACAGTCACTCGTGCCCTTGTGACCTCTAGGCTGGAATATTGCAATGTGCTCTACATGGGGCTGCCCTTGAAGAGCATTCGGCGACTCCAGCTAGTCCAGAATGCTGCCGCGTGAGCGATTGTGGGTGCACCTCGGTTCACCCACGTAACACCTATCCTCCGCGAGCTGCACTGGCTACCTGTTGATCTCCGGATGCGCTTCAAAGTGCTACTTATCACCTATAAAGCCCTTCATGGTAGTGGGCCTGGGTACTTGAGAGACCGCCTACTGCCAATTACCTCCACTAGACCAATCCGATCGCATCGATTAGGCCTCCTCCGAATTCCATCTTCCAGCCAGTGCAGACTGGCAACTACCCGGAGGAGAGCCTTCTCGGTGGCTGCTCCGACCCTCTGGAACGAACTCCCCGTGGAGATTCGGACCCTCGCCACCCTCCAATCCTTCCGCGCCGCTTTAAAGATCTGGCTGTCCCGGCTGGCCTGGGGTTAAGATTTTAACCCCACCCGAATTGTGTGACTGTTGTGCTTTCTTTTAATATGTTGTATTGTCTCCATGTTTGGAATACTGTTTCTCTTGCCCCCCCACCCTTCTGAATTGTGAGCCGCCCTGAGTCCCCCCAGGGAAAAGGGCGGCATACAAATAAAGGAAAATAAATAAATAAATAAATAAAGATTTGCCTACTATTCAAGAATGGACATTAAAAGTCACAAACTTAGCAGAGATGGCTAAAATATCAGCATATCTCAAGGACCACTCAAATGAGAAATATAAACTGGAGTGGAAAAGATGGATTGACTATATTCAAAATAAATACGAGACTAAGAAATTCCAGATAGTTTATGACTGAAGAAGCAAGGAATGATATAATCTGTTTAGAGTTAGCCTAACAAAAGAGGAGTTAAAGCTCAAATGAAAGATGATACTAACTTTTTTAAAGTTTATTTTAGAACATCTTTGTTAAAGATTTATACCTTGTATTTGTTCTGGGAAGTCGGGGAGGGGAAGGTTGGGGGGGTTTGGGTTCGGGTGGGGGAGGGGAGGTAAATATTTGTAAAAGCCTTTTTTTTTCAAAAATTTTCAATAAAAAAAAGAACGCAGTCAGAGAAAAAGAAAAAACTTCCTCCCTTTTCCAGCACCTTAAAGCTACAGGACATGAAATTAATTTTGAAGGAACCAGGTTAATGTCCAAAACAGAACACTTCAACAAGAGAATAATTATGGAAGCCATTGAAATAGAGAAACATCCCCACACCATGAATAAACGTGATGATACCTCCCGCCTACGAGAGATCTGGAAACCAGCCCTAGTCAACAAACGAGCCCCACCCACCACCCAGGCCGTTACAACACAAAACAACAATGGACCCACAGCCAGCACCAATAAGCACCAATCTACCAATCATGATACAACCACACAGCCAATCAATCCATTTACTGAAACAAAGCCAGCGCTTCACACACACACACCAAGATTTATAGAAAGATGGCAGCTCTGACCACGCTTTAAGCTGAAAACACCAGCCTGAAGATGGCGAATGAGACCTTGCCGAAACATTGCCAAGACAATCTCAATCTTACACTGGAAAAGACGGTCTTGTTGTATTTGGGTCTTTTCCCATGTAAGATTGAGATTGTCTTGGCAATGTTTTGGCGAGGTCTCACTCGCCATCCTCATCCCCTTTGTGTTGCATTTGTGTTGATAAATAAATAAATGGAGACTAGTATAGATCTATTTCAAGCTATTTAGCAACACAAATGTAACAAAGGCATCATAAAAAAATGGCTTTCTGCCTGGATGGATCCTAGGGTGAGCCAAAGACAGAAAAGGGAAGCAGTATGCTCCCTCTGATATTTGGGTGTACCAGGGGTTGTGACACAATACATGCCTATTTCCCTGGCTTAGCTGATAAAGGAGGAGAGCCTGTGGCTTAGTGGCTAATACAACTGCCTAATATGTAATACAGCCAGGTTCAATTCCCAGTAAGGGTATGGCTAGCTGATGAGAGCTAAATAGCTTGAAATAGCTTGAAAATAGATCTATACTAGTCTCCCTCTCTCTCTCTCTCTCTCTCTCTCTCTCTCTCTCTCTCTCTCTCTCTCTCTCTCACGCACGCACACACACACACACACACAAATGCAACATATATATATATATATATATATATATATATATATATATATATATATATATATATATATATATATATAAATGAAAAGACATGGGTCTTTTCCCATGTATGTATGTATACACACAGTATATACTTTATTTTAAAAATGCCCAAGCCAGGTATGGACTATAAAAGATGGACATAGCATAGATTGGTGTAAGGGTGTAGCATTGTTGGCATTATTGCAATAATTCATTATCATTTTTATTGCCTTTGCTAAAAATCTCTGGCATGGATTTTTGTCTTTTTCCTAGCTGGAGACAGCCTATATTCCATGTTATGTAAATTTAAGGTTGAGAGATTTTTATTTTTATACTGCATAACTAGCTTACATTTGTATTTCCTCCAACTGAACTGTGTTTGCCACTGGTTGATGACTCATCCTGTGAAATCCTTCTAGAACTCTTCACAGACACATTGGTTTTTAAAATCATCCTGAATAGTTCATTTTTTGAAAACAGTGAAACTGTGAATAACCACCTTCTCTGGTTGCCAAACCCAACTCTGGGTTTATATATGAGGTGGAAAAATCAAACAACCAGCAAATAATTATATCTTCATCTAAAAAAGCTACAGTATCTTCCATGCTGTAATTTATGTTATATATTACGTTTAATGTTTTTAAGAAACTTGGAGGTTTCAGCTCAAATGACAACTCTCTCTTCCTGTTACCTTCAGTCATCTAATTATTCATTCAATCCTCCGTGTGTGTGTGTTTGTGTTTGTGTGTGTGCATGTGTGTGTGCGTTTTGGTGGATATCACAAAGTAATTGTTTTCAATGCTTCAAAACAGAAACTTGAGAATTAGTTTAGAATATCCACAAACCAGACTGTGAGGTCTAGCCCCACCTTAACCATGAAAGTTGGCTGGGTGACTTTGGGCCAGTCACTCTCTCTCAGCCCACCCCACCCCACAGGGTTGTTGTAGAGAAAATAGGAGGAAGGAGTATTAAGTGTGTTTACTGCCTGGAGTTACTTGTAAAGTAATCAAGGTGGGATAAAATATAGTAAATAAATCGGGTGAAGGAAAAATATGGCTTTCTGCATTTCTACCTCCACTTATGAAATGAATGGCAGCACTGTAGATATGGCTCTGCAGAAGTGCCCACACAGTGTATGACCCTTTTGATTCAGAACCTCTTCATCACTAAACCACCCTTTTCAGTAAACTTTGTGATATAGCAAAAAAATCTGAAACAAGAGCAAAGTCCTCTTTGAACTGAGTTCAGCTGTTTTCATAATAGAAATGATTAATATTGGTAATATGTAAGAAAATAAAGGTACTATTCTTATTCCTACAGTAATGTTGATAATTACAATAACAGTATTTGCACCACTGTAACATAGTATCTATCTGGGGAGAAGGGTGTTTTTTTTTTTAGGGATTGTTGTGAGCTGCCTAGACTCATGGAATGATATAAGTTCTGCAAATACAAAAATAAACTGTGATGCACCTGTTTCTCAACAGTCACAAAAAAGAGCTAACTTCTATGCTATCTTCTGTAGAGTGCAAAGCTGCCAATCCATTGTGTTCAAACGAAGGCTAGGATGCTTCAAAAGAAGAAATGCAAACAAAGCAAAGCAAGAACAAGGCTAACTTCCTTCCTATCCACCACATGTGAAATGTCAAGTTACAGTTAATCAGGTGATATGCAGCCTTAACCAAGCTGACTTGATGAAAGTATTACTTTTTGACTTCCTTGTTGGGATGACTTGGCTGCCATTTCGATAGTGCTGTTGTTTATGCCATGTAACCTTTATTTTTATTTCTTTATGATGAACTTGTATGATGCCCATCTCAAGCCAATGGTTCTGGGCTGTGAACAATTGTGAAATCAACTAAAAACCAATATACAGGAACATTAAAAATAAATAAGTAAATATATAGAGCAACTGAGAAATTTGATAATCCAATATAGGTTTTTGTCCTTCTGGACAAGATTTCTTTCTTTCTTTCTTTCTTTCTTTCTTTCTTTCTTTCTTTCTTCTTTCTTTCTTTCTTTCTTTCTTTCTTCCTTCCTTCCTTCCTTCCTTCCTTCCTTTTTTCTTTCTGGATACTGCCCAACTCCTAGCCACTCGGGGTGGTTCATTAAGTAAAAAACACAGGAAGAAATAATAATAAAACCATAAAGACAAGGGACAAAAAGAACAAAAGTGAGCAGCTTAGGAATGAATGAAAGACAGAATGTGTTTCTAATTCTCTCCACCTCTACTCTACAAGAAAATGAAAAAAAAGAGAAAGTATTTAAATTGTGATGAGCAGGCCTAGATAGAAAAGAACACTTGTGGGGAAACAACACAGTTCATCTCTTGCCCCTCTATGAATCTTCTGGGTTAGACAGTAGATCTGTGGATGCGAATGAATTTTTAAAAATATGGCTAAACTAAGCAATATGCATAGTTATTAAAATAAGATCTTACTGCTTCTAGCCCCAGCCAAAAGGTATAATGTTTTATTACACATGCTTTAGATTTGTACTTCCTTTTCAGTCAAATTACATAGCTACCGTAAATCCAGGAAATTATAAATTAATATTCCCAGCTTTGCTTGACATGGGTTTATTAAGGATGAGTATTCCATTATAATTGCATCAATTAAACAGTAATGACAGGTTGTACTAAATCCGTTTCATTTCAAAAGGATGGTTTGCTTTCGCCAATCTTTTCTATCATGACAGTCAAGTGATTTCCTGGAATAGGAACCTACTATAGGGTTGTGAGTAACATAAAGTCCATAGTCTAGTATCTTTGAAAGTTGCTACGGCTAGATATGTTTTGTCACCGTTTCCTAGCCTTGAGCCTTCAAGGTATGTTTGGACTAATGCCCTGCATTTCTTATGGTATTTTGCTCATGGTAATTTGTATCATTCTCATTTTGTGTGTGGGCATAGGATTCCAATGTGAAATGGAGATG
Organism: Thamnophis elegans; assembly: GCF_009769535.1. NCBI lineage: Eukaryota > Metazoa > Chordata > Lepidosauria > Squamata > Natricidae > Thamnophis > Thamnophis elegans. The sequence goes on from NC_045542.1 coordinate 82,836,291, forward strand.
GGACCAACCAGCTTCCTCATATCACCTGAATTCACTCCAAGTTCATATTGAGGGCATACTGGGGAAGAAAAGATAATGGAGTGCTGGATGTTCAGATACATATACCTTCTCCAACTTGCCATCCTCTGAGCATGCCGTGATGGTCAAGATCGCAACAGAATCCCAGAAGTTTGAAAGAACACTGGATTAGGGAGGGTGATGTGATGTTTGTGTGTGTGTGTTCCCCAAGATTCCTTCTTGGAACTTGTTTGGAAAAACTTATGGACTGACTGGATCCTCAAGGTTTTGATTGGAGAACTGGATCCTCCTAGCCTGGTTCTCCCTCCTCCTGCTGCACTAACTACGTATACTTCTGACATGCCCCCACCCCATTTTTTTAACCTGATGCTTTTCCTTTTCCCCCTCGCCAAAGTTGTCTGCTTATAGCCCATATCCTTCCCTTTCCACCGAACCTCCATGCAATGCTCCACTAAGGGCACCCCAGAGCCAAAGCTAAGCAAGTTCCGTACCCTTGGAGAAATAAACCTATTTTGTAAAATGTTAAGAGTTGAAAAAGGTTCTTTAGGTGGGAATCCAATCCCTGATTTTTTGCAGGAATCGAGATAAATGCATCATCGGCTTTGGAGAGTATTCCGGCCTCTCCTTAAAGGCAACCCAGCAAAGGGAAAGACTATTCCGCTTCCAGCACTGGTGATCCACTTCTGAGCCAAACTGACCTGACTCTAAAGAAAAATGTGTCCATGTTTAGGAAAAAAAGGTTGCTGTATTTGGGGAGGGGGCTTCTTTGTATATGGCTGTCTTTTCCCAAGACAAGGCAGCCATATACGGGAAAACAAAGAGACCCCATGTATATTCTATTAAGAGGAGAATCTATGCATATTCTTCTAGATACAGGAAGGGCAAAACTGATACTTTTTCTGCTTGACACATGAGATCTTGAGTAGAGATTATGGGCTTTGTAGTCTGTCATATCTGGGGTGGTGGTGCTTTTGGGGTGGAGGTTTTGGGATGGAGGCATTCTTAAGGGAGCTTCAGATGTTTCAGCTGCATCCCAGGCTGAAGTTCAGCTCTGGCACTGAGATATTATCCTGGAGGTCTGTTAAAATGGGAAAAAAAATATTTTATGAGGCCCTCCCCTTCATTCAGCTCAAGGTCGGGTAAATAATAAGTAAACATGCCACTTTGTTTTCATAGTTTTGAAACTATAAATTATAGGATTTATCAGACACTTGGTGGACTCTGACCCCAAAAACTTCTAGGTTCCAAACATTTATGTATGCCGAATGTTTTAAATTAAAAAAAAAACAGCTGTGATCCTCTCCAACTGCTCTTCCTCCCGGATGGGGCGTGGGTGGGCTCAGCTCGAAAATAACGAGGTGGTCACCCTCCTCTGAGCCCGACTCAACCCCTCGATTTCAAGGCAGGCTGGATCGCGGGTCGTTACCGACAGGGCGGGGGGGGATGGTTCGGATGGTTACGTGCGCGTGGGTGTTGGGCTGGCAGGAAAAGATTTGCGGAGTCCTAGGAAGGGTCCACGTGCCCCGGCTTTTTGCATTTCAAAACAAGAATCAAGGGTTTCCTTCTTTCGTGCAATGTAACCAACACGCCGCCAAACTTGGAGAAAGGGGCGGGGAAGAGAAGTCGGACTTCCCCCCCCCCCCCCGCCGCCGCTGGTTTTCAATAGCCTGATTTCTCAGAAATCAGGCTCCTCTATACAGCGGCGTGCCTGAAGCGCTGATTGGCCGCAGCGCAAAGCTTTCGGAGCGCTGATTGGCTAAGACGGCAGGATTTGTGTCTCCCCCCACCACTCCAGGAGGGGGATTCCCTGACCTGTAGAATAATACAGACTCCCCCTGGAGAGTCGGCTGCAGAAACGGAGAATATCTGAAGCTGAGCACAAGTGGAGCTTGCACGAGAAGACGTTGTCGATCGCTCGGGTGTTGCCGAAGGGTGTGATTCTCGATCAAGTCCTGCAAGGTGGGTCTTGGTCCAGCTCCTGGCGCCTAAATCACTTCGCAGTTCGGTGCAAGTTAGAATAGAATAGAATTCTTTATTGGCCAAGTGTGATTGGACACACAAGGAATTTGTCTTTGGTGCATATGCTCTCACTGTACATATGGAGAATAAAATACATTCATTGAGAATAAAAAAAATACAACACTTAATGATAGTCAAAGTTAATATAAATTGAAAAATGCAAGCAACATAGTTACAGTCATAAGTGAGGAGAGAGATACTAGGAAGGAAGTGAATAATAATAATAATAATAATAATAATAATAATAATAATAATACATTCTTAGTAAATAATTTGATAGTGTTGTGGGAATTAGTTGTTAAACTGATGGCATTTGGGGAAAAAATTATCCTTGTGTCTAGTTGTTCTGGTGTGCAGTGCTATATAGCGTCGCTTTGAGGGCAGAAGGTGAAACAATTTATGTCCAGGATGCGAGGGGTCAGTAGATATTTTCACAGCCCTCTTTTTGACTCGTGCAATGTACAGGTCCTCAATGGAAGGCAGGTTGGTAGCAATTGTTTTTTCTGCAGTTCTAATTACCCGTTGAAGTCTGTCCGTCTTGTTTGGTTGCAGAGCCAAACCAGACCGTTATGGAGGTGCAGACTCAATAATTCCTCTGTACGCTGGGCAATACTCACCTGAATAACTTTCACCCACCGGAGCGGTTCCGTGGTCTCGCAGGAATGAGGCGGGTGGGGTGGCAGGAGCGCTCTTAAGACCACCGAGGCTAGGATCGGAGGTTTAAGTAGATCCACCGGGGTCTACTTGATTATTTATTTATTTTTGCTCTGCGATGATCTGCAGGTGCCTTTCCCCCTTAGCCCTATTTAGACAGGGAGAAATCTAGTCTGGGGGCATCCGAAGCGGTTAATCGTTTGCAGCAAGAATTTCTTTAAAAAGAAAAACTTTCTTTCCTGGCCAATTGGGATGTACTCCGGAGCCGGGAGACTCTCCCGTTGTAAAGCGCGTTAAAAAAGGCGGAAATGTTCTCAAAGTACATGAGTGGGTGGGTGCGGTGATTTCTAGTCCCGCCACAGGCAGAAAACTCGGGTTGGGTGACTTTGGACCAGCCAGTCTGTCTCAGCCCAACCCACCTCACAGGGTGGTTGTTCTGGGGAAAATATGAAGAGGGGGAAGGAGTATGCATTTTTTCGTCGCCTTCAGTTCTTTATTTTTTAAAAAAACCAGTAAAGGCGGGATATATACAAATAAGATGTATTCCCGCTGCTTGTAAGCGCGGAGTCAGGTGTTTGCAGAAGCGCGCACGCACAGCGGCTTCAGTAGAGCTAGCGCAACAGATGCTATCGGCGCTCTGTAAGGGAAAGCTGGCGAAGTGAGAAAGGCGCATGTGTTGTGTTAGTTTTTAAATGGCAATGGTTAGTTTTTAAATGGTAATACTTGTATTTGCAAAGTTGCAAAATGTTAGTGGCTTGGTTGGCTCTGTTTGTATCCGAGTTTTGCCAAAGAGAATTGTGTGACCATGATTTCCAGTAAATGGGTGTTGCTGTTGCTTTTGTTGTTTGGACCAGGAAGTAGAGCTTGGAGAGAGAAGAGAAAAGAAAGGGGCGGAGTGAGGAGAGACGGACCAACTGTTAGCTCTGGGTATCTTTGAGTGCAGCCCAGAAATTCCAACAGGAGAATAAATTTTAAAACAAACCAGAATTTTGGAAAGGATTGCGGAAGAGGCTGGCTAAAGGAGTAGAGATCTCCATTGGGCTGCTGTTCTCTTGAAGCCCTTGCAGGGATGAATACATGTGAGACAAACTGGTGTCACAGAAGAATCATAACACACCTGGCACAGAAGGATCATGCTTCAAATTTAAATATTTCAATTTGACCATTCAGACTTTGCTGATAAACCACCTCCACCCCCTTGCATTCAGCATAGAGGTTTTTCCATGGAAGTAAATATATGATTTGCATTTGCAGGTGTCTCCTTAAGCGTCCTAGGGCAAACACATGCAGTGCATAGTTTTGCTCCTGTAACAAGTGCATGAAAATGTAAAATTCCTTTGGTTCACCCTTTGGAATACCCTTTGCCACAAGAGCCTTGGAGATCAGTGTCATACATAGGAATATGCTTTGCCAGAAGGAATCTTGACACCAGCTAGAGCTGAATTACAAGCTTGAATTGGCTTGGGACCTTTGTAAGTCCTTGTAAGTCCCTACTATTACCAGTAGTTGGAACATAGACGATTCAAAAGGCTAATTGTAAACCTCTCGAAAAGCAGCGGATATTCTTGACCTTTTTCTTCATAAATGTTAAGGATTTAAACAATAAAGATGAGATCCTTTTTATTAAAGTTGAATTAATTGTGTTTCTCCCTGAATGAAGTTGTGCACTCTGAAACCATCTGGCCCTGATCCAAATCTTGCAAACAGGAAATCTTCAAGCCTTGTGTTTGCTAGTGTGCCAAATGACAACATTCCAAGTGCAGAATCTCATGCTGTTTTATAAAAAATTCCCCTAAGTGTAAGGAACATTTTCAGCTCTGATTCTTATTACTGTGAGTAAAAGGCACTCTGCATCAGTTAGGCATTTCAGGGGAAAGTTCACTAGCTAGAAATATCATTAAACTTAAAAAGAGTTGTCCAAACTGAATATTAGGAGGTAATAAATCCAGCTGCATTGGGAGGGCGGAGGTCAATGTGATAAAAGCTGGACTGAGGTGTGGCGATCTAAGCCCTATTCTTGTAATAGATGAGTGGAACTTCTGTTGCATTTTTGTTCTTCTGACAAAAGAAGAAAACTTAGGTGGACACCTACTTGCAAGCAGTGCAGTTTCTCTGCAGTCTCTTCCTCCCTCCTTCCCTCAACCAGGATAGCATAAGGAATTGGATTGGAGCTGAGTAGATTCACTGGAGATGGGGCAACAATTCCTAGATGAACTGTTATTAAGTATATATGACGCCTGATCAGGATATTTGAGGACCTGATTCTCTGCAATTTTATTGCACCCTAGCCTGTCAATGCACCCATGATGAAAAAAACCCCACATTTGTACAAGTTTTGTTAAAGCTATTTGGAAATTGGGGTGGGGGAGAAATAGAGAAAAGCCATTTCCACTTTACCTTGGAAGATGAAAATTGCCTTTTGGGTAGCTTTTTATTTTTAAAGATATCTATAGGAATAGTTTGTGTTACAATTTGGTCTGACGGTGCCATCTGAAAATTAAACATGTTGTTCCCTGAAAAAATCTTATCAGTTTGGTTTTCATCTAAGCTGCAAACATTTTATAATTTATTAATGGCTGTAGCTCCCACTAGTCAGTTAAATTTGTAGCATTCTTAAGAAGTGATGCTTCAAGAAAAGAACTGTATTATATCAAAGTTTAAGGGGTAAAACAAAACACTGGGAATGATCAGGTGGGAGATGATCTCCCTTAAACCTTGCCTGCTGTTTTGATGGGGTTATTCAAGAAAATACACGTTTTCAGTTTCCTGTTTTCAGTAATAGTAGCATTTTAGTTTGAGGGAAAGAACAGAATACAAAATGGAGTTTGGGACCATGGGAGGAATTTATCATGTGCACCTGGAAAATACAATAATCCTGGGCCATTGTTTGATGACTCAAAGCTCTTCTCTGAGAGCTCCCCCACACTTGTCTCACATCAGTGGTGGGTTCAGTTGCAACGGGGCTGGGCGCATGCATACTTATTGCCTGTGATGCCTCTGCGACGCTCCAGCTGCTCAGTGGAGCATTGCGCAGGCGCCATATGCTCTGTGCACATGCGCGGAAGCCCCCAAAACCTCAAATACTGGTAAGGAGTGTGGATGGGCTCTCCGGAGCATCGTACCGGAACAGAACCTGGTGCTCCCGGCAGGCACAGGTAGCCCGTACTGTACCCGTCGTAACCCACCACTGATATGTATACATGCCACCAGTGCTAATATGGTTCTTGATACATTTCTGATACCTTCATTTAGCCCTTCCTGCTATTTTGATCAAAATCATAAAACCATATAGAAAGGTACAATTAAAATAGAATGAGAAATAAAAGCAAAGTAAAGGATAAAAGGCAGAGAGAATGCCCTCAAGACACCAGCCCCTCCAAGGTTGCATTGTGTGAATTATATATATAATACTTTTCAGAATATAAGATGCACTAAGATTTGTAGGAAGCTTGTAGAGTGGTCCAGGGGGCTGGGGTTCTCATTTGTTTTTGCTCTCCCCAGCCCCCAGGAGCACTTTGCAGGCCTCCCAAACCCTCTGCACATCCATTTTTGTGAAGGGGGTGGGGTTTCAGGAGGCCAAAAATGCTGTATTCAGTATATAAGATGCACCTAGATTTTCAGCCTCTTTTTTGGGAGGGGGAGGAAAGGTACCGAAAAATACTGTAACTCAAGGAGGGGAATTTACCTAGACTGCTGCTTCCTATTTTCCCACAACAATCCTATGAGATTGGTTGGAGCTAAGAGAATGACAGGCCCAAAAGTCACCCAGATAGTTATCACACCTAAGGCAGGAGTAGAATTCAGTTTCCTGGCTTCTGGGCCAGCATCTTGACTGCTAACTAGATTGGCTTTTCACATTATTGATTTAAAAGTAACATAATTGTAACACTCATGATGTGATGATACTAACTTTCTTAGTATCTTGTACTTAGTGAAGCACTACACATACAGATGATGTTATATGAATAAAAACACTGGTTTCTTTATAACGTCAATTAGAGGAAATAGATTTAAATAAACAATTTTAGGGCAAACAATATGAGCCAAGATATTTCTAGAAGTTGGAGATTTTATTTTGTGCTTACAGTCCCTGACTTTTCTTTTTTAGAGACAGAATGCCACAAACAAGGATGCGCATGAGACCTTGGCTGGAAATGCAGATTAATTCAAATAAGATTCCTGGACTTCATTGGCTCAATAAGGTATAGAAAACTTGCATTCTTGCAATATCTTTTAAAAGGCTAGATTTGTGTAATTTTCTTGCTTTAAGTTTAAAACAAGGTTATTGTAGAAAATGAAACATTATAGTGAGGAAAACAGTGAGGCTTCAGTGCAATAATTTGTTGCTGAAGGGGAAAAAAAATGCCAAGATCAAAAGAGCAAAAATATTAAAAGAAACTGAGAATGCAAATTAAATAAATATTTAATGTATTTGATGTTATGTTTAAAATTAATTTTAATGTCACTCTGAACTCTACAACTGAGATAACTTGATAATATGTTCTTGCACTTTTATAGCTTTTTAAAATGCCAAATAATTGAGATATGTAAGAGATTCGGGCAGCGCTAATAAGGCTCGTTTCTCTGGCTAAGACTGCATCCAGAATATTTACATATGTTATAGTAAACTGTAGGGAAATAAATTAATATGCCTTTGTTTATTTTGTTTTATAAACAGCTTGTTATGAAATGGTATGCTATTGAATTTGCAGCTATATTCAGTAGACAAGACAAATGCTAAACGAAATAAATCATCAGAAGTGTAGGCTTGTCTACTACTTGGTTAATTCATAGATCGAGGGATGTTCTTCATTTTCAGCTTTCTATCGTTTTCTTGATTTCCTTTCGTCTGTGCAATTCAGAGATGCTTATTCAGAATTGTATTTTTTTTTTCAATTGCAGAAAGATAAAATGTTCCAGATCCCTTGGAAACATGCAGCTAAGCATGGGTGGGAACTGGAAAAAGATGCCTGCCTGTTCAAAAACTGGGCCGTTCATACTGGTATGTGCCGTTTTATCCTGGTGATGGTGAAACGTTTCTAGAGATTTTCTAGAGAATCAAACAGTTACTATATTTGAGGGAGGAATCATCATATTAACACTAGTCAAAGGGATCCCTTTTCCTTGCCTTACCTCTTTAGGTGAAGAGTTTGTGGTTTCTTCTTGAGTATTTGTGGTCAGTGTACTAATAGGGAGTTGCACGCCGTAAACAATTTGGGTTTCAGAATGCATCAGAGCCCAAAGGCAGTGGCTTCTTACAACATGCAACATTTTTTTAAGCTTGCATGAAAGTCTGACAAACAGATCTTGCTCCTGGCCATTCCAAAACAACTCTAAATAGTTTTTGAAGCAAGGACAACCCCAGCATTTACTAGTTAAAACAGCTGGAAAGGACTGTGTATTTATCCTGGAACTAGTTGATAATATATATGTTCAGCGGCTGACTTGTGCATATTTGTAGCATGCCGAAGCCCATAAGTTTGTGCTATTGTACAGTGTTTCCATGTCAGAGTTATAAGCAACCTAAGAGTTTTGACCAACAGTCTACATGAACAGCTGATGAGAGAAAAATAGGAATCTTTTTCCCAAGTCGTATCACTTCGGGAGATAAGGATGGGCTGGTCATTCTCTGTATATATGTATCTATCTATGTACAGTATAAGTCTGTATTATGGAGTGGATTTCTGGGCTTGTTACTCAATACTACCTTGGCATGTTGACAGAATCTCTCTTTGCAATGAGCAATCAATTGTTCATTGCTGAAGTGTTCTTGAATCTCCCTTAATATGTATGTTATTACAGAAAGGTGATGGTGATAATATTACAACTGCCTCTTGAGCCTTTCCGTATTTTTCTACCTTTCTCCTCCCCCCCACTTGATTTTTTGATTATCAAAAATGGCTCTTGTATGTTGTAAAGGGTTGTCTGATGTATTCAAAATGTACGTGTTTATTTAAGAAACAATCAAACATGTATTGCTGCCCATCTTAATCACTGTAACTCTAAAGTGCAAATAAAAAATAAAATAAAAGCACAATAACAAGGCCATCTTTGTGCCATTTTTACAAGTCATAATTCACTAGCAGTAGATAAGTAAGAAGTTGTTCATAGAATAGTTAAATACAGTTAGTCGAATGTGTCATCTAATCATATAGTCATAGGTGGATTGGGCCTATTGGAATCAGTGGGCTCACTTGGCAATAGCTAACTTCTGACTTCAGTTGATACCTTCAATAACTAAAGTTTGTTATCAACAGTATGTTTATATGTCTGAATTACACTAAACTGCACAGAGTGAAAAGAGACAATGTCAAGCACACCGAAATGACAGTGGGTTCCTTTCAGGACCTTAGTATAACATGTCAGGATCCTGCTGGCTAGATGTGGTTTTTACTTTGTTTCTTGCATACCTAGATTTACGCCATCTGTCTTTTTACAGGGAAATACAAAGAAGGTGATGTAGACCCTGATCCAAAAACATGGAAGGCAAATTTCCGCTGTGCCATGAATTCCTTGCCTGACATTCAAGAAGTGAAGGATCAAAGCATTAGCAAAGGACCCAGCGCTGTTCGAGTCTATAGGATTTTACCCCTAGTAAAATCAGAGAAAAAAGGTATTGTTCAAAACATACGAAGTTTGGGTATGATTCCCAATAGTTGTAATATAAAATTTGTTACATAAAAGGGAGCCAAGTTGTCAGTTTTATGGCAAGAGCTAAAATCCATAGTAAAAATGTCCAAGAATGGCTATGGCTTTGTGGCCAACAGAACTACACTCTTGCAAACTTGGAGAAGAAAATATTATAAGATGGATAAAGCCCAAATTGTCCGGCAATTGCATTGTCCATCACCCATTCTCTCTTAAAATGTCTTTATGCTAAGTCTGTGTTTTTGTTTTTGTTTTTCAAACAGAAAGAAAGTCAAAGTCTCCAAAAAGCAAGAGCCCAAGAAAGGTATGTACTTAAAAAGATTTGTATGGCTACCCACCCAAAAACACAACACTGGTTAGCTGGCCATAACACTAATATCCAGAACCATAAAAATCATAAAATGTATCATAAAAAACATAAACTATGTAAAACCATACATACAACGTATGTCTTTTCTTCAATAGCTTAATCACTCCTGTTGAAGGAAATGCTTGTAGTTCTCAGTTTACAACCATTCATCTAGTGACCTTTCCAGGTTCCAATGGTGCTGAAAAAAAGTGATTTATGACTATTTTTCCACACTTAATGGTTGCAGTATCTCTGGGGTCACAGGATCAAAATTCAGACACTTAGCAACTTGGCATGTATTTTATGGCGGTTGCAGCTTCCTGGGGTTATGTGATCCCCTTTTTGTGACTTTTTCATAAGCAAAGTCAATGGGGAAGCAAGATTCACTTAACAACCATTTTCCTAACCTAACAACCGCATTTAACAAATGTGGCAAGAAAGGTTGTAAAAGTCATTTAACAACTTTCTTGCTCAGCAATGGAAATTTGGGGCTCAATTGTGGTCATAAGTTGAGGACTACCTGTAGAGAAGCATTTTGGGAGTCGGTTGACATATTTTTAGTTTCTTGATTACTTTTTATCAGTTACCTAATTCCCAGCTTGCTCAACTGTCCCACTCATATATCCTAGCTATAGACAATTGCCATCTAAAGACCATTTCATTGTATGAAAATGAATCTTAAGCAAGAAAAGGAATGCTCCAATAATTTACTTCTGCTGAAAGCTGGGCAGAAATACATCCCAAGGGGGTAATACTGATTACAACTAAATAAACACATTCACATGTCTTGACCTTAAAATGGGTCTCCAACCCCTGGTCCATGGACCACGGCATGTCAAAAACTGGGCCACACAAACAAGCGAAGCCCCATCCATGGGATGCAGGCAACATATGAACCATGCTCCCTTCGGTCAGCAGAAAAACTTTTTTCCACAGAATTGGTCCCTGGTACCCAAAAGGTTAGGGGTTACTGCCTTAAAAGACATAAAGTTTACATTTTGCCATAATCTGGTCCTTCCTCTTTTGCAGTCAGTCGAGGATATTAAGGAAGAAGAGACGGTCAAAGCAACAAACAGCATTCAGTTGCCTGATGACCACAGTGGCTATGTGCTTCCCAACTATGCAACAGAGGACATGGAAGTGGGGAGCACATTTGGTAAGAAACAATTTTAATCAGTTGTGTGGGTCCCCCAAGGAAAAATTGTGCCTGCTGAGTCCATTTTCCGGTTTGCTTGAGTAAAGAAAAGTTAGGCTGTCAGGGATGTTAAGGAATTAAGATTTTTTTTTTCTTTTATTCAATTGGAAAATTTCTCAAAACTAAAGAAAATGAAAAGATTGGATGTATATGACCACCTGAAATGGGGTTGATTAGGTTTGTGGTTGAGTATGTTGTAGGAACTCGGACATTGAATTAGCATTTGTGATCATCGGCTTAAGCTGCAATATGAGTTATTTGTCTGGCATAGTATCTCATGTTTTGTTCATCCCGGTGTGTGTGTGTGTGATGTCAATCATTTTGTTTGTGTGAATAATGTATCTCTTGCATTATAAATCTGCTACTTTCAATTTTTTAGGTGTTTCATATGAATTGAACAATGATGCCTGGAGAAATTGCCAAATGGATATGCCGACCCCTGACAGCACAAACAATCTTTACAGACTTCAGGTTTCACCCTGCTGTTCGTCTTCTGAAGGTTAGTATTCAATTGTTCAGAACCAGCAGATTGATCATAATTGGATTGAGGGACACAGAACCAAGAGAACCGCAGGATTTAGGTCAACTGTCCACATGGATTGGACTTTCAGCTGCAAGAATCCCTTAGATAATACCATTTTCAGCTGCTTGGAGCTGAGAATCAGATTAAGGAAGGATGTTTAGATTGTCTGCTCTCTACCTTCTTTTTAAAAAGTCAAAGCTTCCTATGTAGTCTCATCTCATTGGATGCATTCTTTGTTAGAATTAGGTTTTATGGGGGTGATGTAATGATATAAAAGTGGTTTTTTTAAAATTTAGCTTATTACAGACCTGACCCAGTGAAAGTTAAGCCCATCTAAATCTCATTGATTTTATTAAGGGAATGGAAATACGTATCTAAATCTCTCCTATTGAAATATAGATTTATAAATACTTAATTACAACCTGCCTTTTACAGTAAAAGAATTCTAGATATTAAGCCAGTGTGAACTGAAGACAGGCATTACTTGTATGAGCATAAATTATCCAATGCTTTATTTTAATTTTGTCATTGACTAGAAAGGTGTTATTGTTGATAATGGAAAACTGGAAAATAAACATTTAGTAAACAAGAATTCTGAAATTCATTGAGTATGTTTCTTTTCTCTTCCCCTTCCCTTACCTGATGGCTTCGTATGACCTCACAATAACTGATGAAGATGAGGAGAGTCCACTGTATGACTTGGTAAGACTCTCTCTCTATTTAAATAATTTTGGCTTTGTAAATAATTTTGGCATTGGGACAATACATGAAGTCCAAGGGGAGTAATCAAAGGGGTGGGCAGGCATGCAATGTGTACAAGAGTTCCCATTTGTCTTGGTTGTGAAGGGATACTTTAGGGCATCATATGCTGGCCACGCCCACACCCAGTTTAGTGAAGGGGATAAAAAGTCCCAATACGTCACTTGACAACGCCATGACGATGCAAGTTTGACACTCCTGCTTTAGGAAGTCTTTCTTTGCTTCTGAACCACATTAGATTGCAAGAATCCATGTAACCTAAGAATGAGGATGCAATCTTTGTTTTGTAACCTGCATCTTAGAAAGGAATTAATAGTGTTTTTGAATGGAACTAGAAAACAGTTCACGTTATTGATTTCTTTTATCTTTCCTCTCTGGCAGCTCTTCAACAGCTCTGAGTGGCAACCAAACAGCATTGGTGGAAAAGGCTTCCTATTAAATGAAGCTGGAATGCAGAATCTCTCCCTTGACTTTACTTTGCAAGAGCAAGATACTACCTTTGAGATACCAAAGCTAGGTATAAACATTTCACCTGTATCTTTGGATTATAGAAATGTATGATGTTTCTCTTTATCTCATTAGAGCAGTGTTTCTCAACCTTGGCGACTTTAAGTCCTGTGGACTTCAACTCCCAGAACTCCCCAGCCAGCTCTGCTCTGAATTCTGGGAGTTGAAGTCCATAGGACTTAAAGTCGCTAAGGTCGAGAAACACTGCATTAGAGTATTATTAAATAACAAATCCCCTTTGTCACATGCAGATAGTCTTCGACTTACGACCACAATTGAGCCAAAAATTTCTGCTGATAACAAGCAAGGCAATTGGTAAACGAGTCACGTCACGTTTTATGACCTTATTGCCATGATTGTTACGTGAAGCACTACAGTTGTTATGTGACTCATGAGATGATTAAGCGAATCTGGTTATCCCCATTGATTTTCCGTACAAATCACCATTCCAAGACCCCAGAATGGCTGCACTCATTATAAATACATGCTGGTTGCCCAGCAACCAAACTTTGATCACGTGAATTGTGTGGTCACAAGTCTGAGACCTGCTCATAACTCATCTTTTTTCATTGCCTTTGTAACTTTGAATGGTAATTAAATGAATGGTTGTAAGTTGAGGACTATCTTTATAGGCTCTTCACTCTGATTTTCTACTCCCTAATATCTTTAGGCTAGCATTATAGAGTCATACATTGTCTATTGTCATATTATCATAACAAAGATTCTGGAAGCTAAATGTATTGCATTTCATTGATGTAGGGCTGGTTGGAATTGTGATTATACTGTATGGGCTAAGATCTACTTGATTTTAGACCTATATCCACCTCTTTCAATTTAACGAGAGCTCTGTTGGGAGAGGGAAAATCATCATATGATTTTTGGCAGTTTCATTGAACTTGTGTTAGATATTCTACTACATTTTCTAGTGAAACCACATTCTAAATCTTGGTTTCTCTTTTTTCTCCACAGAAGGAATGCCACATGAATTGAAATCCAGTGCAGAATGCACTTTGTTGGACATTCGAACACACTATGTACCCTCTATATCCTGTGGCATTTAAACCTTGTACTGTTTTATTTTGAAATGCTGACTTAAAAAATTGATATGTTCATTGAGTATCTCATTGATACTCATTGATTGAGTATCAATGATACTCTACATGTTTCGAATGGAAAAATGTTTTTTGTATAATATATGTATGTAGGAATATATTTGTGATAAAACTGTACATTTATTTCTAACTTCCTTATGAGCCAGTTAAGGCTTGTTTGCTGCTTCTTTCACTCTGTCCATCCATTAGCAGGATTAGAGTATAAATAATTTTAAACATTGGGGGAGGGAGGGGGGACAGAAGCATTTCATTGTTAGTAAATTGATGTATATTTTAAGACCATCCAGAGTATAATCTTAAAATTATTCTCTGGAAGACTAGTGGTGTCCAACCAGATATTTTTTGGTTATTTTTTTTTCTTCAAATTTCTTTTAGCCTTTAGTCTGGAGCCCTACCATGTTATACTGTGAAAACAAATAGTTGTTTGTTCCATACTTCTTCAGAATTTTATTTATAACACATTCCACTGGTTACTTTGAACTACTGCTACATTACATTATTTTCTCCAGTAAAAATATGTGTTGAAGTTGATAGGTGAATGTATGGATTATTTGCACTGTGCTTTTCAAGATGTCAACTGAATAGGTATTGTGAAGAGTGCAAAAATGCATAATATACTAAACCAGAAGATGAAGAAAAGGATTTAGCAAACTGTCAGAGTGCTAGGCTGCAGCTTTAATTCTTGTACAGTCTTTTCCTTGTACATACGTTGTTGTATATAAATTACAATTGTCTTAATAAAAGATTATATATGAAGATACGTTTAATTTTCTTTTTTATAACCTGCTGACAAAGAAATTAGGAAAATATTTTCTTAACACATCTAGAGTTTCTATATACTTTTTAGTGCTGCTAAAAATAAAGACGACAAAGACATTTTCTTCAATGAAAAGGAATATTCATTTTATCTCAAACAATAGGGTATATTATTTAGCCATTCCTTTTATACTTCCTTGAACTTCTGAAGAATGGTGTATACAAATAAATTCATTTTCAACTAATGAAATATATGAAAAAAGGTTTATTCAGGTTTAGTTACCCTAAGATTAAATCCCAAATCATTTTGAGAATTGGATTTGGAAACTAAATAAGATATGGATTGGAAAAGGTATAAGTCTATTTGATCAGTTCTTTAAGAATGCGTAAACAGCAACCATATTATGCCTATCCATTTGCACTGAATTAATGAAGTTTTTCTGCATGGCAGGTAGTCCTCGAGACAGGTTTTAAGTGATTTTTTTTGCTTCATTTTGGGACCTTTCTTGCTAAATAAATCCCTGTAGTTGTTAGTAACCCAGTTAAGTGAATCTGGCTTCTCAATTGACTTGGTCAGGTGGTTGCAAAAGGTGATTACATGACCCCAAGATGCTGCAAACTTCGTAAATATGAACCAGAGGCCAAACATCTGAATTTTGATCACCTGGATCACCACCTTCATTGGTATGCTACAACAGTTATAGGTGCGAAAAATTGTCATGACGTTTTTTTCCCCAGTGCCATTGTAACTTTAAATGGCCATTAAATGAATGGTGGTAAATCAAAGACTATCTGTATATTCAAAAGAATGCCAGTAGATCACGATCTACTAATTTAGGTGGACTGTCCAAGGTTCTTTTTCCTTTGGGATCAGTGCAGTATATTTACTGAATTTTCTAAGATTATAGAAAATTGGTTGGCATGCTTATTTAATATACGATAAGAAGGTAGATAAGAATTTTAAAAGTCATATCTTAAGGAATGCCCTATTGTGTGTCTGGAAAAAATACCAATATAAATTAAATGATAAGATACCTATATGGGCAGTACACAGACACGCGAT